>NC_086318.1:305501877-306110211 GCF_036172605.1 Pelobates fuscus | reverse complement strand
ATCGATGTGAATGTGAGTATTGTCGTGGGGGGTCTCCGTTAGGAGGTGTAGCAAGCGTGAAATGAATGCCCTACCCTGTGGTATAATTCGGATAGCGAAGTTTAGTGAGCCCAGGAGAGATTGTAGCTCTTTGCGGGATCAACTGTTAACCTTCTCGTCTGGTAGACTCGCCACCATAGCTGTGGAATCGAGATGAATCCCTAAGAAGGTTAGGGCTGTAGCGGGACCAATCGTCTTTTCCCTTGATAGAGGGACTCCTAGTGTGGAGAAAAGTGCAGCGGTTTTATCTATACTGTGGGGAGTACAGTTAGGTTCCTCTACCGTGAGGAAGTCATCCAGGTAGTGAATTGCTACTGGGCAAGCACACACGTTTAGGAGTAGCCAGCACAGTGTTTCAGCGAACGTGTTGAACAGTTTGTGACTGCTTTTGGCCCCAAACGTCAGACGCGTGGCGAAGTAGTACTGGCCCTTCCATTTGACTCCATGTAAATGCCACAGGGACGGATGTATGGGTAGCAACTTGAAAGCGTTAGTGATATCGGTTTTTCCTAGCAAGGCGCCTTTACCTGCTTTCAAGATTGCCCCCATTGCGTTGTCCACTGTGGCATACTGTAGTGAAAATTCACTGGATGGTATTAACGAGTTAATGCTAGGAACCACAGATGAATGAGGCGCTGATAGGTCAATGATCATACGTTTTTTATTGTTAAATTTCCCACTTGGAATGCCAATTGGGTTAGTTAGCGTATGGGGGTTGTGTAAATGGGCCTATCATGAACCCATTGTTGATTTCTGCTGTGAGCAGAGCGTCGGTGGTGACAGGGTCTAGTATAGCTGATTGCAGGTTCCTGCATTCTAGGGTGCCCCCTGGGGTTGCCTCTAGCCCCGTGTGGAATCTTACCGTGAACCCTGTGGTGAGGAACTAGACCAAGTGAGGGGAGGGGTGGTTGGAGCGATAATAGGTGAGGTTTCTAACATTAATTTCCGTGAGTCATTGTCTAGGGAAAAGCCTATTAGGGCATATGGTCTTTGCGTGTGCCCTAAAGCAAAGGGAACAGACATGCAACAAACGACAAGCGCTGAAGCTACAGCCTCCCGCATTGAAGTTATTGAATATCTGTGCCTTGCCGAGGAAGACAATGGGTCTGCCTAATTTTTTCCTTGATCACCCTGTCTGACTTGGGGGTGGGCTCTGCGTGGCTGGTGGAGGGTTGGCTCTGTTCGGAGGGGCACAAATTGGTGGAGTGTGCAGTTGATGTGCAAATGGCACAAGACGGAGGCTTGAGGCCGGCGAAGTGGTGGCAGAACAGTTCCATGTCTAGTTGGCTGCAGTCTGAGCGTATGTTAAACTGAATCAGTGCTGCCGCCGCCTTCGCCGAGAATGACCTATGATAATCATAGAACGAATATCCTCCGTACTTGTTGCCTAGGTCCACCAATTTGTGGAGGTAAAGATCCAGCTCCTCTCTGCGTTGAGGGAAGACTGAACAGATGACGTCCCTGTATAAGCCAAACGCTATCACAAAATCAGGGATGGCCAATTTTTTGTTAAGCCTTGGGTCCCTAGCTTTGAGTACAACCGATACCTCCCCATAGCAATACGCCTTGTTTTCTACCAAGTCTTGGGATGCTATGAGGAGTGATACCAGGTTGACGTCTTTACCTTCTAAGATGTCTTTCTTAATAGCCTGGGGCACTAAGTGGGCAGGCGTGATGATGTGGGTAGGTGTAGGTGCTGGGTTGGGATTTGTGCTGTTACCTGGGTTAGGCAAAGTCTGTGGTAGCATGGAGGGGATAGCAGCTGGGGTGATAATGGCCACTTGATTTTCAAGTTTCTCCAGTCTCTCATTGATGAGGTTGACTGAAGAGAGAAGAGCGGACATTGTGGCCTGAAGTCCAGGTGTGCTTCCGTCGATTGCCTGTGTGCTGGTGCCTGGTCGCGGGGTGTCAGGGTTAGCGTTCAGGAGGCGGTATAGTTACGCTTTGCGGGCTGTGGCCGGGTATGGTATGCCTCGTCTCCTGAGTTCCGCTGCGATCTTGGGTATGGTCCAGGAGCGTAGGGACGCTGGACTAGCCGTCTCTACATTATCCACTGGGGTACTTGGTCTAGTTGGGCTGGAGATTCTGGCTGGGGTGCTGGGTAGGGAGATATCCTCGGCTATGTCTGAAGCGTGTGACATTCTATAACACGAATAAGTACATGTGTTAGGGGACATTGATTTGCTTGGGGGATGAATATTATTAGGAAAGTTGTAAAACTTTTTGGTGGGGGAGTGAATTTCCTTGACATGAAGGAGTGATTGGGGCGTTCGTACGTGTCTATGGTGAGTTTGCCCGTGATGTCGTTGGGCGAAGTGATCTTAGTTTATGAGGTCGGATAAGCGTGAAGACGTGCAACGTGGGGTGAACTATGGAACGATGTGGAGGTGTCGTGCCTCGGTGGTGAGTGATAGATTTATCCACTGAATGTGGATGTGATTAGGGAGCGTGATTGAATGGGCCGTTGTGTTGGCCTTTTTTAACCTGTTGGTCTGTCGGGTGCGTGTCTGACAGGGTGCTTACTTAATGGGGGGGAATAGATGGGAAAAGAAACCGGACACTTACTTGTGGTTTAGCGAGTTTGCGCAATTGCTTTGAATTACGGAACGGAATTAATGTTTCCAGACTGTTATGTCACGTGGGTTGCCTGAGATGGCTTAGAGACCTATTAAGAGGGACAGTTAAAATCTATATAATAATTTAGAGTAAGAGTGCCATGTGGGAATGTATTACCTGCACGAAACTTGTCCAGTGGGTACGAGTTTGCAGTTTGCGGACTATGCGTCGTTCCGGAGAGCCTAATTAATGATTAGAGTGAATATGCGAGCGTGATACTGATCTTGCATTGACAAGATTCTTCTTTTACTTACCTATGTATTTGTGGTGGTGCGGTACGCAATGATTTGGTATCCTTATGTTAGGGTGTCCCTTTAAATACCATTCCCTCTCCCTCCCTGCCTCCCTTTCTTCCTTCCTACTTGAGTATATGTTTGTGGGGGAATATAAATATAAATTTTATTTATTTATTTCCTGGGTTTGGCTGTTGCTGATGGGAGTGATGGTTGAGCAGAAACTGGGGGGGGGGGGGTTTGGGGGGAGTTCGGCGTTCGTCACTTGTGAGTGTGTGCTTGCCGGCCCCTCCGCTCCCCTGACTAGTGGATTGTGCGGAATAAACTGGGGGGGGGATTACGGAGCAACCCGGAAGTAGACGCGTGCTGGGTACTCACGTGACCGGAAGTAATAGCGGCGTGGGAATGACGGTGGCAACGAGCTGGCGGAAGCCCAGCAACTGCCCGGATTTACGCGTGGTCCTGGTGCTGGACCTGCCTGCGGCTGGCTGACTGCCGGCGGGAAGGGGGACCCTCCGTTCGTCGGGATGGTGTGCTGCGTGTAATAGGAGTAGCTGCTGGACTGGATGCTGCTGGACCGGATGCTGCTGGACCGGAACCGGAAGTGGACACAGTGGAGTCTGGGTCGATCTCGGCCCTGATTAGGGGTAGGTCTGGGTATAAATAGGCCGGTTAACCCCTCCCACAACTACAGGCTCCGCCTTAACATATATATATTAATATATATATATTAATTCTACATATATATTTATGTAATATTTTTACATAATTAGGTATCTTAATTAATTACAATTAGCGGAACCTGCCTGACAACCCATGCCGAAAGTATAGGGAATTTAATTTGCTAGCACTATATTTAACCCTATAACTTTCCAAGACATCATAAAAACTGTACATGGGGGGTACTGTTTTACTCGGGAGACTTCGCTGAACACAAATATTAGTGTTTAGTGTTTCAAAACAGTCAAATTTATTACAACAATAATATCGCCAGTAAAAGTGACGTTTTTTGCATTTTTCACGCACAAACAGCACTTACACAGACGATATTATTGCTGTGATACCTTTTACTGCTTTGAAACAAATATATGTGTTCAGCAAAGTCTCCCGAGTACAACAATACCCCTCATGTACAGGTTTTATGGTGTTTTCAAAAGTTACAGCGTCAAATATAAGGCTTGTGTTTCATTTTTTTCACATTAAAATTCGCCAGATTGGTTATGTTGCCTTTCAGACCTTATGGTAGCCCAAGAATGAAAATGACCCCTATGATGGCATACCATTTGCAATAGTAGACAACCCAAGGTATTGCAAATGGGGTATGTCCAGTCTTTTTTAGTAGCCGCTTAGTCACAAACATGCATTTTTTGCATTTTTCACACACAAACAAATACTAACGCTAACTTTGGCCAGTGTTTGTGACCAAATGGCTACTAAAAAAGACTGGATAAACCCCATTTGCAATACCTTGGGTTGTCTACTATTGCAAATGGTATGCCATTATGGGTGTAAATTGAATTCCTGGGCTACTATACAGTCTCAAAGGCAATGTAACCACTCTGGCGAATTTCAATTTCAAATGTAACGTGCTATATTTGACCCTGTAACTTCCCAAAACACCATAAAACCTGTACATAGGGGGTACTGTTTTACACGTGATACTTTGCTGAATACAAAATGTGTATTTTATTGCACTAAAAGCAAACAGTATTATGACATTGACAGTTAAAATAGTTATGGTAGGGTGTGGAACTGCACTCTATCTCTTTAAGCAGTATGTAGCTGGGTGCAACTCAGACAGTCTCAGTACCAGAGACCAAAATGCTGAATAACAAAATAGAAGGAAAGTCGAGGCACTCCAAGGTACAAATCAGGCAATTTTATTGAACCCACTCCATCGCAACGTTTCGACCTACACGGTCTTTGTCAAGCTACTAAGTGCATGTATACATTCATTTTTATAGGAATACAAGTGATTAACAATTAACAAGATCCCATTAAACAATTAGTTAAAATTACATCCATATAGGGCGGGGCCTGATCGAGGAGCCGAGAGGACGTTAACCTCAACAGCTCCGGCCAAAGGCGGCAGGAAAAATGACTGTACGCAACGAAAACGGCAACCAAATGGCACATAAAGGCTACCAAACGAAGGGGGACACCGGGATGCACCAAACGATACCCTCCAAGCGACTATTGCTCCGGCATACACCCGATACCCTGGTGAGGCCTCCCAGCATGGCGGGCGCGGGAGAGACGGCCGCTCTCCTGCCGCCGGGAAAGGCTGGAATACTGCCACGGAACCCTCGTTCCCCCCCCTCTGGTCCGGCGGGGGTTATCCCGGACCGACCCCACATGATCCCCCTAACAAGAGGAAGCCAGACAACCCGAACAAGCAACATAGAAACTGCGGGTAGGGCCCACAAAATGGCGGACGGCAAACACAATGCAGTCCTAAACAAAGTCTGGAGGGACACAGAAGTCCGACTAAACTACATATTCTGCTCCTTTTGGAGAAAGCTAGAGAGGCTTATGTGGCCACCGGAATCGAAGAACCTAGCCGATGACACACCACAAGGCCCGCCAGGGGAGACCCAAAAAAGAGGCATGACACACTCAGACCCCCACCCCAGGCTAAGCAAGCACCGGAAAAGGGCCGCCCGGGTGACAGAGGCCCAATACCGCGCCAATGGCAGAGACCACCAGACAAAGGCGAGGAAAATCAACGAGACCCCCACGATGCAGCACCAAACACCACCTCGCTTACCAGCAGCGTCTCAGCACCAACAGGGCAAAGGCTACCACAACCGACCAAGGAAGAAGCGGCCTATGAAGCCCAAAATGGCGTCAGCAGCAAACCGACATTGTAGCTGCAGCCGACGACCACACCAAAAGATGGGACTCACAACCGGGACTATACTTCACCTGACAAGAGGGCCACTTCATCGTGCAGAGGTACCGTGCGCCCACATCATCAGAACGCAAGCATCGAAGCATGCACCATGCTGTCAGGGCCACCCGATGGATGTGGATTGTGATGTGGATGTGGATGTGGACCGGGCCCCCTGTGATGACATCGCAGAGCTGGGAGGAAGTGACTGCACGTCACTCCTCCCAGCTAACCCTGAGAGCCGCGCGGGAGGAAGACCAGGGAGTCAGAGTGGGAACTCTGACTCCCATCCACCTGAGCCACCACTGGACCCCAGGGAAAGTCACCCTCCTGAATCTAAAAGGTAGGAAACAGGAGGGTGACTTAAATATAATGTGTGTGTGTGTGTGTGTCTTTGTATGTATGTCGTGTGTGTGTGTGTGTGTCTGTATATATGTGTGTCTTGTGTGTGTGTATGTGTGACTGTCTGTTGGTATGTGTGTCTTGTGTGTGTCTGTATGTATGTGTCTTGTGTGTATGTGTGTCTGTCTGTGTTCCTGTATGTGTCATGTGTGTCTTGTGTGTGTGTGTGTATGTGTGTATGTATGTGTGTATGTATGTGTGTCGTGTGTGTGTCTGTATGTGTCGTGTGTGTCTGTATGTGTCGTGTGTCTCTGTATGTGTGTGTGTGTCTGTATGTGTCGTGTGTGTATGTGTATGTATGTGTGTCTGTATGTGTGTGTGTGTCTGTATGTGTCGTGTGTGTGTGTATGTATGTGTCGTGTGTCTGTATGTCTGTCTGTATGTGTGTCTGTGTGTGTGTCTGTGTGTGTGTATGTATGTTTCGTGTATGTATGTATGTGTCGTGTGTGTGTGTCTGTATGTGTGTGTGTGTCTGTATGTGTGTGTGTGTCTGTATGTGTCGTGTGTGTGTATGTATGTGTCGTGTGTGTGTATGTATGTGTCGTGTGTCTGTATGTGTGTCTGTATGTGTGTCTTGTACGTGTGTCTGTCTGTTATAGTGGACTATATAGTAAGTGGGCTACCTAGCTCAGCCTTCCTACTGGTCATTGCTACAAGGAAGGTTAAAAAATAGAAAAAAGGGGGAAAAAAAGGTGGGGAGGGGAATTGAGGAGGGAGAGGAGATGAGCTGACGCACAAATGAGAAATCATATTATGCGCAAACAGAGAAGTCGTCTGAATATCACTGAAAGAGACCTTCGTTTGTTCCTTACGAAAATCGAACCAGATATCAAATATTTAGTCTCGCAGCATCAACCTCAAGGATCTCATTAATCACTAGTAAAGGTAATTTAAATTTACTTTATTGTTTTCTCATTAAACTTTATAAAGTTAAAAACCTTATAAACCTGCATTAAGTAGAAATAAAAAGATAAATGTACGTACATTTATTTTTTGTAAAACACCCTCCTTTCTAAAAAATATTCTGCATTTGCGCGAAAACTGGTGGGCGGTAAGGACATTTTTTCAACCAAAAAGATGCATTAGTGGGCGGTAGGTAAAAAAAGGTTGACTACCACTGGTTTATAGTGTGTGTGTGTGTGTGTGTGTGTGTGTGCTGTTAAATGTATTGCCTGCTCTCCTGTTCCTGCTTGACCCTCAAAACGGAGCCTTGTCTTGTTCTTGGGGGGATTTATTGTATGCTGTTAGAGACTGATTGCCAGGAATGTTAGCCGCTTGGGTGCTTTTCCTGTTCAGCTGCTAGCAGCTATTCGTGAGGTTCCAGTTCGGGAGTTTGGAGTGCTACTTGGTATCCTGTTCGGGAGTTTGGGGTTCTGCAGTAGCTGTGCCTGTGTCTCTGGAAGGGGAAGATCTACTAAACGGCGGTTTAATCCTTTTATGCCTGGGGTGTGCCGTCACAACTTATTTCCCCACTTTGCTCTTTAAGTACTCGTGGGTAAATATCGTGAGACTTAGTAAAAAATTGTCTATTCCTGATTTTGTCTTTGCCTTTGGGATATATAGAGAGATCATATGCTCAGTTCACCCTCACAGGAGAGTGGAGCTTTGTCTCTATTTGCACAAGCTGGTGGTCATTTTCAGCGAAGGAGTCTGCAATTCTTCACCAGTTCAACATTAAAACTGACTGGAGCCAATTGGACACTGACACTTTTGCAGGCACTTCGCTAGGCTTAGGACGCCAGCTTGTACAATCTGTGCACCCTCTACGCATGCCATAGACTATTGTCCAATCTCACCCAATATCACTTCCACTATGGCTTACCCTGGTGCCAAAGTTAATTTTGATGAGCTTGGTCGTTCAATTGTATATTTAGGAAAATCACAGATTTGTAACAATTTCACTGAACGTACCTGCGGATATAGTGCCTGCCTCTTGTTGCATGCATGTTCCCACTGTTTTAGGGCACATGCAAAGTCCATGTGCCCAAATAAAATGCATTCCAAACCGTATCTGACATCACTAAATGGTGGTTCACTGGCTAGCTCTCCAACTACTCATCCATTAAAACATCTGGTTTTACGCAGGGTTTTCATACAGGTATTGTTCATATACCTGCAGGTATTGTGGAATGCAGCAACCTCCAGTCAGCTATGGCTGATACTGATGCTGTTGATACGCCTTTACATCTAGAACCGAGAGAAGGGTTTTTATAAGGACCTTTTAAGGAACCTCCCTTCTCTAACTGGAGGACTAACCCTATTGATTTGGTCACCGGGAAAAACTCAGCTAAACAAAGATTGATCATAGACCTCTCCGCACCTCACTCCTCAGCAGTCCCTAGCCTTAATTCCTTAATTCCCTCGGAGGCATTTTTACTGCAGTATGCTACCATAGAAGATGCCATAGACGCAATTATTACTGCAGGGGTTGGGGTCTGACACAGGAAAACAGACATTGTAAATGCTTTCAAATTGCTACCCATTCACCCATCTCTATGCCATGTGCACGGTGTTTAATGCAAAGGGCTCTGGTATTTTTTCACGAGACTCACCTTCGGTTGTAAAAGCAGTCCTAAAATATTCAACACTTTCGCAGAAACGTTGTGTTGGATTCTATTAAATACTTGCCGTTGCCATACAGTGACCCACTATCTGGACAATTTTTTATTCATAGAGAATAATTATTCCAGTCATTGCGGGTACCGGTCTTGCCCCCAATAAATGGAGGGACCTGACACCATTATATGTTTCCTGGGTATTCACCTTGATTCAGTGTCCATGGAAGCTAGTTTCCTGCTTAACAAGATCAATAATATCCTACATAGCATCTACATATACATCCAAATAGGCAGTCAGGCAGTACCCCAGGCTGCTAAAAAGTAATAAAAAAATAATAAAATATATTATACATATACAGGTGGTCCTCATTTAGCGACCTACCTGTTTTGCCACAGCTCGGACTTACGACCAGGCATAAGTGCGAGCCATCGTGGGGATTACCTGCTCTGGTGTGTTCGTCTATTTTCGTGGTAAACTTCCCCGAACATAGACGAACGCACCAGAGCAGGGAATCCCTTAATGCCTCACTTACCGACCGATTAGTTCTACAACCGGGTTGTAGGAATGGAACCCGGTCGGTAAGGGAGTGTCTGTAGTATATATGTATAATATAATATATTATACATATATATATGACGTTATTATAAGTGTACTTTGAGATATATACATATAATGAAATCATATATATGCATTTTTTCTGTATAATACATTATAAAATGCTTTAAATATAATATATTATACATATATAGGAAATAAAAGTGTGTGTGTGTGTGTGTATGTATGTATATATTATCTGTATATGTGTGTGTGTGTGTGTGTGTGTGTGTGTGTGTGTGTGTGTGTGTGTGTGTGTGTGTGTGTGTGTGTGTGTGTGTGTGTGTGTGTGTGTGTGTGTGTGTGTGTGTGTGTGAAAGTCCTGATGAAAGTCCCAAACGTGGACTGAAACGTTGAAGCAGTTTTTTAAGATGGATCAATAAACTTATAACTTTTAATCACCTTTTGGATTCTGTGAGTGCTGGTCATCTCTTCTATTGGTATGTGCAATCTCCCCCAGACTTCAAGCACCCGGTTTAATTATTTTGAAGCCAGAGTGCAAGGATATTGTGGAATATATATATATATATATTTGTGTACGGCACATTACGAGGACGTTAGGCAATGATAATAAAAAGAAGCAGTATTAGTAATAGCAAGTCAGTTGAGGTGTGCCGAAACTGACGTGAGGTTAGGCCTGTAAAAGAGGGCCCACCTAGGAGAAATAATAAATTGAGGGTGCGGTGGGAGGGGCACTTCCGGGATCGTCGCTGACAGGTAAGCTGGATTGTAGTGCGTTATATAGGGCAAGTTGTACCTCCCACAATTCCAGGCCAAGCCTTCTATTTGTGTACGGCACATTACGAGGACGTTAGGCAATGATAATAAAAAGAAGCAGTATTAGTAATAGCAAGTCAGTTGAGGTGTGCCGAAACTGACGTGAGGTTAGGCCTGTAAAAGAGGGCAAAAATGATTAGAAGCGATTTCTGACAATTCATATAAGTTTATTTAAATACAAACATTATTTAGACATATTATGGAAAGCCATTCTTATTTCATTCTCAGGGTTAGGAATGTACTTATTGTATGCAGATGATTTCCATCTTCCCATGTTTTTAATGATGTGTGTCGGTACGTGGTTACCTGAGGCAGCTGAAGCTGCACCAATGCGAAAGGAATGACCCGTGAATGCGTGTGGGTTATGTCCAAGCCTGAGTAATAAAGTACGAATGTAATACATAAATTGTTTGGTTGTTAGGGGCTTCCCTTGAATGGCCAACAGTGGACAAGCTGGGTTGGAAGTGATTTGGGACATCACTAGTCTATCTAAAAGTGGTACAGGACACCATTTGGTAAAGGTAGGATAGTATTTAATTTCTACTGGAGGACCTGTTTGGCTTGTTTTGGTATGGGAAATGGATAGGATATAGTGGTCTTGTTCTTTGTGTAGGTGTTTCTTTTGGATGCAAAGCTTAGAATCGGTTGCTTTTTCCACCGAGAACTCTTTAGGTCTCAAAAACCCATAGAAAGCCAAGTAAGCTGACGATTTTATATGTAGGTTTGTGGTGTGTTCAAAAGGGGTTGTGTCGAGAATATCGGAGATACTTTTAAATAGTTTACTGTCTATGGGAAGTGTCTTGATGGGATTGTGTGCTGATAATCTGTGAACACCTCTTAATATGCTTTTAACTGGGTAAGACGTTAGAAATGGAGTTTTGTTGGGATAGCTGGTTAACATGTAGTGTTGTATGCCTGTTAAGTAGAGTTTGATAGTGTTGTATGCTAATTTAAGAGAAATATGGCAAAAAGATGTGAATGCAACAACAGTTTCAACAGAAAAAACATTTATTATGTGATAATCACGAACAAAATCTTTAAACAATTTGTAAGCTCTAGAGTAGGCTTTCCTTGTGTTAGTGGACAGGCCTGCTTGAGCGAGTAATCTACTATGCTGTAAAAGAGAACTTATATCATAATTAGTTCTGTGAAGCTTGGAGATGCCCTGGGTTGCGGGTTTGCTGATGGGTGATACTTGAAAAATTCCTGCAAATTTAAGCGTGAAAGAGCATCAGCAGCGTTATTTTGAACACCCGGGACGTGAAAACATGTTATGCAAAATTGCAGGTTAGCCGCCAGCCAGGTCAGTCTCCATATTAATTGTTAGTGACTGAGAGCAGCCTTTGTTAACTATATCACAGGTAGCTATGTTATCCGAAAAACATTTGACTGACTGACCACTCCATTCTTTACCCCAGACGTGTGCGGCTGCTACAATAGGATAAATTTCAAAAAGAGCGGAAGTGTTATTGAAATTTTCGAGAGAGGTGGTCTCAACTGGCCAAGAGTCATATAGCCACTCATCACTGAAAATGGCTGCATACCCTAACGCCCCTGAAGCATCGGTCCAAATTACAGGGGAATCGTCAGATATGGGTGGAACAAATAGCGACCTGCCATTCCAAGAAGATAGGAATAGCTGCCACATTTGAAGATCAGCTCTAGCTGAATCATTAAGGGAAGTCGTGGAGTCGTCGTCGGGTAGGCCGTGTAACAGAGAGAGGATTCTGGAAATGAAGGATCTACCCTGAGGAATAATTCTCATAGCATAGTTTAGTGAACCGAATAGTGATTGTAGTTGTTTCCTAGTGCAAGTGCCTTGTGACGTGCAAGTGTTTATGTAAGAAAGTATCCGGTCTACTTTCTCTTGAGGCAGGCTGGCTTGCATAGAAACTGAATCGAGTGTAATACCCAGGAATGTGATCGCCGTGTTGGGACCTTCAGTTTTGTCTTGTGCAACGGGGACTCCTAAGTCTTTGAAAAGAGTGAGCATGTGCTCTAGGCTGTGGGGGGTGTGTTGGTGAGGTTCAATGGTGAGGAAGTCGTCTAGGTAGTGAATGACTACTGGACATCTGCATGAGTTGAGTAGGAGCCAGGTTAAAGTTTCGGCAAATATATCAAATAACTTGGGGCTACTTTTGGACCCGAAGGTCAGTCTCGTGGCGAAATAGTAGCTTCCTTCCCACTTAACTCCGTGCAGATGCCAAAGTGACTGGTGGATGGGAAGCAGTTTAAACGCGTTTCTGATGTCTGATTTAATTAGGCAAGCCGCCCTCCCGGCATGAATTATTGCTTGGATGGCATCGTCAATTCTGGCGTATTGCAGGAAAAAGTCATCTGAAGGAATCAGAGCATTAAGGCTAGGAGTTGGGGATGAGTGTGGAGCTGAGAAGTCAATAATCAGTCGCTTTTTGTTGTTATATTTTCCTGTGGCGATACCTAGTGGGTTTGTCCTCCAGGAAGTGAAAGGAGGAGTAGAGAATGGGCCTATCATAAAACCATTTGAGATTTCTTTGTGTAACAGTTCGCGTATACTGTCTGGGTCTGTGAGTGCCGACTGTAAGTTGGGGCATTCTAAAACCCCTGTGGGGAGTGACACGAACCCTGTGTGGAACCCATTAGTAAACCCTGCCGTTAGAAAATCAACCAAATGAACAGAAGGATGCTTAGACAGGTAGCGTTGCAACTTAGGTATGTTTATTGGCGTGGAAGATTTGTTAGGGTACAGTCTGTTGGGGCACATTGTTTTGGCATGTGCTCTAAAACATATTGAGCATACGTGTAACAGCCTACACGCACTATAACTGCAACCACCTGCATTAAAATTGTTGCAGACTTGTGCTTTACCTAGAAAAACAATAGGCCTACCCAGTTTGTCTCTCACTTCTCTCTGTGATGTGTTAGATTGATAACCAGAATTTGCGTTACTGGTAGAAGGGGTCGCTACGTTTTCAGGACAGAAGTTAACTGAATGAGCAGCAGATGAGCATATAGCGCAGGACGGGGTTTTAAGACCTGCAAAATGCATCAGGAACAGCTCTGTGTCTAGCTGTGCCCAACCAGTAATCGTATTGTACTGGGAGAGAGAAGCAGCGGATCTTGAAGAAAATGACTTGTGATAGTCATAAAATGCGTAGCCGCCGTACTTGTATGCTAACTCAATCACTTTATGGAGGTATAAGTCAAGTTCCTCTCTCCGTAGTGGGAAAGCTGTACAGATCACATCTCTGTATAAGCCAAATGCGAGGACAAACTCGGGGATATTGAGTTTCCTATTAAGTCTAGGATCTCTAGATTTCATCACTACTGACAGGTCCTCGAAGGTATAGGCCCTGTTTTCTACCACGTCTTGTGAAACAATCAGTAGTGATGCTAAGTTTATGTCCTTCCCCTCTATAATGTCCCGTCTTAGAGACTGAGGAATGAGATGAATAGGGTTAATATTAGTTGCTCTACTAGTTGGTAGAGGGTTATCTTTACCTAAGTTAGGTGTGGGCTCAGTAACTGGTACTGGAACCTCTGGAACGGTTGTGATATTGTTTGACTCCAGATTATCCAACCTATTGTTAATCGTTGCTACTGAGGAAACAAGGAAGCTGGACTTGGTGGATCGGTTCGTCTCTGTGAGCCTGATCTGAGTGGAGTGCTGGCCACCGACAAATCATCTCCTTGTGTAGACACGTTAGACATGCTAGGAAGTGAGGTAGATGGATACGTTTAGTATAGTACTGTATCGAAACGGTAGTGACCCAGCTTACTATGCTAGTGCCTACTGGCGAAATTGTATTAACTAGCTTATTTTGGTGACAGGTGAAGCCCTGACTACTTGCCAAGTGGCTATGAGAGGCTCTACCTATGATTTGGCTTGTGGGGCCTTTGTGCCACTGAGGTGGGTGGCGGGGTGTTGGCCTCTCGGTGACGGTTAACAGAGTAATAACGAATGGCCGTGATGGGTGAGGCCCTAACTATGACTTGATGCAAGGCTCTAACTATAAAATGGGACGATTGGCCTGAACCTCTGAACGAAGCGGTAGTCGGTATGCCTTGCGGGACCACTAGACTGTTAGGCGAAATTACCACCTAAACCTGGGAGCAGCTGTAGAAACGTACTATTTATTCCCAACAAAAGTTGTATACTAACCGTATGCGTGAAAAATGCTTTAGAGAAGACTTGGCGGGTGAAAGCCAGCACTTTAACCAAGTATTAGTTGCTTTTAGTGAAAAGTTCCGCTTGTACGCTGTGTCGTATATAGTGTTTATTAAATGGAGGGGAAAAACATATAAACAACATAATTTAACAATCTAGTATAATGTAGTAATAAATACGAAAAGCGCGAGACTGTAAAATAACTGTCCGTAGTTAACCATGGGCACTTTGAGTACCCCAATTGAAGGTACTGAGTAAAGAACCCACATATAAATACACACATATATATTAAGCCTTTGAACCAATGAGCGTTTACACCCCATGAAAATTGATAGTTTGCGGTAACGGAGGGGTAACGAAGTTTAACATGAAATGGTTGATGGAAATTCTTATTCTTATTATTATAATTATTAATCCTAAAATAATTAATTAACCGAGTATCATGTTAGAGATGTCTTAACTGACTACCGGCAAGGCGGGGAAACAAAGTCAGGATAATACAGAGTTGAACATAAAATTTAACCTATAATAATTAAAAGATTTAACTTACAGGATTTAACAATAACGTGTCTATTACTGGCGTGCGAGTGACCCGAGTAGCAGGTTAAATATGATACAGTTTATAACTCTACTGGCAATTCAAACAGTTCTGAAACAGTATATAATTTGAAAATTTCATTGAAAGTTATACAAGCCTTCAAAAGAATGAAATTAATACATATATAACATAGCCACAAGGTGGCGATATTCAGCCAAACTCACTGACTGAATTACACGCTGACAGAAAACCAGCCTGCAAGCGGGGAAAAGCAGTGCTATGAATCACATAGCCGAACATAGCCCGGAACCCCCCCCCCGACCCCCCCGTTCTAGCGGCAAAAGACGCCCTTATGGATGCGCCGGCCCTGTTCATATATATATTTCTAATAGGCCGAAATTTTGAACTTGGTATTCGAGATTAGTCTCAATGTTTAATTAATCCCCTAACAAGTACGTAAATAACCATAGCTTCTACTCTGTGCAAGAGATTTACAAGCATGCTTGAGGTGCCACAACAGCACATAGAGACTTTTCAAAAAAGACAATATCATTGCACGGGAAAACTCTACATTTTTAGTAGAAAAAACATGTTGAGAAAGAATCCATTAGAACTGGTAGATATATCATGCTCAGCTGACAATATAGTGAGTTTTTATGCTCACCACTGCACCAAAAAGCGCAATCATGGAGTTGCATCAAAAAAAGAAAATGCAAGTAATTGTAGAAATAACACAGTTCAAATTAACAATCGCATACAAGATGGGAGACTGTGACCTCCAAGATGTGCTGCAATGTGAACATGGTAGTAGAGATGTCGCGAACATAAAATTTTCCGTTCGCGAATGGCAAACGCGAATTTCCGCAAATGTTGGCGAACGGGCGAACCGGGCGAACCGCCATAGACTTCAATAGGCAGGCGAATTTTAAAACCCACAGGAACTCTTTCTGGCCACAATAGTGATGGAAAAGTTGTTTCAAGGGGACTAACACCTGGACTGTGGCATGCCGGAGGGGGAAAGTTACATAGTTGATGCAGAGTCTGGTTTTAATCCATAAAGGGCATAAATCACCTAACATTCCTAAATTGTTTGGAATAACGTGCTTTAAAACATCAGGTATGATGTTGTATCGATCAGGTAGTGTAAGGGTTACGCCCGCTTCACAGTGACAGACCAAACTCCCTGTTTAACGCACCGCAAACAGTCCATTTGCACAACCGCAAACTCCACATTTGCACAAGGTTGGATACCAACCTAGCCATGTCCCGTTCCTTGTCCTCACTGATGTCATTGAAGGTCTCTTCCTCCACCCAGCCACGTACAACACCAAGGGTCCCTGAAAGGTGACAACAAGCCCCCTGGGACAATGCTGTGTTTGGTCTTCCACCTCCTCAAAGCCACCTTCCTCCACTGACTCCTCTTCTTCAGACTCCTCTCTCGGCGTTGCCTCTCTCTGCGTTATTATAAGGTGTGTTAAGTAGTACTATTCCTATCAGTTTAATACCTGTTACGTCCCCTATCTGGGGACGTGTATATGGCATCGATTTTAGGAACCGGGAGATGGAAAAAGATGCTTGGTCGGTCCTCCTACTTCAAATTTGGGGCACTGCGCATGCAATCTAATGTGCCACCAGATAGGAGTGGTGTGTTAAGTAGTACTATTCTTATCAGTTTAATCCCTGTTACGTCCCCCTCATCAGGCCTTTTTTTAGTCTAATGTATCGCCCACTGTCAGTCCCTTCGGGATCCATCACTCATTCATCTTAATAAAGACTTTTTTGACCTAGGCGACTTCTCTTCTCAGTGACAATACCTCCTTCTGCACTGAAGGTCCTTTCTGACAGGACACTTGAAGCGGGGCAGGCCAGAAGTTCTATCGCAAATTGGAATAGCTCAGGCCACAGATCAAGCCTGAGCACCCAGTAGTCAAGGGGTTCATCGCTCCTCAGAGTGTCGATATCTGCAGTTAAGGCGAGGTAGTCTGCTACCTGTCGGTCAAATTGTTCTCTGAGGGTGGACCCCGAAGGGCTGTGGCGATGCGTAGGACTTAAAAAGCTCCACATGTGGAGGGGGCGTGGCTTGCCGTGCATGGAGTGAGTCGCACACCACAGGAGCTCCGCCGCCTCGGACCACAAAGCCCCATATCAATGCCACACTACACCACAACGATGGGCAGAACGAAGCGCCAGGGCACCCCGGGACCATCTGGGTCCAGCCCGCAAAGAAAAACCGCAGGTCCGCTAGATGAATTCCTCTCCTTTTCTGATAGCACGAGACCCGCGAGACATGCGGACAAGATGGCGGCCGCTTCCCCAGGGGCGGAGAGTAACGCAAGCTCGGAGCCAGGGGCGACCGGCGGAGACCCTCTTGCGAGGATCACTGCCGAACTGGCAACCATTTCAGCTAACATGCTCTCAAAGTCCGATAAGACTGCCCTAGTAGCGGAGCTGCGGTCGGCGATACGGGAGGAGATACAGGAGGTACGGAGAGACCTTTCAGCACTAGAGGAGAGAGTCTCAGAACTAGAAGGGGAGAACCTCAGGGCCATACAACACTCCCAATCGGCAGACCATGCCACAGCGAGGCAAGGCTCTGTGCTGCTTGACCTCCGAAGACAAGTGGAGGACCTGGACAACAGGGGGAGACGCAATAATATTAGAATTCGAGGCCTACCAGAAACTGACCAAGAAAACCTGACCTCAGCCCTCACACAGTTATTTACCCACATCCTGGGCGAAAACGCCCCAGAGGACTTTCAAATAGAACATGCTCACAGGGCCCTGCGCCCCCCCAGGAGAGACGGCCTACCACGAGATGTGATCTGCTGCCTCCTGTCCTTTCAACTCAAGGACGCCATTATGAGAGCGGCGCGCCCTCAGACCATCACCTTCCAAGAGGCCACTATCTCGCTTTATCAAGACCTATCCACCCTCACTCTAGATGCACGAAGGGCTCTGAGGCCTCTCACGCATGCACTCCAAGAAAAACGTATTCCCTATAAGTGGGGCTTTCCCTTCAGCCTCCAGGCCAAGCGAGGGAACACGTGGTGCACACTGAGGTGGCCCAACGACATACCCAGTTTCCTGAGGACAATGGACTTGCCACCGGTTTCCATCCGCAACTGGATCTTGGACCAACCTCCGGCCCGCCCGGACCATCCTGAAGTACCGGCTCCGCTACGTAACCAGGCACGGAGCGACACACAGCCCACGCGATGGGGAGGCCCTGATGAACCCGAAGAATAGACTGACCCACACAGGCCCCGGAGCTTCCCTGCCCTCCTGCACTGACTTAACCTGCTGAGGTTACCCCATGGCTTCGCGATACCAGATAAGTACTCACACTTTCATCCACTGGGGTGCTGCCACATTCCCCATCCTGCCAAGGGTAAGGGGGCCTGGGGCCTATAGTTCTGAACACCACGGGTTATTGGGGTGGGCCTGCACTTCTTACGATCTGACTGTCTCTTGGGTGGGGTACGGGCGTGGGATTCACCGATGCCTCCCGGGTCAGCCGTGTAGCGGAACTCACCTTACCGGGGTTCCTGAGATGAGGCACCCTGGCTTTGCTTTCCCCTCATGACATGCCGTTGCCCTGGACCCTTCTCGCGGACCGACTTAATGGAGGTCTGCCTCCCCACCTGCCCCGCCGACCACCTCACCAGTAACTGTCGACCCGCATGATAACCCATAAACTGGGGCCGAGTAGACACACACTGAACCAGGGTTGGGTGGTGGGGGCTTGGGAATATTGGGGGTTCTTTGCTTAGGCTGGAGTGTCACATGTTTTGTGAAATGTAACCTGCCCTGTTTATTACGCACCCGCATGCTATCGGTTGATCTTATTGTTTGGGGTTCTTAGCACTTTGAGCAGATTTGATGGCCACACCGCTACGATACTCTAGCCCACGGGCACCAACTGCCCCCCACCCATACGATGTGACGCTCATATGATTCCTTAGCGGGGGAGGGGGGGGGGGGAGCTCCCTGGGGTGATCTGATCTAATCACGGTATTGTGTTGAACATGCTCGTCCCCCAGTCCTGTTATATGTCAGTTCACATGCCTCCACGCACCCATAAAGTTTGTTTTCCGTTAATTGCTTTTATGTTATGCTTGCCATGCTGCTGTCGTATTTTCGCTCCCGGGGCTGAGCGGGCCGCCCGTGCTGGTCATGAGACGGCCCGCGCTGCCTCGGGACGGGGGGTTCTGGGGGCGGGGGGACCTGGGCATGGTTTCATCTAATGGGAATGTCGAGAGCAATGTATGACTTTGCATGATAAGTACTGTTTGTGAAAACCCGAATAATCCTGCCTGTGTGTGAGACGATCCCTGGACTGGCTTGACTGACATATCCTCCGGGTCCCCTTGGCTGGGACGGTACCGGGTCGGCCCCCCTCCGAGAGTACGGTGCCACTGCTCGGACATGGCGTCGGGCTTCAGACCCTCGCCTTTGCTCCTGCGGACACATAATGTCCGCGGTCTCAACTCCCCTAATAAAAGGCGCCATCTGCTGCACACTCTATGGTCACAAAAGGTTTCAGTAGCATTTCTACAAGAAACACACCTGAAAGAAGGTGATGCCCCGCAGATCAAAGACAGGAGATTCCCATTAGGATTCTACGCTAACCACCCTGATGCTAAACGTGCGGGGGTTGCCATCCTCTTCTCCCACAACACCCCGTTTCTCAGCTCAGCAACACAGGCTGATCCCATGGGCAGATTTTTATTCGTTAGGGGCACGATAGCTGACCACAAATACACGTTCGCTACTATCTACTGCCCCAATAAAGGGCAACACCGATTCTTGGCAAAAACCCTCGTGAAATTGGAGAGGTTCCGGGAGGGAACTTTGATCCTAACCGGTGACCTCAACATCCCCCTGGACCCCCGGATGGACTCTTCCGCGGGCTCTAGCGCCATCCCCCCGCACTGTATCCGACAAGCTAAGCAAGCCCTGTCCAGATCGGGCCTGGTGGACTGCTGGAGGGTGGCGCATCCTGATGATAAAGATTTCACATGCTACTCAGCAGCACATAATAGGTATAGCAGAATTGATTATATCTTCCTAGCACAGGAATACCTCCCCTTCCTCATGTCCTCCTCGATAGGGTTACAGCACGACTCTGATCACGCACCGGTCCGAGCCACTATTAAGTCACCGCTCTTCAAACCCAGTGACCGCCACTGGAGGCTAAATGAAACTACACTGACGGACAACGCTATCGCCACACAAATAACCCAAACTCTGACCCAATACTTCCAGGACAATGTCAGGCCAGACACTGCACCCCTCACGGTCTGGGAGGCACATAAATGCGTAATACGGGGACACATGATTAAACTGTGCTCCCGGCGGAAAAAAGAGCGCTCAGCCAGAACGCAGGAGCTGCTACGCGAAATAGCCACCTTAGAGACAACACATAAAAGTGACCAGACGGACGAAACCTACCGACGCCTCACAGACACACGTAGGCAGCTTAGAGACCTGTTATCCCAGAACTTACTTCAAACCATACGCAAATCCCACAGACACTTTTATGAGTTTTCTGACAAATGCGGTAGGACACTAGCCCGCACACTGCAGCAGAAACGGAGACAACACCATATCCACCAGATTAAGGGGAAGGATGGGACACTGAGAAGGACACCGTCGGATATCTTGCACACGTTTAGGCTTTTCTATGAGGAGCTATATAATTTAGATACCACAACACGACGCTCAGATAGACCCCAACACCTGCACAAAATAAATGCCTTCCTCACAGAACACATAGGCCGAACGCTCCCGGAGGAACTAGCCGAGGAGCTAGAACAGCCTCTGACGGGGGAGGAACTCGCCGCCACACTAAAAAGCTCTAAGTCGAATAAAGCACCGGGCCCCGACGGTTTGACGGTATCATACCTGCGAAAGTTCAAAGACATACTGTTACCACATCTGTTACAGGGTCTCAACTCCTTGCTGGACGGAGGGCGGTTCCCGACGGACACCCTCCGCGCCACGGTCACGGTCATACCTAAGGAGGGGAAAGACCCCACTGAATGTGGGAGCTATAGACCGATCTCGCTCCTCAATGCCGATCTTAAGCTCTTCGCAAAAACCATAGCCGTGAGACTCGCCCGCGTCCTCCCCACTCTGGTCCACCCCGACCAGGTGGGGTTCATTCAGGGACGGGAGGCTCGAGACAACACCATCCGAGCCCTACATATGGTCCACTCTGCTCGATCGACAAATAGTAGCCTAATCCTGGTCTCCACAGACGCGGAGAAGGCCTTTGACCGGGTCGACTGGCAGTACCTCGAAGCCACCCTCAGTCACATGCGGTTTGGCCCCCACATACGCTCGTGGATCCTCGCCCTGTACACAAACCCGACGGCCCGCATTCGGATTAACGGCGGTCTCTCAGCCCCCTTCGCCATTCGGAACGGTACCAGGCAGGGCTGCCCCCTGTCCCCCCTCCTGTTTGCCCTCACTCTAGAACCCTTCCTAGAGGCGGTCAGACGGGACGGGGGAATCTCCGGGTATAGGCACCACCACTCAGAACATAAAGTTGCCGCCTATGCCGACGACATGCTGTTCTTTCTAGATAACCCCACGGTCTCCTTCCCTAATCTCCTCCGGGCCTTCCGAATCTTCGGTGAGATCTCTAATCTCAAGCTAAACCTCAGCAAATCGGAAGCCTTGCCGATCTCACCCGCCGCCGAGAGAGTCGCGCACTTAAAGTCGCAGTTTCGCTTTTCCTGGTGTGATACGAAACTCAAGTATCTCGGCGTCTGGTTGCCCAGTGACCTAACACTCCTGTTCCGGTTAAACTTTCTTTCCATCCTCTCAGTCCTTCAGGCGGATCTACATCGCTGGAAGGGCCTCTACGTCTCTTGGTTTGGCCGAATTAATGCCGTGAAGATGAATATACTCCCGCGCCTCCTGTACTTGTTTCAAGCCATCCCCATTACGATACCCAGGTCATTCTTCCAAACACTAGACACAGCGATACGGCAGTTTGTCTGGAACGGTAAGGCAAGCAGAATAAGCAGGAAGCTCCTAGAGCGCCCTAAAAGTAAAGGAGGCGCGGGACTCCCATCCCTCCGGGGATACTATCATGCGGCACACTTACTCAGGGTTGTTGACTGGCACGCACGTCCCACGGCCAAACTGTGGGTCCCCATGGAGCGGACGCAGGCGGGAGGAACACTCCCCTCCCGCCTGTGGCTCAGTTCACTCACTCTAACAGCGCTACGAACAGGTAATCCCCTGACCGACGCCACACTGCGAGTCTGGTGTAAGTTACGGTTCCCACACCAACTCACCACCCCAGACGGCCCCCTTACACCCATCACACATAACCCACGGGTGGGAGGGGGACTCACGCCTTCAGACTTACGCGCTTTCACAGACACTGGCTGGCTCAGCTTTCGGCAGTTGCTGCGGGGTACCCACCTCAGACCTCTCACCGATATACTGGGGGACAAGACACCAACTGGAGTAGATCACTTTCACTACGCCCAAATTCGAGCTTACTACGCGACCTTCCCTAATAAACATTGCCTGACCAGACCGCCCACGCAGTTCGAATCCCTTTGTATAGCACAAATCCATCCGGAAAGGGGGGTCTCGCAGCTATATGCGACCCTGCTCAACGGCGAACATCATCCGAGGTACATTGCGAGGTGGGAATCAGAGACAGGGTCCACGCTCACAGAGCAGGAATGGGACAAGATCCTAATACTGACTCACAAATGCTCCATCAGCTCTAAGCTTCAGGAGACTAGCTTTAAAATCCTCACACACTGGTATAGAACCCCGGACATCATACACCGTATAGACCCGAGTATACCAAACGAATGCTGGAGGTGCGGGGCCCCTGATGGCTCTTTTATTCATATCTGGTGGAGTTGCCCTGATATCACTCCCTTCTGGTCAGAGATCAGGGAGACCATCCGTCTCATAACGGATATTACCGTTCCTCTCCAACCCCTCGCTATGCTCCTTCACCACACAGACATGTCCATCTCCGCATACAAAAAATCACTACTCAAACACCTGTTGTCCGCGGCAGCGGCAATAATCCCAACTAGGTGGAAACAAAAGGATGCGCCTACCCTCTGGCAGTGGCTGGACAAGGTGGGAGAGATACACCATATGGAATCACTCACGGCAGCGCTTTACGGGAGGCTAGAGAAATGCGATCGTACCTGGGCGCCATGGTTGTGGTACCTTATGATGGATGGAGCGGGAAGCCGGAGGCCTCCACCCCCTTCCCCCCCCCCTCTCCTCCCTCCCCCTCCTCCCCTGTCATGCCCCCCCTGACCGAACATTGGACAAATAACCAGTCGACTGAGTAAGGACTAACCCTACCTCTTAAACGCCCACCCTCTCTAGACGTCCCCTGTGTTCATATGTTCCAATCTCCACCGTACCCCATACCTACTGCTACATACTTGTATGGCCTTGAGATGACCGGACACTGACAATGTCAATGCTTACAATGCACAGGTCCAATGCCTGAGTGCCGCCCGCACAGATCCAGACGTGCGACTTGCCCCCAGACATGACCAGGTACCCGAAAAACGGACCTAAGAGACCGGAACTACCGATATAATATACCCACACGTACTAACCTCAGACAGGAGGATAGCAATAACTTGACAAACAAGACGGCTCTCACTTACCAGCTGACTGAAAAATTAATCTCACTGGCTATATGCAACTGGATAACCGTGCAACCCTCCTGCGGTACTGACCTCCTTATTTCGCCCACGGAACGTCCTACCCGCTAGCGGGGGATAGCCCCAAAAGCGCCCCCCTCTGGTAGAGACGCCCCGAGCTCCCGTTTCCCTGTACAATTGCTGTCACCCATATTTGACAGGAAGCAATCCCTGTTACAAGTTTTACCTTCTTTAGATGTTACTGTGCATATATAACAAATGAATAGTTGATTCTGTTGTCACTAAACCGATGTTAACTTTTTCATCCAATTAACCTGTTTTCAATGTCCATTGATATATGTACACTTGTATCACCCTTTTGATGTATGTCAAATATAAAACGAAAATAAAGATTGTCTAAAAAAAAAAAAAAGCTCCACATGTCCTCCATCAACAACACGTCTGTAAAGCGTCCTGTCCTTGCCGGCGTGGTCGTGGGAGGAGGAGGATTACTTTCACCTCTTCCCCTGTTAGATTCCCGTTGTGCTGTGACATCACCCTTACACGCTGTGTAAAGCATACTTTTTAATTTAATTTGGAACTGCTGCATCCTTTCCGACTTGCGGTAATTCGGTATCATTTCAGGCACTTTCTAGTTATACCGGGGGTCTAGTAGCGTGGACACCCAGTACAGGTCATTCTCCTTCAGCCTTTTTATACGAGGGTCCCTCAACAGGCACGACAGCATGAAAGACACCATTTGCACAAGGTTGGATGCCGAGCTACTCATGTCCCGTTCCTCGTCCACAGTGATCTCACTGAAGGTATGTTCTTCCCCCCAGCCACCTATAACACCATGGGTAACAGATAGGTGACAACAAGCACCCTGGGATGCCTGTTGTGGTTGGTCTTCCTCCTCCTCCTCAAAGCCACATTCCTCCTCTGACTCCTCTTCCTCACAATCCTCTTCCAGCGTTGCCGCAGGTCCAGCAAGCGATGCTGATAAGGCTGTTTCTGGTGGTGATGGTGACCACAACTCTTCCTCTTCACGCTCATCTACGGCCTGATCCAGCACTCTTCGCAGGGCACGCTCCAGGAAGAAATCAAATGGTATGATGTCGCTGATGGTGCCTTCGGTGCGACTGACTAGGTTTGTCACCTCCTCAAAAGGACGCATGAGCCTACAGGCATTGCGCATGAGCGTCCAGTAACGTGGCAAAAAAATTCCCAGCTCCGCAGAGGCAGTCCTAGCACTCCGGTCATACAAATAGTCGTTAACGGCTTTTTCTTGTTGGAGCAGGCGGTCGAACATTAGGAGTGTTGAATTCCAACGTGTCGGGCTGTCGCAAATCAAGCGCCTAATTGGCATGTTGTTTCGCCGCTGCATATCTGAAAAGTGCGCCATGGCCATGTAGGAACGCCTGAAATGGCCACACACCTTCCAGGCCTGCTTCAGGACGTCCTGTAAGCCTGTGTACTTATGCACAAAGCGTTGTACGATCAGATTACACACATGTGCCATGCACGGCACATGTGTCAACTTGCCCAAATTCAATGCCGCCAACGAATTTCTTCCGTTGTCACAAACCCCTTTGACCATCTCCAGTTGGTGCGGAGTCAGCCACTTTTCCACCTGTGCGTTCACGGCGGCAGGAGTGCTGGTCCAGTGTGACTCTCTGCTTTCAGGCAAGTCAACCCCAAGACGGCGTGACACTGCCGTATCCGGGATGTGGAATAGTATCTGGGGAGCTGGGGGGGTGTCGTTGATGTGGAGCAAGATGCAGCAGCAGAAGAGGACTCAGCCGAGGAGGTTATGGAAGAGGATGGAGTAGGAGGAGTAGAGGAGGTGGCAGCAGGCCTGCCTGCAAGTCGTGGCGGTGTCACCAACTCCTCTGCAGAGCCACGCATGCAATGCTTGGCAGCCGTCAGCAGGTTTACCCAATGTGCAGTGTAGGTGATATACCTGCCCTGACCATGCTTTGCAGACCAGGTATCAGTGGTCAGATGGACCCTTGCCCCAACACTGTGTGCCAGACATGCCATTACTTCCTTTTGCACAATCAAGTACAGGTTGGGGATTGCCTTTTGTGCAAAGAAATTTCGGCCGGGTACCTTCCACTGCGGTGTCCCAATAGCTACAAATTTTTGGAACGCCTCAGACTCCACCAGCTTGTATGGTAAAAGCTGGCGGGCTAAGAATTCAGACAAGCCAGCTGTCAGATGCCGGGCAAGGGGGTGACTTTGTGACATTGGCTTCTTACGCTCAAACATGTCCTTGACAGACACCTGACTGTGGGCAGATGAGCAGGAACTGCTAAAGGCGAGAGATGGAGTGGCGGATAGTTGAGAGGGGGCAAGGAGGACAGCAGTGGTTGACGTGGCTGAAGATGCTGGACCAGGAGGAGGATGGCGGCTTTGAGTTTGTGTGCTGCTTGTACTCATGTGTTGATCCCATAGGTGCTTGTGATGTGCGATCATGTGCCTTTGCAAAGCAATTGTACCTAGGTGGGTGTTGGACTTTCCACGACTTATTTTGGCACAGGTTGCAAATGGCCTCGCTGTTGTCAGAGGCAGACACACAAAAAAAAATGCCACACTGCTGAGCTCTGCAATGACGGCATTCTGGTGGTGGCAACAGCATGCGTTGATTGGCGTGCTGTCTGGCTGACCCCGGGTGCCGATGCATGCTGTCTGACTGTGCCACTAGCTCCTTGCGACGACCTCCCCCTGCTTCCAACTCGTCTCCTCCTCCTCTCTGTCTCCCCATCTGAACTTTCCCCCTGTTCTTCTTCTCTTCTAGCGGGCACCCACGTGACATCCACGGATGCATCGTCATCATCAACCGCTTCACTTGTATCTGACAATTCAGTAAAGGAAGCAACAGCGGGTACAACATCATCATCATCACACCGTACGTCCATGTGTGTAATGCTGCCTGACTGAGACATATCCCTGTTATCTACATCCTCTGGCAATAATGGTTGCGCATCACTCATTTCTTCCAACTGATGTGTAAATAACTCATCTGACAGATCAAGTGAAGCGGCTGTGGTGCTAGTTTTGGTGGTGGCGGCAGGCGGGCGAGTGGTAACTTGAGAGGTGCCCGAAGCTAAGCTGGAGGAGGATGGTGCGTCAAGGTTCCGAGCGGAAGCTGTAGAAGATTGGGTGTCCTGTGTTAACCAGTCAACTATGTCATCAGAACTTTTCGAGTTCAGGGTACGTGGCTTCTGAACACTGGGCATTATTCTAGGGCCAAAGGGAATCACAGCACCACGACCACGACGGCCCCTGCGGGGTGGCCTGTAATTTTTTTTTTCGATTAGTGGTACTATGCGTGCAAGCTACTGTGACAACAGATATGAGTGGCACTGTGCACTGGCAGAAGTTGGCAGAGTAGACGCTGTAGGCATGACACACGCTTGCAGACAACTAACTGCTATTCAATCTATTACAGTCAAAATTGTATTTTTTTTTTTTTTTCAATGTTTCGTTTTTATTGAAATTTTGTTGCAGAAAGAAATTCAGATATATAGGGGTACAGAATGAAGAAAGGGGAGGGGGACATGAATATGCAAGGTCATATTATCTCATTGCACAGTACATGTTAGACATTGATCGGAGTTAAACAAAGGGGGCGACAGGTGTTGATTCATTCAGGTGGTGCATGCAAAATACATACAAAATACATACATATTACACAACGTCTATTAAATACCATTCTCCAAGTTGTTTTCTTCCTGTAATCTATGTGCCTATTATTGCATAGAGTGCTGACTAATGTCCGCCTTGTGGACTGTGTGTGTTCGTCAGATTATATGCATATTCATAGGTCGGGGTGTAAGTGGGGAAATGAGTGTTAGAGAAAGTAAACAGGGGGGTAACTTAGTAACCAGTGTTTATACAGTACGGTACGAGAGTCTTGTACTAGTTCCATGCAGTGTACAGTTTGTGTTACTTGTCTGAGCTTTGCGGTATACCCTAATTGCGTAAATTCCCAGATGCTAGCCGGTGGGACGTTGGCTGTGAAAGTTATGAAGTGTGTTAAATGTTAGTGGTGTGAGTATTCACTATTTCATTATTTCTTTGCGTGCCGTGTGCCAATTTTCCCAGTGTGTGGAGTAGGATTCGACACGACCCTGTAGTTTGTATGCCATGCGTTCGTACATAGCGATATTGTCTAGTCTACCCCATACCTCTAGCGGTGTTGGGGCGCTCCTTTTCTTCCAGTGACATGCTATGCTGGTTTTAGCTGCGGTTAAAATATGCAGGAGGACATGTTTAGTTTTGTCAGTTAACAATTCTGGAGACAGGTGGAGGAGGAAGCATTCTGGTGTGAATGGGAGTTTGCGAGGTGTAATCAGTTTGATGGCTTTTCCTATTTGCTTCCAAAAGTCGGTTACTGCAGGGCATGTCCAAAAAATGTGTAACATATCTCCCCTGGGGGCATCACATCTCCAGCAGTTAGGTGATGTGGTCTTGTACATGAGAGCCAGCCTGACTGGTACCATATACCACCTCATAAGTATTTTACAGTAGGCCTCCCAGTGCGCTAGGCTGTTAAACGTTTTTCTAGTTGTCTGAATGGCTTGTAGCCATAATGGCATCGGGATGTTTACTTCGAGCTTGCGTTCCCACAAGCGCATATAGGTGTGCTTGTGGAGCGGGTCCCTATCGTTGAGAGCTGTATAGCACATGGATAATGATTTTGATTGCGTGGGTCGTTTTATGCAGTGTCGGCCGAAGTGTGTTAGTTGTGTTTCCTCACAGTATTGTGCGTGTAAATTTTGTAAGATGTGTTTTATCCTGATGTATTTGAATATGTCCCTGGGGGGAAGGTTGAACTCCAGTTGGAGCACTGGAAACGGTTTTAGGCCTGCTTCTGTGTACAGTTGGGCTATCGAGTGTATGCCACTCGTAGTCCATGTTGTCATAGTGATATTTTCAGCTAATTCTGAGATTTTTGTATAGGTGCGAAGTATAGGAGATTAGTCGCACCCGTGAGTGTGCCTGCCCATTTCTTCCAGCTTTTTAGTAGATGGTTTGTGCTTTGTAAGGGGTTGTTCGCGGGCGTCTTCCCGAGTACACCTGCCCGCAGTGCGGCTTGCACGGTGAGTGGCTTAATGCAGGCGTTTTCTAGGGAAGCCCAAATAGGAGTGTGTTGGCGTGTGAGTATTTCCAGGCCTTGTGCCAGGATTGCGGCTCTATAGTACATCCTGATGTTGGGGATGCCCAGCCCCCCTTTATTCGGGGAAAGCCAGGTTAGGCGCCTAGCTAGTCTCGGTGGCTTTTTTTTCCAAATGTAGGCATTGAAGATACTTTGGAATTTGTGTAGTAGTTTGTCGTTGAGTGGTATGGGAATGGTGCGGAATAGATATAGGATATGTGGCAGTGCCATCATTTTGATGGTGTTCACCCTACCCAGCCATGAGATTTCCAGATCTTGCCAGCCATCTAGTAGCGATTGCAATTTATGGGCCACCTTGGTGTGATTCTCTTTAGGAAGATGTTGGGCTGATTTGGTCAGATTAATGCCTAAGTATTTTATGGATACCTTCCTCCAGTCAAATGGGTGTGAGCCCATGAGGGACTGCACGGTGCGCTGGGGGAGGTTTATGGGCAGGGCTTGTGTCTTTTTGAGGTTATTCCTATAGTATGAAACTCTTCCATACTCTTGGAGAAGAGTCATTAAATTTGGGATGGATCGTTCTGGGTCGGAAACGTATACTAACACGTCATCTGCGAATAAGGCTAGTTTTTGGGTCCCTGCTGGAGTGTCTAAGCCTGTTATCAGGGGGTCATGTTTGATGCGTTGTATAAGTGGTTCTAGACATAAAATGAAAAGTAACGGGGACAGCGGGCAGCCTTGGCGTGTGCCGTTGCTTATGTGGAATGTGTTTGACAGGAAGCCGGAGTTGAAGATCTTGGCTGATGGCATTTGGTACAATGCCTTAATACCTCTCAGAGATTGGCTAGTGAAGCCCATTTTGGATAGGGTGGCCTCCATGTATAGCCAGTTCAGACGGTCGAACGCTTTTTCAGCGTCAAGCGCCAGAACTGCTCCTGATTTCTTATGTTTGTTAGCCCAGTTGATCATATTGATGAAGTGTCTAGTATTATCACCCGCTTGTCTGCTTGGGACAAATCCCGCTTGTTCGGCAGAGACTAGGTTGGGGAGGTTTTGTTTCAATCTTGTTGCCCATAGTTTCGCATACAGTTTAATGTCTGCGTTCAGTAAGGAGATAGGTCGAAGGTTTTCGCTTTGAGTGGGCGGCTTGCCTGGTTTGGGCAGGGTAACTATATGTGCCTCCAGCATCTCCGCCGGGAGAGTGCCTGTTCGTTTAATGGTGTTGAATAGGTCTGTGAGGTGGGGTGTCAATGTCTGTGCTAATTTGTGGTAATAATAATTAGAGAGCCCGTCGGGGCCAGGCGCCTTATGTTTGGTCAGGGACTTAATAGTGTTGAGCACCTCTTCTTCCGTGAATGGTTCGTCCAATTGCCTGCAGGCTATTGGGGAGAGTTGCGGTAGCGATGTTTTGTTTAGAAAGGCCTCTATGGTCTCAAGTGTGGGTTGGGGTGTCGTTGGGTCTTTTTCCAAGTTGTAAAGCGTGTCATAATAGTGTGCCAGTTCGTTTACGATGTCTAAAGGGTTATATAATCTGCCTCTTGTGGGGGAGTCAATGTAAGGGATTTTGGTTTGTAGTTGTTTGTGTTTGAGTTTTTTGGCCAGTATTTTTCCTGCTTTGTTCCCTTGTGTGTAAAAGTTGAGTTTGAGAGATCTCATCCATCTTTCGGTGGATAAGAGGTCTAGTTCGTGTAATTCCCTTTGTATTTCGGAGATTTGTTTTGTTATGGCTTTTGTTGGATTAGCTTTGTTTTTTGTCTCAAGGGATGTCAGTTCTAGTCGCAGGAGGACACGTTTGTCTTTAGTTATCTTTTTAAGTTTGGACCCTTCCCTTATGAGTACTCCCCGTAAAACTGCCTTGTGAGCAACCCAAATGGTTGGGGCCGGGATGTCATCTGATGAGTTGATATGGAAGTATTCCGTTGCTTCTTTGACTACTGTGTCAAGTATGTGTGGGTTGTCTAGTAAGCTCTCATTGAGTCTCCACTTTCCTCTGCCTCTCGCCGAGTGTAGCGATCTAAAGGTGATTGACAGCGGGGCGTGGTCTGACCACGTCCTCTGTCCTATGTGTATGTCCTCTATATTATTTAGGGTCACCTTGTCTACCAGACAATAGTCTATCCTTGAGTACGTTCTGTGTACCTGTGAAAAAAACGTATAATCTCTTTTGGTAGGGTATATAGAGCGCCATGTATCATAAAGCTCATTGTGGGAGATTGTTTTGCTTAAGTCAGCGCTTATCGCTCTCGATTGAGCGGTGGGGGGTTTGTGGCCTTCTCGCTGTATATCAAGATCAGGGTTCAGGGTACAATTAAGGTCACCGCATATTATCGTGTGGCCTTGTTTGATTTTAGCGAGATGTAGCAAAGACTTACGTATAAACGTATTCTGGGCTTCATTTGGGGCGTATAGTGTTGCTATAGTCATCAACATGCCATTTAGGTTACCCACCAGAACCAGCAGGCGCCCTTCTTTATCAATATACCTGTTTGTTTCTTGAAAGACCCAATCTTTATGGAAAAGAATAGCGACCCCTTTGGATTTGTTAGGCGAGAACGCATGGAATACCTGGGGGTAGTGAGGGGAGTGAATGCGTGGGGGTTTGCGGACACAGAGATGTGTCTCCTGGAGGCATATAACTGCCGCCTTCGATTTCTGCATTTCTTGCACCAGGAGGCGCCTCTTATGCGGGCTATTCAGGCCTTTGACATTTAACGAGTAGATTTTAAACGTAGGTAGCGTCATGATTGTGTGTGGGGATGCAGTGCTTTAGCGCCTGGGACCAGTAGGGCCTGGCGTCCAACCTGGGGAGTGTTGCGTACGTCAAGGGTAGGCAAACGCACAGACATTGCATGTTTAGGCAAGTTACACACATTATGAGTGGTGGAATACTGATACATTGCATAGCATCTAGGAACATTTTTATACATGTTAACATATATCGTACAAACACATTTAAACCTTGGGTTGGGGTGCAAGGGGGAGAACAAGGGGATACCTGTGGCCAGCACAGGGATGTAGATCGCCTCAGGTGAGAGTTTGGCATCTCTCGAGGATGGGCGGTGGGGGGTGTGGATAGACGGCTCCACCGAAGCCGAGCCTATTAAAATTCTACCTTGAGGAGCCAGATGGAATGAGATAGGTTCACACTAGAATATGGCGTTGGGGGCCCAAATCTAAAGCAAACTAAAACATAACTGTCAGTAGCCCAATTTAGGAGGTACATGTCTTAATGGTATCGAATCTGGGGTGTACGCCATACCGGCTCCCCAAACATGTACCGACCACGCCTGTTAGGTAGGCTAAGGGTTTTATTTGTGGCGTTGAGAGAAATTGCTTCAATATGGGGATCCACCTCATGGGCCGGTTGGGAGGTCAACAATTACTGTGCGTGGTTCCCCGTAGGCAAAAGTCACCTTGTTGGTTTATGTAAACATTGTGCTGGATTACATTAGTTTCGTTTACAGGGTGCTGGGTAGGCAAGTCGCTAAACCACTATATTATAAACATAACTCAAAACGGCTACGGTCAGTGGCAATTAAAAACCGAACATTAAACAAAACCGTTATGTCAACTGAGGTGGCTTAACCGGAAACCCTGAATACATGCATATAAGTTATTCAGTAAATCAAATGCGTATTGCAGATAGTGATACTTAAGTGAATGAGCCGGCAAGGCCTAGGCCCTGGTTGGTTCTGCTTCAAAGTTCTTAATGTGCTGCTGCTTTCGAAGTCGATCCCGCCATCATCCAGTCAGCCGTCAGCTTCCTTGGTTGCGTGCGCGTGGGAGAGTTGTGGCCCATGTTATGATGTAGGCCCCAGTCTTTGAGTTTCGCCATTCCGGCCTCCGGGTCTAATACTACTTCAGTTTTGCCTTTGTGCCAAATTAGCAGTTTAGTAGGGTAACCCCATCTGTACGGGATCTGTCGGTTGCGTAGGGTTTTCGTGATATTAATAAACTCACGTCGTCTCGCCATGGTAGCTGCGGAGAGGTCGGCAAAAATGCTGAGTCCTTGGTACGGTTCGGGTAACGTTTCCAGTTTCCTCGTCGCGGACAGGACTGCTTCTTTTGAGCTGTAGTAGTGAAAGCGTGCTATAACATCTCTCGGCGTGTCTGCCGTTAGCCTGGCCGGTCTCGGCAGCCTGTGCGCTCTGTCCAGCGTCCAGGCCTCAGCCCCGAGCTGTGGTACTATTGCTGAGCATAGGGTTTGTAGAAATTGTGGGAGGGCCTCATTCGGGATTGTGTCAGCTATGCCCCTGAAGCGCAGATTATTTCTACGGGCCCTGTCCTCCATATCGGCCATTTTAAGCTTTAGAGTTGCTTGATCTTCCTCCAAGCGGTGTATGTGGTCCACCAACTCATTATGGGCTGTGCACATATCATCCGTTTTGGCTTCCAGGCGGTCAGTGCGGTCTCCTAGCTCTTGAATATCATCGCGCAGTTCTCTGGTAATCTGCTTGAAATCGGTCCTAAGAGACTCTTTTAGGTCCTGCAGCATTAAACGGAGGCTGTGGTTAGTTACCAGAGAGTCCCCGTGGGGGGTCTGGTCTGCATCTTCGATTGTTAGTGCAGCGGCATCTGCAAAGTCAGAGGCTTCTGGTGTTCCGCCGTCGCCATCTTGTTTTTGCCGCGGGCGGTCTTTTTTGGCGTTCCGGACCGGGTCCGTCAATTTCAGCTGTCTGGATGGTGCCATGCTGTGTCAGGATGTTGGGGCGACCGGAGGGGTGAGTTTTGCGGTATGTCTGGCTCGTTTTTGACGGCTTTTAGGCTCGGTGGCTGCGGAGCTCCGTTACAGTGCGACTACTCCATGCGGTCGCAGGACACGCCCCTCGTATTTTTTTTTTTTAAATGTACACTACTGTTACACCAGATATGAGTTGCACTGGTGTGACACTGTGCCCTGGCAGGCCCTGAAACGCACACGTGTGAAGGAAACTGACTGCTATTATTTCACAGTCAAATTTCTATTTTTTTTTTTTTTTAATGTACACTACTGTTACACCAGATATGAGTTGCAACGGTGTGACACTGTGCCCTGGCAGGCCCTGAAACGCACACGTGTGAAGGAAACTGACTGCTATTATTTCACAGTCATATTTCTAGTTTTTTAATGTACACTACTGTTACACCAGATATGAGTTGCACTGGTGTGACACTGTGCCCTGACAGGCCCTGAAACGCACATGTGTGAAGGAAACTGACTGCTATTATGTCACAGTCAAAAAAGTGTTGTTGTTTTTTTTAAATGTACACTACTGTTACACCAGATATGAGTTACACTGGTGTGACACTATGCCCTGGCAGGCCCTGAAACGCACACGTGTGAAGGAAACTGACTGCTATTATTTCACAGTCAAATTTCTAGTTTTTTTTATGTACAGGGAGTGCAGAATTATTGGGGTGATTGGGGTGACAAGATTTGATATGTAGAGCAGGAGCTGCAGGAACTTGCATGCGCGCTGTTCAACAATCCGGCCCTGCCCCGATCTCAAAGGTATTTTATATATTATTTATTCATAATTATATTATTGTTTTAACTATATATTGGGGGACCTGCCTGACAACATAGGAAGAAGTAGCAGATCATTTAATTTGCAAGTCCTGTATATGACAAAAATTTAAATGGGGCTTGCTGAGAGAAAATCCCTTAAATAAGGAACGTTTCCCTCAACTGGAAGATGTCTGTGTGGATAGTACCAGGCTATCCTGGGTGTGAACCCAAAATTGTAAATAAACACATGAAAAATACTGGAGATTCTCCAAAATAAAGAAGATTCTCATGACAGGTAAAGGGATAAACACAGAAAAGGATATAACCTGCCTATAAGATTGCCTTAAAGGAACTGCAAAGGAAAAAAAAAGGCATATCCTTAGGTAGGCTCCCATGGGTCTCTCTCCATGGTCCCCCCTTCAGCCCCCCCCTTCTTTTCCTGGTCTTTCCCTTGGGTCCCCTCTGTGGTCTGCCAGGGAGCCCAGCTTGCCTCTGCCCCCCCCCCCTGTTTTTTCCTCCTGCTTCCTCTGTTCCTTCTGCCCCCTTCCCCCTCTCTGTTGGGTCCTCCTTTCCCCTTTCTTCTTTTCCCTCCCCTGTCTTCTCCCTGCTCCCCTTTGCCCTCTACACCTTCCCCCTGTTCTCTCTGTCCTCGGGGCCTGCTGAATCTTGTTCTTAGTTGGTGGTGATCCGTTGCCTTTGCCCCCCCCTCCTTTTTCTGTGGCTTCTTGCTCCATTGCTTTGCCAGGCAAAGCTTCCCACGAGGCATGGGCGTCCGCAGGAATTTTTCCGGGGGGGAGGAGGGGGAGGGGGGCATAATTGTGACATGACATCCATGCTTGGTCCCTTTTTCACAGTGTTCCCTGATCTGTAGGTTGCTACACTATGCCTCACTTCCCTGATCTATAGGCTCTCTCTGCACCCCCAATGTCTCACTTACCTGATCTGTAGGCTCTCTGCCCCCCCGCCTCACTTACCTGATCTGTAGGCTCTCTCTGCCCTCACCCATGCCTCACTTACTTGATCTGTAGGCTCTCTCTGCCCTCCCCCATGCCTCACTTACTTGATCTGTAGGCTGTCTCTGCCCCCCCTGCCTCACTTCGCTGATCTATAGGCTCTCTCCTCCATGCCTCACTTACCTGATCTGTAGGCTGTCTCTGGCTGCATGTGCTGTTCCTCTGCGGATTCAGTCAGTAGAGAGAAGCTGGGATAATATGTAGCTTCCTATCCCTGTCTCTCTACACACAACACCACCTACTGGCCGGTGCTTATATTGCCATGTATTTTCAATCTCACACGAAAAATAGCAGAACAAGCTGAAAAATTCAGGGGAGGGCAAGTGCCCCCCCCTTGACCCTCCTGCGGATGCCCATGCCGCGAGGTGGGCCTTTTGGACATGGCACGGGGCACTGCTTACATGTGCTGATCTGGCCCGCTGGGCTTGCACTTGAAGCAGAAAAATAGGGATAAGATCCTCCTGCCACTGGAGGAAGATCCCCCTCCCCCTCTCTTGGTCGGAAAGGACAGTAAGGAGTCCGAGAAGGACAGGGAGGAATTCCGCTATCGGAAAATTCCTGAGATGTTTGGAAATTGGTTACAGGTGTTTTTTCTATCCTGGCTAGCATCGTTGGGGTGAAGTCTCCCCAGTAATGCTCTGCGTTGTTCTGCTATCAGGACACTATTTGGAATGCTTGTCGTAACTATGAAGGGCTGGGTTGGTGGAGGTACGACAAACAATATCGCCGGCAGCTGGCGGTGCAACCCTTGTTGTCCTGGGACCAGATGGACATCGGCCTCTGGCTTTCAATCATGACTCACCAGGCGCCTCTGCAGGGCGCTTTTTCATCTTTCGACGTGGCGGTTCACATGGTACGGGCTGCGGGCCTGGTGGGGCCTTGCTGGCAAAGGCGGATGTGGAATCGGCTTTCTGGCTGCTTCCGGTGCACCCGAATGGTCCCCATCTCCTGGGTTGTACCTTTGACGGACAGTTTTCTGTGGATATGTGCCTTCGTATGGGTTGCTCCCTATCCTGTTTCATTTGAGTTCTTTAGCACTTTCCTGGAGTGGGTGGTGCAGGGGTCGGTTCCCTTCTGCACTGCCTAGATGGCTTCTTGTGTGTGGGGTCGGCGGATTCGCACATCTGCGCTCTGCTGCTGCGGGTTCTGGGGGACGTGTTTCAGTGTTTCGGTGTTCTGTTGGCACATGAGAAAACCGTGGGTCCAGTTACCTGCCTTAGTTTCCTTGGCATTGGGCTATCTTCCGTGGCTGGGGAATGTCCGTTACCCCTGACTAGGGTTCAAGACCTCCGGTGGGAAGTGTTGCTGGCTTTGGGGCAACGTGCGATTCAGCTGTACTGATTTGACCATGGGGCTGTTGGGGATTCCTTCTTGGCCTCCTATAATAGTAGAATGTACTGACAGGCCATGGAGGCCACTAACACTGACTTCCGCCTGTTTACCGTTGCATCAGGCTCAGGAGGTTTTGAGACCATTTGGGCTCTCATTGGTGGGCTGACTCTTGGCTAGTAGACTGGCAACCGGCAGGGCACTCTCGGATTCTGGCTGTCCTGGATCTCATACCCATTCTGGTGGCATTGGAGGCGTGGGGTCAACAGGTGGGTAGTTTTCCATTGCAACAATCTGACGGTGGTGCGGGCTGTCAATCAATTGACCGCATCCTCTGCCCTGGTGGTACGCATGCTGCAGTGCCTAGTTCTGCTCTGTTTGAATCTTAATGTGTCTGGTAGGGCGGGGCATATCACAGGGGTTCACGTTGTAATGTCCGATGCTCTCTCTCGTTTGCAATGGAATGTACTTCAGGCAGTGGCTCCGCAGGCCGAATTGGAGGGCATCACATGCCCGGTGGAGATGTTGTTATTTGGTCTGGTGGACTGCTGGAGCTAGTCTGTGGGTCGGTCACTGCGGCCACGTGGGCCCGCTACATTAAGGTGTGGAGTGATGGGTAGGAGCGTTCCCTCGTTTCCATGTTTCGTCCGCTTGCCTACAGAGTTTGTTACATCTCTTAAGGGCGTGGAAGTCTGCGGGATTGTCCCCCTCTGCAATTTCTTTGCGTTTTGCAAGGCTCAGCTTCCTGTTCAAGTTACGGTTGTCAGCCGGTGGGGAAGTGCTTTTTAGGATGTTGTTGGCTGAGCAGGCCGGATTTACATCAGGATTCGCCGCTCAAAGATTGTTTTCTTTGGGTAAGGGTAAGTGGGTCTGATTGGGGGCGGCTCCGGCATTTGTCCCATTTTTTCCTTCTGTTCCTTCAGCCCAGCTTTTTTTTTGGTCCAAGAGGATGGAAGCTTACTCTGCCATTTCCAACTCATAAGGGTGTTCCACTTGGGGCTCAAATTCCTGGGTATTGATAGCAGGGAGTTCGGTGGGCATTCATTCCGTATTGGGGCGGCTACGGAGGCCTCTAGGCTTGGCATGCCGGTGCAAGTGATTCTGAGATTCGTGAGGTGAGTCAGGGCGTTATGTTCCTTATGTTTGCCCTGTTGTTTTCTCTCCGCAGATTCGGTTCTACCCCCAGAATATGGATCATGGGATGGATATTGGGCCAGGAGGCGTGCGGCGGTCCAGCCTAGGGGGCGAGTGTTTGGGTCTTACGCCTTCTGCAGCGGAGGTTCGGTGGTTTGGCACCAGAGGCATGAGGTGGTTGCGGCTCCTCCCCAACCTGGTTCAGCTGTCCTGCCTCCTGGGGGGTTCCAAGTGTCCTTGTCATCCATCTGGGGGGGATGACCTGAGTTCGTTGCCCGTTTGGGATTTAGTGTTGGCCGTTAAATGGAACATGGCATGCATTCTAGTTTTCTTCCCAGATGTCGGCCTGGTCTGGTCCAAAGTTATCGCCTGTTATTTCAGGCAGCGCACTCAGCAATCTGAGTGCCATGGTGCGCTGCCGTCGGAAACAGGAGGGTTTTTAGATTTGTTTTAGGTGTTCGGGGGATTCCAATTCGCCATTGGGTTTTTGAGTGGGATGCTTCAAATCTATTTTGGGGGATGAGGTGCGCTTGGCGGTGGTCAGGCTCGACCTTTTTAATCTCGCCCTGCAGAAAGCGGTGGTACAGGCCGTGGGTGGTTTTGGTCGGGTCCCCCGCTGATTTTAGGCGTAAAACAGCGGGGTTGTGGCCGGGGCTATGTCCATGCCAATAAAATTTGAGGCGGTTATGTCAATATGTGGAATGAGGTGGTCAAGTTTCAGGTCTCAACCTCCCCTGCTCTAAAGGGTTAACCTTAGGTTACCTGTTATGACGTGCCCACCGAGCGAAGAAAAGGTTGGCTGGTGGTAAGCATTGGAAGGAAAAGGAGTTTATGCCGAGAGGGAAAGTGAGAAGAAGTGGTGCATAGGCTCATGGTCAGAATATCGGCAAGGACGGTTGGGTTATACTGTATGACTCTATGTGTTAACTTATTTGTAAATTATGGTTATTTATGTTTGGCTTATATCAAGTAAAGCTAAAGATTAAAATTAATTATGGATGTGTTATACAGTGTTTGTCATATGTTATAATAAATGCTGTGGGGCCTGTCTCATTCATACTATGTTGTCTGTCATTATTTGGGTGGTAATTGGGTTAGTTCTATGTTGGTATGCTGCATCACGATTCCCCACTACGTACATACATGGCAACTTTATACATTTTTGGTTTAGTGGTAGTGTGATTATACTAGTTCAGCTTAGTTGTAGTTTTATTTGGCCTTTTTTGGGGCTGAAAAAAGAAGATTTTAGAAGAAAAAAAGACATCAAATGGTAAGTTTTTCTTTTTCTTTTTAAAGGTATCTAGCTTATGGTCCCCCTTCATTATTTTTAGGATGAGGGGGGTAGGTAGGGGTTATTTTTTGGGGGAGAGGGTGGTGATGGGTTAAATGTTTATTTAGGTCCCCTCCCTCATTCTTATTTAGGGCCCCCACCCACTGCTTAGTCTTATTTAGGGACCCCACCCACCACTCAGGGGTGGGGACCGGGGGGGGGTTGGACAGTAGGTACCCCCCCATTGTTATGTAGGGCCCCCACTCGCCGTTTAGGGGTGGAGGACGGGGGGAGGACAGTAGGTTCCCGTCCCCCCCGTCATTGTTATTTAAGGCCCCCTAACTGAGTACTGCCATTTCCATTATCCCTGCTCTGAACTGAGTACTACCGTTCCCATTATCCCTGCACTGACTGAGTACTACCATTACCATTATCCCTGCACTGAGTACTACCACTCCCATTATCCCTGCACTGAGTACTGCCATTCCCATTATCCCTGCTCTGCACTGAGTACTACCATTCCCATTATCCCTGCACTGACTGAGTACTACCCCTCCCATTATCCCTACACTGACTAAGTACTACCACTCCCATTATCCCTGCCATTCCCATTATCCCTGCTCTGCACGGAGTACTACCATTCCCATTATCCCTGCACTGACTGAGTACTACCATTCCCATTAGCCCTGCACTAACCGAGTACTGCCATTCCCATTATCCCTGCTCTGCACTGAGTACTACCATTCCCATTATCCCTGCACTGACTGAGTACTACCACTCCCATTATCCCTGCACTTACTAAGTACTACCACTCCCATTATCCCTGCACTGAGTACTGCCATTCCCATTATCCCTGCTCTGCACGGAGTATTACTGTGGTGGAATCTCGGTAAAAATAAATTTAGTAGGCCGAGATTACCACGTGGCATGTGTACGTGCATATGCTGACGTATCGATCAGTTGGTTGCACGAGGCAAGATACGATCAGTAGTGTACGGAGCATGTGCAAGAATACAGGATGTAGTATTCCCCTCCTCCATTGTGCTGGACAAGCCATGCGGTCAAGCAGGAAGTTAATTCTTATTTGTATTGATTGGTCAAGAGAATGTGCGGGTGGAGCTTAATATGGGAGGAGTTATGTGCCTATATAAGGAGCCTGCACTATTGTCCGGGGCTCAGAACTTGCTGTATTTTGGTGACGTTAGTCCCTCTGAGTCCCGATCGGTGATCCAATAAAGAATCTCTTCCTTCCTGAAGAAACCTGTGTCCATCTCTCTGTGCTTCGCTTCCGTCACTTTCTCCGGTATCATTTGGTGCATTGGCCGGGAAGCTCATCGTTCAACGGTAGCTGAGAGGCAGAGGCGTGAGACGGTCTATCTTTGCCCACGTTCTCTACGGCTGCACCCCTGAACTTCTGCGTGGACCTCCCTTCGTCTCGGCGCCACTGGTCTGTTGTCCAGGAGATCATCGGCCTCTACGTAAGAAGTGCTGGGGTGTCCCCGTCGATGAGTGTGAACTCAGGTTCAGGAACGAGGAGGTAAGACAACTGCTGTTTTAGACGGCAGACCCACTAGGGGTATACCGATTGTGCGGTAGGCCCATAAGGGGTTATTTGTGTATGGAATCTGCCCCCTCTGTCGGAGGGAAGGAGCGAAGGCGCACCGCTCAATCGAACGCTCTTTAGTAAGACCGTTTGATTTGGTTAGTCAGGCGGGGTCCTGTGTAAATAGCCCTAGCCGGACACCGGTGTCTTGTCTAGACTAGCGTTCTAGGGTGTATATTACGTTCGCTAGGTCGGAGGGACCGGGAGACTAAGCGGCGCCTGTGTAAATTCGGTTCGCTAGCTCTCAACCTATCTTGGCTAAGTGGGAAGGCGTGTAAATTTGGAACCCACTAGATTTTTGATAGTAATCGACTAAGAGGCGCCTGTGTAAATTCGGTCCTCTAGCTCGCTATATGTGGTGCTTGGGCAGTGTGGCTAACCAAAACGGGTGTACATAGTTTTAGGTAGTCCATTCAAGGTACTGGCCAATAGTTTAGTTGGGAATTGTAAATGTGATAAAGATTGTTAGTAAAGTGTATATCTTGTTAGATAGCGCGAGCTCAGCCGTCTAGCGAGAGTGTTAATAGTGTGTTGCTGTATCATAGTGCACGGTACCATAACCCTGTATATTTACTGACACTGTATATAAGTACTAATCATTGTCGTCTATTGCATGTTTAACACCATAACCACTAATAATTGTATTGTGACCTTAAATTGTGCTTTGACCTATGCTAACCGTACTGTAACCGCTATTTGTAAAAGACGATGTTACTGGGGTGTGTTATAGACGGGTAATTCGTATATAGAGAATTATAGCGTGGGTGACTGTATAGTTTCGCCAAAGGGCATAATATTGATTATCTAGTGACTGGTGTAACAGCTGTGTGTGTACGGGAATTCCCTGAGTGTTTATTGTGTTATTGTGTACGTTTCACTTGGTAACCGTACCACGTGGTGCTGTTGCCAGAGGAAACGGGTGTGACTGTTGAATAGTACGCGTGCATAGTATTCGTTGTCAACGACGTTCCATTGATAAGTATGGGCGCGTCACAGTCAACGATTCCGGATCCCTTAGGTTGTATGGTGAAGAATTTTAAAAAGGGATTCAAAACATGTGATTTTGGGGTTAAAATGTCTCCTGTACGTTTGGTCACTTTGTGTACTAGGGAGTGGCCTACTTTGGTTGCGGCATGGCCGCCACGTGGCAGTTTGGATCCAACTCTGGTACAGCGCTTACACGTGGCTGTATCGGGTAGGCCTGAACTTTACGGGCAGTTTCCTTATATTGATTGTTGGAGACAGGCCGTAAATGACTCGCCAAAATGGATTCAGACATGCCACGAGGAGCAATGTCGCCTCATGGTGGCTAGGACTTGTTTGTCCACTAGGACTGGTGTTAGGCCCATTTTGGACACGCCCCCTGAGTCCGAGATCCCTTTGCCGCCCCCTTACTTTCCTTTAAGAGGAAGTGACGCAAATGCAGGAAGTCCTGCACCCCTTCCCTCATTGCCCTCATCCACTTCCGCTTCCTCCTCCAGTACAGAATCCACCCCCTCTCGTACTAAATCTCCCCTTCCGGAACCAGAGCCAACCCCCATTAGATCCGAATATCCTGATTTGGCGCCACTTCAGACTTCCGGTCAAGCTTCTTCTAGCTCGGCTCGAAGTGTTTTATTTACTAATTTTTCCCAAAACCAAGCTCCCACATCCTCATGTTTTATTACCCCCCGACTGGAACCTCTAACTGACGCCCCTCCATGTAGCCCCATACTAACCCGACAACTGACCGGTACCCAACAATTAAAACATTATCAGATGCCTCTTCGTCTGAATCCCGGGTCAGCCTATATTGATGCCGCAGGTCAAATGGCACATGCTGACCCAGTCTTCGTATATGTCCCGTTCACGACAACCGATCTCTTGAATTGGAAGACCCACAATTCCTCGTATACTGAGAAACCACAAGCTATGACTGATCTGTTCACCTCGATAGTTCAGACACATAACCCGACATGGGCTGATTGCCAGCAGTTATTAATGACTTTGTTTAACAATGAGGAAAGGACAAGGATTAACCAAGCGGCCATTAAAGCGCTAGAGGATAAAACCCGTGCTTTGAATCAAGCCAATCCATCAGCATGGGCCGCGACACATTAACCTAACACCGATCCCGACTGGAATGTTAATGGCGCAGATATGGTCCAACTTAAAGCCTATAGAGACGCTATAATTGCTGGCATGAAAGCTGGAGGAAAGAAAGCCATTAATATGTCGAAGACAGTTGAGGTGATTCAGAAAAGTGATGAAGCGCCCAGTGTCTTTTATGACCGATTATTGGAGGCATACCGCTTGTATACCCCCTTTAATCCGGAAGACGCAGATAATTCCCGAATGGTGAACTCCGCCTTTGTCAGCCAAGCTTACGGAGATATTAAGCGCAAGCTACAGAAGTTAGAAGGGTTTGCAGGTATGTCTATTACCCAACTAATGGAGGTAGCGAATAAAGTATACATGAACAGGGAAACAGAAAGTAAGAAAGAGGAAGAGCGCAAGATGCGTAGAAAGGCAGATATGCTAGCGGTAGCAATCGCAGGCGTAGATAGACGGGGCCCAGATAGAGGCGATAGTAGATGGAATAGGGAGCCTTTGAGTAGGAATCAGTGCGCGTATTGCAAGGAAGAAGGGCATTGGAGGAACGAGTGTCCACAAAGAGAGCAGTACGAGAGAGACCAACCCAGGGCAGGTTATGGAAACTTTAGAGGCAGAGCGAGAGGTAGAGGAGACCCCGGAGGGAGTAATGGTAATAGAGGGAGCAATGGGAACAGAGGAAGTGTTAGGGAAGATAGGTATTTCCCAGCAGCGCAAAGGTCCCGCGATAGAGAAGGCAGGGACTTTGTAGGATTGGCTGACACGGTCATGGAGGACTATTGATACCGACCGGGCTCCATCCCCCTTGGTCGAGCGGAGCCTATGGTCGATGTATCAATAGGGGGAAAAAGGAGTGCGTTCATGATCGACACTGGTGCTGAACATTCAGTGGTGACTAATCTAGTTGCTCCTCCATCTGGAAGGACTATTACTGTAATAGGAGCAACTGGAAGAAGTGCTGAAAAAACGGTTCTTAAAAGTCGACTCTGTACATTGGGAGGCCACGTAGTAAAACATCAATTCCTTTATATGCCTGAATGTCCAGTCCAATTGCTGGGACGTGATATGCTATCTAAATTACAAGCGCAGATTACGTTCCTACCAAATGGAACAACATCCTTAAAGTTTAATGGACCTTCAGGTATTATGACATTATCCGTACCAAAGGAAGAAGAGTGGCGACTCTATACAGCGTTGACTAGCCAAAACCCTAGGAGTGATGAGTCCTTATTCAACATACCAGGAGTTTGGGCAGAGAACAACCCACCAGGACTGGCCCGCAATATTCCACCTATTAAAATCGAACTAAAACTTGGGGTTTATCCAGTGAGCCTAAGACAATATCACATCCCGCAGAAGGCTAAGAAGAACATCCAATCTTATCTGGATAAGTTCATACGGTATGGTATCCTAAAATTCTGTACTTCCCCCTGGAACACCCCATTGCTGCCTGTTCAAAAGCCCGGTACAGATGAGTATCGACCTGTGCAGGACTTGAGAGCAGTCAATGATGCGGTTGTTAGTATACATCCAGTTGTGCCCAATCCATATAACCTGCTTGCTTTAATTCCGGGCGGGGCTACTTACTTTACAGTCTTAGACCTCAAAGATGCCTTCTTTTGCCTCCGAATTGCCGCAGAAAGTCAATGTATTTTCGCTTTCCAATGGGAGAACGCTGTAACGGGCTCAAAACGCCAAATGACCTGGACAAGACTGCCCCAAGGGTTTAAAAATTCACCTACCCTATTTGGTTCAGCTCTAAGTCAAGATCTACTGGATTTCGAGTCCATCCCAGGAGAGTGTGTATTGTTACAATATGTAGATGACTTGTTGATAGCAGCAGTTACAAAAGAAATATGTCAGCAAGCAACGCACGATCTACTACACATTCTCTGGAAGGCAGGATACAAGGTGTCTAGAAAGAAGGCTCAGTTGTGTTTGCCAACTGTCAAATATCTGGGATTCCATATCTCTGAAGGTCAAAGAATTATGGGGCCAGAGAGAAAAGAAGCTGTGTGCCAAATACCGATACCCAAGAATAGAAGACAAGTGCGAGAATTCTTGGGGGCAGCAGGCTTCTGTAGGATATGGATTCCCAGCTACGCGATACTGGCAAAACCTCTGTATGCAGCTATCAAAGGTACAGAGCACGACCCCTTCTTATGGACTCAAGAACAGCAAACGGCATTTGAAGATGTGAAGAAGGCTTTGATGAGTGCCCCAGCATTAGGTCTACCTGATCACACACGACCATTCTACCTGTATGTACATGAGCAAAGAAGAATGGCTGTGGGAGTATTGACACAGTACTTGGGATCATGGCAAAGACCTGTTGCCTACATGTCTAAGCAACTGGATGCAGTGGCCAGCGGACTTCCACCTTGTCTAAGAGCCGTAGCTAGAAAAGCAGACCTGGTGGGTCAAGGAAAGTAGGGCGCCCCCTAGTGAATATCTGTACATATATACAAGGAATAAAATATAACTTTTAATAGTTGCTGCATAAAAAATGCTAATGGTAGGGACCCAGATACAAAACAAAAATAATAATGATTACAAAAAAAGTGAACACAATACACCAATTAACAGAAACAAAACAAAAGAAAATAGTTTGGGAGGATATCAATCGATGTGAGAGCGTTCAGGATGGGGATGAAGTATCCTAAGGTGATGACCTAAGGGTTACTGGGCGAATGAAACGCTCCCCCAAACCTACTAAATATCTCACGAATTTGAAACAACGGGGACCCTACTTATATGCTAATACCCCACTTTGAACTGGTACCCCCTTAGTGTCATCGGACGAACCCCCCTGTGCCCCAGCCGGGATTGTATCCCACGGTTGGCACTCCATGCATCCGAAGCAGTCCCCTCTTAATAGAGGACCTGTTTGACAGGAGGTTTATCTCAGGTCCCTAATACCCCGATTTTTTTCGGGTCCGTACTCTTAAACTTACCAAGGCACTGTCACCTGGTAGTAGCCCTTAGTTCGATGTATATACAAGTGGATTCTCCACATGTATGGTTAATACACACATGCTAAGGGCATAGAAGGGGTTAATAGGGTCCGGCGAATCTCATTAGCATAACACGTCATCAAGGGGCGTGATTGGCCCGTTCTCGATCCGTCTGGGCGCAAAATTGTGGAACACGCCCACTTCTGTGACGTAGTTTTGTGGGGATACTTAAGGAGCTCCCGTTGCTCATTTCTCGTTTAGCCTCAGAAGAAGGCGCTAGCATTGGCGCCGAAACACGTGTCAGGCAGGCAGTTAGGGAGGATATGTGACGAGTCTATTCGTATGGATGATTAGTTAGCAAGTTAAGCAATACTGATTAGGTCTTCTATAGAGATACAGAGGTTTTCTCTCGACAAAGAGGGGTGGCGTCAGGGGGACTGAGGGGGTGCATTGAGCGAGTGGTGATTACTAGTCCAAAGATCCAGCAGGTCGGCTAGTCTATACCTGGTCTACTATAGCACTGCAGGCCAACCATTGAGTGCTCTCTGCACACCGAGCCTTGTTCCCGTAGCCATTTTCTCATTATTTGTATCATCTCCAGACAGAGGGGTGACGATGGGGGGACGGTTGAGGGGTATTGAGTAATTTTTTCTAAGACACAACTGCACGGCTGTTAGTTAATGCCTTCTAGCGCTGTTTGCATAATTGTGGCTGCTCTCTCCTCACTTAATCCGTTCCCTTAACCCCAGTGGTATTGCTCTCATAACTGTATCATTTTTTCGATACACTGGTATCATCCAGAATAGGACTAACTATATGATACACTAATCTCTTATGTTACCTTTTTTTGTTGCCAAGTTCCCTTTTTTCATGGACAAATTACAGTTTGCCACGATAAACGCAGGGTTAACAACACGATTAAACAGAGAGTAACCAGTGTATTCGTGAGATATTTAGTAGGTTTGGGGGAGCGTTTCATTCGCCCAGTAACCCTTAGGTCATCACCTTAGGATACTTCATCCCCATCCTGAACGCTCTCACATCGATTGATATCCTCCCAAACTATTTTCTTTTTGTTTTGTTTCTGTTAATTGGTGTATTGTGTTCACTTTTTTTGTAATCATTATTATTTTTGTTTTGTATCTGGGTCCCTACCATTAGCATTTTTTATGCAGCAACTATTAAAAGTTATATTTTATTCCTTGTATATATGTACAGATATTCACTAGGGGGCGCCCTACTTTCCTTGACCCACCAGGTCTGCTTTTCTATTTATACAATTTTGTAAGGGTTAACCCCTAATTTGGTCGCCCCAGGACACACTACTAGTTGCTTCCCAGTTTGGGTATCCAACTTACTTTTTCTTTATTACCCACAAGGTTTCAATACCTACCTGTGTCCTATAATATAATTTAACTCAGATCTTGGTGTGTGTGGTTCTCTTAAGTAATGGCTAACTTTTTGAACCAACTTAAAGATCCAAACCAATGGTGCCTTGACGCCGAAAATGTTTTTACAGATAAAGAGAGTGTTTTTCTCTCCCAGGACACTAGCATTGAATCTAAATTCAGACTTGTATCCAATGCTTGTAAACAGCAAATTAGACTGGGTTGGGAAATTTCCTCTATCCACAACTATCTTAACAAATCTATGATTCCCAGAGGTCTTAGAGTCCAAGTCCTGCCTAATATGCAAATGGAGGATGCTGCCCTCCTAAAGGAATGGGAGGATGCAGCTAATCTATGCTCCCGTACTTTCATGAACATTATCTGTAGATTTGAGAGCCAAAGATTGGAACTCATAAATAACAATGTTAAGGAAGCAGTTGAGGCTGTACAAAAACACAAAGATGATCCAACCTTTGACTCACAAGAATTAAAACTACAGCAGAATTTGAATAAGTACAAAGACACTATTAAAAATCGGAAGCATAAAAAGTTCATAAGGGACAATCTAGACTATAAGAATGGTAGAGTCTACAGAAAATTTAACAGAAAGAACATACGTACAGACTCAGACCAGTACTCAACATCAGAGTACGAGACTTCTGACACAGACACTGACGGCTCAAACACGAGTTCTACACCCTCCAATGTCACTCAAACAAGAGGCATCCTAAAAAAAGGGGTGGCTTTTTTAGGCCAAAACCCCCGAGAGGGGGAACCCCAAGCACAGTACAGACAAACCCGATACAGGGGGAGGTCACGCAAACGCTATTAAACTCCAGTAATAAAGTCATCAATTTCTCAGATGAGGCACTCACTGAAACCCAGGTCCAGGTTCTCACAAAGGGGTTATCCTTTGTCCCGGTTCCTCTATTCAACAAGTTTGAATGGATAAAGGATATCCACCTCTTTGGGCGGAGATTGGCCCTCCACAAATTTTTCTTTATCGAAAAAGAGAAAAAAGCCAGAGACCTGGGTTTTAGTATGAGGGAATATCAGTGCCTCAGTGATCTAGTATCTTTACTAGATGAGAATGATGGCCCTGAGTTGCTACCTTATACCGACCTACGAACCAAGAGTAAATTCACCCCGAACATTAGGGACTATAAGAACATTGACATGTTCGTCGAGTCGACTTGTAAAATGATACAAGACTTAAAATTGGATACCCTCCAACTTCGACCACACAGCAACCTTTCAAGACGTGAATGGCAAGCCCTCTGTGAACTACAGGCAAATGACGACATCGTCATCAAGCCGGCAGACAAGGGGGGAAATATAGTGGTACAAAACAAAACACAGTATGTACAAATGGCCCAAAATATACTTAAGGACAGTACCACCTATAAACACCTACCCTCTGACCCTTCGGCCAAATTTCTATTAACACTCAAAAATCTCCTGGATAAGGCATTCGATGATGGAATCCTAGGAAAAGATGAATATTCGTATATATACGTAAAGTGCCCCACTGTGTCCACCTTTTACTGTCTACCGAAGGTGCATAAACAATATGAAGTCTTGTCTGCTAGACCCATTGTGTCGGGATCTAACAACCTAACATGTAAAGCTAGTGTCTATATAGACAAGATCCTTCGCCCCTTTGTAGAAAAACTACCCTCCCATCTCAGGGACACTAAGGACACCTTGAAATGTCTAGCCTCCACCAGCCTTCCAGAGAATGCCATCCTATGCAGCCTGGACGTAGAGGCACTCTATTCATCTATCCCCCATTCCTTAGGGTTAAGACACACCAAGCACTACTTGGAAACACGCGGTCCTAGACACCAGGGCCACACCTCCTTTGTAATAGACCTGCTACAGTTTGTCCTGACCCATAACTTTTTCCTGTTCAATGGTCAATACTACCACCAGGTGCAGGGCACAGCTATGGGGACATCTTGTGCCCCATCGTATGCCAACCTGCACCTGGGGTGGTGGGAGGAGTATATGGTCTTTAATAACTCAAATATAGAGCACACTAAGTTCATCTTTATGTGGAAACGCTATATAGATGACGTGCTAGTGGTATGGACAGGCACGAGGGAACAGTTCACGGCCTTCGTAGAGACCTTGAACTCCAATGACCTTAACCTGAAGTTTACGATGGAGATAGGTGGGTCCTCCTTGAACTTCCTCGATTGCACGTTCACAACCACATCAAAACAAACCATTGAGACGACTCTGTTCAGGAAACCCACCTCAACTAACACTATGTTGAGGTGGGAGAGCCATCACCCTACCACTGAAGAGAGGCATCCCTACGGGACAGTACCTCCGGCTCAGGAGAAATTGTTCTAACGTGGAGGAATTTACCATCCAAGCCAAACTCCTCAAACAAAGATTTAAAGAAAGAGGCTATCCCAACCGTTGTCTAAAGCAAGCGTATCAAAGGGCCTTGAATAGTGATAGACTGGAACTCCTTAACGACAAATTGACACCTGCCGCACAAACGCCAATTCGTTGCATCGCGAATTTCGATTCAGGTTGGAACCAGGCCAAAAAGATACTAGGCAGGTTCTGGCCACTCATATCACAGGACCCCCACTTCAAAGGGATAGTCACCCCCTACGTATCCCTAACAGCACGTAGAGGCAGAAATCTAAAAGAGACATTAGTGCCCAGCCATCTATCCTCCAAGAAATCTGGACATAACTGGCTTTCTCTACAGGGTACCTACAAGTGTGGCAAATGTGTAGCATGCAACTACATTTGCAAAGACTCCAAACACCTTATGGACGCAAATGATCAGGTGGTCTGTAACATTAAACAATTTTTTAATTGCAGCACCAAAGGCATAGTTTACCTCCTGACCTGTGAACAGAGGCGGCTCTCTAATTAGGCGGTTTAGGCGACCGCCTAAGGCCTCGCGCTGGCGGGGGCCTCGCGGCCGCCTAAACCGCCTGTTGTCAGAGTGTGTCAGGTCCTCAGTCAGTGACCGAGGACCTGACACCAGGAGGGGGCCCGGCGGCTTGCCCCCCCCTCCTGGCTGCCAGGCCGGCCACCGCAGACACTGGTCTGCAGCTCCGCAGTGTGCAGAGCTGCAGACCATGTGACTCGCGAGAATTGGCCAATCAGAGCGTTGCCGCGGGTTACCACGGCAACGCTCTGAAATCTCGCGAGATTACACGGTCTGCAGCTCTGCGGAGCTGCAGACCAGGAGCAGTGGTCACCGGACCACCAGGGAGCCCACTGGACCACCAGGGAAAGGTAGGCTCTCCCTCCCCATCACCCCCCACCACACTTAGGCTCACCCCCACCACCATCACCCCACCCTCACCATCACCCCCCACCACCCTCAGCCTCACCCCCCACCACCATCACCCACCATCACCACCCACCACCATCACCCCCCACCACCCTCAGCTTCACCCCCCACCACCATCACCCCTACCAGCCTCACCCCCAACCACCCTCACCCCCACCACCATCACCCTCAGCCTCACCCCCACCACCATCACCCCCACCACCCTCAGCATTACCCCCACCACCCTCAGCCTCACCCCCACCACCCTCAGCCTCACCCCCACCACCCCCACCACCCTCAGCCTCACCCCCACCACCATCACCCCCACCACCCTCAGCCTCACCCCCACCACCATCACCCCCACCACCCTCAGCCTCACCCCCACCACCATCACCCCCACCACCCTCAGCCTCACCCCCATGACCATCACCCCCACCACCCTCAGCCTCACCCCACCACCATCACCCCCACCACCCTCAGCTTCACCCCCACCACCATCACCCCCACCACCCTCAGCTTCACCCCCCACCACCATCACCCCCACTACCCTCAGCTTCACCCCCACCACCATCACCCCTCCCCTCCCCACCCTCACCATCACCCCCCACCACCTTCAGCCTCACCCCCCACCACCTTCACCCACCATCACCACCCACCACCATCACCCCCCACCACCCTCACCATCACCCCTCCCCACCATCACCCCCACCACCCTCAGCCTCACCCCCACCACCCTCAGCTACACCCACCACCACCATCAGCTTCACCCCCCCACCACCGTCACCATCACCCCCCACCACCCTCAGCCTCACCCCCCACCACCATCACCCACCATCACCATCACCACCCTCAGCCTCACCCCCCACCACCCTCAGCCTCACCCACCACCACCGTCACCATCACCCCCCACCACCGTCACCATCACCCCCACCACCCTCACCATCACGCCTCACCTCCACCACCCTCACCACTACCCCTTCACCCTCAGCCTCACCCCCACCACCCTCAGCCTCACCATCCCCCATAGCCCCCCACCACCCTCAGCCTCACCTCCCACCACCCTCAGCTTCACCCCTTACCACCCTCAGCTTCACCACCCACCTCCCACCACCCTCAACATCACCCCCCTCAGCCTCACCCCTCACCACCCTCAGCATTACCCCCCACCACCCTCAGCATCACCACCCTCAGCATAACCCTCCGTCACCACCCTCAGCCTCCCCCACTCACCATCACCCCCTCCTTCTCACATCACCCCCCTCTCACTCTCACATTACCCCCTCTCACTCTCACATCACCCCCTCTCACTCTCACATTACCCCCCTCTCACTCTCACATTACCCCCTCTCACTCTCACATTACCCCCTCTCACTCTCACATTAGCCCCCCCACTCTCACATTAGCCCCCCTCACTCTCACATTACCCCCTCACTCTCACATTAACCCCCCTCACTCTCGCATTACCCCCCTCACTCTCACATTAACCCCTCACTCTCACATTAACCCCCTCACTCTCACATTACCCCCTCACTCTCACATTAACCCCCTCACTCTCACATTACCCCCCTCACTCTCACATTACCCCCTCTCACTCTCACATTAACCCCTCACTCTCACATTAACCCCCTCACTCTCACATTACCCCCTCACTCTCACATTAACCCCCTCACTCTCACATTACCCCCCTCACTCTCACATTACCCCCTCTCACTCTCACATTACTATCACCCCCCGCTCCCTCTCACATTACCATCACCCCCCGCTCCCTCTCACATTAACATCACCCCCCGCTCCCTCTCACATTAACATCACCCCCCGCTCCCTCTCACATTAACATCACCCCCCGCTCCCTCTCACATTAACATCACCCCCCCGATCCCTCTCACATTACCATCACCCCCCGCTCCCTCTCACATTAACATCAACCCCCCGCTCCCTTTCACCCTCACCCCCCGCTCCCTCTCACCATCACACCCCCCGCTCCCTCTCACCATCAGCTACCCCATACACATAGGGTCTCAGACAAAAACGCAAACATGCTCACAGAGACATACATTCGCACACACAAGGATACTCTCTGTCAGACACACTCTCAGGCACATACACAGGTAGACAGTGCATCAATGTGTATATGTGACACTTTTTAGTTAGTGGGGCCTCATGTTTGCGTTTCGCCTAAGGCCTCATAAAGTCTAGAGCCGCCTCTGCCTGTGAATGTGGCCTAAAATATGTGGGCAAAACGATCCGCCCATTTAAAAGGCGTATTATGGAGCACATTCATTCTGTGAAAAATATGAGGGATACACCCGTGTCGAGACACATCAGGAACCAACATTCGGGAGACCCTAAGGGAGTTAGGTTCGCTGGGATTGAGCGAGTGACTTTAGGTCATAGAGGCGGTGATTTGGACAATACTCTACTTAAAAGAGAGTGTTATTGGATCTACAGGTTTAAAACCTTGGCCCCTAACGGTCTAAATGAGGGATTTACATTCACTCCCTTCATTGAGAAATAATCACACCAAGATTCTAAAAATATGATTATATTACATATGTACATAATTTCCTTAGGGACTGTATATACTTTCGTTACTCCTCACCCTATTTATCCTAGTTCATTTCTCCGTTTATTCATTTAATTTTATTTTATTTTATCTTAATTTATTTATTTCACTCATTATTATTATTTGTTTCATCCCACTTTATTCTCCTAATTGGTGTCACTGTCATTTATTATTTTTTTCATGTCTAATTTGCAACAACGGGGACCCTACTTATATGCTAATACCCCACTTTGAACTGGTACCCCCTTAGTGTCATCGGACGAACCCCCCTGTGCCCCAGCCGGGATTGTATCCCACGGTTGGCACTCCATGCATCCGAAGCAGTCCCCTCTTAATAGAGGACCTGTTTGACAGGAGGTTTATCTCAGGTCCCTAATACCCCGATTTTTTTTGGGTCCGTACTCTTAAACTTACCAAGGCACTGTCACCTGGTAGTAGCCCTTAGTTCGATGTATATACAAGTGGATTCTCCACATGTATGGTTAATACACACATGCTAAGGGCATAGAAGGGGTTAATAGGGTCCGGCGAATCTCATTAGCATAACACGTCATCAAGGGGCGTGATTGGCCCGTTCTCGATCAGTCTGGGCGCAAAATTGTGGAACACGCCCACTTCTGTGACGTAGTTTTGTGGGGATACTTAAGGAGCTCCCGTTGCTCATTTCTCGTTTAGCCTCAGAAGAAGGCGCTAGCATTGGCGCCGAAACACGTGTCAGGCAGGCAGTTAGGGAGGATATGTGACGAGTCTATTCGTATGGATGATTAGTTAGCAAGTTAAGCAATACTGATTAGGTCTTCTATAGAGATACAGAGGTTTTCTCTCGACAAAGAGGGGTGGCGTCAGGGGGACTGAGGGGGTGCATTGAGCGAGTGGTGATTACTAGTCCAAAGATCCAGCAGGTCGGCTAGTCTATACCTGGTCTACTATAGCACTGCAGGCCAACCATTGAGTGCTCTCTGCACACCGAGCCTTGTTCCCGTAGCCATTTTCTCATTATTTGTATCATCTCCAGACAGAGGGGTGACGATGGGGGGACGGTTGAGGGGTATTGAGTAATTTTTTCTAAGACACAACTGCACGGCTGTTAGTTAATGCCTTCTAGCGCTGTTTGCATAATTGTGGCTGCTCTCTCCTCACTTAATCCGTTCCCTTAACCCCAGTGGTATTGCTCTCATAACTGTATCATTTTTTCGATACACTGGTATCATCCAGAATAGGACTAACTATATGATACACTAATCTCTTATGTTACCTTTTTTTGTTGCCAAGTTCCCTTTTTTCATGGACAAATTACAGTTTGCCACGATAAACGCATGGTTAACAACACGATTAAACAGAGAGTAACCAGTGTATTCGTGAGATATTTAGTAGGTTTGGGGGAGCGTTTCATTCGCCCAGTAACCCTTAGGTCATCACCTTAGGATACTTCATCCCCATCCTGAACGCTCTCACATCGATTGATATCCTCCCAAACTATTTTCTTTTTGTTTTGTTTCTGTTAATTGGTGTATTGTGTTCACTTTTTTTGTAATCATTATTATTTTTGTTTTGTATCTGGGTCCCTACCATTAGCATTTTTTATGCAGCAACTATTAAAAGTTATATTTTATTCCTTGTATATATGTACAGATATTCACTAGGGGGCGCCCTACTTTCCTTGACCCACCAGGTCTGCTTTTCTATTTATACAATTTTGTAAGGGTTAACCCCTAATTTGGTCGCCCCAGGACACACTACTAGTTGCTTCCCAGTTTGGGTATCCAACTTACTTTTTCTTTAAGAGCCGTAGCTGCAGCCGCCCTGCTAGTAGCTGAAGCCGATAAACTCACTCTGGGTCAAGAACTTTATGTACGAGTCCCACATGCAGTACAGACGTTGTTGGATTACAAAGGAAATCATTGGTTTAGTAACAGCCGTATGACCAAGTATCAAGCAATGTTGTGTGAAAACCCAAGAGTGCATTTAGAGACTGTAAACACCTTAAATCCAGCTACCCTTTTGCCACAACCTACTGAAAGTCAACATGATTGTTTGGAAGTAATGGATGAAGTATTTTCAAGTAGACCAGATCTTCGTGATTTTCCCATCCAGAACCCCGATGTTCAATATTATACCGACGGCAGTAGTTATGTGAAAGAAGGGATCCGCTATGCAGGATATGCAGTAACAACAATAGACAAGGTGATAGAAGCTCGGCCACTGGCGAAAGGAACATCAGCACAAAAGGCAGAATTGATAGCACTGACACGAGCGTTACAATTGGCTGAAGGTTTAAGAGTGAACATCTACACGGACTCCAAGTATGCGTTTTTAACCACTCATGCCCACGGAGCTTTGTATAAAGAAAGAGGACTATTGAATTCAGAAGGCAAAGAAATCAAGTACGCAGCTGAAATCCTACAACTATTGGAAGCAGTGTGGGAGCCGAAAGAAGTCGGTATCATACATTGTCGAGCGCATCTGAGAGGAGATGGTGATGTAACCAAAGGAAATCGGATGGCAGTTAGTGCAGCTAAGCGTGCCGCTGAATCGGGAAGACAGGAGTATGTGGGGCATATAGCTGCTCTTATACCAACTCCAGTCTCAATGGACTCCAGTTTATACAGCTCAAGAAGAGGAGTGGTTAAAGACTGAACCTGGAAAGTATTTGGAGAACAAATGGTATCAGTTAGAAGATGGAAGAATAGTCATTCCAGCATCACTAGCGGTAGAAATTGTCCAAAACTATCACAACGGGACACATTCTGGGAGAGACAGCACAGAAGAATCTCTCAGAAAACATTTCTACATACCAAGATTGTCCAACTTGACTCAGGCCATTGTACGAAGATGTGTAACGTGTGCTAAAAATAATGCAAGACAAGGACCAGTAAAGCCACCAGGAGTCCAGTTTATGGGGGACTCCCCATGTCCGATTTACAAATTGACTATACAGTGATGCCTAAATCGGGTGGACATCGTTACCTGTTGGTAATTGTGTGCACCTATTCAGGCTGGGTAGAAGCATGTCCTACTCGTACAGAGAAAGCAGGAGAAGTTGTGAGATTCCTGTTACGAGAAATAATACCCCGATATGGACTACCCTGCTCTATAGGATCGGACAATGGTCCAGCTTTTGTTCATCAGTGCCTACAACAACTGACTCATATGCTTGGTATAAAGTGGAGGCTTCATACGGCATATAGACCCCAGAGTTCTGGTAAGGTAGAGAGAATGAATAGAACTATTAAGAATCAGTTGGCTAAAATGTGTCAGGAAACCCAACTTAAGTGGAACGTTCTCTTACCCATAGCTCTATTGCGAATCCGCAGTACCCCTACCAGAAGGATGGGCCTCTCTCCTTTTGAAATCATGTATGGGCGACCACCTCCCGTACTTGGTAACTTAAGGGGGGACTTGAGTCAGTTGGGAGAAGGAATTACCCGGCAGCAGGTTGTAGAGTTGGGTAAGACTATGGAGGAGGTACAGAAATGGGTACAAGATAGATTACCTGTGAATATTTATCCCCCAGTTCATAGTTACCACCCAGGAGACCAAGTGTGGATTAAAGAGTGGAATAATGTACCGTTAGGGCCCAAGTGGAGAGGTCCTTATGTTGTTCTTTTGTCTACCCCTACAGCGATAAAAGTAGCCGAAGTGACTCCGTGGATACATCACTCCAGGGTTAAACCAGCAGCAGTCGATTCTTGGCAAGTTACAGCAGATCCAGAGAATCCCTGCAAGATCCGGTTAAAACGCACGACTCAGTCGGAGTAACGAGGAACTTTGTGGATTACAAAATTTTATTGTTTCAGGGATTTGGTGCGTGAGTGAGAGGGCCATAATAAAGCCTGTCCGCCCACCGACGTATAGTATATAAGCCAGGGAAAGTCTCGAAGGGACTCCTGTGAAGACGAGCAGAACTCCATTCCCTGCAGCCCTTACATCCTGGAAGCTGAGGTGCCTTCGCACGGACGAAGACTGAGGATGACGACGAAAGATGTGTTCTTGATAATGTTTATTTATGTGTATTTTTATATTCAGGAAGGTAGAGGTACCGACACTCCTAGCTGTGAGGTATGCATTAAGACTACAAGAACAGGTAACCATATTTCCCAAACCCTAATTTGGCATTCACAATACGAGTGTAAAGGAGATGTATCAAGATGTAGATACCTAAATATAGAATATAGTGTGTGCCATTTAGGAGTAGGAGAACCTAAGTGCTTCAGTCCGGAGTATCAACCTCGTACAATTTGGTTGACTCTCAGGAATGGAGATCCTCAGGGGACCCTAATTAACAAGACAGTATTAGAATCCGTACATTCTTCGGGTGTTCTGCTATTTGATGCGTGTAAGGCGATATCAAGTGGTAGAAAGCCGTGGAATGTATGTGGGGATCTTAGATGGGAGAGGACGTATGGGTCTAACGATAAATATATTTGTCCCAGTAGTAAAAATAAATATGTGAGTCCTAGATGCCCAAATAGAGATTATAACTTTTGCCCATATTGGTCTTGTGTGGGGTGGGCAACTTGGGGACAGACAGTAGACAAGGACATGATAGTGACTAAGTTGCCTACCAGCCCATATTGTAAGTCTATGGAATGCAATCCAGTCCATATACTTATAAATAACCCCGACAAGTTCTTAGACAAGTATGGTAATTTATTTGGGTTTCAAATATATGGGACGGGTTTAGATCCTGGGACAGTATTGTTTATAGGGATAGAGACTGATACGGTATCCTCCCAAACTCATCAAGTATACCATTCCTTTTACGAAGAGATGAGCATAGATAATAAGATCCCCCATAATGCTAAAAACCTGTTCATTGATTTAGCCGAAAGTATTGCCGGTAGTCTTAATGTTACCAACTGCTATGTGTGTGGAGGTACTAACATGGGAGACCAATGGCCTTGGGAAGCAAAGGAGGTAATGTCCGGTTCTGAGGCAGTTGACCAATTAATATCTACACAAGCCGATTATCATATGAGTGTTAGAGGTAAATCTGAGTGGAGATTAAAGACCTCCATCATAGGTTATGTTTGCATAGCAAGGAAAGGAATGATGTATAATACTTCTGTAGGAGAATTAACTTGTCTAGGGCAAAAAGCTTATGATGATGATACAAAGAATACAACTTGGTGGTCGGCTTCAAATGTCTCAGAACCATCTAACCCGTTTGCTAGATACGCCAATTTAAAGGATGTGTGGTTTGATCTATCCATCACATCTACCTAGAGAGCCCCAGCAAATTTGTACTGGATCTGTGGTAAGAAAGCCTATTCGGAGTTGCCACAGGACTGGGAAGGGGCATGTGTGTTGGGTATGCTCAAACCATCCTTCTTCTTGTTACCTATTGAAACAGGTGAGACTTTAGGTGTTAAAGTGTATGATGTGAATCATAGAAAGAAAAGGGGACCCATAGAGATAGGCGCCTGGGAAGATCATGAATGGCCTCCCCAGCGTATTATAGATTATTATGGGCCAGCCACGTGGGCAGAAGATGGTACCTTTGGTTATAGAACCCCTATTTATATGCTCAACCGTATTATAAGATTACAGGCGGTGGTTGAGATTATTACTAATGAGACATCACAAGCGCTCAATCTTCTAGCGAAGCATAATACCAGGATGAGGACAGCAGTCTACCAAAATAGATTAGCCTTGGATTACCTTTTGGCAGTAGAGGGAGGTGTATGTGGGAAGTTTAACCTGAGCAATTGCTGTCTTCAAATAGATGACGAAGGGCAAGCAATAGCTGAGCTTACTAGCTATATGGTTAAACTAGCGCATGTGCCTACTCAGGTATGGAAAGGGTATAATCCAAGCAGTTGGTTTGGTAGCTGGTATGAGTGGTTTGGAGGGCTTAAGGCAGTGGTAGGTGGAGTCTGATTTTAATGTTGTGTCTACTCCTGCCGTGTCTTATACCCTTGGTAGTTAGGTCTGTGCAAAGCCTGATAGAAAATATAGCAGAGAGGAAGGCTGCTGCACAGATAATGGCAATTTATAAATATGAGGCTCTAGATCAGGGAGAACCAATGCAGGAAGATGAGTGTTATAGATTCACATCATAAGTTAAGTCTGGTTTGGTTCAAGGTAACTTGCGGTGTATGCAAACTAAGGTTAAGTGATGCCTCAAGTAATTGTGAAATATCAAGAGGCATCAAAGGGGGGAATGTGGTGGAATCTCTGTAAAAATAAATTTAGTAGGCCGAGATTACCACGTGGCATGTGTACGTGCATATGCTGACGTATCGATCAGTTGGTTGCACGAGGCAAGATACGATCAGTAGTGTACGGAGCATGTGCAAGAATACAGGATGTAGTATTCCCCTCCTCCATTGTGCTGGACAAGCCATGCGGTCAAGCAGGAAGTTAATTCTTATTTGTATTGATTGGTCAAGAGAATGTGCGGGTGGAGCTTAATATGTTATGTGCCTATATAAGGAGCCTGCACTATTGTCCGGGGCTCAGAACTTGCTGTATTTTGGTGACGTTAGTCCCTCTGAGTCCCGATCGGTGATCCAATAAAGAATCTCTTCCTTCCTGAAGAAACCTGTGTCCATCTCTCTGTGCTTCGCTTCCATCAGTTTCTCCGGTATCACTACCATTCCCATTATCCCTGCACTGACTGAGTACTACCATTCCCATTATCCCTGCACTAACCGAGTACTGCCATTCCCATTATCCCTGCTCTGCACTGAGTACTACCATTCCCATTATCCCTGCACTGACTGAGTACTACCATTCCCATTATCCCTGCACTGACTGAGTACTGCCAGTCCCATTATTTCTCGCCGCTCAGCAGTCAATGCGGCATCTATGTATACTATGTCTATGGCTCACGTGCTGCACTGGCCAATCATTAGTAGGTGTAATGGCTACCCAGGGTAGTGAGGGGTATCTGCCATTGGCGACGTCCTTCCTCCGGGCAAGATGCTGGGCTGTAGGAGAGAGGTGAAATCCCATCCGCTGGATCCCTGGAGCATTAGAAAGGCAGAGCTCTGAAAAGAGCTATTGATTAAGCTACAAATTCCCTTTCAACAACGAGACAAGACTACGTGTTGAGGGTCAAGAAGAACTGTCTAAAACTTTATTTTCCTTGGGACTAGTCCATATGGTCATTACATTAACATTGCTGTGAAAACTCAATAAAATTACAAACAGTCAAATCATAGCAGGCAACATACAGTGACTTATTATAACACAATGGCATATTTTCAAAGAGGTGAGGGAGACAATAATTAACAGAACATATCTCACATGCCTGCAGAATTAGCAATATGCAAATGAACCAGTCTTGCTATTCAGGTAGTGCATATTGCTGTTGCTACCAACAGAAGGCACTAGACAAGCTCCATAGCCAAATCCACCTAGTTGGTAGCAAACCTCAGCAGTACAGGAGAGCAGGCAATACATCCCAGGGCCCATAGTCACATGGCAGGAGGCTGGCAATCAGTCTTCTTCAATGCCCAGTGGCGAGGCTGGTTCTGCCACAGTAGGCATGGCTGTGATGGCTTCTAAGGGCACACGAGCCAAACGCTTGTTGATTGGCTGCCCTTCAGCCTTTTAAAACGTGCCATTAAATCGGCGAACACCGAACTCCAACCCGAAAATACACTGAAATGTCCGTGTTCGGGTCCAGGGTCCAAAAAACATAATGTTTGGTACGAACCCGAATTTTTCAGTTCGGGTTCACTCAACTCTAGTAGACGGTAGTAGGTTACTGTAGCTGGTATTCTTTATTGCTAATCTGTCTGCTGTTTTTCCTGAACAAAATTATATATAATAAGTGTGGGTGAAAGAGGTGAATTATGATTGAAGAGGCATATAGCTCAAATTCTAGGTTTTGTAGTGGTTTTATTTTGGTCACAATTTGTACAGTTGCTTTCATCCTTAATGGGTTAAACATGTGGTGAAATGCACAAGTACAATAATAAATACTACACAGTTGAGAAAACAGATAATAAACAACATAATAATAACGCAATGAACTATTCATACAAGAGTTTGGGAAGACAAACACTAGCAGGAACATGTCTTGTACCTGCATAAGCCACAATATGCAAATTAAGGAGTCTTGCTATTAAGTCAAGGCACGTAACTGTTGCAACCAACAGGCGGCACTGCACACAAATGTTGCAGACTAATTTAAAAGCAGCAGGTGGCACTGCACAAGCCCAACAGCCAGACACAAGATAACACATGACATTCCCCATATAATATTGCAATATTATAAAGTGTCAGAGATATGATTCCAGTGATGGTGACTACTGTCACATTTCATATACTATGTTTTTTAGTGGATCACTTCTCTTGAAGCTTGGCTTTCAGAGCACTCTGATTGGTGGGGTTACTAGCCAGCAAATCAGAGCACTCTTACTAAAATTACATTGGACATTTTCCCACAAAATGGGACAGCTGACATAGCGTTGGAAAGCCTATATAAAGGCTTTCCCCACTATAAAATCTCACTGCGACAAGCTCTTGTGGGGCATAGATGGATTAATATTATTGCATCAGGTTTTTTTTTTGTTGTTGTTTTTTTTTATTCATTAGTTGCATGAATTATGCATTTTAATTTGGCCTTTTTGGGGTCTGAAGAACAGAAGAAGAAAGAATACTTTTAATGGTAAGTAGGGTAGGGACATTTATTTTTATGGGGCTGGCAAGGGGATTGCGGATTCTTCAGACACTTAGGAGGGGAAGGGTGTGGAGGGTGGAGCCACTTGTTTAATAATAAGAGCCTCCATTCACCACCCATGGGGGGATTGGAGGTCACTAGCACCTCCCACAAATATAATTACTAGGGCCACAACCTGTCATCCACCAATCAATGGGGGACATTAAGCACTCCACCTGAATATTATGATTAAGGCCACCACCCACTGTCTCTAGGTCCCCCATGTATATTATAATAGCCCGCACCAACTGACCATGGGTGGGGGTAGGGTAGGACATAAGTATGTCTCCCCATTTTTTTTTAAAAGTATTTCCCACTCGCCAGACACAGGTGGGGTGGGGGTGGACAGTGATCTGTCCACCCCTATTATTTATTTTTAAACCCTCCCACCCAATGCCCACCGAGGGGACAATGGCTCTCCAGTTGCTAGTTTTAAATATTTTAAATGTTTTAAAGTAATCTGGTTGTCTCAGTAATCCCCATAGTCATTCAATTAATTAATTTATGTATTTTTTTTTAATGTAGTGCTTGCTAGCCAGCCATCACATAATTAACCATTGCATTGCCAAGGGTTATTTACTTATTTTCCCGATGCTGGTGCTGTCAGTGGGCAAGTAGTACTTTAAATGATCATTTGCCTTCATGAAAGTAAGTGTACGATAATTTGCAAGTGTGCATTCTGCTGGATGCATTCGGCTATGAATTCCATTAAAACCAATGTTTTGTGAATCTTCCAAATCCTATACAAGTATAGCACCAATTTTAATATGGACACCAAGGCAAACACTATTTTTGAGTCAAAATGCTAACTGTTCCCAACTACTGACAAAACAATTTTTATGTTCTCACTCGGCATCTCTGTGGGATAGATGTCAGACTTTGACAATTTAAATAACAATGCGAGCAAATTATGGACTCATATGGTTGAAAAGATATGCAGTTAGTAATACATACAAATATATACATACATACAAACACACACTTACATATCCTAATATAAATATATAATAGATATTTACAAATTCAACACACACACACACACACATATATATATATATATACACACACACATATATATACATTAATAATTACATTATCAGCTGTAATCACAAGGGTCCTGATGTCAGTACATTTCATTTTGTATGTCTGTCTGACTTTGGATATATATTTACCTGACTTTGGAAAAGTCACCAAGAAAACATCGCTGTCTCTGATTTCAAGATGCTCCAGAGAATCTATCATTTCAGGTGTTGTATATTCATTGTGAAAATATATTCCCTTATATTGAAATACATTGGGATTAGCATAATCATTAAGCTCTTCCAGGGACATTTTCTAGCACACCTTAAAAGAAAGAAAAACAATCAAATTTAACAACAATTTATGTTGAATAGTTTTGAATAAACATGAGAATTATTAAAATTTTCATGGAGTACCTCTTTTCTACAATTCCTGTTCTGAATATAAGCAGGTCAGAGCAATTTCAATTTGACATCAGGAAAAGCACAAGGGCTTTTTATATGTAAAGAAAACCTGTGCCAATATCTGTGCCAAACATTGTGTAGCTTCTGGGTTTTGGACTATGCACTTTGGATATCATGACTATTATTTTATAGACTTAGCTGAACTTTTGTTTAGTAAAAGATCTGTGAAATGAATCACACTTAGATGTCCATTTATGCCAAGGTCATACATGTTGCTGGGGGTATTAGGGCCAGAAGCCCCAAATGTTTTATTGTTATTTTTAAATATATTTCAGACGTGTACCTGCCTGGTATTTTTTTGAATTTTTTTTCTTGTGCCTCTGTGATTCAGGCCTTGGTACTCTTGTCATCATGAATATCTCCTGAAATGTACTAAGTGTATCTATATTTCTTATGAAACTCCCCGTGTCTAATTTCAATTCTGTTATTTGATATATTGCATTGATTACATCTTCACAGAATTTGTTTATGGGTGTGTATTGCCACCATAAATTGATCAAATTGCCTTCATTAACTTTGAATTTCCAGCATCTATCTGATGATTCAGAAAAAAAATTCTTTAGACGTTACAGTGTTAGGTACCATCTATTTGAGAGTTTGAATTGTGTTTCAGCAAGGTTTAGACTATGGGTCATCAACCTGGTCCCTACCGCCCACTAGTGGGTGTTTCAGGATTCCAGGTGGGCGGTAGGGATTTCGGCGGCTAAATCCAAATCCTCTTTTTGAGAGGATTTCTCCTTTTTAGAGTGGGCGGGCGCAAGCGACTTGGGGGCGCAAAATTTCAGTGACTTTCAAGCACTCCCTCCTGCCAGGCCACCTTCTGGACCCCCCGGCATGGCAGAGTTTTAATCCGAGGCTGCGAGGGAGCTCTAACCTCTCTGCTCTGCTCACTCGCACAATGTTTGCTGATGCCGTGGGAGCCGGAATATGACGTCATATTCCGGCTCCTGGCATCAGCAGACAGCCCGCGAGGGAGCAGGGCAGAGAGGTTAGAGCTCCCTCACCACCTCGGATTAGAACTCTGCCGCCCACCGAAGTGAAGCCCCACTAGACCCCAGGGACAGATCCACACCAGCTCTCCAAGTAGGGAGGCTGGGTGGACATTTAATATTAATAAATGTCTGTAAATGTATGTGTGAGTGTGTTTGTCTGTGAGTGTGTGTGTGTCTGTAAGTGTATGTGTGAGTGTGTGTTTGTGAGCAGAGTACTTGTAGAATAGAATAAAGAAGGAGCAGAGTATTTGTAGAATAGGAGAAAGAAGGAGCAGAGTATTTGTAGAATAGGAGAAAGTAGGAGTAGAGTACTTGTAAAAAAAGGTGAAAGATGGAAAAGGAGAGAATTGTTGTTGGCTAATAATAGTAAGTGGGCTACCTAGCTCAGCCTTCCTACTGGGAATTGCTAAAGGTGGGGAGGGTAATTGAGGAGGGAGAGGAGGGGAGCTGATGCACAGATGAGAAATCATATTATGAGCAAACAGAGACATCATCTGAATATCACCGAAAGAGGAGACCTTCATTTGTTCCTTACAAAAATCGAACCAGATATCAAATATTTAGTCTCGCAGCATCAACCTCAAGGATCTCATTAATCACTAGTAAAGGTGATTTCAATTTACTTTTTACTGTTTTCTCATTAAACTTTATAAAGTTAAAAACATTATAAACATGCATAAAGTAGAAATAAAAAGAAAAATGTACGTACATTTATTTTTTTTAAAACACCCTCCTTTCTAAAAAATATTCTGCACTTGCGCGAAAACTGGTGGGCGGTAAGGACATTTTTCCCATCAAGAAAGATGCATTAGTGGGCGGTAGGTAGAAAAAGGTTGACTACCACTGTTGTAAACTGTACATACTTATAGTATACTATTAATACAAAACTGCTGATAAAAAGATATTAAACTCTCTCTCAATCTCTTTGAAATTGGTATACCCCAGATCCTATAGAGTAAGATTCTTGACGTTGTGATGACTTGCGACACATTGAAGTTTATGAAGTAAGATTCCCCAAAAATAATTATCTAAGAAGATTATATATAGAATATATTTAAATACTCCATTCTCAAAGGCGGCCATATGGGGCCACTTTAATGATGAATTAGATTTTAAGTGACTACATTCCTTGAAGGAAAACATATTATTTGCCCTTTAAGTATCGTAAAAGGTTGAATACTGATTATCAGAAAAATATGGCTTAATGATATATAGGATAATTAAACTTAGGATATAGAATTCTCTAAATATGCACCTTCACAACATTTTATTGTTTTATATCTAAAATTAAACTTAATTTAAATTCTAAGTAAGTTAGAACTAGAGTTGAGCAGACACCTGGATGTTCGGGTCCGGCGGATTCGGCCGAAGTTCGAAAAAAAGTCCGGGTTCGGGATCGAACTTGACCCCGAATTTGACCCCGAACCCCATTGAACTCAATGGAGACCCAAACTTTTGGGCACAAAAAATGAATCTAAAAAAGTCCTGGAAAGGGCTAGAGAGCTGCAAAAGGAAGTAAAATGGGGGTAAGAGTAGGACAAGTGCCCTGTAAACAAAATTAAAAATACAGGTGAGCCATGAAATAGCACTAGACGGAATCTTTGATTTTAGCTTTGGAAGAACATAAATCAGAATTATCCATTTGAGAGAGGGTTGGAGTGCAGAGTATTCTCTTTCATTGTTCAAACTGAGCTCAACTCCTGATGCATGGAGAAAATGCCTTCACAAGCCTTTGCTATTGTGTACATAGTTTATAAGTGACCCATAGGTTGAGGAGGCGGTGACCGTGGAGGTGTAGGTGGAAGCGGCGGTGGAGGAGGAGGTAGCCAACTCTGTTTTTTTTTGTTTTTTTTATTGGGGTAACCCCCAAAATATTGGGACATATAAAAAAAGAAACATTTGCGGCCTGCGGTGCATTTCTTGCAGTCCTGATGCATGGAGAAATGCTCAACTCCTGATGCATGGAGAAAAGGGCTTCACAAGCCTCTGCTATTGCGTACATAGTTTATACTAAGTGACCCATAGGTTGAGGAGGAGGTGACCGTGGTGGTGTAGGTGGAAGCGGCGGTGGAGGAGGAGATAGCCAACACTGTTTTTTATTTTTTTGTTTTTTTTATTGGGGTAGCCCCCAAAAATATATATGGGTAGTTTTTCAGGAATTTCTGCACCACCAAATTCAGCACATGCGCCAGTCAAGGGATGTGCGTCAAACAGGCTAGGCACAGAGCTGCTACGAGATTTTGCCCATTATCGCACACCACCAGGCTTGAGAATCAGTTGCAACAACCACGCATCGGTCGGTTGTTCCATGCCCGTCCACAGCTCCTGCGCGTTGTGGGGTTTTCCTCCCAAACCTATGAGTTTTAAAACAGCTTGCTGTTTCCCCCTGGCTGTGCTGAAGTTGGTGGTGAAGGTGTTACGCTGACCGGATGAGGAGGAGGAAGCGGAGCAGGAGGCAACAGGAGGCAAAGCTGTGTACTCAAATAAAGATTGTCAAACGTTGTATCCTGGAACTGTGTCCCATCCAGTTACTAGGGAAATGGGTCTGACCTATTCTAATCAAAGGGGATAACCATCGGTTACCCAGGTCCCGCTTCAATTGGTGGCAAGCGGCAGGATTCCATGTCCCTACAGCGCTCTAAAGCGACCTACACTGCAGGACTTGTGTGTAGTCAGAGGAATAATGCCTGGTGGGTGTAACAAGGCCGAATTGACTGCTGCGCTCATGGAGGACGACCAGGCACGCAGTGCGACAACGAACCCCAGCCAGGGGCCGGGGATGAGGAGGAAGTGTGCAAGGAGGTGGAACGGCGCCTGGCATATTACCGAGAGCCACCCTCAGAGGATTGTCAGCAGGATTGTCAGCAGAACGTTTTTGGAGGTGCAAGCCTATGTCCTTGCCAATAGACAGAGGGCGACCTCCATGAACCCAGATGAAGGAAGAAGGGAGCAGAGGGTCCTGGGAAGCACAACCGCCCTGGCCCACAAGCTACCATACAATGCCTTCAAAGAGTTAAAGGAAGAAGAAGAAGGCATCGATGACTTTTTACAAGACTTTGAGTGCCAGTGCCTACTCCAAGACGTGGACCCCAGCGACTTGGTCACCATCCTGGCCAGCAAACTAGTGGGGAAGGCAGCAGATATTTACCGGGCTGTACCAGAAGAGAAGATCAGAAACTATCCCTTTATTACACAAATCCTCCTGGCCCAGTATGCGGTCACCCCCGAGCAATACCGCAGAAAGTTTAGGGAGATCCGGAAAGGGGAAAAGGACTCCCATGTGGTGTGGGCATGCCGCATCACAAGGGCCACCCAGAACTGGCTCAACTCCCATCAAGCCAAGTTCCCGGAGGAGATCACCCAGCTCGTCATGTTAGAGCACTTTTTCAATGGACTCCCCAACGACATGGCTGGTGAGAGACCGCCAGCCCCAGACCCATTAAGTATTGGTAAGAGCTGCTGAAGCTAGCTCACGATATCCCCTTGGCAGGGCCAAACAGCGTCTCGGCTCACTCACAGCTTCTTCTGGCCAGGCATCTCTCAGGATCTGAGGCAGTACTGCCAGATGTCTGCCAGAGAGTGGGGAAGAGAAGGGACCGGCACAGGGCCCCCCTCCATCCCCTACCTATTAGTGAAGATCCGTTCGGCAGAGTAGCTATCGACATTATAGTTGCGCAGGCACTTTGGTGACTCTAGAGAATCTCGGGCCAATCGCACGTCCCCGTAACGGCGACTTTGCATTTGGATGTCTGCCCTATCAACTTTCAATGCCACTTTCTGCGCCTACCATGGTGACCATGGGTAACTGGGAATCAGGGATCGATTCCGGCGAGGCAACCTGAGAAACGGCTACCACATCCAAGGAAGGCAGCAGGCGTGCAAATTACCCACTCCCGACGAGGGGAGGTAGTGACGACAAATAACAATACAGGACTCTTTAGAGGCCCTGTAATTGTAATGAGTCAACTTGAAATCCTTTAACTATGATCAATTGGAGGGCAAGTGTGGTGCAGAGCGACTGACCCATGCGTACTGCAGCTGAAACTCCACTATCGCCTGCTGCTCGCACAGTCTCTCAAGCATGTGCAAGGTGGAGTTCCACCTTGTGGGCACGTCGCATATGAGGCGGTGAGTGGGAAGGCCGAAGTTACGCTGCAGCGCAGACAGGCGAGCAGCAGCAGGGTGAGAACGCCGAAAGCGCGCACAGCCGCTACAGTGAATGTCACATCCTGTTCCAAGTTGTGGAACAGTCGGGTGATGGTTTCTGGTCGTCCGACTGCCGCCCAGACAGTGTCTGGGTCCCGGTCACCGGACTGCGAAACTTCAAATGGCTTGTTAAATCTGGTAAGAACCCGAACTCTGCAGCTCGGGTTCGCTCAACTCTATTATGGATCCTTTGATCGCTCCATCTGTTACTTGGATAACTGGTAATTCTCGAGCTAATACATGCCGACGAGCGCTAGGGGACGGCCGCTCCGCTTTTGCACACTGCTCACTCTTAAGCTGTGCTGGTGCCTCTGTGCGACCAGCGCCTCTTCCTCCAAACTGCACATGTCACTCGCATTACCTTGAGTCCATGTGGGGTCTAGGACTTAATCATCCTCCACATCATCTTCCACCCACTCCTCAACCCTGCCCTCCTTGCCGGTCTGCACACTTCAGAAAGCCAAAGCAGTTGGCACCTGTGTTTTTCCAGCATGTAAACTCTGCAAAGGACATATGGGAATTGTTTTAGAATTGTATCCAGGCAACAGTTTTCCATATAAACTGACCTCTCAGTTTGACTTGTGAGGGTATTGCCCCCAAATTACAATATTGTTATATTGGTATTTGACGGTTCTATTTGACTGTCAGATATGAAGTGCAGGTCGCAAATGTATATTTAGCACCCAAAAATGTTTTAATTGATCAAACAACGCTGTAACCACAGTATTTGACAGTTCTATTCGACTGTCAGATATAAAGTGCACCGCAGGACGCAAATGTACTATTTAGCATTAGCACCCAAAACAATTTGAATTTTTAAAAGTGCGCTGTAAGCACAGTATTTGACAGTTCTATGTAACTCTCAGATATGAAGTGCATATCCCAAATGTATTTTTTATCACCCAAAACTATAAGACTTTTTCAAAGTGCGCTGTAAGCAGGGCCGGCGCGTCCATAAGGCGTGCCAGAGGAGGGGGGCGCAAAAATCCAAATCCCCTGCCTCTGGCTGGAGACTCGGATTTGTAATCTCACCTCTCTCCCTGCAGCCAGCACACAGGAGCAGGGCAGTGAAGTCAGCCGTCCTCCTCTGATGATGTCAGAAGGGGGCAGGACTTCTACTGCTCCCAGACTCCCCAGCGGTCCTGACTGCAGCTCCAGCCTCCAGTGCAGCCCGTCCCAGCTGACCAGCAGGGGTAAGGCTCTCCCCTCCCTGGCCCAAGGTAAGCCCCTGGGAGGGGGAGGGGGAGGGGGAGGGGTAGGGGGTGGGGGAAGAACTTTTAGTATTTTTATTTTTTTTAAATCAAAACTTTTTTTGCAGCCCTTTTCTACAGCCCCTGCCCCACCATACTCCCCCTGCCCCCACCATACTCCCCTGCCACCTCTATAGCACCTGCCCCCACCATACTACCCCTGCCACCTCTATAGCCCCTGCCCCACCATACTGCCCCTGCCCCCTCTACAGCCCCTGCCCCTCCAAACTGCCCCACCATACTACCCCTGCCCCCTTTACAGCCCCTCTATAGCGCCTGCCCCACCATAGTGCCCCTGCCCCCTCTACTGCCCCATGTGCCCCTCTACAGCACTTCTATTTCCCTCTATAGCCCTTGCCCCCACAATACTGCCCCCTTTACAGCCCCTCTATAGCCCCTACCCCACCATACTGCCCCTGCCCCCTCTATGCCCCTGCCCCACCATAATTCCCCTGCCCCCTCTACAGCCCCTCTATGCCCCTGCCCCACCGTATAGCCCCTGCCCCACCATACTACCCCTGCCCCCTCTACAGCCCCTGCCCCACCAAACTGCCCCACCATACTACCCCTGCCCCTTAACAGCCCCTCTAAAGCCTCTGCCCCACCATACTGCCCATGCGCCCCCTATACAGCCCATGCCCCCCTCTACAGCCCCTGTCCCCACTATACTGCCCATGCCCCCCCTCTATTGCTTTTGTGCCCCCCTCTTTATCCCCTGTGCCTCCTCTATTTCCCTCTACAGACCCTGCCCCCTGCCTCTGCCCCCCTTTCACACGCCTCTACTGCCCCTGTCTCCCCCTCTACTTCCCCTACCCGCCTCAACAGCCCCTGTCCCCCCCTCTACTTCCCATTTACCCCCTACCATACTGTCCCTGTAACACCACTTTATTGCCTCAGTGTCCCTCGTTACAGCCTGTGCCCACACCATACTGCCCCTGTGTCCCCCGCTACTGCCCCTGTTTCCCACCATACTGCCCGTTTCCAACCACATTGCCCCTTTGCTCCCACCACAGCCCCTATACTCCCTTCTACAGCCCCTAACTCCCTTACTTCACATCCCTTCCACTCCCTTTTACACCCCATAACTCCAGTACAGCCCCTATTCCCTTACTACAGTCCTTACCCCCACTACAGCCCCTCTCTCCCAATTGCTGCCCATATCCTCCACACTACAGCCCCTGTTCCCACTTGCAGCCATCAACCTACTTCAGTCCCTAACCCCCTACTACAGCCCCAATTCCCCACTACATTTCATAAGCCCCCAATTACAGCCCCTAACTCTCAACTACAGCCCCTGTCCCCCTACTACAGCCCCTAACTCCTCAATTAGAGCCCCTATTACCCCACTAAAACTCACTACCACCCCCCACCCAAGATTAGGTTCTGGATCTGCCCCTGCTCTGTATACCTGTATACCTGTCTGCATGTCTCTGTATGACTATGTCTGTCTGTGTATGAAAGTGTATGTATGTCTGTGTCTGTATGTCTCTATATGACTGTGTCCGTGTGTTTCTGAATGTCACTGTATGTCTGTGTCTGTAGGTCTCTGTATGACCGTATCCATATGCCTCTGTATTCCTTGTTCTGTATATCTTTGTGTGACTGTCTGTGTATATATGTCCCTGCATGCCTGTGTAAGTATGTCTCTGCATGCCTGTATGTATCTGTATGCCTTGTTCTGTATGTCTCTATATGCCTGCATCTTCATGTCTCTGGATGTCTGTGTTTGTATAACTGTGTCTTTATTTATCTATATGCCAGTGTCTGTATGTCTCTGTGTGTGTGTCTGTATGACTGTATGTCTGTGTACCTGTATGTGTTGATTGTATGACTGTGTGCCTGTATGGCTGTGTTTGTTTGATTGTGTGCCTGCATATTTCTGTGACTATGTGCCTGTATGTGTGTGTAGCTATATATCTATGTCTATATGGCTTGGGAGGGAAAAGTTACACAAAGGAGCCTGAGGGGAAGAGGGACACACAATAAAAACAGGCTGAGGGGAGAGACCAACAGAAAAGGGCTGTGGGAAAGAAAGACAGACAAAGGGGCTGGGGGGGGCTAACCCCTGTCACTAACCCCTGTCACTACCCCTCTAACCCCCTAACCCCTGTCACTACCCTCTAACCCCTGTCACTACCCCTCTAACCCCTGCCACTACCCCTCTAACCCCTGTCACTACCCCCCAACCCCTGTCACTACCCCCTAACCCCTGTCACTACCCCCTAACCCCTGTCACTACCCCCTTAATCCCTGTCACTACCCCTCTAACCCCTTTCACTCGCCCTCTAACCCCTTTCACTACCCCTCTAAACCCTTTCACTACCCCTCTAACCCCTTTCACTACCCCTCTAACCCCTGTCACTACCCCTCTACCTCCCTAACCCCTGTCACTACCCCTCTAACCCCCTAACCCCTGTCACTACCCCCCTAACCCCCGTCACTACCCCCTAACCCCCGTCACTACCCCCCTAACCCCATCACTACCCCCTCTACCCCGTCACTACCCCCCTTAACCCCTGTCCCCTGTCCCCTGTCACACCACTCTACCCCCCTAACCCCTGTCACTGCCCCTTTACCCCCCTAACCCATGTCACTGCCTCTCCAACCCCCTTAACCCCTGTTACTGCCCATCCACTCCCCCACCCCCTGTCACTGCCCCTCTACCCCAACCCCTGTCATTACCCCTCTATCCCCCTAACCCGTCACTACCCCTCTACCACCCCTAACCCCTGTTACTACCCCCTAACCCCTGTCACTAACCGTCTACCCCCGCTACCTCCTGTCACTGCCCCTCCACCCCCCCACCTCCTGTCCCTCTACCCCCCCAACCCCTGTTGCTGCCCCTCCACCCTCCTAACCCCTGTCGCCCACACAGTGCACCCCTCACAATCATACACACTGTACCCCACACAAACTGAATCCCTCACAATTACACAAACTGTACCCCTTACAATTACATACACTGTACCCCTCACAATCACACACACTGCACCCTTCACAATTACACCACACTGTACCCCTCGCAATCACGCACCCCTTACACGCTGCACCGCTCACAATCACACACACTGCACAGCTCAGCTCACAATCATACATACACTGCACCTACGTATACTTGTATTTGTGTGTGTGTATGTATATGTGTGTGTGTGTGTGTATATAAAAATACATATACACGCGGCGTGTGTGTTTGTGCTTTAGGGTGCACACCCTAATGCAACAGGCTGCGCACGCCTATGAGCCTAATGCTTGCTCTTATGAGATTAATCCACTTACTTGGGAAATACATCCTTCCTGGGACTCTCTGCAAGTCAAGGCTAAATAGGGCCCTGGAATGAGGCACCTGTGACAGGGAGGGGTGCAAAACCAAGGAGTTGGCCAGGACTCCAAAATATATAAACAAATCCAAGAGGGCTGCACTCACCTGAACACAGGGTGCTGCTGGGGCCAAAATATACAAAATACAGAATCCAGCGCACTCGCTTATTCACTAAACAATGATTTCAAATCTTAGAGAGTGTAGTAGTTTTATTTAAAAACACCTCACCTAGGCAAAAAATAATGGGGGTTTAGTATATATATATATATACACACTCCTTGCTATTTGTGTACCATATAATGATCTATCTCCCCTTCCCGCCATCCGGCCTGACCCATGTGGTGGAAGCAGGGATTTGTTGAGATAATGACATTATATCTCAGCTGGAATGTTGTGAGAATATTTTTTTTTCTTTCCTGTTTATGAAGCCATTGAGGGGATCTGAGGATCTAAGGATGCACAGCTTGATATACGATAGAAATGTCAAATAAAATTGTCACAATGAATTTCAGAGGTCTAAATACCCCCCAAAAGAGAGGCTGCCTATATAAACTTTTAACAGAACACATTGGGTTCTTAAATGGAAGAAACTCTGGAACTTTTACAAATACCCTAATGTTTATTCAGCCAATCTAGTTGGACAAAAAAAAAGAGGGGTGGACATTGTGGTTTCAGATAAAGTTAAAGTGGAGGTGGTCCATCAAGTCCTAGATGATAATGTTTGTTTTTTTCAGATTGTAATTGTTAACCTAAATGATATCTTATACACACTAGTGAATATTTATGCCCCAAACAAATCACCACTGAAATTTCTTAAAATTTCTGAAAAAAAGATAAAGTGGATTCTATAAATTGTGGCAGATGGATTATTGGCGGGGATCTTAACTCTGTAGTCAATACTAAGTTAGATAGAAATAGTAACTAAAAAACACCCAATAAGGATACAACTAGCCATTCAGAGATGGAGATTTATGAGTTTTTTGAAAAAAAATTCTCTTTTTGATTGTTGGTGAGTAGTGATGTCCCGAACGGTTCGCTGGCGAATAGTTCCTGGTGAACATAGCGTGTTCGCTTTCGCCACGGATGGCGAACATATGCGATGTTCGGTCCGCCCCCTATTCGTCATCATTGAGTAAACTTTGACCCTGTACCTCACAGTCAGCAGACACATTCCAGCCAATCAGCAGCAGACCCTCCCTCCCAGACCCTCCCACCTCCTAGACAGCATACAATTTAGATTAACTCTGAAGCTGCATTCATTTTCTTTTTTTTTTATTATTATTATTTTTTTTTGTGTGTGTTTATTATACATTATCCTCCATAGCCAGTAACCTGTGTTTATTATACATTATCCCCCCATAGCCAGTAACCTGTGTTTATTATACATTATCCCCCCATAGCCAGTAACCTGTGTTTATTATACATTATCCTCCCATAGCCAGTGGCAGTGGCAGATGGATTATTGGCGGGGATCTTAACTCTGTAGTCAATACTAAGTTAGATAGAAATAGTAACTAAAAAACACCCAATAAGGATACAACTAGCCATTCAGAGATGGAGATTTATGAGTTTTTTGAAAAAAAATTCTCTTTTTGATTGTTGGTGAGTAGTGATGTCCCGAACGGTTCGCTGGCGAATAGTTCCTGGTGAACATAGCGTGTTCGCTTTCGCCACGGATGGCGAACATATGCGATGTTCGGTCCGCCCCCTATTCGTCATCATTGAGTAAACTTTGACCCTGTACCTCACAGTCAGCAGACACATTCCAGCCAATCAGCAGCAGACCCTCCCTCCCAGACCCTCCCACCTCCTAGACAGCATACAATTTAGATTAACTCTGAAGCTGCATTCATTTTCTTTTTTTTCTTTTTTTTTATTATTATTATTTTTTTTTGTGTGTGTTTATTATACATTATCCTCCATAGCCAGTAACCTGTGTTTATTATACATTATCCCCCCATAGCCAGTAACCTGTGTTTATTATACATTATCCCCCCATAGCCAGTAACCTGTGTTTATTATACATTATCCCCCCATAGCCAGTAACCTTTGTTTATTATACATTATCCCCCATAGCCAGTAACCTGTGTTAATTATACATTATCCCTCCATAGCCAGTAACCTGTGTTTATTATACATTATCCCCTCATAGCCAGTAACCTGTGCTTATTATACATTATCCTCCCATAGCCAGTAACCTGTGTTTCTTATACATTATCCCCCCATAGCCAGTAACCTGTGTTTATTATACATTATCCTCCCATAGCCAGTAACCTGTGTTTATTATACATTATCCCCCATAGCCAGTAACCTGTGCTTATTATACATTATCTCCCCCATAGCCAGTAACCTGTGTTTATTATACATTATCCCTCCATATCCAGTAACCTGTGCGTATTATACATTATCCTCCCATAGCCAGTAACCTGTGTTTCTTATACATTATCCCCCATAGCCAGTAACCTGTGCTTATTATACATTATCCTCCCATAGCCAGTAACCTGTGTTTATTATACATTATCCCTCCCATAGCCAGTAACCTGTGTTTATTATACATTATCCCCCCATAGCCAGTAACCTGTGTTTATTATACATTATCCCCCATAGCCAGTAACCTGTGTTTATTATACATTATCCTCCCCATAGCCAGTAACCTGTGTTTATTATACATTATCCTCCCATAGCCAGTAACCTGTGTTTATTATACATTATCCTCCCATAGCCAGGATCCTGTGTTTATTATACATTATACTCCCATAGCCAGTAACTTGTGTTTATTATACATTATCCTCCCATAGCCAGTAACCTGTGTTTATTATACATTATCCTCCCATAGCCAGTAACCTGTGTTTATTATACATTATCCTCCCATAGCCAGTAACCTGTGCTTATTATACATTATCCTCCCATAGCCAGTAACCTGTGTTTATTATACATTATCCCCCATAGTCATTTATCGTTGGACCCAGGGCCGGCGTGTCTATCAGGAGGGAAGCTCTCCCTTCTGCCGGCCACCATCTGGACCCCAGCGCGGCAGTGCTGTGATAAGGCGCGGCGAGGGAGCTCTAATCTCGCCGCTCTGCTCCCTCACGCACTGTCTGCTGATGACGCGGGAGCCGGAATATGACGTCATATTCCGGCTCCCGCGGTTTCAGCAGACAGCCCGCGAGGGAGCAGAGCGGTGAGATTAGAGCTCCCTCGCCGCGCCTGATCACAGCACTGCTGCACGCTGCCCAGCAGCCCCACTGGACCACAGGGAATGTAGGGAGGCTTGGTGGAAATTTTTTTATTTATTAAAATAATTAGTGAATGTATGTCATGTGTCTGTCTGTGTGTGAGTGTCTGTATCTGTGAGTGACAGTGTGTGTGTCTGTGAGTGACAGCGTGTGTGTCTGTGAGTGACAGAGTCTGTCTGTGAGTGACTGAGTGTGTGTGTGAGTGAGTGCGTCTGTGTGTGTCTGTGAGTGATTGTATGAGTGTGTGTGCATGTGAGTGTATGAGTGTGTCTGTCAGTGTATGATGAGTGTGTGTCTGTCAAATCAGTGAGAGTATGTTTGTCATTGAGTCTGTGTGTCTGTCAATGAGTGTCAATCAGTGTGGGTCTGTCAGTGTCAATGAATGAGTGTGTGTCAGATCAATGAGTCTGTGTCTGTCAGTGACGTCTGTGTGTTTGTCATTGAGTGTGTGACTGTCAGTGTGTACAGAGTGTAGCGGAGCGGAGCGCGGTACAGGAGCTTCTGTTTCCTGAACCTGGCCAGACTGACAGGAGGTGCTCACAGAGAGAGCACTCCCTGTCAGTCCGGCCGGGTACAGAAAACTGAACCTCCTTTAGGGGATCTGCTCTGCTCGGCAATGCAACAATAGAGGTAGGAGGCACACCAGGAAGAGGAGTGTGACCACTAAAGGGGTGTGGGGTGCACCAAGGGACAGGGAGGGAATGGGAGAGAAACACCAAGAGACAGGGAAAAGAGGGGGGAGAGGAGAAGAACACTAAGGGACAGGGAAGGGACCACTAATGGTCGGGGAGGGGAGAGGGGCTGGTTAAGAGGCACATAGGTGAAGATTTTTTTTTGGGGGGGGGGGGGGCGGAAAAATGCATCTTCGCCTATGTACCTAAAAATCCAAGCACCGGCCCTGGTTGGACCTAGGCAGCATGATGTCTTAGGCTGGCCCAGAGAGTGAGTGAGTAAATAATAAATCATATTATTCACCTACAGAAATTGCTGAAGTCTTTTCTAACTATTATAAGAAACTTTATAATCTTAAAAATAACGAGCCTCCCAAAGATAACATTAGAAACTATCTGAACAATCTAGTAATTCCTAAAGTTAATAATGAAGATCTTCAGAGATGAAATGAACCCTTTCTGAATGTGAAATTAAAAACATAATTTTAAACCTGAAACCATCCTGGCCCTGACGGTTACTCTGCTTTATTTTATAAAAAAAAATTCAGGACATTATAACTCCTCTTTTATTAAAGACATTTAAAAATGTCACCACTAAAGGCATTCCAGATAAGATGCTACAAGCCTTTATTTCCCCTCTTAAAAAACGGAAAAGATCCTTCCATACCTTGCAATTATAGACCTATATCGTTGATCAATCCCAAAATTATAGCCAACAGATGAAAATCAATAATCCCCAAAATTATTCATACTGACCAATCTGGATTCTTCATGGACAGAAATCCGATAGACAATACCCGTAAGATTATAAACATACTGCATAGATCTGGTCAACTCAAAGATGGAATTGCGTTATTAGTCTTAGATGCCAAAAAGGCATTTGACAGAGTCAGCTGGAACTTCTTAGATTTGGTTCTAGATAGCTTTGGTCTGACTGGCTCTGTCAACAATAGCATAATGTCCTTATACACTAATACAACTGCCAAGGTGGTCGGACCCCTTTTTGAATCAAATTGGTTTACAATTTCCAATGGGACTCGTCAGGATTGCCCTTTGGCAATGAGATACAGGGTATTCAATCTGGGTACTTTGTAAAATTTGTAAAATCTGGGAAATTGTAAAATATCTTTATATGCGGATGATGTCATCCTTTCCATGACAAATCCTTCCCGCTCTGTTGGGGCCCTGCTATTAACAATCGATTCTTTTAGAAAATATTCCAACTATAAAATGAATATCACAAAATCTCAAATTATGACTAAAGGACTAACTAATGAAGCTTTGGCCGATTTAAAAACACATTTCCAATTTGACTGGAATAAGCCCTATATTGATTATATCTATCCTATATTAAAATTACTCAACAATTATATGATATGGTTGATATAAATTACTTAGACATGCTTAAAACACTCTCAAATTATCTTACTTCTCGTAAAGGACTAGAAATATCATGGCTTGGCCATATCAGTGTTTTAAATGCCTATGTACTACCTAAAATTCTGTATTTATTTAGAACTATCCCTTTCAGGGTGGATTATAAAATATTGGCCAAATACATAAAGATGTTTGGGGAATATGTTTGGATGGGTAAAAAACCCAGAATAGCATATAATATTCTCAGCAAAAACAAAAAAGAAGGAGGGGTATCCAATCCAGATATATACCTCCTTCACGAGGCCTCAATGCTAGCTCACTGTCAGGGTACCTGTAGTATCTACCTCAGAGGAGGTGAGAGACTTAGACGTTTATCCTCCCAGAGGGGTTGTTTCTTCCGTTCCTCGCGGTTCTCTCGGCCATTTACAAGCCGACCGCGAGGGATCCACTTCCTTATATGACGCGACGCTCAGTAGTCGACGTCATGACGCCAACCCGGGTCGACCTGTCAGTCAAGTCCCGAGCACTAATCAGGACTCGTCGGGGGCGTGATTACCCACTAGAATCAAGGTATAAAGTAAGGCTTTCGGCATCTGCTCATTGCCCTGTCGTGGTTCTAGCCTGTCTAGTCACTCAGTGCTCTTGTATTCTAGTTGTCTCTTTGGTTCTGACCCGGCTTGTTTGTACTACCCTGTTTATCTCTGTTACCCTTTGACTCGGCTTGTCTCTCGCTTACCTGTCCTCTCGTTCCCTCGACCTCGGCTTGTTCCTAGACCATTCTCTACTTACTCCTTACGTTAAGTCCGGCCATTCTAAGGTCCGGTATACGTACCTACCACCTGTTTGTACTCTGCGTGTTGGATCCCTGTCCCGATCCTGACATTACGACAGGGCCAATGGATCCTGCAGGTACAAACACTCAGGTTGGTCCTTCTGACTCTAGGTTCGACGCCATGGATCACAGAATGGACCAGATGGCTCTAGCACTACAGGCGTTACTATCTCGTTCTGGTAATCAACCAGAGGAGATGTGTAATACTTCTATCTCTCCTGTGAGTTCAGGTCTAGAGGTAGCCACTGTAGGTGCTTCTTCCCGTATCACTCCACCTGTACGTTATGGTGGCTCTCCAGAGAAGTGTCGTGGTTTCTTAAACCAAATAGGTATCCATTTCGAATTACAACCCCGCTCCTATCCTACAGATAGGGCGAAGGTTGGATTTATTATCACATTACTTGTTGAGAAAGCTTTGAGATGGGCCAATCCATTGTGGGAAAATGATAATCCGTTAGTATATAATTATAATGCCTTTGTAGCTGCTTTCAGAAGAACTTTTGACCCTCCAGGTAGAAAGGTCAATGCAGCTAGATTACTGTTGCGCCTTAGACAAGAAAACCGAACACTTGTGGATTATGCACTAGAGTTCAGGTCCTTGGCGGCAGAGGTTAAGTGGAATGAACAGGCTTATATAGATGTATTTTTAAACGGGTTATCAGACATAATCCTTGACGAGGTTGCTACTAGAGAGCTTCCTGAAAATTTGGAGGATTTAATTTATTTTATTTCTCGCATTGACGAACGTTTAAGAGAGAGGCAGAACACTCGAGAGAGAAACCGTAGACCTTCCTTTAAACTAGCTCCTTCATTTCAAAGTTCTGAATCCACAACCTCACTTTTTCCAGAACCTATGCAGATAGGCAATACTCGCCTCTCAGAAGAGGAGAGACAGTACAGGAGAAGGGAGGGGTTGTGTATGTACTGTGGAGTCAGAGGTCATTTACGCCTAAATTGTCCTAATCGCTCGGGAAACGCTCGCACCTAAGTTTCTCTAGAGGACAGGCCTTGGGTGTTTCTATTTTGTCCTCTAATCTTAATTATAAAGATCACAGGCTTCTGCTACCCGTTTCTTTAACTTGGGAGAAGGGAGTACTAGAGACTATGGCATTGATAGATTCCGGAGCTGCTGAGAGCTTTATCGACCAAGTTTTTGTTACCAAACACGCTATCCCATCCCAGTTAAGGGAGACACCCTTGGCCGTTGAGGCCATAGATGGTAGACCTTTAGTTGAGCCTGTTATTTTCCATGAAACCATACCCGTTAAATTAACTGTTGGTATCTTACACGAGGAAGACATATCTTTATTGCTTATTTCTTCTCCTTCTGTTCCCATAGTCCTGGGGTACCCTTGGTTAAAAAAACATAACCCTATTATTGATTGGGAATTAGGGGAGATAATCTCATGGGGTCAGGGTTGTCAGGACAGGTGCTTACGGACAGTGTCACCGCTTTGCGCAGTTAACACACCGATTAATTCTACCTACTCTACAGAGGTACAAATACCGCCCCTGTACCTGGATTTAAAGGCAGTATTTGACAAAAAGAATGCTGATACTTTACCTCCACACAGGTCTTTTGATTGTAAGATTAATCTACTACCTGGTACTATGCCCCCCAGGGGTAATGTATATCCTTTGTCCACTAAAGAGAACTTAGTCTTAGAGGAGTATATTCGTGAGAACCTTGAAAAAGGATTCATTAGGAGATCCTCCTCTCCTGCCTGGTCTGGGTTTTTTTTTTGTTAAAAAGAAGGATGGTACACTAAGACCTTAGTAAAGAAAATGTTACTTGCGCTTTCTCCTTAATCCCTATGTATATTTAGACAAATGGAGGTCATTTAGTTGCTCCAATGGCCATTGGAGGTAAGGCCCGCCTGCCAACGTCAAGGCAGACCCCCCTAAGCGGGTCCTAACACTGACCCTTCAGCCTGCTTCCTTGAGCTTCTGGCAAAAATATCTCTAATGAGACAGAAAGGGGTATTTTTTATATACACCCCTATACTTATTAACCCTTAATAGGGAACACATGGGATGGGCATCAGCATTGTAACCAGGCTGTGTGATACAAAGTAAATACAAATACAAAAAGAGAAGTCCTGCGCTTAGTCCCATGCTGGACCAGCTGCAATGACTACAATACACATCAGCCCCAATATATAGTAAAAACCAAAGTAAAGAAAATGTTACTTGCGCTTTCTCCTTAATCCCTATGTATATTTAGACAAATGGAGGTCATTTAGTTGCTCCAATGGCCATTGGAGGTAAGGCCCGCCTGCCAACGTCAAGGCAGACCCCCCTAAGCGGGTCCTAACACTGACCCTTCAGCCTGCTTCCTTGAGCTTCTGGCAAAAATATCTCTAATGAGACAGAAAGGGGTATTTTTTATATACACCCCTATACTTATTAACCCTTAATAGGGAACACATGGGATGGGCAGCAGCATTGTAACCAGGCTGTGTGATACAAAGTAAATACAAATACAAAAAGAGAAGTCCTGCGCTTAGTCCCATGCTGGACCAGCTGCAATGACTACAATACACATCAGCCCCAATATATAGTAAAAACCAAAGTAAAGAAAATGTTACTTGCGCTTTCTCCTTAATCCCTATGTATATTTAGACAAATGGAGGTCATTTAGTTGCTCCAATGGCCATTGGAGGTAAGGCCCGCCTGCCAACGTCAAGGCAGACCCCCCTAAGCGGGTCCTAACACTGACCCTTCAGCCTGCTTCCTTGAGCTTCTGGCAAAAATATCTCTAATGAGACAGAAAGGGGTATTTTTTATATACACCCCTATACTTATTAACCCTTAATAGGGAACACATGGGATGGGCAGCAGCATTGTAACCAGGCTGTGTGATACAAAGTAAATACAAATACAAAAAGAGAAGTCCTGCGCTTAGTCCCATGCTGGACCAGCTGCAATGACTACAATACACATCAGCCCCAATATATAGTAAAAACCAAAGTAAAGAAAATGTTACTTGCGCTTTCTCCTTAATCCCTATGTATATTTAGACAAATGGAGGTCATTTAGTTGCTCCAATGGCCAGGACTTCTCTTTTTGTATTTGTATTTACTTTGTATCACACAGCCTGGTTACAATGCTGCTGCCCATCCCATGTGTTCCCTATTAAGGGTTAATAAGTATAGGGGTGTATATAAAAAATACCCCTTTCTGTCTCATTAGAGATATTTTTGCCAGAAGCTCAAGGAAGCAGGCTGAAGGGTCAGTGTTAGGACCCGCTTAGGGGGGTCTGCCTTGACGTTGGCAGGCGGGCCTTACCTCCAATGGCCATTGGAGCAACTAAATGACCTCCATTTGTCTAAATATACATAGGGATTAAGGAGAAAGCGCAAGTAACATTTTCTTTACTTTGGTTTTTACTATATATTGGGGCTGATGTGTATTGTAGTCATTGCAGCTGGTCCAGCATGACACTAAGACCTTGCATTGATTATCGAGGTTTGAACAAAATAACCATTAGAAATGCCTACCCAATTCCTTTGATTACCGAGCTCTTTGATCGTCTAAAAGGCTCCAAGATTTTCACCAAGTTAGATCTCAGAGGGGCGTATAACTTGGTGAGAATTCAGCAGGGACACGAGTGGATGACGGCGTTCAATACCCGTTATGGGCACTATGAATACACAGTAATGCCTTTTGGCCTCTGTAATGCACCGGCAGTATTTCAGGACCTGATCAATGAAGTTCTTAGGGAATTTCAACATGACTGCGTTATTGTATATCTGGATGATATACTTATACACTCTAGAGAGATTGAGACTCACCACAGACAAGTCAGAAGGGTATTGCGCAAGCTTCTTCAACATGGCCTGTACTGCAAATTGGAGAAATGCAGCTTTGACCAATCCCAGATAAACTTTCTTGGTTATGTGATTTCTGGGGAAGGGTTTAAGATGGACCCGGATAAGCTCCAGTCCATTTTGGATTGGCCTTTACCCAGGGGCCTCAAGGCCATTCAGAGGTTTATTGGATTCTCCAACTATTATAGGCGCTTCATTAAGGGTTACTCTTCAATTATAGCTCCTATTACCAATATGACCAGACAGGGGGCTGACACTAAGAACTGGTCTACTGAAGCCCTTCTTGCCTTCAAAACACTCAAGGAACTGTTTGCTTCTGCACCAATTTTAGTTCACCCTGATACGACTCTGCCTTTCCTACTCGAGGTAGACGCCTCAGAGACAGGTATAGGTGCTATCCTGTCCCAAAGGTTAGGTGTGGATAAGCCCTTACATCCATGTGTTTTTGTTTCCAAGAAACTATCAGGTCCTGAGAGCAGATATGACATTGGTGACAGGGAACTACTAGCAGTTATCATGGCTTTAAAGGAGTGGAGACATTTATTGGAGGGCACCTTACATCCTGTTACTATTTTGACAGACCACAAGAACCTGTCCTATATTGGGGAGGCCAAGCGCTTGTCCTCCAGGCAAGCTCGTTGGTCTTTATTCCTCACGCATTTCAATTACGTGCTCACTTATAGACCTGGTTCTAAGAATTCTAAAGCCGATGCTTTGTCTCGACAATATGAACCTTCTGCGATATCTGAGCCGGTTTTGTCTTCTATAGTACCCAGGTGCAATATTATCGCCAACACGAGTCTTAAGATTCACTCTCCGTTGCTTGGTCAGATCATGAAGTTGCAGCATCTGGCGCCTAGACAGACTCCTGGGGCAAGGCATTTCGTTCCTCCTGAACTCCAACTGGAACTCTTACAGTGTTTTCACAACAGTAAGGCGGCTGGGCTTCCGGGTATTCGCAAGACATGTTCCTTGATCTCTAAATATTTCTGGTGGCCTTCTTTACGGAAGGATATTAGGGATTTCATCGGAGCATGTGAGGTCTGTATGAAGACTAAGCAACCTCATACACTTCCATGTGGGTTGTTACATCCCTTGAACATTCCAGAGAGACCATGGTCCTGTTTGGCTATGGACTTCATTGTAGATTTGCCTGTTTCTAAAAAACAGACTGTGATCCTCACGGTGGTTGATAGGTTTACTAAGATGGCTCATTTCGTGCCCTTAACTAAACTCCCGACTTCTCCTGAATTGGCGGAGATATTCGCGAGAGAGATTTTTCGCTTACATGGGATACCTTCCGAAATTGTTTCCGATAGAGGTTCCCAATTTGTTTCACGTTTTTGGAGATCCTTCTGTTCTCAACTAGGCATCAAATTGAATTTTTCTTCTGCCTATCACCCTCAGTCTAACGGAGCTGCTGAACGTACCAATCAAAAGATTGAACAATATTTGCGTTGTTTTGTTTCTGAACACCAGGACGATTGGGTCGGTTTGATTCCTTGGGCGGAGTTTGCCCACAATAATCTCGTTTGTGATTCTACTCGTTCCAGTCCCTTCTCCATGAATTATGGCTTTCATCCTTCCATTCTTCCCTCGGTTTCTCCTTCCCAAGGGGTACCGTCGGTTGATGTTCATGTTGCAAATTTGAGGAAGTTGTGGGATCAGACTCGACAAATTCTCCTACATAATTCCATGTTGTTCAAGAAACACGCTGATAAGCACAGAAGGGCGGCTCCGGTTTTTGTTCCAGGTGATAGGGTATGGTTGAGTACTAGAAACATTCGTTTGAAGGTTCCTTCTATGAAATTCGCTCCTCGTTACATTGGCCCTTACAGGGTTCTGACTCGAATTAACCCAGTTGCGTATCGTCTAGCTCTTCCAGCTGCCTTACGCATTCCTAACTCCTTTCATGTTTCTTTACTGAAACCGCTAGTCTGTAACAGATTTTCCTCCACTATATCCTCTCCTCGCTCTGTTCAGGTTGAGGGTCAGGAGGAGTATGAAATCAACTCCATCATCAATTCTCGAATCTCCCGGGGGAAGTTACAATATCTTATTGACTGGAAGGGATATGGTCCTGAGGAGAGGACTTGGGTACCTCAGGAGGATGTACATGCTCCTCGCCTCCGCAGGGCTTTTCACTCCCGTTTTCCATCTCGTCCCGGTTCCTTCCGCCCGGTGGGCGTTTCTGAGAGGGGGGGTACTGTCAGGGTACCTGTAGTCTCTACCTCAGAGGAGGTGAGAGACTTAGACGTTTATCCTCCCAGAGGGGTTGTTTCTTCCGTTCCTCGCGGTTCTCTCGGCCATTTACAAGCCGACCGCGAGGGATCCACTTCCTTATATGACGCGACGCTCAGTAGTCGACGTCATGACGCCAACCCGGGTCGACCTGTCAGTCAAGTCCCGAGCACTAATCAGGACTCGTCGGGGACGTGATTACCCTCTAGAATCAAGGTATAAAGTAAGGCTTTCGGCATCTGCTCATTGCCCTGTCGTGGTTCTAGCCTGTCTAGTCACTAAGTGCTCTTGTATTCTAGTTGTCTCTTTGGTTCTGACCCGGCTTGTTTGTACTACCCTGTTTATCTCTGTTACCCTTTGACTCGGCTTGTCTCTCGCTTACCTGTCCTCTCGTTCCCTCGACCTCGGCTTGTTCCTAGACCATTCTCTACTTACTCCTTACGTTAAGTCCAGCCATTCTAAGGTCCGGTATATGTACCTACCACCTGTTTGTACTCTGCGTGTTGGATCCCTGTCCCGATCCTGACACTCACAATATTTCCTATCTAAACTCAATTTCAAAACTTACTGATTTGTATCTTTTTGAAAAAACAGAGATGAGATTATATAACATACTTCATATATTTTGGACGAACCTCCTTTTGATTACATTTAAAATTTCTGAGAACCTGATCGTGAAGATATAGCAGTTACACTGATAAAACTAGAGAAAAGATTTGGTCTAATTAACAGTATATCCTTAGGAGCCCCAATTGAGATACTTTCCTACGATATAATTGACTTAAATATTATACAATGGAATCTAGGGCTATCCTTATTAGACATAGTAGTGGACGGAGCTGTCATTCCCTTTGCACAATTACAAGGAAAGTTCGGTCTTCCTAATAACGAGGTTTTCTCTTCTTAAGAATGAAAAATTACTTGATAAGTTGGAGTATTATTCCGACCCATTGGTTCGATGACCTTTTTAAAAATTACATTGTTAAAAAAAAGAAGTTAACATCTTAGATTCTGAAATGTTTTCATTCACACTTCCGTGGAGAAGGATAAGGCACTCCCCATAATAAAAAGGGAATCTGACTTAGACTCCCACTTTCCCTGGGAAGTATGGCTGTCTGGGATTAAAAGCCTCTCTCAAAATATTCATTGTACCTCTATCTTAGAATTACATTACAAAATCATCTACATATGGTATTTAGTTCCCACTGGACTTAAATTTTTTTGTAAACAATGCCTCTGATATGTGTTGGAGATGCCAAGCGGAGCAAGGAAATATTTTACATATATGGTGGGAATGTACTAACCTAGATCTGCTTAAATCTCAAATAAATTCATGTTTGCTGTCTTTTTTTTTGTATACAAAACTTTCTCCACATATGTTCTTATGGTATATTGATTACCCCAATTGTCAAAAAAGCCATGACTACTTAATAATACACATACTGTTCGCAAAAAAATTGGCGTTAGCACGTAATTGGAAATCATCCTTCTTAAATTGAGGAAATATATGTAATCAAATCACATACCAATATATACCAATATGAAATGGAACAAAGTTTTTATTTTGAGGTAGACTCAATTGAGAAATTTGAAGAATGGTGGCACCCCTGGAAGAAATATTTGGACCACCTAAAGTTGACAACAGACTGATCGCTTTTGGTTGGACCCAAGCCTTTGCCCCACAATGGCTTCATACCCATCTATTTATTTATTAAAACATTTTTTGTAAGACTGGGATGTAAGAATGAATGTTTCTATATTTGTACACCCAAGGCATAAATATCATAAACAATTGTGCTTCTGATACTATATTGTATACCTTTAAATTTCTGTATTTGAAATCTGTCCTTAGAAGGGTAATTATTAAGAAATTGTAAACGATGAAATTTCCAATAGAAAACAAAAAAAAAGAAGAAAAAAAAATACATTTAAACACACAAAATCCCCACAAAAGTTACATCCCCTGATAGCCCCAATCTGGATGACCAATATATCCAAAAATCACCCAGATCGGTTCAGGGGTTCAGGAATTTGCTGGAAGTCCTAATTTAACCAACCGCACGCATGGTTCTATGCCCAATAATAGTTTCACAGTTTCAGAGGTAGCGGTTGGTTTATTTAGGAAGTCTAAAAACCTGTAACGCTCAATTGTTGATAAGATGGAAACAACTGCAGATTTCTGAGTTTGATAACGTTTATTACTTTAAATAAAAAGATAATCAAAATGAACTGTCTCTTTAATTCCTGGCAGGTTATAACCAGCAGCGGTGTTTGAAGTTGTTTTAGGATAAGGTAATTTTAACACAACCAGCGAGAAGTTCCAAAGTAGGATGCAGATAAGTAGGTGTTGGAATTAAGATTATGAGTTGATGTGGAGCAGATAGCGAACCACTTAGATTTAGGATGGTTATATATTAAGGTTGAGCCAATCTGGTTTACTTAACTTATGAAGGAGTGATGATCCAAATTGGTGATGGAGATTCCAGAGAGAATCGAGGTTGCAGCAGGCAAGAGAATATCCAAAAACAGTCCGAGGTCGTAGGAGAGGAGAAGGAGGGTAAATGATTAAACAGTCCGGGTCCGATACACAGTAGAAGTAATTATTCAGTTTGAAGTTCGCGGGAGCTTTCGAGTTGATCAAGCACTGTGGTGTTGACGCGGACTCTCTATGAACCCTGGGAACGACCACGTCATAGGAGGGGGAGTGGCCGCGCTCCGAGAACCCGGAAGTCCACGGTTAGCGAATGCCGGAAGGTCTGACAGAACCCCCCTCATAAGAAGCAGCCACCGGATGCTGTCAACGAGGTCTGGATGGGTAGCGAGCATGGTACGCGTTGATAAGTCGACGAGCGTGCACCGCGGAGGACGACACCCATGAGTCTTCGTCAACTCCGTAGCCCTTCCACCGGACAAGATATTGTAAGGAACCACGATGGATTCGTGAATCGAGAATCCTCTGAACCTCGTATTCCTCTTCACCTTGTACCAGAATGGGATCAGGAGTGGTATGAACATCCCTCATGAAAGGGTCGGAGTGGTGTGGTTTAAGCAACGACACATGGAAGACTGGATGCAGCTTCATGGTAGGTGGAAGTTTCAATCTAACCACGTTTTCGTTGATGAGTGACAATATACGAAAAGGCCCAAGGAAGAGTGAACTTAGTTTCTTTGAGGGACGGTTGGTAACAATGTTTTTTGAAGAGAGCCATACTAGATCACCAACCTTGTAAGTAGGGGAAGGTCGTCTACCAGTATCGAAAAACTTTTTCTGAGCAGATGATGCATTTTTAAGGTTATCACGTAACCTGAGGAAGAGGGCAGACATGAACGAGTTATGGTTGGAGACGTATGGATTAGAAGAAGGAAGTCCTTGATCGGGGAATGAAGAAGGATGGAATCCAAAATTTGAGAAGAATGGAGTCATTTTGCTACTAGAGTGTACCGAGTTGTTGTATGAGAACTCTGCCATTGGTAACCACGTGATCCAATCATCTTGTAAATGAGAGCAATAACATCGCAAGTATTGTTCAAGACATTGGTTAACTCTCTCTGTTTGTCCGTTGGTTTGAGGATGATAGGCTGAAGATAATTTACGTTGAATGTTGAGGGAGGAACACATCTCATTCCAGAATTTGGAGGTGAACTGTGTTCCTCTGTCTGATATGATTTCTTCAGGAAGACCATGAAGTTTCACGATGTTGTTGATGAATACTTTTGCAAGTTCAGATGAAGAGGGTAATTTCTTTAAAGGAATAAAATGGGACATCTTGGTGAAACGGTCTACCACTACCAGAATGGTGGTATGATGTTGCGAAGGAGGGAGTTCTACCAAGAAATCCATTGAGATGGACTGCCAAGGTCTTTCTGGAACAGGTAGGCTCAGTAATTGACCGAATGGTGGATGATGGTCAGATTTTGATCTCAGACAGGTTGGACAGTTTTTGACATAAGATTCTATGGTTCTGTCCTGGCGAGGCCACCAGTAATATCTTTTAGACAGCTCAAGTGTTTTTCTTGTACCAGGATGACCAGCCAGAGGGGAATCATGAATCAAGGAGAGTATTTTATTCCTAAACAAGGGAGGAATGTATAACCTGTCTTTGAAGTAGTACAAACCGTCCTTTTTTGATAGATTGCCTTGTTTGGGAAGTTCAAGATCTTCTTCCTTGAGATGTTTAATATCATCAGTTAATGACGAAATAATACCTATGATTTTAGGAGGTTGAGTTTCGTTTGCAGGAAGATCTTGGTGAATTCTGGACAGGGCATCTGCCTTTTTATTTCTGGATCCAGGTCTGTAGATGATTTGAAAATTGAAACGGGAAAAGAAAAGATTCCAGCGTACTTGTCTGGCAGAGAGTGTTTTGTTGGAATGAAGATATTCAAGGTTCCTATGGTCGGTATAAACAATTACAGGAGTGCGTGTGTCTTCAAGTATGTGACGCCAGTTTTCGAATGCAGCTTTAATACTTAATAATTCTTTTTCTCCTACAGGATAATTTCGTTCAGCAGGAGACAAGGATCGTGAAAAAAAAGCTACTGGATGGAGAGGATCTTGAGGCGTTTGGTGTTGAGAGAGGACAGCCCCGATAGCTGTATCAGAAGCATCCGTTTCCATGACGTAGAGAAAAGCAGGATTAGGTAGTTGAAGAATGGGTGCACTTGTGAATCTCCGTTTTAATTCATCAAAGGCTGCTTGAGCCTCTTCGTTCCAAGCAAAGGACCGTTTACTGCTATTGAGCAGGTTGAGGGGATGAGCAACCTTGGAGTAGTTTTTAATGAACTTCCTATAGAAGTTGGCAAATCCCAGAAAACGTTGTAAGTCTTTAGTATTAGTAGGAGTAGACCAGTTGACAATGCAATCTATTTTGGAGGTATCCATACTTATTGAATGAGGGGAGATAACATATCCCAAAAAAGTGATTTCATTGACTTCAAATATACATTTTTCTGGTTTTGCGTATAATTTGTGTGTTCTTAATCTGGATAGTACCCATCTCACGTGTTTTCTGTGTTCTTCAAGGTTGTTGGAGTAGATGAGAATATCATCTAAGTAAATGATGACACAAACGTCTAGGAGATCTCGGAAGATATCGTTAATGAAATGCTGAAAGGTTGCAGGGGCGTTACATAGCCCGAAGGGCATGACAAGATATTCGTAAAGACCATATCGGGTTCTGAACGCCGTTTTCCATTCATCATTGGCTTTGATTCTAACAAGGTTATATGCCCCACGAAGGTCAAGTTTAGTGTAGATGGTAGCTGTTCTTAATCTTTCGATCAGTTCATTGATCAGGGGAAGAGGGTAACGATTCTTGATAGTTATTTTATTTAAAGACCTGTAATCGATGATTGGCCGAATAGTCTGGTCCTTGTTTCTTACAAAAAACATGCTGGAAGCGGCTGGTGAACAGGAAGGTCTAATGAACCCCTTCCGGAGGTTTTCATCTAGGTATTCCTTGAGGGTTTTTAGCTCTGATTCAGAGAGGGGATAAATATGTCCAAAAGGGATAGGAGCACCAGGAACAAGGTCAATCGGACAATCATAGGGTCGATGAGGAGGAAGTGTCTCTGCTTCCTTTTTACTGAACACATCAGCGAACTCCGAATAGCTGGAAGGTATAGTGGATTCCCTAGTAACATGCAAAATGGGGATGTGTTGTAGACATGTTTTCTGGCAATATGCAGAGTTAAACGTGAGAGAGAAAGGAGCCCAGGTAATAAGTGGGTTGTGAGTCCGTAACCAGTCTATCCCTAATATTATAGGATAAAGAGGAGAATTTATGACATCAAAAATAAGAAATTCAGAATGGACATAATTAGTAGTAGTCCTTAAAGGGACAGTTTCAAGGCGAATGGGCCCCGAGGAGATTAAGGAGCCATCAATAACTCTGACAGAAACGGAATTACGTTTTTGAACACAAGGAATTTTATTTTTTGTAACAAAGGATGAGTCCAGGAACACCCCATTAGCACCGGAATCAATAATGGCCTTAGTCGTAATTCTTTCTTTGTCCCACTGTAATATGAGAGAGACAGAGGAGAAATGAGAGGTTGGTTTAGAAGGAAGTACACTCATTATAGTCGTGGTAGAACCATGCTTACCGCCTCTTGGACGTTTCAATAGGGGACAGTCTGGGACCACATGTTCTTGCGAAGCACAGTACATGCAGAGGTTCAGTTGTCTTCTTCTGGTTCTCTCTTCTGGAGTAAGAGAACTTCTCACAACCCCTATTTCCATAGGTTCAGCGGGAGTTATAGGTTTCTCCGGTGCCTTTGAAGAGGTGAAGGGTTTTTTCCATAGAGAGCTAGTGAGTGCTTTCTCAGCTTTTCTTTCCCTAAGTCTTCTGTCGATACTGATTGACAGTTGAATAAGTGTATTTAGTGTAGTAGGTAGTTCAGTTCTGGAGAGCTCATCTTTGACAGCTTCAGATAACCCAATACGGAACTGGTTACGTAGAGTTATGTCATTCCACTGAGTTTCAGGTGCCCATCGTTTGAATTCAGCAATGTAATCTTCAACAGGCCGGTTTCTTTGCTGCAGTGTTCTAATGGTTAAATCGGCAGTCGCTTGTTTGTTTGGGTCTTCGTAAAGGAGAGACATGGCTTCAAAGAATTCATCCAGAGAATCCAATATGGGATCATCATTCTCAAGAAAGGAATGAGCCCAGGCCATGGGTTCACCTCTCAAAAATGAAATAACAGAACAAACTTTAGATCTTTCTGTGGGATATGATCGGGGTTTTAATGCAATCAACAACTTGCAGGAATTGATGAACTCTCGGTATTGGGACCTGTCTCCAGAGAATTTTTCGGGGTTGGAGACAGCAGGGTCACTAGCCGAGTGTGTAACTGTGTGAGGAGTATGGGTTTGCAAGTCCCTTACATAAGTAAGGATTCTTTCATTGGTGATCTGTAGATCTTGCATGCCTTGAGTGAGAGTATCCACCCTTTGGTTTAATCTGGTGATTTCAGAAGTGAGATCTGCTGTATCCATTAATTAGGCTTGATCAATCTGTAACGCTCAATTGTTGATAAGATGGAAACAACTGCAGATTTCTGAGTTTGATAACGTTTATTACTTTAAATAAAAAGATAATCAAAATGAACTGTCTCTTTAATTCCTGGCAGGTTATAACCAGCAGCGGTGTTTGAAGTTGTTTTAGGATAAGGTAATTTTAACACAACCAGCGAGAAGTTCCAAAGTAGGATGCAGATAAGTAGGTGTTGGAATTAAGATTATGAGTTGATGTGGAGCAGATAGCGAACCACTTAGATTTAGGATGGTTATATATTAAGGTTGAGCCAATCTGGTTTACTTAACTTATGAAGGAGTGATGATCCAAATTGGTGATGGAGATTCCAGAGAGAATCGAGGTTGCAGCAGGCAAGAGAATATCCAAAAACAGTCCGAGGTCGTAGGAGAGGAGAAGGAGGGTAAATGATTAAACAGTCCGGGTCCGATACACAGTAGAAGTAATTATTCAGTTTGAAGTTCGCGGGAGCTTTCGAGTTGATCAAGCACTGTGGTGTTGACGCGGACTCTCTATGAACCCTGGGAACGACCACGTCATAGGAGGGGGAGTGGCCGCGCTCCGAGAACCCGGAAGTCCACGGTTAGCGAATGCCGGAAGGTCTGACAAAACCAAACAAATTCATGAACTGTTCCCCTGGCTCATAGGTAGCGTTTGTTCCCCTAATTCGTGGGAACAAAACTGCCAAATAACACTCTCTTGGCTGGTCGGTGAAAAGAAGCAGGCGTTCGCGAAGTTGACCAGCATTCATGAAGTCGAGTGTCCGATTTTAGTTCCAGACACTCAACAACCAAGTCCCTCTGCCTCTTTTCATGCGAACAAGATGGCCACCATTTTCTCCAACACGTGGCGTTCGGCTATACAAACAGCGGCCACACAGGGAGAGCACTTAATCCTGCGGTTTTCTTTGTAGATAATAAGCCAGGGGGTGGTCGGTGTTCGGTAGTTTTATCTACCGAACGAGAAAAATCTAATTTAATGAACCAAACAGGGTAGTTTCTTCACAGTGGGTAAATTAGGTGTTTGGGCCAAGTGTAAAAATATACCTCAAGAACAAATGTTACCACTCAAGACCCTGCTTGTAATGGATAATGCTCCTGCTCACACTTCACGCTTGAAGGACGAATTGATGGTGGAGTTTGGTTTTATTACTGTGAAGTGGTTGCCACCCAATACAACTCCTCTTATCCAGCCATGAACCAGCAAGTTATTTCAAACTTCAAGAAGCTTTACACCAAAGTACTGTTTCAAAGGTGCTTTGTAGTGACCTCAAACACAGAGCTAACCATTAGAGAGTTCTGTAAGAATCATTTTTATATCCTCCATTGCATACACCCCATAGACAAAGCATGGGGGGAGGGGGAGTGTGTATCTTACAGGACCATGAACTCAGCCTGGAGGAAATTGTGGTCAGAGGCTGTCCTTTCAGGGTTTTAATCACAGTGGACCAGTGCGAAGGGGACAATGTGTGCATTCTGGTTCAATGCTCTTCCAGGGCAGATCGTATGTAAAGTGAGCTGATTGTGGTGTGGTGTTTTGTGTAAAAAGATTGGCTTCAGTTGTGCTATGTTTGTGGTATAATTTGTGTGGCTAGGGGCTGAAGAGAGTGCGGGAATGTGTGTGTATGGGAAGCATAGTATGTATGGGGATGTAGCAAGTGCATGCATAGGGGCTCTAGTGTATGTGTGTATAGGTGATGTAGTGTATAGAGAGTGTGTTTGTTTAGTAAATGCAGTGTGTATGTTTGCGTACAGGGGATTCAGTGTGTGCATAAGGGATCCAGAGTAATGCCTCTGATATGTGTTGGAGATGCCAAGCTGAGAAAGGAAATCTTTTACATATACAGTTGCAAGAAAAAGTATGCTTTATGCAAGTCAACAATTCTTAATCGTAGGTCTTCTGAGAGCTCTTTTGTGCGAGGCATCATTCTCATCTCATTGATTGGACTCCAGTTGGCTGACATCTCAGTCCAATTAGCTCTTGGAGATGTCATTAGTCTAGGGGTTCACATACTTTTTCCACCTGCACTGTGAATGTTTACATGGTGTGTTCAATAAAAACATGGCAACATTTCATTCTTTGTGTGTTATTAAAGCAGACTGTGATTGTCTATTGTTGTGACTTAGATGATGATCAGATCACATTTTATGACCAATTTGTGCAGAAATCCATATCATTCCAAAGGGTTCACATACTTTTTCTTGCAACTGTATGGTGGGAATGTGCTAACCTAGATCCGCTTAAAAATCTCAAATAAATTCATGTTTGCTGTATCTTTTTTCGTATACAAAACTTTCTACACATATGTTCTTATGGAATATTGATTACCCCAATTGATTACCCCAAAAAAGCCATGACTACTTAATAATGCACATACTGTTGGCAAAAGAAAATTGGTGTTAGCACGTAATTGGAAATCATCCTTCTTAAGTTGGGGAAATATATGTAATCAAATCACATACCAATATGAAATGGAACAAAGTTTTTATTTTGAGGTAGACTCATTTGAGAAATTTGAAGAATGGTGGCACCCCTGGAAGAAATATTTGGATCACCTAAAGTTGACAACAGATTTAATGAACCAAACAGGGTAGTTTCTTCACAGTGGGTAAATGAGGTGTTTGGGCCAAGTGTAAAAATATACCTCAAGAACAAATGTTACCACTCAAGGCCCTTATTGTAATGGATAATGCTCCTGCTCACGCTCCACGCTTGAAGGACGAATTGATGGTGGAATTTAGTTTTATTACTGTGAAGTATTTGCCCCCCAATACAACTCCTCTTATCCAGCCACGAACCAGCAAGTTATTTCAAACTTCAAGAAGCTTTACACCAAAGTACTGTTTCAAAGGTGCTTTGAAGTGACCTCAAACACAGAGCTAGCCATTAGAGAGTTCTGTAAGAATCATTTTCATATCCTCCATAGCATACACCTCATAGACAAAGCATGGGGGGGGGGGGGGGGGGGAAGGTGTATCTTACAGGACCATGAACTCAGCCTGGAAGAAATTGTGGTCAGAGGCTGTCCTTTCATGGTTTTGACCGGGATGTTCCTGTTGTTGATGATATAGTGTCTCTGGGAAAGTCGATGGGCTTGGAGGTGAATGATAAGGAGGTGGAGAAGTTAATGGAGAATCAGAAGACTGAACTAACCGTAGAAGAATTCCAAGACCTTCAGAGGGAAGCAGCACCAGACGGCATCTGAGGAATTGTCTTCAGTGGAGGAGGAGGGACTGATCACTGACATGTTTGTGAAATGGGTGCAATGTTATGTTGAAAAATATCACTGTTGTAAGTCATACTACTAAAATTTTCAATGATAATGTATCTCTTTAGACAAATTAAAAAAAAGGCAAAAGCAAGTCACAATTTATTTTTATTTTTTTGTGAAGAAAAGGTCCATTGAGTCCCAACCAGAAGAACAGTATCACAGCACACCGGGAGAGGCTGGTGCGCTGCGTTCACTCACCAGACACCACATGGATTTTGGCATTGTGGGAGTGGGGGCCGCGCCAAACCCTCCTCCCAGCCGCCAGCTTACACTGCACTCTCTCCTTGCCCACCAACCCCTGCAGCCATTCCATGTGGGTTGCGACATACAGGGGAAGGCAGGCATGCCCTGTCTGCCTTTATGATATGATTTTTTTTTTTTTGTATTTCTTTTTTTTTTTTTTCTCAATCTTTCTTTTATTGAGGTATGCAGGATGGGGTACAGAAAGTAAAAGGGGAAATGTACGAGTAATACACAGCATAGGGATAGTACAACGTTAATTTTGAAAAATTACATTTCCTGGACAATAATACCTCTTTTTTATTTTTTGTGTCAGGTGAGTAGCTCAAGTTATATCTATTCGTTAATATGCAGGTGTAACTTGTCACCCTAGCTAGTCAAGATGTGAGTGTGTGTTCTGTGTTACAAGAAGTGTACAGAGTGTGTCGTCGCTTAGTTAATTGTAGAAGGAGATGCCTAAACAGACAGGCTGCACTAATAGCGAAAGATTACTCAAGCTGTTTTGGTCGCTAGCGTCACGCAACAAATGGAGCAGGCTAAATGCTGAACATAATACAGGCATACAAATCTAGTTAACACAGGTAGTGCTTCAAACATTGCTAAAGTCAGGCCTAGTGTCTAACGGTTAGGACATAGGCTACGTACATAGCTTGTCTTAGCTGATAGTCTAGTTAACACTTTCTTGTAGACGGGAGCTTAAGACATATCAGCGGTATGGACAGTGAGAGTCTAATAGCGTTATACAAGAAGAGGCAAATACATATTGCTTAGGCATTATACTGCTCACAGTTTATCAAATGATAGTTTGCACGATGGAGTCCGGTATTGCCTCCGCAGTGAGGTCTGCAGGGTTAACGTGCATGCAGTCTGTTTTGCTTAGCCTATGCCGGCTCTGAGTGCTGGATGGACGGGCCAAACTTCGTGGTCGGATTGATGCCTCTGTGAGACGTCCTTCCCGACAGATCTTGGGGAGATGCTTAGTCCATGTCTGCTGCTGGTGAGGGGCTGTGGTCGTCGAGTGTGGAAGGGGTGTGAGGGCGGACGGGTCTCCCCGTGGCCCCAGGCTCCGTGTGGGGTCCGCATCCTGGCTCCACGAACTCGGGTGCTACAAGAGGCCCAGTTCTTCCCTGTGAGGGCGCTTCGGAGAGCTCTGGTGTTGCGTCGCCGCCAGCGGCGGTTAGGCTTCCGGCGATGTGGCTGATGCTGTGGAGTTATCCTCCTGGTGACCCCTGGCCTGGGTGGGCAGTCAGTGCTCAACTTTAGCGTTAAAGGGTATGTAGTGACCTTAGTAGGCCCGTTCTGCCTCTGTTTCCCCGGTCCACATGCTGTACCTCCGTATTGCACGCGAGGTGTTGCAAAGAGTCTGTCCAGCTTTTCCAGAAATTGTTGAAAGATTAGATCCAGGCTTGAGGCTTGTACGGCTATGGGTTCTGTAAGGCAAGGGGCTTCTGCAGTAGTGCTAGGCCCGGAGCCCAGGCCCGTGTGGGCAGATGCTATCCGTGTGGCCATGTGTGTCGCTTCGGTGGGGACCGGGATAACCCCCGCCGGTCCATAGGGGGGGGGAACGGGGTTTCCAGCTTTGCCTTGCCGCGTTTGTCTGCAGTGGGAGAGCGGCCGTCTCTCCCACTACCACCATGCTTGTAGGCCGCGAACCTGCGTGGGTCGGGTCCGGAACGCAGAGCCACTTGCGTGGTACCAGCATGTCGGGCCCGATGTCCTCTATCGCTTGGGAGCACCGGGTCATCGGTTTGCTGCCTCCGGTTAACGAGAATCGGCTTTAGGTAAGTTGAAGCGCGGGAGCAACACCGACATGCGTCTGCTCCCCTCCGCAGTCAGGCCCCGCCCCCTTTATGATATGATTTTTTTAACAAAATGGATCTTGAACAACCTTCTCGAATGGATTAAGTTTGAGTTTCCATGCTCTCCATTTACTCACTGTACTACACTATATGTTATATTTTCCCTATATACATACAGGAGTAAGTGTATGTATGTATATATTACAGCGCTCCACTGTATTTGCTGGTGGTGGCTTGATTTGCATGATAATGTGTTGAGATACTTACACTTGTGTGGTAGCTGCAGATATAGTTTTATAGAAAACCCAAATAGAGCAACTAAGAGGGGATTCTTGCACTTCAGGTATGTTAGATATCTTTGCAAAAAAAAAAAAAACAGAAAAGGAGTACCTTACTAACTTGACCAGAGAACCCCAAAGGAACTTTTAAAGTAAAGATAATTTATATTTCTTACCTTGCTTCTCCAGTGCACAGGGTTAAAAGATGATGGCACCGCCCCGTGTTGAACTGCACTTGCTGGTATAGACGCTCTCCAGGGCTTTAAATTTGAGTTTTGCCACCAAAAACAAACCATACTTTATATTTCATAAAATCACCTTCCATTGATTGTTGATACCGTTTTGTTAAACTAAACCAAGAGTCTCTACTACCCTTAATAAATTTGTGTACCTGTTGAGTGAGTCCTCGTCTTGCTTCTGCTGCTCTCTTTTGCATGCACTGGCATGTGCCATAGTTGATTTGATATTCTTCTCATAAATGAGTTTTGTACTTTGCACTATATGAACATAGTTGTAACGGATCGCCTGGCACCCCGACTTGGTACCTCCGTTAATGGATGCTCCTAGTGCTTCCTGAGGACTCCAAGCACTCTGGCAGACACCACAATCACCGAACCGATGCAGCATATGAACCTTCTCAAGCATAGGAATGCTGTAGACCGTTGAATAGGAACCATACGAATAGGCTTGCACTCCTAGCAGTCAACTGGAACAGCATACAATAAATCCTCCCCCCAATAATGAGACGACACATCACTTTGAGCGTTAAGCAGGAACTCTCGACTGGCTCATCCAGCCTGGCTTTTATTCACAAACAGGTACATACAGGACACTCCCAGGGGGAGGATGAAATTGACCAATCACATGGATGTACCTCCCACACATTTCCTCCCCTTAGATTAACACTTAACCCAATTATACAGTACACACTTTTCCCCAATTCCTGGATGTACCCCAAAAACAGGGGGTACACCTTTAAATCCAGCATCGCTGGATAGCCCTTATTCAGGGGGACAACATACTCAAAACTCAAGTCATTCGGATGAATGGCTCGGCAGACATGGGTCTCCAAAGATTTGACCGACCGCATGGGCAAAGTATCCGAAAATAGTTCCATGCATTTTGGCCCTGCGGTCGGTCACAAACAAGGGAACGAAACAGACGAATTGCTGGTGTCATAGAGACCAAGGGGGACCCGCATGAATCCCCTAGCTCGTGAGTTTCTTTCTACCGAACGGCGGGCCGTTCGGTAGTTTCCCCACGAAATCCCGGAAGTCTGGAGGTCTCAGCGGTGTTTGCCTAGTCGAGTGTCCGATTTTAGTTCCAGACGCTCGACGGCAAAACACCGCTGTTCGGTAGTTTAAGATGGCCGCCGCCACGTGTTCGGCTCCCGAATGGCGGCCACCCAGAGGACACAGACCACACTGCACTGATTGCCAATTACCCGTTTGCAACATTGGCTCAGATGCACAGGTACATAGTCTGACACACAAGCAGATACACAGATACATACACTGACTACATACAGATAAGCAGGCACATACACTGACAGACATACTGACACACAGGTACATATATTGACACACACAGACACATACACTGGTAGACGTACTGACAGACACACAGGCTTATATACAGACATACTGACACACACACTGATCAACATACTGACACACATACACTGACAGAAATACTGACACCCACACACAGGCACATACACTGACCGAGATACTGACACACACACACACACACACACACACACTGACAGACACACTGACACCCATATACACTGAGAAATACTGACACACATCCAGGCACATATACTGACACACACAGACACATACAGAGACTGACACATGCATGCACATGCACTGACAGACATACTGACACACACACAGACATACTGACACACACACAAATATTTTGACACACAGACAGACCTACTGACACACACAGATATATTGACACACAGACAAACAGACATACTGACACACAGACACACAGACACACAGACAAACAGACATACTGACACACAGACATACTGACACACAGACAAACAGACATATACAGACACACAGACAGATATATTGACACACAGACAAACAGACATACTGACACACAGACATACTGACACACAGACATACTGACACACATGTAAAATGTACATTTTTAAACCCACCCTCCAGTTTCCTACCTTTTGCTGGAGGGTGGATTCTATGGGGTCCAGTGTGGTGCCTGAGGATGATGGGAGTGAGGATCCCCCATCCTCACTCCCTCCCAGCTGGCTGCCGGAAAGCAAGGGGCCCGGTCGTGGGGGGAAAGAGCGCCCGACCGGGCCCCTGCTGATACAAGCCCTCCGGGTGGCCCTAAGTGCATGGGCCACCCGGTGGGACTCAGAGGACGGGGGAAAATTTTTTACATCATTTTTTTTTTTAAATCTAATTACATGTTTCTCCCCCCTCCCTGCTTACCTTGTCCAGGGAGGGGGGAGATTCCATGATCCCTGGTGGTCCGGTGGGGGGCCCCCGGCTCCCCTTTACCGCAGAGGGGGCCCAGGCAGCACACAGCTTCTCTTCTCTCCTCTGTTCCAATAACTCTCGCGAGACCCGCGGAGCGTTGCCATGGCAACCGGGTCTCGCGAGAGTTATTACAAGAGAGAAGAAGCTGTGTGCTGCCTGGGCCCCCTCTGCGGTAACAGGGAGCCGGGGGCCCGCGGCTGCACACATAGATAGAGATATTCGCTATCTATGTGTGCAGGGAGGGAAAGTGGGGCCCAGGACTGCCAGAGCAGTCCGGGCCCCCCAGGGCCGCCGGGCCCGTGACAACTGTCACGGTTGTCACCCCCTGATGGCGGCCCTGCTCAGGAGACTTCGCTGAACACAAATATTAGTGTTTCAAAACAGTAAAACGTATCACAACAATTATATCGTCAGTGTAAGTGACACCCCAATCAAAATTCAACAACAAAAAACGTTGTTGAAGCACATTTATTAAAGATTTAGGAAGTATGTCATTTATTAATTATTTTAAAGTTTGGCGAGTACTGAATTAAGTTTAGTTTTATTTATCTGAAATGTTATTAATAACAAATGTTCACCAGTTAGATGGACAGACTGCTTAATAATTCAATTTGATTCTTCAGTATCCCAAGTAAACTTGATTGGCAGATCTTTCATTTTATCTTCAAACACCTGATCAAACATTTCACTCTGTGCCACTGTCATGACATTTTTCCAGTCCCCAACGACTCCTGTAAAGAGACATACACTTGGCAGTGATTTAAAGTAGTCATGATGCCAGCATTGTATAGCATTTTGCTTTGAATTGCATCACATATGGAGATTAACCCCTGTATGGCCAGAGGTGTAACTCCACCTCTGGCAGCATCATTGATGTGTCTGTCAGCATTACTGTTGATCCAGCACACAGAAGTAGTGTCACACCTAGGACTAAGGATAACGTCCAATCGGACCTTAGAATGGCTGGACTGAATGTAACAAAGGGTAGTCAAAATACTTGCCGACGTCAGGGATACAGAAAGAGACACAACGATGAGGAAAAGTCAAGGATACCAGAAATCAGGGAAGTCAAATGAAGCCAAAGTCAAATACCAGAAATATAAAGACCAGGAACACTCTCTCAGATAACAAGCTAAGGGAAACCACGACAGGGCACTGATCAAAAGGTAATTTGGGTTTAAATAACCCTCATAGAGCTGTAATTGGCTATATGTGACCTCTGATCCCAAAACGTGCATGCACGTCTATGATGTGACGTCGCACGCACGTAAGCGTCATCTTTGATATGTGCAAAGGGTATTTCTTTATTATAAATGGAACCGCAGCGGCCGGCGTCTCTGTTAACACCGCACACACACACCAGGGACCAAGATGGAAGAAGATCAGGTTTTGATCTGCCACGGGTAAGATGAGTGTTATTTCTGTCGGCGTGACTGCTGTTTTTCAGTGTTTCAGTGCGGTCATGCCGACAGAAACCCGCGGCACTGTGACAGTGTCAATACTCATCTGGATCAAGGGTTCCAGGCTGGCTAATGTCAATTCTGTGCAACTTTCATTGCACAGAATGTCAGTCGTGGGCTGGAAGTGGTCAGACGATACTCTCAACCAATGAGTGGCAACCATTGCAGCTTTCCAGCTTCTGCTGTAAGAACACCAGTATTTTTTTTTGAGTGCTCAGCATAATAATATGAATAATTATTTTTCATGTCAATATGTACACATAGCACATTTATTTAATGGGCACCTGCCATGCCTAAAATGAAAGCACAATGTATTATCTATACATTGTGTTAGCAGCAGGGCTCAATCCTTCAAGAACACGTGGCAACAGTGTGGTGGTTTCCATTGGAACTCCCTGGCCGGCACTGCTAGTGCTGGCTAGCAAATATTTAAAAGGAGTAACTGATGTTATTCTGTTCAGATGCCTGGTTAGACAGTGTGTTGGCATAGTTGAGGTTTGGACAAATTACCAAATCTCCATGATGCTGACACACTGTCTAGCCGGCATCTGAACAGAATAACGGCAGTCACTTTTTCTATAATAACTAGGAAGTCTTATGGTTCCCCATTGATCCCCTCACTGGTCTCTCCCTGCAAGGAGTTTTTTCTTTCTCCTAGTCTATTTAGTTTATTAATATAAATATTCTTATATTGTGTTTTTTTTTATCTTTATTTACGATTTTAATGAATGTATATTTAAGTTATACACATACTTTTTATGTTTGTCTTGTTTTGTTTAATTTACTGTATGTATATTGTGATAACTAATAAAAATTATTGATCTAATAATAAAATGTGAGGAGCAAGGATGAATTGGAGGTGGGTGTTACAGGAATGTAACATTCACCTCTCTAATGACATTGAGATAGGGGAGAGGGGGTCAGGTTAGTAGTGACAGATTCCTTTAACCCCTTAAGGACACATGACATGTCTGACATGTCAGGATTCCCTTTTATTCCAGAAGTTTGGTCCTTAAGGGGTTAAAGAGTGTATATCTGTTAATTCGATAGATTACAAAAAAATCTAAATTTACGTGCAAATTAATGCATTTCAAATCTAGAAAACAATATTTTTAAATATGTTCGATTCATATGTGATATTTTGCCTTATTAATGTGCTTCAGTTCTTTCTATGTAACATATATCTCAAACATATGTCAAATTACATATATAGTCATGGGAAAAAGTACACTGACTTTGAATTCTATGGTTTTACTTATCAGAATATAATAACAATCATCTGTTTGTTATCAGGTCTTAAAATTAGGTCAATACAAACTTAGATGAACAATAACACATGACATATTACACAGTGTCATGATTTATTTAACACAAATAAAGTCAAAATGATGAAACTATGTGTGCCCAACTAAGTACACTTTATGATTCAATAGCTTGTAGAACCACCTTCAGCAGCAATAACTTGAAGTAATTATTTTTTATATAACTTTATCAGTCTCTCACATTGTTGTGGAGGATTTTTGTCCCACTCTTTCTTACAACGTTGCTTCAGTTCATTAACCCCTTAAGACCGCAGCCAAATGTACAAGTTGTGATCCAAAAAAAACGTAAACAAAACCTGGCATTTGCGCTACATGTCTGTCCAACCGTAATTCACCTCTTTCATATTAAATGCACCCACACTTATTATATATCATTTTATTCAGGGGAAACAGGGCTTTCGTTTAACATCAAATATTTAGGTATGGAACATAATTTAATATGAAAAAAATATTACAAAAATGAGAGAAAATAAGATTTTTTTACATTTTTTTAGTTCTACGTGACATTCTAACTGTGAATGTCATAATACTGTTTGCTTTTACTGCAATAAAATACACATATTTGTATTCAGCGATGTCTCACGTGTAAAACAGTACCCCCTATGTACAGGTTTTATGGTGTTTTGGGAAGTTACAGGGTCAAATATAGCATGTTACATATTTCAGTTTTTTCACATTGAAATTCGCCAGATTGGTTACGTTACCTTTGAGACCATATGGTAGCCCAGAAATAAGAATTACCCCCATGATGGCATACCATTTGCAAAAGTAGACAACCCAAGGTATTGCAAATGGAGTATGTCCAGTCTTTTTTAGTAGCCACTTGGTCACAAACACTGGCCAAAGTTAGTGTTAATATTTGAAAATGCAAAAAACTAATTTGAACGCAAATTTTGGCCAGTGTTTGTGACTAAGTGGCTACTAAAAAAAAAACATACCCTATTTGCAATACCCTGGGTTGTCTACTATTGCAAATGGTATGCCATCATGGAGATAATTTTCATTCCTGGGCTACCATACGGTCTCAAAGGCAACCTGGCGAATTTTAATGTGAAAAAACTGAAACGCAAACCTTATATTTGACTCTGTAACTTTTGAAAACACCATAAAACCTGTACATGAGGGGTACTGTTATACTCAGGAGACTTCGCTGAACACAAATATTAGTGTTTCAAAACAGTAAAACGTATCACAACAATTATATAGTCAGTGTAAGTGCCATTTGTGTGTGAAAAATGCAAAAAATGTCACTGTCACTGACGATATCGTCGTTGTAATATATTTTACTGTTTTGAAACACTAATATTTGTGTTCAGCGAAGTCTTCCGAGTAAAACAGTACCCCCCATGTACAGGTTTTATGGTGTCTTGGAAAGTTATAGGGTTAAATATAGTGCTAGCAAATTAAATTCCCTATAGTTTCAGCATGGGTTGTCAGGCAGGTCCCGCTAATTGTAATTAATAAAATGACCTAATTATGTAAAATTATTACATAAATATATGCGTAGAATTATTATATATATAGGTGTGTATATATATATATATGTGTGCATATATATGTATGTAATTTTTTTTATTATTTTTATTTATATATAGGTATATATTTAGTGATATATACGTATATACTTATGTATATAGATATATATATTATATATCGTTCTATATATATTCGTTCTACATGTATTTTGATATCAATATATATATATTAATTTTAAAATACAGTTAGAACGAAATTTCGCATGTTTATATATTTTTTATCTATTTATTTTGTATTATTTTTTTAATTTTTTTTAACGTATTTATATATTTATTTATTTTTTATTATATATAAATATATATATATAATAAAAATTATATATATATTTAATCAATATCATTGTACGTGTATTTTGATATTAATATATATATATATAATTATGTATATATTAATATTAAAATACATGTAGACAGTGTATATGTGTATATGTGTATATATATACTTAGATCATATATATAATAAATATATATATGATCTAAGTATATATAATCTTATTTTTACACTGTTTTAACGGATTTTATTTGAATTTCAGACAGCAGGGGGAGTACCTGTCATTACAGGCACTCCCCCTGCTGGCACTGCCTTGGACGGCTATGCCGTCCATGTGATCGCGGGGTCCTCGCAAGGACCTCGCGATCACATGGCCCTGGGGGGCCGAAGAGGATGGAGGGGGACTCCCTGGGCTCCCAGGTAAGTCCCCCATACCGCGATCGCCGGCGTGGGATCGCCGGCGACCGGGTAAGTACATAAGACCGCAGGACGTTCTATGCCGCCCTGCGGATTTTAGAGCCATCTAAATAAGGACGGCATAGTACGTCCTGCGGTCTTAAGGGGTTAAGGTTTCCTGGCATTTGTTTATGCACAGCTCTCTTAATGTCCCGCCATAGCATTTCAATCAGGTTGAAGTCTGGACTGTGACTTGGCCATTGCAACATCTTCTTTTCTTCTTAAGCCATTATGTTGTAGATTTGCTGGTGTGCTTGAGATCATTGTCCTGTTTATTGACCCAATTTCAGCAAAGCTTTAGCTGTCGGATTATTGGCCTCAGATTTCACTCCAGAATACTTTAGTGTACAGAGGAATTCATGGTCATCTCAATGACTGCAAGGTTACAAGGTCCTGTGGCTGCAAAACAAACCCAAATCATCACCCCTTTACCCCAGTGCTTAAAAGATGGCATTAAGGTGTTTTCTCCAATATGGTTGGCTTTGCGTTGCGCCTTATGACCAAACCTCCACTTTGGCCCTGTCTGTCCAAAATACATTGTTCCAGAATTCTTGTTTTTTGTTCAGATGTAGACATGTCTAATTCGTTTCGTTCCGAATGTCAATTCGGACGAAATTCTGGAAATTCGGACATTCGGATACCTCCGAATAGCTGAATTGCCGAATTACCGAAGTTCCGAAATTGCCGAATTTCCGAAGTGTCGAAGTGCCGAAGTTCCAAAGCACAGTATAGCCGAAGTACCTACCCAGTGGAAGAATAAAGAATGTTACACTGTATACAAGTTTAAATAAAAAGTAGGGGGGCGGAGTCTGACCGCCGAGCTCTGCGGTCGCAACTAGCGTGAGCTCCGGACCCGCGGGCAGAATCGGGGATCAAATCGACGGCTGCCAAGCCAACACTCACCCAAGGGTGCAACACCCACGTCGGGGGTGCCCCGCCGAACCCGCTGATACCTCCCCGGGACCGATCCGAGCAGGAATCGCGGAGATCCAAATGCGGCCTACTGGAGCTGCAGCAGAGGGGAGGCGGCCGCTCTCCTCGGCACTGCAACCTACACACGACCGTGCTGCAATCTACCCCCCCCCCTCTGGACCGGCGGGGGATATTCCGGTCCCCACAGGATGCACAAACCTGATGGAACAGCAAGCGGTATGGTACCAGAGCACAAAAGGGCAACTGACCCACGAAGGTTAGCCAAAATGGCCGACCAGCATCCAAAAAGACAGCGGAGCATCCAGGCGAACAGACACGTGTCCACTGCGAAACTCTTCGACCAGCTCTGCACAATCCTCAGGAGAGCACTATACAGCAGGAGAGCAGCCCACCGACAAGCTTACTTAACAGTGGCTTCGTGGATCCGTCCAGCAGCAAAGCGCAGCCACTACAACCAGGCTCCACGAGCTCCCAAGATGGCCGCTTGTAGCAACACACATCGCCGGGCTCTGAAACAGGGCAAAACACTAAACCCACCAGGTACAAGCCTCTATGCTCACACAAAAGGAGTCATGAAGGTGAACCAAGCGACGCACACACATCTCCAGCCTGAAGGGAACCCTGGTGGCCAGCGCAACATGAAGCCCATCTTCCCATCCGAAACCACAATACGTGTAGCCACGTGGGCCCACAACATGGGGGGCACCGCTAGATCGGTCCTTCAGAAAGGAGACACCAGACCCTATGTCCGCACTGCCGGGACTAGCTACCTAGATGCACGGTACCTACCAACACTGGGCATAGGCTGAATTTTATTAAAGACACGGAGGCTCCTATTATGCATATCTCTTTCTTTATTTCCTCAGCAGCAAAGATAGAGGAATATAAATATTATCAAAAATGAAAGAAAAAACTGTACAGGCATAACGAGTAGCCAATCACATAACAGAGGAAGTAGCTATATAAGTCCTGTGTCTCCCACAATCCCCCTCTTTCTTTGCTGCTTCCTCAGACAGCTAAGTATTTTACTTGAGCTCTCCTACTCATTGCATTTTGTTTACTTGTGATTCATGTTTTGCTTATGCTTGTTTCATTATTGTCGTTTTTATTTATTGTTGATTACTATCTAGTACCTACATCGTTGGTGTATTGGGGGTTTCCCCTAGGGGCTTTGCCCGCCGCCGCGGGCTGTTTTCCCTCATACCGCCCCTGTTGCCGCTTCTCGGCGCTATCTCAGCCGCGTGCCCCCTTTCTCTGTGGACGCGACTGAGTGTGCTCGTTTTCCACTCTCGCGGGCTGCCCACGCGGGTGGGTGCACGCGCCCCTTCCCCCGCCTGGAGCCGGTCCACGGGCACACCCTGACACGTGCGGCGGCCATTTTGGGCGATCATTCGTTTCACCCTGCTGTGCCGGGCGGTCGGTCCCTTCCTACGGGTCCCCTTGCTACACCAACGATCAGGTTTAGCCATTTTTCTGTTCTACTGGGTTAATCAACCCATTTTTTTCTAGTATTCAATTTTGCTTCTGTTGTACCTCACTATGCAGGATTGCAAAGATGGGCCTACTGTCCCTTCTGGGGATTTTACGATAGATAATCCCGAGGGCGCTATGGCCTCTCAGGAACTCCAGGCCTTGTTGGAAGCTACTATGGCTTCTTCCCTTGAAAAGGCTATTGCCTCCGCTATGGGGACTGTCTCATCCTCCTTTGCCCAGTCACTTCAGTCTGTGCTCTTGCCTTCTATGGCTGCCCCTAACCCCCTGGGTGCGGGGTCCCCTTCCCCTGCCCTGACTGTGCCGGGTGCCCGTAAGGCGAAGGCAAAGGCTAGACATCTCGGGTCCCACTCCTCGATGCAGGCTTTGCCTGTCATGACTGACACGCCTTTGGCGGTCGCAGATAGCGCGCATCCCACGCGCACAAGAGCCCCTGGCCGGGCTAAAAAGGCTAGATTGTGGAAACGGGCTAGAGCCCTGGATGATGGGTCGGATACCGACCGGAGTGTGGACAATGATTCCGATGTTATGGAATATGACTCCTATGGGGAGGACGAGTCTGGCGAGGATCAACCCCTTACGGGTGTCACCCCTTCGGGGTCCTCTGCCGTCCCCCGTAGAAAAGTGCCTGACCCCGCTGGGGATAATGATAAAGGGCTTTTAGACCCACAGGGGAACCCCCTGTTTGACCCGGACGACCTGCGTCACCCGCGGTCTGCCGAATGGGTCCCTCCGGACCATATCGCCCAGTATGTGGCTAAGAGGATTCGCACACCTCTGTCAAAGGAAGGCCGCAATAAATTGCGTGCCGAATGCCCACGACCCTCCCTCCCTGGCGCTGCCTGTAAGACCCCTGAAGTGGACCCTCAAATTGCCCAATTTCTTAATAAATCTGGGTGGAAGCCTAAAAAGGGTCTTGATCACTCACTAAAAGGGTGCCAGGATAAAATTCTGGATACGCTGGGCCCCCTGTCTAAACTGTACGAGCTCCTCGAGGCAGCCCGTAATGGCGACTCAGTTCTAGATATGGACGTGGCCATCGGGTGGGTCCAGCGAGCTATATGCCTTGTGGGGAATGCCAACACGGCTATGTCTTCCGAGAGACGCAAGGCTATTCTCTTGAAAATAGACCCTAAACTGGCTGCTATGACCGTAGCTGAACCTGACTCAGCCGATGAGGGGATGTTGTTCGGCACATCCTTTGTGAAGGACATGGGGTCCTATGTAAAAACCTTTACGGCTATTGACAAGGCGCAAGCTAATATGAAGCGCGTCTTCGCGCCCAAGGTTTTCGGTGGGGCCGGGCGTAGCAGGAACCGTCCTCCCGGCCGTGGTTTCCGTGGCTCATTCAGGGCCAACAGAGGTTCCTTTTTCCCCTCTCGTGGGCTCCAGGACCCGAAAACGCCTCCTTTCTTCCCGGCCAGAGGGAGATCGTGGGGCTCTAGATACCCCCGTGGTGGGTCGTCGGGCAGACGCCCTTATGGTGAGTACCCCTTCTTCCCTTCTCGATCAGGTTCGGGTGGCGGGGAGGCTAGCCTTATTTTACCCAAGGTGGGCAGTTATTACCTCAGATGCTTGGGTTCTGCAATGCGTAAAGGGTTACCAACTAGATTTTGTTTCCCTGCCTGTCCAAACGTATACCCCCAGGGAGTTGTCCCTCCCACGGGAGCAGGACGCGATGATCTCCGCGGAAGTCGCGGAGATGTTCTCAAAGGGCGCCATCGAAGAATTGCCGTTCGCCACTCCAGGCTTTACGAGCAATCTCTTCCTTGTACCCAAGAAAGGGGGCGGTGTCCGCCCAGTGATAAACCTTCGCCCTCTCAACGCCTTCCTACGCTACCAACATTTCCAGATGGAAGGCATCCATTGTCTCAGAGACCTCCTGAGACTGTCGGATTGGATGGCCAAATTGGACCTGAAGGATGCATACTTCACGGTTCCAATAGCGATAGAATCCAGGGACTACTTGCACTTCACCTGGCACGGACGGCGTTGGCGTTTTACATGCCTTCCGTTCGGCCTCTCCTCGGCTCCTTGGTGTTTCACCAAGGTTATGAAGCCGGTGGTGTCGTTCCTCCGTACCCGAGGGGTTCGACTAATTATTTACCTGGACGACATCCTGATCATGTCACAGTCGTTGGAATGCCTGAAGTTGCATTTAGACTGGACGATCAACCTCTTACAGAACCTAGGTTTTCTGGTAAACTGGGACAAGTCGGTCCTGACACCCGCCCAGTCTATGGAGTTCCTGGGGTTCCAGGTGGATTCCGTGCGGCAGTTCCTGTACTTGCCAGAATCCAAGATAAAAGCCATCCAGAAGGAGCTCCGTCGAGCTCTTCGCGCTTCGGACTTGTCAGTCCGGCAGTTGGCGAGGATCATCGGCCTACTGGCCTCCTCCATTCAGGCGATATTCCCAGGCCCCTTACATTACCGGGCTCTCCAACGGCTCAAGGGGTCACACCTACGTTCGGGTCGATCATACGAATCCCGACTTTGTCTGGACGAGGAGTCCAGAGACGAGCTGGTATGGTGGTTGGCACACATGGAAGCCTGGAACGGAAAAGCAATTTTCGGTTCCGTTCCGGACGTGGTCATAGAATCAGATGCCAGCTTGCACGGCTGGGGGGCTCGTTGTGGCGACATCTCCACGGGGGGCAGATGGTCCGACGCAGAGAAGTCGTTACACATCAACTGCCTGGAACTCCTGGCGGGGGCCTTTGCGATTTGCAGCCTTACCCCTGGAAAGGCGAACTGTTGTGTTCTCCTCAAATTGGACAACGTATCGGCAGTCCGATACATAAATCACTTGGGCGGAACCAAGTCCAAAATGTTGGCTCTGCTGGCGAAGGACTTTTGGCAGTTCTGCCTCCTAAACAACGTCTCGGTGACGGCGGAACATATTCCGGGTCTGGACAATTCAGGTGCGGATTGGAACTCCAGACATTTGAGAGACTCGGGAGACTGGCATTTGCACGCCTCGGTCTTCCAAAGCCTAAACAGGCTGTGGGGTCGGTTCGAGATGGACCTGTTCGCATCTCGACTGAACACTCAGTTACCGAGGTTCTTCAGTTGGAGACCGGACCCGGCGGCAGTGGCGACGGATGCCTTTCTTCAAGAATGGCCTCCAGGCCACCTGTATGCCTTTCCCCCATTCAACATGATCGCTCGTACGATCTCGAAGCTGGTTCGTCACGACTGTTGTCTGACCCTGATCACCCCTCTGTGGAGATCACGGCCGTGGTTCCCTCGTCTGATGGAGTTGTCCATAGACTTCCCTCGTCTGTTGCCGAACTTCCAGGACCTCCTTCTGGATCCGGATGGGAACTCGCACGAATTGGTGCTCCAGCACCAATTGCCCCTGGTAGCATGGTTCCTTTCAGGGGACGCTGGCTTGTCCCTGACGTTCCACAGTCGACTCTCTTGCTCCTCGATAACGCCTGGGCTCCGGGCACACGATCAGCTTACCGAGCTGCATGGAAGTCTTGGTCTGATTGGTGCATGGAACGGGCAGTGGATCCCATATCTGCCCCTCTCCATTTGATACTGGGGTTTCTTACAGCCCTGTTCGACTCAGGCAAGGCGTACAGGACTATCAATGTTTTTCGATCGGCCATATCGGCCGGTCATGGTGGGTTGGAAGGTGTACCCATCGGCAAACATCCTTTTGTATGCCGTCTTCTCAAGGGTATTCGCTTCGTCCGTCCGCCTAGGTCGCGGTTTTCGACATTTTGGGACGTCAACATTGTGTTGCGTTTTCTGTCGGATTGGTACCCTAACCAGGACTTGACTCTTAAACAACTATCCTCCAAGATGGTTATGCTGTTTTGCCTGGTCTCTTGTAAGAGAGTCTCCGATGTTAGGGCTCTTGACTGGGGTGCCTTTGTGTTTACGCCGGATGGCGTTACTTTCACCATATCTAGGAGAACTAAGTCGGCGTCCAAATCCTTCGTATATCCTAGATTCCCGTTGTGTCCGGCGCTCTGCCCGGTGGATTGTTTGAAGGCCTATCTAGAGGCTACACGTGCGGTGCGCTCATCTGAACGCCATCCCCTATTCATTTCGTTTAAGGCTCCTCATCGCCCAGTATCGACTCCGACGCTGGCGCGTTGGATTCGTTGGCTTTTATCCCTAGCGGGTATAGACACATCTGTCTTTACGCCTCATTCTGTAAGGGGTGCTATGGCCTCGAAGGCATCCAAAGTTGGTTGCCGCCTAGAGGACATCATGCGCGCAGCGGACTGGTCCCGAGAGTCGACCTTCAGAGACTTCTATTTCAGACCAATTGAACACGTCGCATCTCAGGTGATAGCACAGCTTTAAACTTGCATAATAGGAGCCTCCGTGTCTTTAATAAAATTCCTAGATTTTACTAGTAACATGACGTAAAGTCATGATTTTATTAAAGACACGGAGGCGAGTATTATTCCCTCCCACCCTCCCGGTGTGGATTTGGGATTGGAGATGCTTCGATGCAATACGAGTACGTGGGCAATTGGGTCTGTATTGAGTTCATGTTTTTTGTACTGTGTAGTTTTTATCATGCTTAGATGATTTGACAGTTTTATATTGATTTCTAATCATGTATATATATTCTATTTCAGCATCATGTTTCATGTAGATCCCTCACGTTTATGTTTGGTAAGTCTACAGTTTGAGTTTGGAAATTACCATATTTTTCTATCTTTTTTAGCTTGAAGTTCTCGTTTTGTTTCCCGTTTCCTGTTTGGATCAAGTGGGACATCGTTTATCTTACCTGGTCTTCGGTTGCGCAAGAAAGAGGGGGATTGTGGGAGACACAGGACTTATATAGCTACTTCCTCTGTTATGTGATTGGCTACTCGTTATGCCTGTACAGTTTTTTCTTTCATTTTTGATAATATTTATATTCCTCTATCTTTGCTGCTGAGGAAATAAAGAAAGAGATATGCATAATACTCGCCTCCGTGTCTTTAATAAAATCATGACTTTACGTCATGTTACTAGTAAAATCTAGGAATTGCCTAACACGCTGCCCCAAAGGTATTCCCGACCTGGACTGTTACGAACTCTCGCTACAGAGGAATACCCAGTCTCAGACATCTCCCACAGGTCAACCGCGGACTATGCCTCCCTTCCACCACAGTCTTTGGATGACAACGCCGGGTCTATCACTAAGCGTTATCCTCACCCCCAACCTATGCCCACTATGGGACTAAACATGACAAAGAATACTGTAGTCTAACATTCTATAATTTGTATGTATGTTTGGTCACCACTGGCAATCTGCCCTCACTTAAATGTGCCTGAATTCAGTTAATTGCCTATGATGCAGCCTACCCTAGCGTAGATAGACCACCATGCTCAGATAGGCGAAGCGACCATACTTCGTATCTGCAACAGGGTCCAACGTGGCAATCAACATGGTGTTTAGCATGTGTGGAGAGCTAACGTGACAATCTGCCTCAAACTGTCTAGCGTATCATACAGTAGTTTCCTGCTACCCATATAGATGACACTAACTTAGCACTGTTAAACGATGTTAAACGATGTGTAGCTTACTTTACTCTAGAAATCTCACTATTTAGCAATGCTAGTTACAATCATATCTTATTACTATAATCTAAAGTTTCCTCGACCTAACATGTATATCCTCGGCAAGTAACGTCATGATTGTCGATCTTTGTAGCGTGTACCTTGCCTGCCACTTAGGGACCCCACCTAAAAATGTTAGTTAACTGCTCAGTCTAACCCATAATGCCTTTCTGTTTATATGCTATGCTTACATGCCTGTATTGTTCGTGTTATAAAAAAAAAAAAATGTGCTGCCTACACTGTAAAATGATATCAAGAGTGTGCAGAAGCTGTCGTGGCTCTGCATGCCGGTTGTAAACCTGTGCACATACAAAAATAAAGAATTTAAAAAAAAAAAAAAAGTTTAAATAAAAAGTATACAAACATAGCCAGGATTCAGCTGTAAGCATTTGCATAACTTACACCAATCAAGTAACACATTCATATAAAATGTAAGTTACTTAGCCAGTCAATGGAATGACAGGGATGAATAAGTAGATAACTACCTAATTCCCATGGTATTAGGGAGCTATCTACTAAAAGGCTGAAATACCTAAATTGGTCTTTCAGCCAAATTTACTAATACTAAGTAAAGATTACTTAGTATTAATAAATTATGTCTCTACTCGCTATACAGCGAGTAGGGGCATGTCTAGTAAACAGTGAGCAACCTATGGCTGCTCACTGTAAAAAAACAAAACACACGTGTCCCCCCCTCCAGTATCCCCACCCGTGCCGCGCGAGTGGGGGCTTCTAACCTGTAGGGTTATTGGTATTTAGGGCCCCCACCCACCGCTGAGGGTATAGCGAGTAGGGGCAGAATTTACTAATACTAAGTCATTTTTACTTAGTATTAGTAAATTTGGCTGAAAGACAAATTTAGGTCTTTCAGCCTTTTGGTAAATAACTCCCTAATACCGTGGGAATTAGGGAGTTATCTACTAAGCGGCTGCAAGAGAAGTGCCGAAGTGCCGAGCCGAACCAAAAATTTTCCCCATGCACATCCCTATTCAGATGCAACTTTGAAAAACTTAAGCCATGATGCCATGTTATTTTTAGAGAGAAAAGGCTTTCTCCTGACAACCCTTCCAAACAAGCCACACTTGTTCAGTCTTTTTCTAATTGTACTGTCATGAACTTTAACATTTAACATGCTAATTGAAGCCTGTAGAGTCGGAGATGTAGATTTTTTGCAATTTCTCTGAGCATTGCATGGTCTGAACTTGGGGTATATTTACCGGGACGGCCACACCTGGGAAGAGTGGCAACTTTCTTCAATGTTTTCCACTTTTGCATAATCATGCTCACTGTAGAATGATGGACTTTAAGTTGTTTGGATGGCTTTATAACCCTTCCCAACAATCGCTTCTCTAAGATCAATGCTGATGTCTTTCCTCCTTGGCATTGTGTTAACATACACCTGAATGCTCCAGACCAGCAAACTGCTAAAACGTTTTATAGAGATGGTCACACTTGCTGGTGATCAATTAATCAACAAAATTGGTTTAGCAGCAACTGTCTGCTACTTAACCTCTTAATTTATATGGAAGCAGTAAGGGTGTGCTGAGTTTTTCACACATGGCTTCTCCTTTTTGGCTTAATTTTTGTTAAAATAATCATAAAGGCTGCTAAGGAACAGATGATTGTCCTGATATTATTATTATTATCATCGCCATTTATATAGCGCCAACAGATTCCGTAGCGCTTTACAATATTATTAGAGGGGGGATTTAATAGGACAATCCCAAGAAAACTTACAGGAACAATAGGTTGAAGAGGGCCCTGCTCAAACGAGCTTACAGTCTACAGGAGGTGCGGAATAAAACACATTAGGATAGGAAATAGCAATCAAATAAGGTGGGAGTGAAGCAGAGCTGGAGGAGAGAGTAGAGTGCTGCCCTTTAGGAGAGAGCAAGAGACAGGTATGTGAGGTAGAAGTTAGTCTGGGAGGCCATAAGCTTTCCTAAAGAAATTAGTTTTAAGGCACTTCTTAAATGATTGAAAACTAGGGTAGAGTCTGATGGCAGTAGGCTGGCTATTCCATAGTAAGGGAGCCGCCCACGTGAAGTCCTGCAAGCGCGAGTTGGCTGTATGGGTGCGATCAGCGGACAGGAGAAGGTCACGGGCAGAGAGGAGAGACCGAGAAAGGGGCATACCTATGGATCTGTGAGGAGATATAAGAAGGGCTAAAATTGTTCAGTGTTTTATATGTATGGGTTAGCACTTTGAATTGACTCCTATAGAATACAGGAAGCCAATGTAAGGACTGACAGAGGGGTGAGGTGTGAGAAGGCTGACTAGAAAGGAAAATGAGTCTGGCGGCAGCATTCATTACGGACTGTTTTCTCTAAGGAGTCCCACAGGGTGGACCATGCATTTAGGGCCACCTGGCGAGCTTGTACCACCAGGGGCCCTTTCAAGCACTGTGGCCTTTTAACAGCGCGACCGGGCCCCCTGCTTTTTGGCAGTATGGGAGGAAGTGACAGCCGCGAGAGGAGCTGCGTGGGAGGGGGCAGGAGTCGCTGCAAAGAAGGAGGAGGCAGCAGTGAGGATGGAGGCCCCTCACTCCCATTGCACCACACTGGACCCAGGGAAGCCACCCGCCAGCAAAAGGTAGGAAACTGGAGGGTGGGTATAAAAGGTCAATTTTACGTATGTCTGTCTGTTTGTGTGTTAGTATGTCTGTGTGTGTGTGTGTGTGTGTGTCAGTATGTCTGTTTTTTTGTGTCAGTGTGTGTGTCTGTCTGTGTGCGTGTTCTTGTAAAAGATTTTAGTCAGTTTATATGTATGCATCTTGCTCTTATGTTGAGTGAACATTTGCAGTACCTTTACGAAGAAAATGTCCTTTACTTTGGTCAAGAAGGTCTTCTGCTATAAATGTATAGTTTGCCAATGGATCATGCCTCATATTTCTAAATGTTGATTTTTCCACAATAGTAGCCAATGCTTCATCATCAAGTTTCTTGTTCACAAAACTGCAAATTTTCATTATCGCTGATCGCAGATCCTTTGAAAAGAGAAATTTAGATGCTATTGAAACTTTCTGCTTTGTATTGAAAAGAATCACAGACAAATGCAAATACACCAAATAATAATATACACAAAAATAATAATAAAAACATATATTACATTAAAGGGGCACTATAAGCACAATAACCACTATAGCCATCTGTAGTTTTTTTCAATAGTTCGACACTTTCCAGGGCCCTGAGGCATTTGAGGTCTTTCCCGTGTTCTCCCTCTATCTGACCCTCTCAGTGAATTATATGAAAAGTTCCATAAACTTAATATTGCTCAATGCTCAAGTCTAACTATGGAAATAATTGCTACAAAATTGGAACAAGCTGGATATAATAACATCCCTTATTAGGGAAGGTAGCAGATATGGGAATAGGACTACTCTACAAAGAGATAATTAATTGATTTGATTAGATATTATTGGTGAAATGCAATAACTATTACTGGGACAAAGAAGGAATAAAATGTAAAAACAAAAAGCAACAACTTATTACAGAAAGGATTTGAATATCACAAACATTTACACCGGTTACTGGAAATTAGCTACACTAAATTATTGCATGTGTACTATCATAGTGGTCAAAATGTATTTATTAATCGAGTTGTTTTAGGCTGGGTTCATGTGAATAAAGTATGTGTTTATCTAGAAATGCTAAAGAAACACTGCAGGCACTATAAGCACTTAATCTTAATGAAGTTGTTATGGTACCTTCTGGTCCTTAAGCTCTGATCAACAGCTTAAGCCCAAAGTGCTCACAACAGTGCCCATGACTGGATTCCAAGTAAGAAAAATCCATTAGAAATGTATGTACAAGCTGGTGCCCAGCAAAGCTCCCATATTGAATCTGGGACCAGAGAAGGCAGAGGGACCTGTAGGACAGGCCCTGTCGGGAGCACTTTGGGGTTGAACTTTTCATAAGTAGTTTAACCACTTAAAATAAGACTGCATTCAGGACCTCCAGACACCATACGAATATAGATTAAAAAGTCATTATAGTGCCCAGAGTGTTTCTTTAATAATTGCTTACCTTTTTCATTTCTTCAAATGTCATAAAAAGTATATCAAAATCCTCCTTATTGGTGTACCAGCCTCTAACATGATCAAACCAAGAACCAATCATCACTATAAGGGAAAGGTTAAACAAGTGGCATATTAAATATTCTTTGTTGTTATTAATTATTAATTATTATTATTATATCTAGAACTTCTTCATGCCACTCCAGCAGCCAATGAGCTACATAAATCAAGCAACATTTCCACTTAAAACCAGCTCATATTTTACCCATAATGAAATAAAACTTATCACTCCAAGGCGAAGCAGCTGCCATTGCATTTGACGATCACCAATGAGAAGACAAAATGTTTCCATAATGCACCATATACTAACTAATCTAAAAATAATTATTCACCGTTGCATAATTAGTATAAATGTTTTGGATTTGCCTTACATATTTCTATATATAATGTTGCCATGTTGCATTCAATGTTAGCTTATTTTTTTGTTTGGTAGCTGGGGAGAGAGGGTGGGATGGGAGGGATAGAGCTGGGATTCCATAGAATGGGAAATATTAGTTAAGAGTCTTAAAATATTCCACATCAAGGTCTCATATAAAAGAAGGAATGTTATGAACTTAAACAAAGCAGGCATCAGATAGAAGCTGTAAGCTAGCAGCAATTAATGAATGTTGGTAGTCAAACTATTTTAAAAAAAATAGGTGGCTCCGATAGTGATAATAAATTATATGTGGAAACTAGAGAAAAGCATCATTTTTGCATGTGTTATACTCATCCACAGTCAATCAACTTCTAGGAAATTATAATTGTTGTATTCTCCTTTGTTCCATTGAGCAATTGTTATAAATATTTACAAACACACAAACTTAAGATTTGCACTCAAACTCCCACTACACCTGGGCAGCAACTATGGCAACATTATTAATCAGTCAAATTACATAGAACAGATGCAAAAACAAAAAAAGCGTTACCTGCTCACTATCCCAAATCTCTATGCACATTTAAATAACAAGAGGCTTTTAGTACCAATACAAGGGCAATCAAAGACAAGAATGCACGGCTGACTTCTTTGGGGCAAGTTCAAATACAATTAAATGGAATACAAATAAAACCTGCATGGAATCCGTGAGACACAAACATTAACTCTAAGAGAGACTCTGTCAACTCCACACTATGCCGGGATGGTGTTTTGTTTTTTATTTTTAAAATGGTTTAAAGTTCCCCAGACCTAAATATGAATCAGGGAATCTGAGCAACTAGTCCTCTCTTTCTCTGCTGTATGTGGGGTAATGGAGACAAGGAGAAGTCAGACAGGGTCCGGGTGAATGTACTTATCGTTTCCCTCATCCCATAGCTTCAGAGGTGGAAAGGGATAGTAAAGGTGGTATAGGAAGTTCCCAAACCCCTAGTAATAACAGAACATTGTGTTGACTTCTCTTACCAACATGTATGGATGTAACGGGGAATGTGATGCAAATAAGAATAACGGAGATTACCCCAAATATCCCCCAATAAAGACAGACACCATATTTGGATGAAACAGGCCACAACATTTATTAAAGGACCACTATAGGCACCCAGACCACTTCAGCTCAATGAAGTGGTCTGGGTGCCAGGTCCCTCTAGTTTTAACCTTGCAGCTGAAAACATAGCAGTTTCAGAGAAACATAGCAGTTTCAGAGAAACTGCTTTGTTTCACTGAGGGTTAATCCTGCCTCTAGTGGCTGTCTCACTGACAGCCGCTAGAGGCGCTTCCGCAATTCTCACTGTGAAAATCACAGTGAGAAGACGCTGGCCATCCATAGGAACGCATTGAGTAATACTTTCATATGGGCTGTTTGAATGCGCACGCAGCTCATGCCGCGCATGCGCATTCAGATCTGACGTCGGCGGGGGTGGAGAGTTCCCCAGCACAGAAGGAGCCCGGTGCTGGAGAAAGGTAAGTGGCTGAAGGGGATTTAACCCCTTCATCGCAGCGGGAGGGGGGCCCTGAGGGTGGGGGGGACTTAATGACCCTATAGTGCCAGGAAAACGAGTGTTTTCCTGGCACTATAGTGCTCCTTTAAACCTAAGACTATACGACTCATCCAACATTTATTAGCTTTATCATTTAATTATAACCAGAGAAAAATACATAAATAATCCATAACTTAACATATAATTATTAACACCTAGTGTCCTACAGACTTTAGCTTACATAGACGTCCTTGCCAATGAAAGAGACCACATGCCTATGCACCAACTGGCCCACAGGGTTCTTGCCTCCCCCCTCATCCAAACTAAATTCCCTTGATACCTCACCTTGTCCAAATCCTGACACTCCAAAACCTATTGGCAAGGACACGCCCCCCACCACAACCCTGCTGTTTTAAGCCTAAAATCAGTGGGAGGCCCCACCCAAACCACTCAAGGCCTGTTCCACTGCTTCCTGGGTGGCAAGATTAAAAAGATTGAGCCCGACCTCCATGAGGTAAACTCCATCACCCCGAAACAAATTAGCTGCCTCCCATTCGAACACCCTGTGGCAAATCGCTTTAACCCCCAAGATCAACTTAGAGACCCTCCTATTTAGTTTTATAAGGCAGTGTTCGATGGCTCTCTGATTATGGGCCTGCTGCCAGTAGTTACGGGAAATGACCTCCGAACAAATGAGTCGCACGTCAGAAAACAGAACTAAGAACTCCAAGTCCCTCTTCATAGCACCTGCCAACCCCCATATAGGCATTGTCCCAAGATCATTACCCCCACCCCCCTCCCCCCAGGTGGATAACTAGAATGCTTGGAGCCCCAAGAAGGCAGGATAGCTGAACTAACTCCGGGAGGAGCCGAACCCATTTCATACCTCTGGCGCCAAACAAACGGACCTTTTCAGAAGGCGTAAAACCCATGTGCGAAGAGAAACATCAATTCAGGAGGTGGGCAGGACAAACATATGAGACAAAACGCCCAGATTCCGACCTCCCGATCCTCTAAACCGCTTGCACCGGCATACCAAGCCGAAAAAAATGCTCACAATTTTGCTCGCTGTCAATTCCCAGTACCTCCAGCCCTGAGCGAAAGAGCCGAATAAATTGGAAATGAGAAAGGAAGCTTCCATCCGTACGCACTAAAAGAGGGCCGGTGGATACCGGGCACAGCTCACAGTACTCCCTAAAGGAAGAAACGGGGCAAAGAGCCGAACCCGGGACTGCACCTAAGTGAACCCACTTACCCTTCCCGAAGATATCCATCTTCGGGCGTCGTATCTTTAATGCGATATGATCTGCAGCGCACTGAACATCGGCAAACAACACCCCACCACTGCAGTGCCTACTAGGGCTCACCAATTCCCCAATGCGCGTAGCCCCAAAGAATGCCAGGGAATAGGCCAAAGTGAATAGACGGGCCTCAAAAACTGAGTAACCTGAGGGAGCACCCCCATACAATCTTGTCAGGAGCACAGCAGAGACTGGTCTTCTCACGTCCGTGGAAGCAAACCGCCGCCTCAAGCCTTTTAAGCGCCTGGCACATTATGAATGCCTTGGTAGAATCTTCCCACCCACGTAGCATGAACAGGAAGCTAAGACCCAAAAAACGTGAGGAGATCACAGAGGGGGACTTACCCGCGGACTCCCAGTGATCCAAGAGCTGCAAAAGCCCTGTGAGGCGGGCAGCCAGGGTACCAAAACCACCCTGATCATGCTCCCATTTGTCCCATTCACACCACAACTTAGTGTATGGAGTCCATGTGGCCTGGAGACTGTACAATGGATCATGGGGTTCTCCTTGTCCATGCTTAGTGTCACTAGTAGCGTTCCTTCTGTGGTGTTGGGTACCTGTTGTCATCAGCGCAGTAGTCACCGCCTGGAGGTTCCCCCTGGTGATGGGTGGCTCTTAGGGTGTCTCCGACGTGGTGGGTGAGTCTGCTTATATATGTTGGTCCGGGCCTCTGGGTCAGCACCTGAAGCATGAAGTTAAGGAAAAAATTTGGAAGGGAGATTTTGTTGAGATTTTCTTCTTCTGCCAATGGAGGAGGCACCTCCTTGCACACAACAAGGAATCAGAGAAAGACAATGAAAAATACAGTTACCGAAAGATCCCCAAGTCTTATGAAAATTGATTTGCGGCTTTTCCATGCTTGCTAGTGTCATTGGTGAAAAGGCGACACCATTTGGAATGCTTGTCATACCTATGGCGGGCTGGTGGAAGTATGATGTGCTATTTTGTCAGCGTTTAGCGGTGCCCCCTCAAATTCCTGGGACCAGATAAATATTGGCCTCTGGCTCTCCATTAGGACCAGCCCGGTGCCATAGCAGGGTGGTTTCTTGTCATTTTTTGGGGCGATGGGGAGGATTCTACGCCTCACCGGCCACGCAACAGACGCCAGGCTGTTGTTGGAAATTGAATGACAGTCATTGCAAATGGGGAGCCTGGTGCCATTTCAAGCATGAATGTTCCATAGGCAGGGGTGCTCATCCAGTCTCCTGGTGTTTCAAGCTGGGAAAAAGCTAGCGAGAAAGAGCATCTGGAGTCTAAGGGCAACGACGCCAGTGGTCGTAAGCACGATGTGCCCGTGGCACGCCAACGTCCTGTTGGACGACTTTGAGAACGGTTTCACCCCTTCGCTGCTGGTTCAGAACCTTCAGTTGGTACGGGATTTCCTGCATGTAATTCAGGAGAAGCTTGGCAAGTGGGTGTCTCTGGGTCGCATGGCGGATCCCTTTAGCAACCCCCCTCTACCAGACTTGCTGGTCTCCCCCCTGGGCATGGTGCCCAAAAAGGATCAAGGAAAATACTGTTTGATTCATCATTTGTCGTACTCTCGCGGGGGATTTGTGAATGAGGACATCGCTTTGCAAGTCTGACGGGTCCTTTAACGTGGCAGTCGGCATGGTCAGGGCCACAGACTGTTTGCTGCCGGTGCATCCAGAATGTCATCATCTTCTGGGTTGTGTTTTTGAAGACATGTACTATGTGGATATGTGCCTCCCGATGGGCGGTTCCATATCCTGTTTCTACTTTGAGTGCTTTAGCACATTCTTGGAGTGGGTGGTTAGGAGGGAGGCCGAGAATGACTTCCTTTGTGTGGGTCCTGCCGATTCGCCCACCTGTGCACTGCTCCTGCGGGTTTTGGGGGATGTTTTTTGACACTTTGGCGTCCCATTGGCCCCTGACAATACGGTGGATCCGGTCACGTGACACAGCTTCTTGGGCATCGTTATTGATTCTGTGGCAGGGGAATGCTGTTTTGCCCTCCGATAAGGGTCAAGGCTTACAGCGTGAAGTGTCTCTGGCCCTAGGGCTGCGTAAGAGTCAACTGCGGAGCCTGCAGTCACTGCTGGGTAAGCTGAATTTCACCTGTTGGATCCCCTGTTCACCTGTTGGGCCCCCTCTCTCTCCTCCCCCAGCCAGAGGCCCAGAATGAGAGGAGGGGGCACCAAAAAGGAAGGGGGTCCAACAGGGAAGACTAGGAAGACACCAAAGTGAGGATGAGCGGGGGGGAATGATAGCCAGAAGCAGTGGGAGGAGAGTGGGACCCCCTGGCCTCCCTCGTCCCCAGAGGACATACCAGAACCCGGAGAGGGCCCCCTCCACCCCCCAATTGCCGCACAGCCGTTCCCCGCGTGGCCATACATGTGCCCTTGTCCACTTAGCTGTGCTATCTCCCCAGGGCCTGATATCTAGCAACAGCTTGCAATAATGTACACCAGTTGAGGTTTGTCTATAGGGGTTCTAAGGACAGGGACTCAAAAGATAATTGCTGCAACAAAATTATATAATATTCATTACAGGGAGAGGTGTAATTAAAACCATGTAGCTTGGCAATTAGTCTATACCAGGGTAGGCAACCTTCAGTACTCCAGATGTTGTGGACTACATCTCCCATTATGCTCTTACAGCCATAATGCTGGCAAAGCATTAAGGAAGATGTAGTCCACAATTTCTGGAGTGCCAACAGTTGCCAACTGTGATCTATACCCTTCTTCACAATCTGTGTACAGAAAGATAACATAATGGGGCGTGTCTTGGCCACCATCTTAGATGGCCACGTTTTAGAGAGGCTCCTGGACAAGGGGGGCAATTTCATTCACAAAGTGCTAATTTCACTGTGATGGATAAATTTTACTTATAAATACTAATAGCTGATGACAGTCTTGACATGGAGAAGCAAAGGAAAAACGAAAAATCCGCACCTGCAATGAAGAAATCGGGAGCAGGAGCTGCTGGGGTGAGTAAGGGTGCCCAGGCTCACTCCCCTGCCTCCAAGCCTGGCTCGCGGCTTGTTTCGCCGCTTAAAATCTCGTTGGTGGCGCCGGGGAAATCCCTCCCCACCTCCCTCCCGGTCTCCCATGCTAAATCGTATGCTTGTGCGGCCGCGACCCGCTCGCGGCATCCAGAGAGCGGCGGGACCGCGGCCGCACTAGCCGACACCTCTGTGTGCGGCTCAGAGTGCTCCGAGCACTCAGCATGCTCGGAGCACAAAGCTGTGTCTCCCGCGAGCGGCAAGGACCACCCAGCAAGCCGCTCGCGGTCTCAGCATAGAGCAGCCCGGTCACTCACTTACAAAAGTGACCGGGCTGCAAGTAAAGGGGAGGGTAGTGTGAGGTCTCGCTCCCCATCGGGATCCTCGGCCTCCAGGTTGTCGGTCCCGGTGGGGGGGGGCTCTGCTATCCGACCCCAAACTTTTAAAGGCACAGTAAGGGCTATGGAAAGCCCAGAGGTCAATAATATGGAAATAGGAGCTGCAATGCTCCAAACAAGCACTTTCTCTGCACTACCACAGAGAAAGGATCATGATGCCACAACAAAGATGGCTGCCAGACCAGACATTGTATATTCCACTCCCAAGATGGCCACTGCCACCTCCAATATGGCTACCACCACATTTATGGCTGCGACTTACAATCCTAATATGCCACCTGAATTGGCGGATGATCTGCCACCATCAGCTGGCATGATAATACAACTCATTAAAGATTTGAGAGTCGATCTGAAAAACGACTTTAAGAAGGACTTTGACACTTTATATGGAGCCATGGAGGGCATTAATCAGCGGACGGAAATAATAGAGAATAGATTGCACTCTCAAGAGCAATCTCACCTGGACTTGGTTGAAACTGTAAAAGAGCTTAAGAAGCAAGTACACCAACAAGCGGAAAAGTTAGCGGACGCCGAGGATAGAAGTAGGCGTAATAACCTAAGGATTAGGGGGATCCCTGAAAATATAGACTCTCTGGAATTACAAAGTTATTTCCAGGCAATGGTGAAGTCAGCTCTACCAACTGCCAAAATTACGGATCTGCTATTGGACCGCATCCATAGATTGCCTAAACCCGGTAATGCGCCTGCGGCTGCACCCAAAGATGTGATAGTGAGATTTCACTATTACCACATTAAAGAGGAATTTCTGGGTGCAGTACGCACGTCAGGTCTCACGGGGGACTACAGCGGTATGAAGGTCTTCCAAGACTTCTCTGCCCAAACAATGAGGCGACGCAGAGAATTTCAACTTTTTACCGCGGATCTAAGACGAAGAGGGATAAGATATAGATGGGGATTCCCGGTCAAAGTCCTTTTCCGCATGGATGGCAGGAACTTTATCATCACGTCGCCTGAGGAAGGAATGGAACTCTTCCAATCCATGAATAGAAGTCAGGTATCGCCTCATAGACTCTCGCCATCTACTCCTCTGCAGGCCAGCAAGAGAAGCAAATCGGACACTTCCTGAGTTTCCAGTTCATAGAGCTACAGTCTTCATTTTCCACGGTCGCAAATCGTTCGACACTTCAAGTTAAGATGTTCTTCCTATCTTCACTAAGGATTTTCTTTTTATATATACACGTTTATTTTCATGATTTTTTTTTTTTTTTCTCTATTGATTTTTATGGCTTGGTTCTGAGAAAACTTTATCTCTGCAACAGGCTTTCGAGTCCTGCTCCAGTCTGGAGATTTAGCGGGATTACTTTGAATTTTGACTTGTTTCTCCTGGTTATGACTGCCCTTAGAATTTGCGCACCAATGATTATATGATATGCGACTTAACGGTTTCTATCAGAAACCGATTGGACCACTTAAATCTTTCCAAATTTTTACATTCAATATTATTTTATGGTCCCTTGGTTTTTTTTACACATCATTTCGTATTTAATTGTATTATTTTTTTATTGTTCTGTGATTTTTTTTTTATTTTTTTTTTTAAATTTTTAAAATATTTTTTTTTTTTTGTTTGTTTATTTATATTGCTCCCCTTGTATCCAGCAGCCTTCTCTCCCCCCAACCTGGGCCTAATACCCTGAGATGGAGAAACTTTTTTTGCTCTCCCTCATGGCCCTTTTTCACTGTTTGTTTGTTTCCCCTGATAGGGGTATATACCCAAGTTTTTTGTACCCCGTTGATATTTTTATTTTTCTATTTTCTTTGATCATCCATCCTTTAAAATTTGGTAGAAATGTTTCCAGACCACGAATCACAGAAATGCCTCATACAAAAATGCATATTATGTGGCATCAGCGACTTGCACAAATTTGTTTATTTATTCCTGTACACACATGTACACATCTTGAGTTTGTTGTGACGTTATTGTTGGATGTTTCTTTATTGGAAGGCGGCTGTTCGGACTCTCACAAAGTTGAATATTCCTTTACTCTTTATCAAGCATTGCTGTTCCATAAATTATGGTTTTAAAATATATGTCATTTAATGTGAGAGGCCTGAACACCGCCCACAAAAGACGCTTACTATTCAAAGAAGCAAAATCCAACAAATCAGATGTCATCTGTGTACAGGAAACGCATTTTAAAAATGATAAAACACATAAGATTATGTCAAAGCTTTTCCCAGTCCAATATCATAGCACTTATAAATCCAAGTCTAGAGGTACATCGATTTTCTTCCACAGGAATGTAGCATGTTCAACGAACAAAGTAATGATGGATGATGACGGGAGGTATTTAATATGGATAGGTTCACTTAACACTATTGAATATACCATAGTGAACGTGTATTTTCCCAACACCGGTCAGTTGCAGTTCTTTAGGAAATTGATGGACTTAGTGGGTGAGAATGTGAGAGGCAGCTTGGTAATGTGTGGCGATACGAATTTTGTTATGGACGGTGAATTGGATAACGCTAGGGAAGACAATGATCAACAACATAGAGGAGACAGTGACAGATTAGCTAACAAATGTTCCAGATACATGATTGAATGTGGTTTATATGATTCCTGGAGACTGATGCATGAGAATGAAAGAGATTTTACGTATTATTCTGTATCTAAAAATATGTATTCCAGGCTGGACAGGTTTATGGTCCAGAGCGCTTTAATCCCGCACATCTTGAAATCTGATATCTTAGACATTAACTGGTCTGACCATGCTCCAATCATAATGCATATTGACGAAATTGTTTCCTCAGCCCCGAATAGATCCTGGAAGTTAGGCGATTATTTATTAAACGATGTTGTAAACAGATCATTGGCGGAGAAAGCCTTGAGCGATTACTTTTTGGAAAATGCCTCACCAGAGGTTCCTGGCGAGGTGTCTTGGAATGCGCATAAGGCTGTATTAAGAGGTCATTTTATTTCTAGAGCGTCTCACCTGAAGAAACTTAATAGCAATAATTTAAGAACATTGGAAAAAGAATTGTACAATTTGAATCAGGCTAATAAATTTGGTCCCTCGTCTTCCCTATCAGCAATGATAGGAGAAATTAAGACTAAAATTAACAAAATTAATTTAGATCGTACATCTCTTATGGTGAGACGTCTCAGGAAAACATTTTACTTAAAAGGCAACAGGGCCTCTACTCTTTTGGCATCCAAACTCCGGCATGTGAATGCACAATCAAAAATAGCGTATTTACTTGATGATCAGGGGCGAAAAGTGTTTCATCCTACTAAAATCAGTGACATGTTTGCAGAGTATTATAGTAAACTTTATAATTTAGAATGTGATTCGAACCTTACCCAGCCTTCTGCAACAACCATTGATAAATTTTTAGACAGAGTGACATTGCCTCGGCTGTCTCTAGGACACTTAGAAAGCTTAGAATGTGAAATATCAGCGAAAGAGATAGCTGAGGCGATCAAACTTATGCCATCCGGAAAAGCCCCTGGTCCCGATGGATTCACTATTTTATATTATAAAACTTTTCAAGAAATTTTAATTCCCCATATGACCAAATTATTCAATTCCTATAAGTCCGGGGGAACGATGCCAGAGGAGTCCTTGTGCGCACGAATAGTCACCTTGCCAAAACCGGGAAAAACTCCTGATAGATGCCACAATTTTAGACCCATTTCCCTAATCAATAATGACTCAAAGATTTATTCTAAAGTTCTCGCAAATAGATTAACCAACTTAATCCCATTGCTAATAAATAAGGATCAAGTGGGTTTTGTAAAGGATAGACAGGCGCCTGACGGGACTAGAAGATTCATAAACTTGATTCAGCACATCAATATGACCAAAACGCCTTCATTGCTTCTATCTCTAGACGCAGAGAAGGCGTTTGACAGGATACATTGGGGATATTTATGGAGAACGTTAGAAAGATTCAACATACCATCATCTTTTATCACAGCAATTAAGGCGCTATATTGTGCACCTTCCGCCCATGTCTCAGCTTCCGATTTCACATCTAAAACGTTTTCTCTAACCAATGGAACGAGACAGGGGTGCCCTTTATCTCCAATTCTATTTGTTTTAGCAATAGAACCCCTGGCTGAACTAATTAGAACAACCCCACAAATTGCAGGAATTGTTGTTAAAGAATCCGCTCACAAAATTGGCCTGTTTGCAGATGACATAATTCTAGCTGTCAAACACCCAAAAGAATCTTTGAGCCACCTAAAAGACATTTTAACTCAATTTGGCGAGGTATCGTACTACAAATTAAATGAGTCTAAGTCTCAGGCCCTCCCATTTCATTTAAAAAATTCGGAAACCATTGCCCTTAAGAAATTATATTTATTTGATTGGAGAGCTGACTACATGGAATACCTTGGCATTAATTTATGCAAAAATTTGGTAAATATGCATAATCACAACTTGAGGAAAGCATGGTCGGACCTACAAAAGGAGATGGAGAGATGGGGCGGAATGGAACTTTCCTGGCTGGGGAGGGTCGCATCTGTTAAAATGACGATACTACCAAAAATTCTATATTTTTTTAGGACCATCCCTTTGTCCATCCCATTATCATTTTTTAATAAAGTTCATTCGACAATGATGAAGTTCATCTGGGGGAATAAGCCTGCTCGTGTGAAGCTCACTTCCTTGCAGCACCACAAATCGAATGGCGGTATCGGTGTTCCCGATGTCCGCAAATATTATTTCGCCACTAACGCTGCAGTGGCTGTGAGATTTAATAATCAGGTTGATAAACCCAGATGGATGGAAATAGAAGAATCAAAAATCTTACCGGTTAGATTGTCAGAATTACCCTGGTTAAATTCTAAGACAAGACCTGGAATTACAAAGTTATTTTTATCCACCAAGACTACACTTAAGGCCTGGGATATTGTTTTTAAAAATGATCATTCTCCCAGCTTATATAGAGCAATGCCTATTGAGTTATTGAAAGATTATATCCCATCCTTAAAAATAGAACTGTTGAAGGAATGCTCTATAACTAATCTTGACAATTTTTTTCACGGCAATGCTATTCTTTCTTTGGAAAAATTGAAACTTAAGTATGGATTAACGAATGTATGTGAGTTGGATTGTAAGGTAATCATTGACAAATTGAAAGAACTATATAAGGTACCTGAAACAGATAAAAACTATAAAACGCTTGAGATGTCTCCATTAGAGAAAGCTTTTTTATGCAGCCCCACTAGTAAAGGCATGATATCCTTATGCTACTCGTTTTATAACGCCAAGCCCCTAGTTAAATTAAAACACATGTTGTCATGGGAGACGGAGTTGGGTGCCCAGTACGATCTAGAAGAATGGTTCGGTTTTTTTAAAGCTTTAAAAGGTATTTCGTATTGCACCGACCACTTTGAAAATCATTATAAAATTTTATATCGTTGGTACCTGGCCCCGTCTAGATTGCACAACATGAATAATATGTATTCTGACCGGTGTTGGAGGGATTGTGGGGGTGTGGGCAATATGGCCCATATTTGGTGGTTCTGTCCTAAATTAACTAAATATTGGAAATTGATTCACGACCTAATTATTAAAGTGGACAGGACCATTAGCATTTTAACCTCGGAACTAGCCTTATTTAAAAAACTCCCGGAGTCCATTAATAGATCGGACAAAATAATCATAGGTCACATTTTGATCGCTGCTACATCCTGTTTACCTAGACATTGGAAGTCCCAAGATGTGCCATCTCTCAGGGAAGTTTTTAATTTGATTCTAGAAAACAAGGCACACGAATTATCCCATAGAGCTCATATGCGTGGTTTCCCAATATTAAAATATAATTGGGATAAGTGGGAAGAAAAAATCAAAGCAGCATATGGTCTTTGACATATTGTTATTAAAGTGCATTGATGTAAAAACATATTTTTTTTTAATTTATTTTTTTGCCATACACTGTTATGCCTATTTTAATACTGGATGGTTATTCTCTTCCATTTCCAAGTTCCCCTTCCCTTCCTACCCCCAAATACAATGTTTATATTCTTGTTGTTATACAAATATGTAAAACTTTAATAAAAATTATTTGAAAAGAAAGATAACATAATATAAATATTTATGGCTTCTCGAGCTCCCTAGCATATTTAGGAAATACGCATGGGATGCATAATTCAGCCTTTTGAACCCCCACATCTGTGTGTGTTTTCCTAATCTCCATTTATTTATTTATTTGAAGTTTAAAAAAAAAAAAAAAAAAAAATACATTTTAACATTGTCACTGCTCATAAAATGTAACAAATAGTAAAAGCTATTGGAAAAATTAGTGCATGTCCACCAAAGAGTGAAATTAGCAGTCTTCCTTCGATCAAGTGCGTTCTTGATCAAAATTAATTAAAGGGACACTGTAGGCACCCAGAACACTTCAGCTCATTAAAGTGGTCTGGGTGCTGTGTCCCTTTTGCACTTAGTGCTGCAATGTTAAACATTGCAGTTCCAGAGAACTTCAATGTTTACATTGCAGCACTAAATTTTCCCTCGGTGGCTGTCTATCAGACAGCCACTAGAGGGCTTCTGGAATCGTAATGGACTTTTGGTCCGTTATCTGACTCTGGGCGTCCTCACGCTCTGCATGAGGACATCCAGCATCAGATTTTTCCCTATAGGAAAGCATTGAAGGAGGGGAGCTTTGACCCAGCGCCAAGGGACCTCGGTGCAGGGATCAGGTAAGCAAATAGAAGGTTTTTAACACTTTAGTTACCGGTGAGGGGGGAGGCAGAGGGATCGGTAGTGCCAGGAATACAGCTTTGTATTCCTGACACTACAGTATGCCTTGAACAATCTGACCATCCCATGAATTTAAATGTACACTCCAATGTTACAAATAAATGGATTTATTAAGTTGGAGTGTTTATCCTTTTGGGTTGAATATGAGGGAACAGGAAAACTTCCTGGAGGTCTGACTGACAGCCAGGAGGGTTACATCAAGGTCATGTAAAAAAGTGCCAAAGAATCTTTGAATCAGCGCTTTTATAAAACTCAGGGCATAGCCAGTCAACCCCTAAATCATTTCAAAGAAAATGTAGCCAATTGTGTATCAAAACACGTTTAAAACAACCCCAAACTTTCTATTCATTAGTAAATGCATGCCAATCAAGGAATACTAAGATTACCTTTGCCAGAAATAAAGAGATCAATGAAATGTTCCCAGCTATCTGGATTTTGTACATTCACCATCATTCTATAGAAATGGTAGTAAGACACCAAAATGTCCTTTGGATTCCTGTATACATAGATAATCTGCAAGTGTAGAAAACATTATTTTAGTATTCTAGTAATTTAGTGATCTAAAACCTAAACACCAGAAAATGTATTAAACTAATCTAGCATATACATTATGTAGTGCCTTTCATTTATAACATTTGAAAGTGCAACATATTTTAACTGACACAGAAATGAATGAAACATAAAAGGCAGACATTTGCTCATCGCATATATATGGTTATAAAACCCCTGAATAAGCTTTGGTGCAACTATTTACCTTCAGAAGTCATATAAATAGATGAATGGTGTCTATGTGTAGTTAAATAGTAGTCTATGTAGTGATAATGTAGTGGTTATGGTACTATTAGGCTGCGTGAGCTGTCTTCCAGTTCTGGTAGGGGATGCAAGTCCCACCCCCATTTTCTAACCCAGCACTAGGTTCCCCCCTCTTATTATAAATATTAGAGCCTTACCTGCCAGCATTGGACAATAGCCCCCCTTACAATTTAAAGTATTCGCCAATGGCTGCCCAGTCACTCATTTTAATTCTTTAGCATATATGCCCCCACCTACAACGTGCCAAGTGGGGCTATATAGAGGTAAAAAAAACCTCCATTATAGGAATATTGACCAGAGAAAGTTATTTTATTATTATTTTTGTTTTACTATTTTAATGTGGCAGCTGCCTAGCAAGCTCTGGATAGTCATTACATAATTAAAACTGACTTCACCAAGAGTTTATTTTTTGCACCCTTGCTGCTAGTGCTGCCAGCGGGTAAAGAGTTCTTCAAATTATCAGTTCACTTGGGGGGGGGGGGGGGGGGGGGGGGGGGGGCAACGGGGGCAATTGCCCCCCCGAGAAAATAGTGCAGTTGCCAAGGGTTGAGCTACCTCATTAGGGGCTCGATCGAGTGCTGCAGCCCTTTGGCAGACCGGGCCCCTTTAAAGTTGCAGGGAGTGCTGGGAGGAAGTGACTGTTACTTCCTACCAGCATACAGGCCGCGCAGGCTGAGAACATATAGGATGCAGCTGGGAGAGAAGGAGGAGAGCTCTGCAGCTTCATACTCCAGCTTCAGACTCCCATCTGGATCAGCCAGCACCAGGAAGTCACCTCCCTGCAACCAAAAGGTATTGAAGCAGGGGTGGGGGTACTTAACATTATGCAAGCTGCAATTTGTGTAAGTGTCTGTGTGTATGTTTAGGTATGTGTGCATCTGTGAGTGTCAGTGTGTATCTGTGTGTGCCAGTGTGTATCTGTGAGTGTCAGTGAGTGTCTGTGTGTATCTGTGAGTGTATGTGTGTATGTTTAGGTATGTGTACATCTGTGTGTGCCAGAGTGTATCTGTGAGTGTCAGTGAGTGTCTGTGTGTATGTTTAGGTATGTGTACATCTGTGTGTGCCAACGTGTGTATCTATGTGTCAGTGTGTTTATGTGCAGGTATTTGTGTGTATATGTGTATCTATGTGTAGGTATGTGTATCTGTGTGTGTGTGTATCTGTGTGTGCACCTGTGTAGGTATAGGTTTGTATCTGTGGGTGTGCCAGTGTATGTGTCTGAAGGTATGTTTATCTGTGTGTGTGTGTGTTATTGTGTTTCCATATAACTGTGTGTGGCCGCATATGTGTACAGCCTCCTACCCCCTAAACAAGAGTCCCGTATTTTTCCGATGCAGCCCTTTTCACTCCCCTCTAGCCCACTTCAGTGCCCCTCCCGAGATTTGGTTCTGGATCCGCCCCTGACATGACATCCCGTAATAATGGTCCTTGACTCCCATGTGACCCTAAGCCACTCCTTTTTCTTGATGATGCTGACGAACATCCCAAACGTAAAAGCAGTTCCGCTAGAACTTGGAAGGAACTGGTGCAAACAGTGTCAAATCATATTAAGAGGCTGCAAGGGATAGAGAAATAAACTGGTAAAACCTGGACATTATAATACCTTCATAATGCATTATTAGGCATAATATCATATTGAAATATAAACTGAATAATATTGTAATAGAATCTTTAAATTAAGCGAATACACGGTAGTATCATAAAGACTGTATAATAACTTTGTGAGAAACAAACGAGGGAGGGTGCAACATACCTGTATCAGGTGGGATAATACTTGCCACCGTGTCCTTAATTTCCATCATGAAATTAATAAAATCTGGTAATTTTGTTAAAGGACACAGAGGCTCATATTATGCTAGTTCAAAGCTGTGAAACGACCACATCAGAAAAATGTGAAATTGTACGAGAATAAAGTTCTCTAAACATCGATTAATGTGACCAGTCAGCAGCCTAGTGGAGGTCTTCTAATCTGCATCCCCTGAGTTGTTTAAGTGTGTGGTCTTCATTCCTCAGCCAATTTTCGAAAAGTTGGACAACAAGTTCCACATCCTATAATGAGGAGTATTTAGGTTGAGGTGGGCGTACAAATCTGATGCCGCAAAGGAGACGACACACCAAGAGATGTTTACCTGCCGGGAAGCCATCCAATCCATGGTGGCCTACAGAAATAGCCAATCGGTATACATTTATTGTACTATATGCTGAGCCATGGTCAAATAGCGAAGTAAGGAACCTCAAAACATGACTCACATGTGCAGATATGGGATCCACGTTTTGTTCCATGCACCAACTATTCCATGAATTCCAGGCATTGAGGTAGGATTTTCGTGTTCCTGGAGCCCAAGCTTCTGCCAGGAGGTCAAGAGTTGACTGTGGAACATTTGGGACAAAGTCGAGTCCCCGGAGAGGAGACATGCCAGTAACCTAAAGTGCCCCGGTAATAGAAAGGAGTGTGAGTTCCCGCTGGGGTCCAGCAAGAGTTCTGGTGAGGTAGGGAGTAATCTCAGATAGTCTATCTCCATCTCCAGAAAGGAGATATGAGTATCAGGGAGGTCTGGTAGTGTCCGAGCAATCAGGGAGAAGGGAGGAAAAGCGTAATGATGAGTGTTCGAGGAAAGCTTCTGATGCCAAAGCTTCTGGCTCTGGTCTCCAACTGAAGAACTTCGGCAGTTGGGAGTTCAACCGTGATGCAAAAAGGTCAATATCAAGAGGGCCTCACAACAACTGCAGTTGCAATTGCTGACATCCCACAGATATCTGGAGTTCCACCGCCACTATGTTGGACATCCCAGGAATGTATTCCGCTTGAACCAAGATATTGCGATCTAGGTAGAATTGCCAGAATTATTTTGCCAGTCCTGCCAAGACTGTATACCTCGTACCCCCGAGGTGGTTGATGTAATGAACTGCTGATATCATGTACATAGGTAAAAGGAAATCCCTAGGCGACTCAGTGAGACAGCTACTAGAGGCTGGATTAACCCTCAGTGAAACATAGCAGTTTCTCTGAAACTATGTTTTCAGCTGCAGAGTTAAAACTAGAGGGACCTGGCACCCAGACCACTTCATTGAGCTGAAGTGATCTGAGTGCCTATAGTGGTCCTTTAACTGTATGTGTATCTGCATGCACTGGCGCACATACTGTGGTCGCAGGAGTCGGAGACCTGCGACCCCTGTAACCAGATGCCCGCCGCCATGTGTTGAAGCCCCAACCCGCGCAGAGTAAGCTCTGGGGGGAGGGCCCAACAGATCAATTTTCACACCGGGACCCCGTGGATCGTGTGTACGCCACTGGGGTGTATCTCCACGAATGGGTCTTTTGAAGCCAGAGACTGTACCTCCGTTGCTACCAAGGACCGGTAGTGTGTAGAGGAAACAATTTGGTTGGGTAGAAACATTTGAATAGGGTATTGTACAAAATCTATGGGATAAAGCAGGACATTTTGCAGGACCCAAGTGTCTGAAGTTAACATGCACCAGGCATTTATAAAATGGCCTAATCTGTCCTCCACAATTGATATTAAAGAAAGATGGGACGGAAGTGAACCTACCATAAGGGCATCAGCCATAGGAGGAACCTATGGCTCCACGTTGGCTTAGGTTCAGGAATCTGGAATGGTTAATAGATGGAGCCTCTAGAACTCCGGTACGAGCCCCGGGAGGAACGGCCAGACACACGGCCCTGATATCTGCTGGCCCTGCCAAAAACTCTTTGGGAGTATACCTTTTTCATATTGGCATGCGCCTTATCAAGTGCGGTAAAAGTCCCCACAAAGTTGTCTCCAAAAAGGAGGTCTTTTACCTTTGGCCCAGGGTCAGATAAAGCCAATTTGGGCTAGATTTTTATAAGGATAGAGAAAAAAATACCTTGGAGGAATGAAGGGGATAGAAGGCACAGAACCGTTCCTCCTAAACTCTCTCCAAAGGTATACCCACACTGGTATATGTAACTCATGAGGCACAGAATGGTAGTATAGTGTATATATTCAAAAAATCTGTATTAGTCTATAAACTCGTGTGAACAGAAAACAAAAAAACGTGCAAGTGATTTAAAAAAGATAGAATCTCTGTATCCTAATATAAGTTTATATATCCCTGAATAATTCTGAATACGTAGGTAAGAGAGCAATTAAACAGGTACATTAATAGTCAAATGACTAAGGTTTGGAACTAAGAGCAAATGGAAATAGCAGGTATGTAAAGTATTCAAAGGGTAAGGGTCTCCAAATATAATAAGAAGGGGAACTAGGAATACTATGAACTAATGGGTGTATATATATACCAAAAAATACTTATAAATATATGTATAAATATATATACATATAATATCTTACATCCACGGGCATCTAGGTATGGAGGTATACGTGTAGGATCTGACCCCTCGGTGTTAGCTGCTGGCAATGGAGCTGAATAGCAGGAGGGAGAAAAAAGGGCTACCTATACCGATTGTGAAATTATTAGATTGGAATCCTTTTTATCACAGCATATAGAGGTATTATCCTTCCAGGTGTATAGAATGCACTTAGACCCCAGGAGGAAAAACGTCTAGCTGTTTCCAATGTAGTTAAATATTCGTATGGGTAGCGCTCCCTCACATTACAGGTATACAGTGCCCCTAATAAGACATGTCTCCCAGATATATTGAAAGCTCACCCTGTCTATGTAGTAGTTCAGGTGACAGCAGGGTAGGAAGGATAGTCAGAGCCAAATGAGACTCTTCACTGACTTAGAGTAACCAGCTCTGAATAGAGATCTTAATTTATGAAACAAAGGAGAGCCCCCCCTGCAGCTTGTCCTAATGAGAGAATAGTGTATCAAGTTATATGAGTTAATATCAACAGACTACCTAGAAAAGGATGCTGTAAAAAAAAAAAATCGAATAGGTAAACTTCCCGTCCAACAGATGATCCTATAAACCCAAAACAAGTTGTTAGTATGAAACCCACTGCCTAAATTTGTTCCAAACGAAATTTAGAAGTAGAAGTGTTAGAGGCTACATGAGGTATCTAACCTCGCTAAAATAACGGATAGCGTCTAAACTCGATGCGCGTTTCAGCGCTCCCTGGCGCCTTTTTCAAGAGTGACCCTTGCAGGGTATCTGCCAGGCCTTATAAGGGAGTAAAGAATCCGAAAATGAAAAAAACAAGGCCTTTCTTGGCCTTCCACCTTGTTTTGCCCATAAATTGGGTGATATTCAGGTCTACATCTGGGGTGACACATGCCAAATCAGGGATCGTGGGCGCGCAGGAACTCTGCCTGAAGTTTGTTCCGTGCCACTTTGTCAAGTGGCTTCCTGATATGCACACCAATATATTTTGCCACGTGCTCCAATGGATACTACTCAGAAGATCTCAGATGTTGCAGGGTATACGGATCAAAAAGTAGTTCGCCCTGAGGTTTAAGGAGGGTGGAGTCATCCACACCATCTTTAATGTCGGTCCCAGTCACAGTAAAAGTACCATGGTCAGGAAAGAGCTTTCCCGAATTGTAAGAGTCCTCATCATTGGACTCGCTCAGTGCCTCCTCTTGTTCCGACTCAGATTTGGATGATTCAATTACGGCTTTTGCCTTTTTCCAATTACTCACCGATTTTGCCCGGTGGGTGGCTCTTTGTTGTGGTTCAACCACATCATCTTTGATAGGAAGTTCATTGTTCAACTGTATATTTTTGGAGGCATCCTCGTCCAGGTGACAAGATTTCTTAGTGGCTTTGCGCCCACCGGTATTCACTGGTTTACGCTCTATGGGGTTAGGAGAAATGTGGGGAGATGTGCACCGGGTGGACCTATTGGCATGGGGGATAGTTTGGGACAGAGTGCCCGACATTGTCCCCGTAGCAGAATAAATGGCTTGAGTGGCTGACTTAGCCATAGTAACGTCGAGGAGGGAATGAAGCTCTTCTGACTTCAACTGCTCCCATGACTCCTCAAACTGGTTTGGTTAGGGGATCTGGGTCTAACTTGGGGTGTAAGGTGACTAGTGAAACCAATAGAAAAACCAATAGTGGTAGTTTCCAATTCCCTCTGTGACTGCATGATACAGCTAATAAGAAATTATTAACAATACACCCAAAAAAGGGAAAAAAAGGGTAGCCTGAAAATTAGTGCAGTGCACTAATCAGGGCTATAAGGTCTATACACCCTGTTCCAAATTATTATGCAAATTATATTTTTCTCATTTACCTAAATAATTGATGTAAATAACAGTCAGCATAATTCTCATGTTATCAACTATTAAGAGTACAATTCAAATTTTACTGAACAAACCTAACGATAACAGTATTTTTTTTAAACATAAACTTACAATGCACTGTTCCAAATTATTATGCACATTAAGTTTCAAAACACTTTATAGGTTGTAAAGAACTGAAAATTGTAATTTGTTGTGTTTGCAGCATATTTACTGAAATCAAAAGCTATTTCAATCAAACATTTTAACTTTTTAAACATTTTAACAGGTCACGTTACATTTTAACATAGGACCCCCTTATTTGATAGCAGCTTCACAAGTCTTGCATCCATTGAACTTGTGAGTTTTTGGACAGTTTCTGCTTGAATCTGTTTGCAAAATGTCAGAATAGCCTCTCATAGCTGCTGTTTGGATGTAAACTGCCTCCCACCCTCATAGATCTTTTGCTTGAGGATGCTCCAAAGGTTCTCAATAGGATTGAGGTCAGGGGAGGATGGAGGCCACACCATGACTTTCTCTCCTTTTATCCCCATAGCAGCCATTGATGCAGAGGTATTCTTTGCAGCATGCATGAAGATGATTTTATTACGGAAAGCATAGTTCTTCCTTCTGTACCAGGAAAGAAAGTGGTCAGTCAGAAACTCCACATACTTTGCAGAGGTCATCTTTACAACTTTGGGGACCCTAAAGGGGCCGACCAGCTCTCTTCCCATGATTTCGGCCCAAAACATGACTCCACCACCGCCTTGCTGACATTGCAGCCTTGTTGGAAGAGAGTGGCCGTCCACCAACCATCCACTACTCCATCCATTTGGACCATCCAGGGTTGCACGGCACTCATCAGTGAACAGGACTGTTTGAAAATTAGTCTTCATGTATTTTTCATGCCCAGTGCAGCCGTTTCTGCTTGTGAGCATTGCTTAGTGGACTCTACACCTTGATGTCCGTGGGACTCCAGAGGCACCAGCAGCTTCAAATATCTGTTTGCTGCTATGTCATGATATTTTAGCAGCTGCTCTCTTGATCCGATGCATGGATCTGGCAGAAATCTTCCTCAATGTGCCTTTATCTGCACGAACCCGTCAGTGCTCTGAATCAGCCACAAATCTCTTAATAGTGCGATGATCACGCTTACGTTTTCGTGAAATATCTAATGTTTTCACACCTCGTCCAAGGCATTGAACTATTTCACTCTTTTCAGCAGCAGAGAGATCCTTTGTCTTCCCCATATTGCATGAAAATGGTGTTCTGCTTAATAATGTGGAACACCCTCCTTTAGTAGTTTTTCCTTAAATTTGGCTCACCTGGCAATCTAATTATCACAGGTGTCCGAGATTGTTTTCAGTGATCAAAAGAGCCCTGAGAAACAATGCCATCCGTGAGTTAAACTGAAAAACAAAATATTTAATCTTTGTGACACTTAAATAGAATTTGCATAATAATTTGGAACAGGGTGTAAGGCACCCATATAAATCAAGTACACATAAACCAATAGGAATAGCAAAAAGAAAAAATCAAATTGCTGCAACCAGGAGATAGTTACTATCACTTACAATTCTAAAATAGGTGTATTTAAAATTTGAATTTTGCAGCAGTGGTACATCTGCTAAACAATGTTATGCAATGAATTAGTAACAATTGCAATGATAACACTCAGATCTTCAATATACACAAACCAAATGGGAGTATATAAGTTGTGTCAATAAGTAAAGAAAATTGTAACAATCCTTAATAACAGGCAAGAACAAGCAGAAGAGTAGTAGTGGAGAGCAGCAGCAAAGAAAGAAGAGTGGCTTATTGTAAAGGAGCATTTATTGTAAAGGAGCATTATTATGGGATGTCATGTTATGGGGTTTATTGTAAAGGAGCATTATTATGGGATGTCATGTTATGTTGTTAACCCTTTGAATGTGAATGCTTGATTTTTTTTTTCTATTAATATTACAGTATTCTTTCTTTGCTGCTGAGGAATAAAAAAAGAGATGAAACATTATATGAGCCTTTGTGTCCTTTTTACAGATTTTCCAAACTCGCCTGAACCATTGTTACCGAATTGATCGGACAGACTGAACCTTGACCACATTTGACTTTAAGAAATATGAGTATTGTCAATGAAATCGGATGTCTGTAGTTTTCACCAGATTTTGTCTGAATGTTTAGTGAATAACCCTGTTAGTGTGTGCATATAAATGATGGATGTATTTGTGCAGACTGCTTGTGTGTTAATTGTGGCGGTCTGCCAAGGTATTACTGCCACGGATATTCTTTTTCCCAATACAAGAACCTAAAATAATCCACAAGGTAAAATAGCACCAATATTCCTAAACCCCACACACGAGCCAAGGCTTAATGCTGGGAGAAGACAGATTTAAAAGCAGTACAAGCATCACATTTATACAGTCAGTCAAATCCTCCTCTGTGCCTGAGAGATAATTGAGTCAGGAACTGTACTAAACTCAATTATCTCCAGGCACAGAAAAAGTAAGTAAAATAAAACACCCCAAAAGTACTCCCAACATACATAGAAGCCCCACAAAAGTCGCAACCCTGAATAGCCTGGATCTGGGCGAACAATGTATTAAAAAATCACCCAGATCCGTTTGGTAGTTTTGGATCGCCATTGCAGGGAAGTTCTGACCGGTCTGCCACGAGGTAGAAGCCCAAAATAGTTCCAGGGAATTTGTGCCAAGAGTCGGTCTCTGTTCATGGGGTTTTGTATGAAAAACACATAAGTTAGAAAAAAGCTGGTTGATGTAGAATGCTCCCCGTGTTCAGTAGTCTCTAACTCCCAAAAGCAGTTTGTGTAGGTAAAATAGAACTGGAACGGTGTTCGCGGGAGTGCCTGGCCAAAAAGAATTCCAGGCACTCAACGATGGTTTAATAGGTCTCTGTGGTGGTCTCCGTTTGGGAACCGAACAGAATAAACTAAATAAAACTGGGACATGAATCCAGACAAACAGAGCCAAATGTGATGGGGTATTCCTTCGCACTGCTCCCTCTTTTGCTTACATCTTCGGCAGACACTGTTGGACCCATTTCAGGTCAACTTGGGGCTGTCTGGACACAAGATAAACTGGTCAAGCTACCAGTTTGGTCTGGCGAGATACATGAATCCTGACGAACAGAAAGAACCGAACGTGATGGGGCATTTCTTCACATAAATGCAGGTGCATATTTGTGTGAAGTTTTAGTGTGCATGTGTGTGTATTTAGTTAGTTTCTATAGGTGTGTTTATGCACTCTCTAAATCTCATCTGCCCCTCTTTATCTCTCTCCATCCCCCTATCATTTATCTCCTCCTCACATGTGTTCCATCCCTCTTGCCCCAATTATGCCCCCAACCCCATAACCCTCCTTTCTACAATAGTTCCCTCGCCTTACTTGTTCCCCTCTTATTTCCCAATTTTTTAATGTTTGTGTAAGGAATAGAAAGCAGTGTGTGTTTCTGTATAAGGTATGTATTGTGTGTTTCTGGTTGTGTGTAAGGGATGCATTGTGTGAATCTGTGTTTGTATGCATAAGGAATGCAAGGTGTGTTTCTGTGTATGTAAGGGATGCAGTGTGTGTGTCTGTAAGGGGTGCATTGTGTTTCAGTGTGTGTGTAAGAGAAGCAGTGTGTGTTTGCATGTGTGTGTAAGGGATGCATTGTGTGTTTGTGTATGTGTGCAAAGGATGCATTGTCTGTGTGTAATGGTTGCATTGTGTGTGTGTGTGTGTAATGGAAGCATTATGTGTTTCTCTGTGTGTAAGGGAAGCATGTTGTGTTTCTGTGTGTGTAGGGATGCTTTGTGTGTTTCTGTGTATGTATAGGGATGCAGTGTGTGTGTGTGTGTGTGTGTGTGTAGTGTGAAGGAGCTCCCTGCCCTGCCCCCTGTCCTATAGTGGTCTCTCCCTCCACTGCCCCTTAGTGGTCAGTGAGCACTTCCTGTCAGTCCGGCCGGGTACAGGAAACAGATTTTCCTGTACCGTAGACCGGAGAGGAACTCTGCCACACTACACAGGGAAGGGGTTGGGGGGAGGGGGTGAGGAGAAAGGGGGGAGAGAAGCAGTGCTGCATTCACCTGAGGCTCTCTATAGAGCGCTCAGGCTGCTGCAGCATTAGAAGGGCCGGCGATGAGGGCGCTGGGCGCCCCCTTCTAAGTGGTGCCCTAGGCGGCTGCTTAGGTCGCCTTATAGGAAGCGCCAGCCCTGACGACACATAGACTTTAAAGCTGGGTTGTGATACAGGGGTTAAAGCGACATGAGTGCAGATAAGACAGGTTTGATAGAACATAGACACCATTCTTGCAGAGGGTCATAAATATCTTATGTGAAGATCACAGAATGAGGGGGGATAAAGAGGGAAAAAAACAAGCGAACAGTGCAGAAGATGGTGTTTAACCCCTTAAGGACCAAACGTCTGGAATAAAAGGGAATCAGGACATGTCACACGTCATGTGTCCTTAAGGGGTTAAACCGTGAGAGCAGTTTAGCCCCTTAAAAGAAAGAGAGCACCCAGGGGCCTCTTGGCATCATAGCATTTTCATTTAGATGAAGTTGTTATGGTAACCAGAATGTTCCTTAAATTTGCTTAAAGGAACACTATAGTGCCAGGAATGCAACATGAATTCCAGAGACCATAGTTGTGAAAACGCGATTTACATATCCTGCCCCCCCAATGGGTGTCCTGGTTTTTATTTCCAAAATCTGGTCACCCTGGCTTTACGTGATAATGACTATGCCCCTCCCCTTCATGACACTGCTAAAAAGAGGCCAAGCATGGAGGGCATTACAATTATGCCCCCCCTGCCCCCTAGAAAAATTCCTGCAGAATGGTCCTACTCTAGCAGCCTACTGCCTGCTCTTATGAGATTAATCCACTTCCTTACTAGGACTCTCCGCAGGTCAAGGTTAAATAGGTTCCTGGAAGAGGCACCTGTGACAGGGAGGGGTGGAAAACCAAGGAGTTGGTTTAATTTATATAAACACTAAACAAATTATAAACGCAACACTTTGGTTTTTGCCCCCATTTTTCATGAGCTGAACCCAAATATCTAAGACTTTTTCTATGTACACAAAAGGACTATTTCTCAAATATTGTTCACAAATCTGTCTAAATCTGTGTTAGTGAGCACTTCTGCTTTGCTGAGATAATCCACCCACCTCACAGGTGTGGCATATCAAGATGCTGATTAGACAGCATTATTATTGCACAGTTGTGCCTTAGGCTTGCCACAATAAAAGGCCACTCTAAAAGGGGTCTGAAAACCAGTCAGTATCTGGTGTGACCACCATTTGCCTGACGCAGTGCAGCACATCTCCTTCGCATAGAGTTGATCAGGTTGTTGATTGTGGCCTGTGGAATTTTGGTCCACTCCTCTTCAATCGCTCGGCGAAGTTGCTGGCTATTGCCAAGATCTGGAACACGCTGTCGTATATGCCGATCCAGAGCATCCCAAACATGCTCCATGGGTGACATGTCCGGTGAATATGCTGGCCATGCAAGAACTGGGATGTTTTCAGCTTCCAGGAATTGTGTACAGATCCTTGCAACATGGGGCCGTGCATTATCATACTGCAACGTGAGGTGATGGTCGTAGATAAATGGCACAACAATGGGCCTCAGGATCTCATCACCAGGGCCAGATTAAGAGCCCAGTGTGCCTGGTGCTGACAATTATGATGGGCCTAATTACAAAATCTTTTCGACCAAAAACACTAAAACAGTCCTACCTCCCAAGCGTCATGTTTCTGATGGAGATGGTGCTGGAGGGAAACTCATAAGATGCAGCTATGCGAAAAAACATACCCTATGCTAATCTCACACTTTCCTCTTTCAAGTAAATCCATACCCCCTAACAGCAGTGTCCAGTAAAGCAGGAAGTCTATGGACGGGGTAAAAGGGTGGGCCACTGACATGAATCACATAACCAGAACTGCCGAAAGGGCCGAACAAAAATGGGGGCATGCCTCCCAGTCCCTTAGTGTCTGTGTCCCCATGTCTCCCAGTGTCCGCATGTCACTAGGACACTAGGAGACATTGGGACACTTGGAGACATAGGGACACTGGGTGACTTTGAGACATGAGGGGACACTGGGAGACATGGGGCACTGAGACACTGTGATACATAGGGGACACTGTGATATATAGGGGACACTGGAGATTTGATAAAGACCTGGGTACAGGTCAAAACATTGCGGTGTCCAATAAACCTGCTTAAATCTATCACAGTGAGTGCCTGAGATTGTTTTTATTTTATACTAGGGGGCACTGTGAGATATTGAGGCAATGTGAGACATGGGGACTCTGGGAGACTAGGGGACACTGAGACACTGGGAGACATAGGGGACACTGGATACTTGATAAAGACCTAGGTACAGGTTGAAACATTGCAGTGTCCAATAAACCTGCTTAAATCTATCACAGTGAGTGCCTGTGAATTTTTATCTTATACTAGTGGACACTGAGACACTGGGAGACATTGGGACACTGAGACACTGGGAGACTAGGAAACACTAGGGACACTGGCACACTACATCTGTAGTGTGCCAGTGTCCCTAGTGTTTCCTAGTCTCCACTGAGAGACACCAGAGACACTGGGAGATCTAGGGACACTGGTTGGGAGACATGTCTCTCAGTGTCCCCATGTTGCCCAGTGTCCCCTAATGTTTGTATCCCCATGTCTCCTAGTGTCCCTTAGAGTCTGTTTCCCCAATGTTTCCCCATTTCACTAGGGGACACTTAGAGACATTGGGACACTGTGAGATATGGGGACACTGAGACACTAGGTGACACTGGGAGAGACATGGGGACACTGAGAGACTAGGGACACAGACACCAGGGACACTGAGAGACACCAGCGACACATAGGGACACAGACACTGGGGACACTGGCTGGGAGACATGGGGACACTGATAGACTAGGGGCCACTAGGAGACATGGTCCACTTTTTACTCAGTGTCCCCATGTCTCCCAATGTCTGTGTCCCCAAGTTTCTCACCGTCCCCATGTCTGTTTTCCCTAGTGTCTCAGTGTCACCAAGTGTCCCTATGTCTCCCAGTGTCCCCAAGTCTCTTACTGTCCCCATCTCTCACAGTTTCCCCTAGTGTCTGTGTCCCCATGTCTCCCTGCAGCCTTTCCCCCCATCCCACACTTACCTGAGCTGTTGGCTGTCTCTACAGGCTCTGAGCTGCTGTCTGGACTCTCTGTGCAGAGCTGCTCCCCCGCGGATCAGGGAGTAGAGAGAGGCACGGAGGGAGATGCTGTAACTTCTTAACCCTGCCTCTCTCTGCATACACAGGGACCCCTACTGGCCGGTGCTCTGGGACAGATTAAGAGCCCAGTGGGCCTGGTGCTGGCAATTATGATGGGCCTAATTACAAAATCTTATTTACCAAAAACACTAAAACAGTCCTACCTCCTAAGCGTCATGTATCTGATGTAGATGGTGCTGGAGGGAAACTCATAGGATGCAGCTATGAGAAAGCAGGAACTCTATGGATGGGGTAAAAGGGCCACATACACAAATCTGCCAAAAGGGGCGAACATTCACAAACAGGGGGGATGTCTGTGTCCCCATGTCTCCCAGTCCCTTAGTGTCTGTGTTCCCATGTCTCCCAGTGTCCCCATGTCACTAGGAGACATTGAGAGACATTGGGACACTGGGAGACATGGGGACACTGAGATACTAGGGAACACGGAGAGACCTGGGGACACTGGGAGATATGAAGAAATGGGGACGCTGGTTGACTTTGGGACACGAGGGGACATGGGGCACTGAGACACTGTGATACATAGGGGACACTGTGATATATAGGGGACACTGGAGATTTGATAAAGATCTGGGTACAGGTCAAAACGTTGCGGTGTCCAATAAACCTGCTTAAATCTATCACAGTGAGTGCCTGAGATTTTTTTCTTCTATACTAGGGGACACTGAGACACTTGGGGGCACTGTGAGACATGGGGACACAGAGACTAGGGGATTCTGAGAGACTAGGGGACACAGACACTATGGACACTGAGAGACTCAAGGGACACTGGGAGACATGGGGCACTGAGACACTCTGATACATAGGGGACACTGTGATATATAGGTGACACTGGAGACTTGATAAAGACCTGGGTACAGGTTGAAACGTTGCGTTGTCCAATAAACCTGCTTAAATCTATCACAGTGAGTGCCTGATATTTTTTCTTTTATACTAGGGGACACTGAGACACTAGGAGACATGGGGACACTGGGAGACATTGAGACACTGGGAGACAAGGGGACTTTGGGAGACTAGAAAACACTGAGACACTAGGGACACTGGCCCACTACAGACATTGAGAGACACCAGGGACACTGGGAGACATGGGGATACAGAAATACTAGGAACACTGGCTGTGAGACATACTGGGAGTGCCCCATGTCTCCCAGGTCTCAAAGTCATCCAGTGCCCCCATGTCTCTCAGTGTCCCCTAGTGTCTCAGTGTCCCCAAGTGTTTGTATCCCCATGTCTCCCAGTGTCCCAATGTCACTAGGACACTTAGAGACATGGGGACACTGAGACACTGGGAGAGACATGGGGACACTGAGAGACATAGGGACACTGAGAGAATAGGGGACTCTGGGAGACTAGGGGACTCTGGGAGACTAGGGGACTCTGGAAAAATAGGGACACAGACGCCAGGGACACTTGGAGACATGGGGACACTGGGAGACATGCGGCCACTGGGTCCCTAATGTCTCAGGGTCCCCATGTTCCCCAGTGTCCCTATGTCTCGCAAGTCTCTCACCGCCCCCATGTCTCGCAGGCTCAGAGCTGCTGTCTGGACTCTCTGTGCAGAGCTGCTCCCCGCGGATCAGTGAGTAGAGAGAGGCAGCGAGGGACATGCTGTAACTTCTCATCCCTGCCTCTCTCCACACAAACAGCGACCCGTACTGGCCGGCCCTGGTATTGCAGAATAATCTCTGTTTATACTGAGACTGACATTTGTATTGCCGCCATTAATGTAATACCGGCACCGGCTAGGCAGCCTCAAATACCTGAGAGATATTTCTGAGAAATACATGGCAACCCTAAGAGTGGTGTGTACATTTTTTTTTTTTTTTTTTTTTAAATCAATGGGCCTATTCCATGGGCTTGAGCTTGGGCCTGGAGCTGCAGCTCCACCATCCCCTATCTTAATCCGGCCCTGCTCATCACGGTATCTCTGCAAATTCAGAATACCATCAATACTGTACAGTGAAAACCGGTATTCATTCGTGAAGAGAACACCTCTCCAAAGTGCCAGACACCATCAAATGGGAGCATTTGCCCACTCAAGTCGGTTACGACGACGAACTGCAGTGAGGTCGAGACCCCGATGAGGACGATGAGCATGCAGATGAGCTTCCCTGAGACTGTTTTTGACAGGTTTTGCAGAAATTCTTTGGTTATGCAAATGAATTGTTGCAGCAGCTGTCTGAGTGGCTGGTGTGGTTGGATGTTGGAGATGCTGGATGTGGTGGTTTTGGGCTGGTGTGGTTACATGTGGTCTGCGGTTGTGAGGCCGGTTGGATGTACTACCAAATTCTCTGAAACGCCTTTGGAGATGGCTTATGGTAGAGAAATGAACATTCAATTCACGGGCAACTGCTCTGGTGGACATTCCTGCAGTCAGCATGCCAATTGCACTCTTCCTCAACACTTGCAACATCTGTGGCATTGTCCTGTGTGATAAAACTGCACATTTTAGTGTGGCCTTTTATTGTGGCCAGCCTAAGGAACACCTCTGCAATAATCATGCTGTCTAATCAGCATCTTGATATGCCACACCTGTGACATGGATGGATTATCTCGGCAAAGGAGAAGTGCTCACTAACACAGATTTAGACAGATTTGTGAACAATATTTGAGATAAATAGTCCTTTTGTGTACATAGAAAAAGTCTTAGATCTTTGAGTTCAGCTCATGAAAAATGGGGGCAAAACGAAAGTGTTGCGTTTATAATTTTGTTCAGTGTCCAGGGCAGTATCTTAACTGTTCCTATAACTGCACTCTTCTACACAGAGATGTCAGATGTATCACTAGGTATCTGCCCCCCCAACGTGAGGGTTAAAGCCCCAAGTGTTCCTTTAACCACTGGGACTTATACTGCATTCACTTTCCACATCATTTTAGCTCCTCTTTCAGCCCTTGAGATTTGTACTGTCCCTTCTTCTTCATGTTATGATTTCACATGTTCCTTCTTCTTCATGTTATGGTGACTGGATATTGCATCATCCACCACTGCAGTCTCCCATTCCTTGTCTACTACCACAATAGTTGGTTGGGCAGTACTTGCTTATCTGTCTGGATATGGAAGCTCCGACCGGGTCTTAGCCCTGGTATACTCAACTACCTTTTGAGGCACCTCCTATGGACTTACGCAGCTCCTGCCCATATTTTGTGCAGATGTTTTGGTACACAATCCCAGCAACTTGGTTGTTCCTCTCAGTGAATGCTGTCCCTCAGTATTAGATAATATAGCTGTCACTGTATTTCAGTATACTCTGAACTGAAAAAAATCAATAAATATTAAAATTTTGTACAAAAACAGGCACACCCTACAAGAAAATATCTCAATCCCTTATTCAAAAGCTTACTTTGCCTCGTCGCTTCCTTGTACCTTTTGGCATTAAATAATAAGGAAGGTGAGATGAAAAAAGTCGGGGATCCGGTCGGGTTTTAAAATCAATATTATAGAGATTAGATTCAATCCATGGAGCTCTGGCCATATTATCAATAGCTTCTGTTCCCTTGCGGTGTCCTTCATTGAGAATGAGACTTAGAATTTGCTGTGTCCAAATGGTTCCTGTACAAGAGCAATTATAAAATACCATAGCTTTCAAATAGTCAGCAAAATTTTACTTTTTGCAGATCCATGTTCTCTGCAATTAGTTTTAATGATGAATCATTTAAAGAAAAGAATGACATACCACAATTTGCATATATAAATACAATATTTAAAGTTCTAAATATTAGCCCTATAGACTTAAAGGACATTTATTGTTTCTTAAAGGAATACTCTAATTAAAAAAAATATCTATCAAGCTCACAGAATGTAATAGTTTTTAAAAAATGATCAATTTTCACTTCGATTTAGTACATTTTACCTAAGTTTGTGCGTACTACAAGTTAATTTTGGCTCAGTACATTCGGCCATGCTACATAGTCACTTTGTATAGTACATTCAGCCTACATTCGGCCATTCTGCATTTTCATTTTGGTTCAGTACATTTTGCCACGCTACAGTTTCACTTTGGTTCTGCCCATATGGCCTATGTTTGGCCATGCTACATTTTCAATTTAATACAGTAGATTTGGCCTACTGTGAGCCATGCTACATAGTCACTGTGGTTTAGTACATTCAGTCTATGTTCTGCCATGCTGCATTTTTAATTTAATACAGTATATTCGGCCTGCGGTGAGCCATGCTACATAGTCACTTTTCTTTAGTACATTTGGCCTACGTTCGACCTTGCTTTCTTTACTTTATTTGAAGCCTTGTTCATCAACACTACCTGTCTATAGGCATTCACATATTTATTATATCATCAGTTTATCCCCAGGTTTTACTTATGTTTACTATATTGCATCCTTAAGTTTTTATTAAACTACCTACTGTTTATCAATTGCTGCTAAATTTACAAGTTTTGGACTACTACAGTGTACTTCAAACTAAACCTCTCATATAATAGTTTTTATCTCTTTCTCCTCTCCCCAGCTTCTCTGTGTCTCTTCCCCTCCCCAGCCACCTTATGTCTCTTTCTCCACTTCCCCATCTCCATCGTGTGACTCTTACCTCAGCCCCTTCTTTGTATTTTTCCCTCCTTCCCCACCCCTCTCTCTCTTTCTCTCCTTTTGTGTATCTTGTTCTCCCCTTTCCTATATGTCTCAGCACCTTGTCTCTTTCTCTCCACTTCCCCACAGCACCTGGTCTCTTTCTCTCTGTGTGTGTCCCTTCAGTCCATCTGGGTGTCTCCCCCCCAGTCCATGAGTTTTGTGGCTGTGGAGCTGGCTGCACAGTACTGTTATGTTTTGCTACTGTATAGCTTTGCCAGAGATACTGCAGCCAGGGGTGGAGCAAGGAATTTTTACTACACAGACAAATATGTATTTTGTTCCCCCTATCTGAACTCCCCCTGAAAATGCATATTCACCTGTGTGTCCCTTAATCCCACTCTTGAATTTCTTACCCCCTTTTGTGTTTCTTGTCTTCTTGTTTGAATGTCTTACCCCCTTTAGTGTATCTTATCCAACTTTTGTCTTACATTCCGCTTTAGTATATCTTAACCACCCATGTTTTCCCTTGTTGTATCTATTTCTTCCCTCCAGCTGCTTTGTGTGTCTCTTGCTCCCTTCCAGCCCCGTTGCGTATTTCTTTCCCCCTAGCACTTGTCTCTTTCTCCCCCACCCTTTTATGCTGCTTTTTCTCCACTTCCCTCGCCTCTCGGTCTCTTCCCCTTCATCAACCCCTTTGTGTGCCTCTTCCCTCTGTCCCTTTTGTGTATCTCTTTCCTCCCTTCCCCACCCCCACTATGTCTCATTTTCCCCATCAGCCCCTTTTGTGTATTTCTCTGTCTCTTTATCCCTCCAGTCCTTAGCACACTTACTCTTTCTACTCACAGCCCCTCTGTCCCACCCTCAGCCACTCTGGGTATGTCCCCCAGCCCATGTTTGTCTCTTTTACCCCTTCCCCAGACCCTGTCTGTCTCTTTTGACCCTTCTATCAAATATCTGTATTTTGTCCCTTCCCCAGTATGACATCCCGCAGCCCCTCTGGGTGTCTCTCCCCCCAAGCCCCTGTCTGTTTCTTTTGCCTTTGCCTCTTCCCCAGCCACTCTGTGGTGTTTTTGTTTTTGTTTTTTGTGTTTCGCCAGTCCTTCTGGGTGTCTTTCCCTCCCAAGCCCCTGTCTGTCTCTTGTCCTGTTCTCAGCCCCTCTGTGTCTCTTTTGTGCGTCTTTCCCCTCACCCCTTTTCTGCATCTTTCTCCCCTTCCCAGCCTCTCTGTGTGTCTCTTCCCCCCCAGCATCTTGTCTCTTTCTTCCCAGCCCCTCTGTCTCTTTGTGTCCCTCCAGCCCCCCTATGTGTCTCATTCCCACCAATCCCCCAGCTCCTCCAAGAGTGTCAGTCCACTTAGCGCCTCCATATGTCTTATCCCCTCAGCCTCTCCACATACCTAATCTTCCCCCAGCCCCTCCATGTGTCTCATTTTTCCCAACCCCTCCATATTCCGCTGTACGCCTGTTATACCTGAGCTGGCTATAGCTCATTTAAATGTGAGTGGAATATATTTATCTTTTTATCACATATATTGTCCCTTACACTCTGTACGATTGGTCTCTTATCTTATGTCTTCCATATAACGAGAACAATCGGACTACTTTAAACAGAGAGGAGACCCCTTCATCAAAAGCACCTTAAAATACATTTATTGCCACAATGCAACTTCTAATCTTTTTGGACTATTTTATATACAATACCAACTACCGTATATACTCGAGTATAAGCCGAGTTTTTCAGCACATTTTTTGTGCTGAAAAACCCCAACTCGGCTTATACTCGAGTCAATAGTCTGTATTATGGCAATTTGCATTGCCATAATACAGACCTCGGCTGTGGGGGCTGCAGAGAGATGTTACTTACCTTTCCTGCAGCTCCTGTCAGCTCTCTCCTCCTCCGCCGGTCCGTTCAGCTCTTCTGTCAGCTCACAGTGTAAATCTCGCGAGAGCCGCGGCTCTCGCGAGATTTACACTGGGAGCTGACCGAGGTGCTGAACGGACCGGCAGAGGAGGAGAGAGCTGACAGGAGCTGCAGGAAGGTAAGTAGCATCTTTCTGCAGCCCCCACAGCCCCCTCCTACACAGTGCCCATCCACTGGACCACCAGGGAAGGAGAGCCCCCCTCCCTGGCCAGCTAGCAAAAAAAAAAATGCATATATATATTAATAATAATAAAAAAAATTAAAATAATAAAAATAATAATTAAATAAATAATAATAATAAAATAAAATAATAAAAAAAAATGTAATGAAACAAAAAAATATTAAAATAATAATTAAAAAATAAAAATGCCCACCCCCCACCAAGGCTCTGCATCACACTCTGCATTACACACACACATACACACACTGCATTCACACACACACACACACTGCACTCATACACACACACAGCACTCATACACACACACTGCATTCATACACACAGCATTCTCATACACACACACTGCACTCATACACACAGCATTCATACACACACACTGCATTCATACACACACACTGCATTCATGCACACACACTGCATTCTCATACACACACACTGCACTCATACACACAACATTCATACACACACTGCATTCATACACACACACTGCACTCATACACACAGCATTCTCATACACACACACTGCACTCATACACAGCATTCTCATACACACACACTGCACTCATACACAGCATTCTCATACACACACACTGCACTCATACACACACACTGCATTCATATACACACTGCATTCATATACACACACTGCACTCATACACACACTGCATTCTCATACACACACACTGCATTCATTATATACACACACTGTAAATAAATATTCAATTAATATAATTTTTTAAGGATCTAATTTTATTTAGAAATTTACTAGTAGCTGCTGCATTTCCCACCATAGTCTTATACTCGAGTCAATAAGTTTTCCCAGTTTTTTGGGGTAAAATTAGGGGCCTCGGCTTATATTCGGGTCGGCTTATACTCGAGTATATACGGTATTCTGTTTGCACTCTTTTTATGTCTCATTTATATGTTTTATAATATCTGTAGTCCACATTGATATATTTTGGCGCAGCCTTGCATTACTGTTGTTTATGCCTATAACTTTAGCTTCAACAAGTGGAATGAAAGAGTGGAGGAGACAAAGAAGAGGGGATTAGGAGTTGATTGTTTTCAAGTCCAGTTATGGATTATGCACGAGACATAAGCCAGTGGGAAGAGACAGTATTTCCTAACAGCAGCTAGTTGGAAGCAGTACTTACATCTAATACATTATCTTACATCCAGCATAGTTTCATGTTTTGAACATTCTTCACTGGGTTGCAGTATAATATTTACCCAAATCTTACCAATCAATTACTTTATTGCTTATCTTCCTAACAAATTGGGAAGAAACTGATTCAGGTGCTGAATCAGTCAAGGTACATGGCTGAAACGATCGTCTGGGGTTGCTGTATCTCTCGTGCAGAGAGAACTTGCTGGCATTTCGGATCTGGACTGCCCGTATGGGTGGGACCAGTCTGATATGTTTCAGAGATGTTCTCTCTGTAATGGCACAAGATGAGCAAAAACAGCTTGAGATATGAGCGGGGACCCACCGAAGGGCAGGCTATTTCAGCTGCTGCCCGTTCTCAGTATACTCTTGCGACCCATTTTTGCTCTCCACAAGGTGCAAGTAGTCCTAATAATGAGGGGGGAGGAGGTGGGGCGCTTTGTTAATTATTTCTATTCTAACACTAGGTGGTATTGATATTTTTTGTCCTATTTTTCAGGCCTACCAGTTCATAAGTTTCAGTACACCACAACAGACTCGCTCTTACTGAGTTTATTATTATTTAGTTTAGCTAATTTTCTTATTTCGGTTTGTCAAATAAAATAAAAATCAAATAAGGGCTTTTTAAATTTTGCTCTTTCATCTGTTGAGTTGATAGTTTCCCAATGTTGGTATGCTTACAAACTAGGGCATTATCTACTAAGCAACTAAAAGATAACAATTAAGAAAAGGGCTTTTTTTCATTTTGTCTGTCAGCTATTCGGAAGATAGCTCCTTAATTTGGTATCCTTACCATCCATCCAGCCACAGATACCACATAGAGACTGGAGATATATCCTCAATCTAACCAGTGATATCATATAAAATATTATCCATCCAGGGATATTATATAAAATCTGGGCAGGGATATCACATAGAGACTATGGATATATCACCTATCCAGGTATAGCACACGGAGACTAGGTATATATCACCTATCCAGCCAGGTATAGCACGTGTAAACTTTTGATAAATCACCTATCCAGCCAGGTGTATCCCAGAGAGACTGGTGGTATTGTGCCACTTTGTCCTGGAGAGGCCTGCTTGCCTTCCTCCTCCCCTGCGACTATGGCTCCAGGGAGATTGTACCCTCTTAAATCAGCATTTGGGCATATTGTATTTTATTATGCTGTGTATGGCCCTTTAAGAACCGTCGGTGGGCACATTGTGACTTTGGAGAGCAATGCCCCTTTAAGACTATGGCCCCTGGAAGAGATTGCCTGTTAAAGACTGTTTTAGCAGATTGTGTAGCCAAATCCATGGAACTGAAATCGGCTACACATTTCAACGAACACCGCTGACCCTTACCTTCTCCTGCACTGAGTTTTCAGCCACAGAGACTAAGTCCCGTTCGAAGATTTGAACGCACATTCGAATGGGACTTAGTCAATTGACCGACCACACAGCCCAAATCTATGGAACTGTTTTGGGCAGGAAAATGTGCCTGCGGTCGGTCACAAAGGACTTCCGACTAACTTTTGAACTAATGGAAGGATCTGCATGATTTTTGAGTATGTTCATATTTCAAGTATGCTGATTAATAATATGTGGTTTATGAAGATTGGATGTGTGGTTTTAAAGTTACAGTACATGTATAAAAACTGTATTTTTCCTGCTTGTGATAATTATGTTAACCCATTGTGTACCATAATTATATCACAGGCAGAGGGGAGGATTTTTTGTATAATTGCTAGGAGTGTTTTCTGTAATGTACATGTGTTATTGGTTGTTCTGTAAAACCCTGTGGGTGGTCCTATGTAGGGAAAACCTGCATAAAAGAAGGCCCTTTGGTGTCAAGTAAATGAGATCCTGTTTGACCCTCAATACGTAGCTTTGTCTCGTTATTGGAGGGAGCTGCTATAATCACACTGGGGATTGCTATGCTCTGCATACTCCCCTGAGTTTGAATCACTTAGCTCTTTTAAGAGCTTGTTCCTGATACGCTCTCCTGGAGGAGAGGTCTTCCCCACACAGTCCTGGAGGACAGAAGCTGATCCAGGGTGGACGGAAGATGGCGAGGCTCCAGTTAAGCTACGGCGGTTGTGGAGTATGCGGTGGTTGTGGTGTCCAGTGCGGTGCTTGTGGTCCTCGGCGCAAGCTGGGAAGCATCCATTAACGGAAGGTTCCGTTACAGGTATATAATTCATCCAGCCAGGGATATCACAGACTGGGCATATATTAATCAACCAGCCAGGGATATCACAGACAGTGTCGTCCTTTTTGCCCACGACAAAATGGTGGGTCCCATCACGTGTCTCTTGGGCATTGATATTGATTCTGTGGCGGTGGAATGCAGTTTGTCCTTGAATAAGATTCTAGGTTTGCGGCGGGCAGTGTCTATGGCCCTAGGGTTGCGTAAGATCTAGCTGTGGAACCTGCAGTTGTTGCTGGGCAAGCTGAATTTCACCTGTAGTATCATGCTGATGGGGCGGGTCTTTAACAGGAGTCTGACTGCGGCGACGTCCGGGATCAACGGACCCTGGCACTTCATTCGGCTGACTCTGCCTCTGCGGGAGGATCTGGCGGTCTGGGACTCCTTCCTGGCTGCCATAATTGGCAAGGTCTCAAACACGGAGCTACACCTCTTTACGGATGCAGTGGCTTTTGTGGGGTTTGGGGCGATTCTGGGCTCTAGTTGGTGTGCTGCCTCTTGGCAGGACAGTTGGCATGTCTCTGGCCTCACTAAGAATCTGGTTTTCCTAGAGCTCTTCCCCATTCTGGTGGCGGTGGAGGTTCGGGGGTCCCGGTTTTGGGATAAAAGGGTTGTTTTTCACAGTGACAATCTGGGAGTGGTTCAAGCTATCAATCGGTTGACGGCCTCCTCCCCTCCAGTAGTTCGCTTGCTTCAGCGGTTTGTGCTCCGATGTTTATGTCTAAACGTGATATTGTAGGGCTGAGCATATATCTGGCGTTCAGTCTCCAGGGCCACATGGAGTCTATACAGTAAGGTGTGGTGTGAATGGGACACAGGAGCATGATCAGGGTGGTTTTGGTACCCTGGCTGCCCGCCTCACAGGGCTTTTGCAGCTGTTGGATCACTGGGAGTCAGTGGGTAAGTCTCCCTCTGCAATCTCCTCACATTTTTGGGGTCTTAGCTTCCTGTTCAAGCTACGGGGATGGGAAGACTCTACCAAGGCGTTTTGGTGTGCCAGGCGCTGAAAGGCTTGAGGCGTCTGATTTCTTCAGCGGATGCAAGAAAGCCAGTCTCCGCTGTGCTATTGACAAGATTGTGTGGAGTGCTTCCTCTGGTCTATTTTTGAGGCCCGTCTATTCGCATTGGCCTATTCCCTGGTATTCTTTGGGGTTATGCGGATTGGGTAATTAGTGTGCCCTAGTAGGCGCTGCAGTGGTGGGGTGTTGTTTGCCGATGTTCAGTGCACTGAGGATCAAATTGCATTTAAGATCCGATGCTCGAAGACGGATGTTTTGGTACATGAGGATGGGAGCTTTCTTTCTCATTTCCAATTTTATTCGGGTCTTTCGTTTGGGGCTGAAGGTCCTGGGGATTGACAGCAAGGAATATTGTGGGCATTTCTTTCAGATTGGTGCTGCCATGGAGGCTTCTAGGCTGGGTATGCCGGCGCAAGCGGTTCAGATGATAGGGAGGTGGGCATCTGGGCGTTTTGTTTCATATGTTCATCCTTCCTGCCTCCTGAATTGATGTTTCTCTCCACAGGTGCAACTCCCCCCAGGGTCTGGGTGATTGGCACTTGTATGTATACTGGGCCAGGAGGCGTGAAGCTGTCTGTCCGGGAGGCGAGCTCTTGGGTTTTCACGCCTTCTGAAGCGGTGGTTCGTTGGTTTGGTATGAAATGGGTTTGGCATCTCCCGGAGCTGGTTCAGCTCTCCCTCCTTCGGGGTGCACCGAGCGTCCTAGTTATTTACCTGGGGGATAATTATCTTGGGACAATGCCTATATGGGGGTTGTCGGATGCTATTAAGAGGGACTTGGCACGCATCTTAGTTCTGTTTCATTTGGTCGGAGGTCATTTCCCGTAACTACTGGCAGCGAGCCCATAGTTAGAGAGCCATGTAGTGATGTTGTATTAAATTAAATAGGAGGGTCTCTAAGTTTGTCTTGGGGGTGAAAGGGATCCTGGTTCGCCACAGGGTGTTCGAAGGGGAGGCGGCAAATTTATTTCGGGGTGATGGCGTGCACCTCACGGAGGTCGGGCTTGACCCTTTTAATCTTGCTATCCAGGAAGCAGTGGAACAGGCCTTGAGTGGTTTGGGTGGGGCCCCTGCTGATTTTAAGCATAAAACTGCGGGGTTGTGGTGGGGGGCGTGTCCTTGCCAATAGGTGTTGGGGGCTATTACACTGAGTGTCAGGATATGGACAAGGTTGGGTCTCAACCTCCCCTCTCTGTATGGTAAACTTTTCAGTTACTTGGACGTGTCTACCGAGCTAAAAGCCGGCTGGTGGTAAACATTAAAAGGAAAAGGAAATTTGGTTTGGACAAGGGGGGTGGTGAGAACCCAGTGGGCAAGTTAGTGCATAGGCACATGGTCTTGTTCATTGGCAAGGACGTGTATTTAAAGTCAGTAGAGCCTATGTGTTCATTTGTATGTTAAGTTATGGATTATTTATGTATTTATCTCTGGTTAGAATTAAATGATAAAGTTAATAAAAGTTGGATGAGTCCTACAGTCTTATGTTTAATAAATGCTGTGGCCTGTTTCATTCAAATTCGGTGTTTGGCGTTATTGGGGGATGTTTGGGGTAGGATCTGTTATTCTTATTTGCTTCACATTCCCCGCTATGTCCATACATGATGCTATCAGCTCGCTGGAGTTGTCCTCTAGCTCTCGATAAAACCATCTGAATGGTTTGACCCAAACTGGGGTTCTTTGAGGCACAGGAGACCCAGTTCATACACTCTGAGCAGCAAATGTGGATGTTACACTTTCCTGAACATCAATTTCATCCTGATTGGCTGACAGCATCACCTGACATGTTAAGCCAATCTTTCAAATATTAATGAAATTAATCAGTGTTAATTTTGTCGACTAACAATTTTAGTCAGATTTTTGTCTACTATAAGTTTTTAGATTTAGTCGACTAAAATAGGACTAAAACTAAAATGGCTTTTTAATCAAAATACTATAACTAAAACTAAATTGAAATTTGTCGCCAAAATAAAGACTGGTGTGTAAGACACAAGGAGGAAGGTTAAACTGGTTCATGGATTGCAGGATAAAACTTACCAGGAAAGGTTAAAGGATCTTAACATGTATAGCTTGGTGGAAAGACGAGACAGGGGGGATATGATAGAAACATTTAAATACATAAAGGGAATCAACACAGTAAAGGAGGAGACTATATTTAAAAGAAGAAAAACTACCACAACAAGAGGACATAGTCTTAAATTAGAGGGACAAAGGTTTAAAAATAATATCAGGAAGTATTACTTTACTGAGAGGGTAGTAGATGCATGGAATAGCCTTCCAGCTGAAGTGGTAGATGTTAACACAGTAAAGGAGTTTAAGCATGCGTGGGATAGGCATAAGGCTATCCTAACTATAAGATAATGCCAGGGACTAATGAAAGTATTTAGAAAACTGGGCAGACTAGATTGGCCGAATGGTTCTTATCTGCCGTCACATTCTATGTTTCTATGTTTCTATGAGAAGAAATGAGACACATGGGGGGCTGAGGGAATGAGACACATGGGAAGCTGGAAGCCACCAAGAGAGTAGAGGCAAAAGAGACAGAGTTTTAAACCTACTGGAGATTCAGTCGACTAAAATCTACTGGAGATTTAGTCAACTAAAACTAAAAGAATTCAGATGACTAAAATACGACTACAGCTAAAATGGCTTTTTAGTCAAAAGACTATGACTAAAATTAATTTGCTGCCAAAATGAACACTAAAATTTATATTGCTAATACAGAACTGGAACTTTCATGTTAGCAAGCAGTGATCAAGGTATGAGTACAGGTGAACAAAGGTCTAATAGCACCATAACCGCTATTTCTCAGCGCAGTTGGTTTTTGCTTTTTGTGTGTATACACAGACCTAATAAACAATATAATATTTGTATGGAAATTTTAAAATACATAAATAGCATAAACATATGCACCAACATAAACACACACACAACCCTAATTAGTCTTTTACTCTTGCATAACTGGCCACAATTAAGTAGTCACAGACTCCAACTCATGCCTGCATAACTAGCCACTGTCACACATAATTATATTACTAAGCACACTCACTCAATTTGCTGGGCTTGTGTACATACATAGGTTGAACACTCCCCAATGTGCTGTTTGTCTATTTTGAAAAGAGGGAAGTGAGGAACGAATCAAGAAATCAATTCTTGATGTGTGTCCCTCTCCCTCCCTCTCTCTCTTCATTTACCTGATTTTGGATAAGTCACCAAAAAAATATCGCTGTCTCTGATTTCAAGATGCTCCAGAGAATCTATCCATTCAGGTGTTGTTAATGCAGTGTTAAAACATATTCCTTTATGGTAAAACAGAGTTGGATTAGCATTGTCATTGAGCTGCTCATGGGCCATTTTTAACACACCTTGAAGTAAACAAGACAAAAAAGTAAACTTAACAAAATTCTATGGTTAATAGTTTTGGCTAAACAATATATAACAGTAATTAGACTGTTCCTGGACTATGCTTTTTAAAAAAATAAAAAATAAACAAAAGATATTTAACATTATCTATGAATAGTTTCTGCTTTATAATACAAAATATGTAAGAAAAAGTGTTTGTTTAGTACCTTTTAATCGCCAATGTCCTTTGCAGAGCAATTTCATTAAAACAAACATGAACATCACAAGGGCTTTTTATATTTAGAAAAGTTAGTATCTCGCCAAATACTGTGTAGAAACTTTTCCATTCCATGACCTTGGGCTATGTATTTTGTATATCTTGGACAGCATTTAAAAAGGTTTCTTGAGTTTTTGGATAATAGCCAGAGGATTTACAATCTGAATTTCAGTTAAAGCAATTAAAATGTTTGGCTTCAGTTTTCAAAGCACGGTTATAAAATAATTCTTACCTAGGAAATGCATACCTAAACAGAAAATTCATTTCTGAAGCATAAGGACTCCTAGAGGACATATTAGACATATTATCACTAACATTTTATTCCCATAAATTTGTTTAAATCAGTTCTATTTCCTCCATATTACAAATGAGTATTTCACAAAGATTGAATATTTCTGAAACATTCAGGTTGACTGTTGTAATTTCACTGAACTTACAACCCAGTCAAAATATTTACTAAGACAAAAGGGGGACTACTTTGTCTCAGTTTTTTTCCTACACTTGACAAAAAAAGGCAGAGCTACTTCTGTCAAGCTTATCATTTCCCCCCAGCCTTCACGAGTGGCGGCTGTTGGGAAATTAAGCTCTTTTTATGAATCCTCACAGAATTCTCCATAGTTCTCAAAGATGCTGAGAGGATCTGAAGAAGAACAGATGGAAAAGGATGGATGGGACTGTGAGGGACAAGTTTTGGTAAGTAAATCTCACTTTTCCCTGTCCCCCATGGCCAACTGACCCCCAGCATCAATTTCACTGTCCGTCATTAAATTATGCAAAAAGCCCAGTCGGTGACAGAGGCCCTTTAAAACAAAATTCCAAATACTCATAGTATTTTCTTTGAACCTGAAGTTTATCAAATAAAATCAAAGCAATTTAGATATAATTTCTTGTGTGTGCAAATTTTGTTCTGTAACAAATACATAGCTTTTGCTATCATTTTGATCACTTCTGACACTTGGATGAAATGTCCATAATTTTCATGTGAACAATTCACAGATTTTACCCAAGTATGTCTTTTTTTAAACTGCTGAAACTTCTAAACACTGCAAAACTTCATGATGTGAAAGCAGCTAAGTCATCTTTTTAAGAGGATTTCTCCTTTTGGGTGGGCTAGCGGGCGCGAGCGGCTCTGCGGGTGCAAATTTTCAGTGACCGTCAGGAGGGAAGTGCTCCCTCCTGCCAGGCCACCTTCTGGACCCCCCGACGTGGCAGAGTTCTAATCCGAGGCTGCGAGGGAGCTCTAACCTCTCTGTTCCCTCGCGCAATGTTTGCTGATGCCGCGGGAGCCGGAATATGACGTCATATTCCATTCCTGCTCCCGGCATCAGCAAACATCGCGCGAGGAGCAGAGAGTTTAGAGCTCCCTCGCCGCGTCTGATTAGCACACAGTCGCCCGCCGAAGTGAAGCCCCACTGGACCCCATGGACAGATAGGGAGGCTGGGTGGACATTTAATATTTATAATTTGTGTTTATATGTGTGTGCCTATAAGTATGTGTGTGTATGTGTCTGTAAGTGTATGTGTGTGTGTGTCTGTAAGTGTATGTGTATGTGTGTCTGTGTTTATGTATGTGTGTCTATAAGTGTGTGTCTATAAGTGTGTGTCTATAAGTGTGTGTGTGTGTGTCTGTAAGTATATGTGTGTCTGTCTGTAAGTGTATGTGTGAGTGTGTATGTTTGTCTGTATGTATGTGTTTCTCTGTGGGTGTGTGTGTCTGTAAGTGTATGTGTGAGTGTTTGTCTGGGGGAGAGTGTGTCTGTAAGTGTATGTTTGTCTGAGTGTGTGTGTGTTTGTCTGTGAGCAGAGTACTTGTAGAATAGAAGAAAGAAGGAGCAGAGTATTTGTAAAAAAAAAGAGAGAAGGCGCAGAGTACTTGTAGAATAGGAGAAAGAAGGAGTAGAGTACTTGTAAAAAAATGAGAAAGAAAAGGAAAAGGAGATAATTGTTGTTGGCTAATAATAGTAAGTGTGCTACCTAGCTCACCCTTCCTACTGGGAATTGCTATAAGAAAGGTTAAAAAATAGAAAAAAGGAAGAAAAAAAAAGTGGGGAGGGGAATTGAGGAGGGGAGCTGATGCACAGATGAGAAATCATATTATGACCAAACAGAGACATCGTCTGAATATCACCGAAAGAGGAGACCTTTGTTCCTTACAAAAATCGAACCAGATATCAAATATTTAGTCTCGCAGCATCAACCTCAAGGATCTCATTAATCACTAGTAAAGGCAATTTCAATTTACTTTATTGCTTTCGCATTAAACTTTATAAAGTTAAAAACATTATAAACATGCATTAAGTAGAAATAAAAAGATAAATGTACGTATATATTTTTTTTTTTAAAACACCCTCCTTTCTAAAAAATAGTCTGCACTTGCGTGAAAACTGGTGGGCGGTAAGGAAATGTTTCCATCAAGAAACATGCATTAGTGGGTGGTAGATAGAAAAAGGTAGACTACCACTGGTCTAGGTCTTCTTGTGAGGAAAAGAAAAAAAAGATTAAGGATGCAAACTTAAATGTGATGCCCTGTCTTTGAAGCTTTTTGCATAAATAGATGGGGTGTGTCAACACTAATCAAAACTTTTTGGGAAGTTTGAAACACAATGCCCTCTGACTGGCTCTGGTGGGACTTGAACCCCTGTCCCTCACATTCTGCCTCCACACTTTGTTCATCATATGCAACTGTGAAGGCTGCTCTCCTAGGATGCTCTAGAAGGTTGCATAAACTTAACTGAATGCTTGTTGTCACATGTTCATCCTCACCTTGTGGTGTCTCTGAGGATAACTACCTTCCAGGCATTGGTGGAGATGCTGGTTGGCAGCCCTGTGCCGATGTGTCTGACTCCTGCGGCATATTGAAAGCCGCTGCGGACGCATACCAATTTATAACCCCACGTCCACCCACAGTATTGACAACGTCAACATGTGTGTGACATCACGCAAAGGACGCGCACGCACTTATTTAAACTCCTTTCTTGCCTTTCCTCATTGCCCTGTTGTGGTTTCCCAGCATTACTCTTCTTCATGCTCCTGACCCTTGTCTGTCTTGACTACAACTTTCAATGCTCTTCTTACCTGCCTGTATTTAATAACATATATTTTGTATTTTTATATTTTGTACCTCTTCTGGTCTCTAGTGTTCTCTTAGTCCTGTTATTTCATAGTTCTATCTTTATGTTAGCCAGGTCACTCTAAGATCTGGTAATAGGCCTCTTCCTATTCCTCTGTCTTTGCCTTTGTTAGGTCGCTGCCTCTCACCTGGCTGAGGATACTCTAGCCAAATCTGACAACCAATAAGTCACATTTTAAAATTTCCCCTGGCCACCCAGAGCTCATGTTTGACATTTCATCTCCTATCCACAGAGACATTCAAAACATATCTATCTATTGGGCCACTGTAAATAAGGAATCATAGTTTGCCCTTTCTGTTTCATTAACCTATCCTGTCCTAGGTTAATGCAACAGGAGGGGCAAACTATTTTTGGGGTTATTCATTTACTCACTATTGTTAGGGTGAGGGAGGATAGGTAGAGACTTTATTTTACAGGGAGGTAGTTGTTTTAGTGGGGCAAGTATAAGTGTTAGTGAACAGTCTGCTGTATGTATGCCTGGAAGAGTCTTCCCATGGTACATACATCTGTGGCAAATGTGAGTTTGTGGCTTACCTGGAAGCTCAGGTTGGAGATCTGTATAAGTGCAACACTGAGGCGGATTGACAACCCTGAAAAGGGCTTACTGCTCAATGAGCTGAGTTTGGTGGGGGCAGTCAGTGTAAGGAGATGAAACAGGGGATATTGATTTATTTAAAACATTTTTTTTTTTTTTTTTACTATGGAGGGCAGACTGTGCATGAACAGTCAATACTACAGTAAATACACTTAAGTAATAAAAAGAAACCACAATTTCCCTACTCCATCATTTATTGGCTGCTGGAAGGTGGCCTTGGACACCATGTGTGTGGACCCCCTATGGGAGAAGATCTGTAACTTAGTTCACCACTGTTCATTGGCAAGCAAAATGCAGGAGTCTGCACATAAACTTTTATCTGTGTGGTATAAGACCCACCAGCCCTATCCAACTTTGTTCCCTCGCAAGATGGTGGATGTTAGAGATGCCAGGACAATCTGTGCACTTTGCTTCATATTGTCAGGGCTTGCCTTAGTTGGGAGTCCGGTATGCAGAGATATATACGCTCACTCTTGCAAATAAACACAGACCAAGTTGACCAATTAAGGAACCACCTGGCCTGTGAGTCTGTGCAGGATATTGCTCCAAGTTGCAGTACAGGCAAGGACACAAGCAGGAGAATCATTGAGGATAAGCCAAAAGTCAGAGGGTGCCAGAAGTCAGAATAAATGATGGTAAGCCAAAGTCAGAAGATGCCAGATGTCAGGACACACGATAAGAATAAGCGAAGTTCATGATCCGCCTGAAAAACACTGGATCACAAACACAGGAACCAGAGTCAATGAACTGACACTGCCCTTAGGGAGAGGCAGTGTCTTATACCTGGCTAATTGGACATCAGCTTCAGGTGGGCTGAGATTGGTAGGAGCAGCCCCAGGTAAAATCCAGCCCCCAGTGCTGGAGACAAGGCAAGGATAAACATGATGCAGAAATAAGAACTGATGTGTGTCCTAGGGGCAAGATAGCAAGACTAGGACACAGATGGACCCCAGTTCAAATCCCCTGTTGGGCACTTCTGGGGCTACCACATCTGGATGTCACAGTGAGAACCGTGACACATATATGGTGGGAGTGTCCCTAAATAACCTACTTCTGGAAAATATATATGAAATATTAAAAGGACCACGCCCTCTGTTTTGGCCAGCATCATTCCTTCTCCACCATACTTCACTGGCAACTTCTGGGTACAAAAAAATAAATAAATGACCGTTTGAATCCTAAACACTGCCAAACATCTGATGCTCTGTCTTTGATAATGGAGGCGCTTGTTCTCAGGACATATTGAGACCTATATGGCAATTTGGGCACAATAGATAACCAATACCAAAACAGTAGGTTTCAGAAGTTTCTGCATAGCCCTTAGCTTTTCATTGTGTCTGATGGAAAGTCTAGTCTTTCTGATAGCAAGAGATAGTCAGTGGAGACACCCTTTTTGTTTTTTTTGTTTATCTCTCATCCTATTTTCTCTTGATCTTCATTTGATTTTGATGTGAACTTATCTTATTTTTTGTTATGATGTATCAACTGGTCTTGATGTGAGATGACACTTACCTTTGAAACTAATTACCAGTATAGTCTCTTTTTCCATGTTTTTTTGTATTTTTTTCCACTTTTATCAAATAGTTTTTCAATTTCTCTGGCCTAATTTATGTTCTAGTGGGGTGCTTTGGAATGCATGTTCGTCTTTGTGACTATGATTAATTGCACGTTCAATAATACAGATACTGGTGTTTTGATACAGTTTGTACTCTCTTGAGAAAGGCTTACAGCAAAAAGATTTTTTTTTATTTTTGGGGGGCGTGCCATGTGCGTAACAACCCCAAAAAATCTGGGGGGGATAGCATTTTTACTCGCCGGGTATATTCTTATTCCGTAAACTAGTAGTTGTTTATCCCATTGTACAGCGCTACGGAATTTGCAGTCGCTATATAAATGATTAAATAATAACATTAAAGGGTCACTACAGGGAAAGGGTTTTACTTACCCGGATACCGCACCGGGATCCTCCTGATTAGAACCACCCCTACCCTTCCCATGAATATTAGAACCACCCCTACCCCTTCCATGCACAAAAGAACCCCACCTACCCCTTCCACGCATATTAACACCCCCCTAACCCCTTCCATGCATATTAGAACCCACCCTACCCCTTCCGTTCATATTAGTACTCCCCTAACCCCTTCCGGGATGCAGTGTAAGGGGTGCATTGAGTGTGTGATGGATGTCAATCTCTCTCCCTCCCTTGTCACTCTTTCTCCCCGTCCCTCCCTCCCTCCCTTGTCACTCTTTCTCCCCGTCCCTCCCTCCCTCCCTTGTCACTCTCTTTCTCCCCGTCCCTCCCTCCCTCCCTCCCTTGTCACTCTCTTTCTCCCCGTCCCTCCCTCCCTCCCTCCCTTGTCACTCTCTTTCTCCCCGTCCCTCCCTCCCTCCCTCCCTTGTCACTCTCTTTCTCCCCGTCCCTCCCTCCCTCCCTCCCTTGTCACTCTCTTTCTCCCCGTCCCTCCCTCCCTCCCTCCCTTGTCACTCTCTTTCTCCCCGTCCCTCCCTCCCTCCCTCCCTTGTCACTCTCTTTCTCCCCGTCCCTCCCTCCCTTGTCACTCTCTTTCTCCCCGTCCCTCCCTCCCTCCCTTGTCACTCTCTTTCTCCCCGTCCCTCCCTCCCTTGTCACTCTCTTTCTCCCCGTCCCTCCCTCCCTTGTCACTCTCTTTCTCCCCGTCCCTCCCTCCCTCCCTTGTCACTCTCTTTCTCCCCGTCCCTCCCTCCCTCCCTCCCTTGTCACTCTCTTTCTCCCCGTCCCTCCCTCCCTCCCTCCCATGTCACTCTCTTTCTCCCCGTCCCTCCCTCCCTCCCTCCCATGTCACTCTCTTTCTCCCCGTCCCTCCCTCCCTCCCATGTCACTCTCTTTCTCCCCGTCCCTCCCTCCCTCCCTTGTCACTCTCTTTCTCCCCGTCCCTCCCTCCCTTGTCACTCTCTTTCTCCCCGTCCCTCCCTCCCTCCCTTGTCACTCTCTTTCTCCCCGTCCCTCCCTCCCTCCCTCCCTCCCTTGTCACTCTCTTTCTCCCCGTCCCTCCCTCCCTCCCTCCCTCCCTTGTCACTCTCTTTCTCCCCGTCCCTCCCTCCCTCCCTCCCTTGTCACTCTCTTTCTCCCCGTCCCTCCCTCCCTCCCTCCCTCCCTTGTCACTCTCTTTCTCCCCGTCCCTCCCTCCCTCCCTCCCTTGTCACTCTCTTTCTCCCCGTCCCTCCCTCCCTCCCTCCCTCCCTCCCTTGTCACTCTCTTTCTCCCCGTCCCTCCCTCCCTCCCTTGTCACTCTCTTTCTCCCCGTCCCTCCCTCCCTCCCTCCCTCCCTTGTCACTCTCTTTCTCCCCGTCCCTCCCTCCCTCCCTTGTCACTCTCTTTCTCCCCGTCCCTCCCTCCCTCCCTCCCTTGTCACTCTCTTTCTCCCCGTCCCTCCCTCCCTCCCTCCCTTGTCACTCTCTTTCTCCCCGTCCCTCCCTCCCTCCCTCCCTCCCTTGTCACTCTCTTTCTCCCCGTCCCTCCCTCCCTCCCTCCCTCCCTTGTCACTCTCTTTCTCCCCGTCCCTCCCTCCCTCCCTCCCTCCCTTGTCACTCTCTTTCTCCCCGTCCCTCCCTCCCTCCCTCCCTTGTCACTCTCTTTCTCCCCGTCCCTCCCTCCCTCCCTCCCTCCCTTGTCACTCTCTTTCTCCCCGTCCCTCCCTCCCTCCCTCCCTCCCTTGTCACTCTCTTTCTCCCCGTCCCTCCCTCCCTCCCTCCCTCCCTTGTCACTCTCTTTCTCCCCGTCCCTCCCTCCCTCCCTCCCTCCCTTGTCACTCTCTTTCTCCCCGTCCCTCCCTCCCTCCCTCCCTCCCTTGTCACTCTCTTTCTCCCCGTCCCTCCCTCCCTCCCTCCCTCCCTTGTCACTCTCTTTCTCCCCGTCCCTCCCTCCCTCCCTCCCTCCCTTGTCACTCTCTTTCTCCCCGTCCCTCCCTCCCTCCCTCCCTCCCTTGTCACTCTCTTTCTCCCCGTCCCTCCCTCCCTCCCTCCCTTGTCACTCTCTTTCTCCCCGTCCCTCCCTCCCTCCCTCCCTTGTCACTCTCTTTCTCCCCGTCCCTCCCTCCCTCCCTCCCTCCCTTGTCACTCTCTTTCTCCCCGTCCCTCCCTCCCTCCCTCCCTCCCTCCCTCCCTTGTCACTCTCTTTCTCCCCGTCCCTCCCTCCCTCCCTCCCTTGTCACTCTCTTTCTCCCCGTCCCTCCCTCCCTCCCTCCCTCCCTTGTCACTCTCTTTCTCCCCGTCCCTCCCTCCCTCCCTCCCTCCCTTGTCACTCTCTTTCTCCCCGTCCCTCCCTCCCTCCCTCCCTCCCTTGTCACTCTCTTTCTCCCCGTCCCTCCCTCCCTCCCTCCCTCCCTTGTCACTCTCTTTCTCCCCGTCCCTCCCTCCCTCCCTCCCTCCCTTGTCACTCTCTTTCTCCCCGTCCCTCCCTCCCTCCCTCCCTCCCTTGTCACTCTTTCTCCCCGTCCCTCCCTCCCTCCCTCCCTCCCTTGTCACTCTCTTTCTCCCCGTCCCTCCCTCCCTCCCTCCCTCCCTTGTCACTCTCTTTCTCCCCGTCCCTCCCTCCCTCCCTCCCTCCCTCCCTTGTCACTCTCTTTCTCCCCGTCCCTCCCTCCCTCCCTCCCTCCCTTGTCACTCTTTCTCCCCGTCCCTCCCTCCCTCCCTCCCTCCCTTGTCACTCTCTTTCTCCCCGTCCCTCCCTCCCTCCCTCCCTCCCTTGTCACTCTCTTTCTCCCCGTCCCTCCCTCCCTCCCTCCCTCCCTTGTCACTCTCTTTCTCCCCGTCCCTCCCTCCCTCCCTCCCTCCCTTGTCACTCTCTTTCTCCCCGTCCCTCCCTCCCTCCCTCCCTTGTCACTCTCTTTCTCCCCGTCCCTCCCTCCCTCCCTCCCTCGTCACTCTCTTTCTCCCCGTCCCTCCCTCCCTCCCTCCCTCCCTTGTCACTCTTTCTCCCCGTCCCTCCCTCCCTCCCTCCCTCGTCACTCTCTCTCCCCGTCCCTCCCTCCCTCCCTCCCTTGTCACTCTCTTTCTCCCCGTCCCTCCCTCCCTCCCTCCCTTGTCACTCTCTTTCTCCCCGTCCCTCCCTCCCTCCCTCCCTTGTCACTCTCTTTCTCCCCGTCCCTCCCTCCCTCCCTTGTCACTCTCTTTCTCCCCGTCCCTCCCTCCCTCCCTCCCTCCCTTGTCACTCTCTTTCTCCCCGTCCCTCCCTCCCTCCCTCCCTTGTCACTCTCTTCCTCCCCGTCCCTCCCTCCCTCCCTCCCTCCCTTGTCACTCTCTTTCTCCCCGTCCCTCCCTCCCTCCCTTGTCACTCTCTTTCTCCCCGTCCCTCCCTCCCTCCCTCCCTTGTCACTCTCTTTCTCCCCGTCCCTCCCTCCCTCCCTCCCTTGTCACTCTCTTTCTCCCCGTCCCTCCCTCCCTCCCTCCCTTGTCACTCTCTTTCTCCCCGTCCCTCCCTCCCTCCCTCCCTTGTCACTCTCTTTCTCCCCCTCCCTTGTCACTCTCTTTCTCCCCGTCCCTCCCTCCCTCCCTTGTCACTCTCTTTCTCCCCGTCCCTCCCTCCCTCCCTTGTCACTCTCTTTCTCCCCGTCCCTCCCTCCCTCCCTTGTCACTCTCTTTCTCCCCCTCCCTCCCTCCCTCCCTTGTCACTCTCTTTCTCCCCCTCCCTCCCTCCCTCCCTCCCCACTCTCTTTCTCCCCCTCCCTCCCTCCCTCCCCACTCTCTTTCTCCCCCTCCCTCCCTCCCTCCCCACTCTCTTTCTCCCCCTCCCTCCCTCCCTCCCTTGTCACTCTCTTTCTCCCCCTCCCTCCCTCCCTCCCCACTCTCTTTCTCCCCCTCCCTCCCTCCCTCCCTTGTCACTCTCTTTCTCCCCGTCCCTCCCTCCCTTGTCACTCTCCTTTTTCTCTTATATAATTTTTCCAGTTTACAGTAAGGGAAAAAAGTATTCAATCCCCTGCTGATTTTGAATGTTTGCCCACTGACAAAGAAATGATCAGTCTATAATTTTAATGTTAGGTGTATTTTAACAGTTGGAGTCAGAATAACAAACAAAAAAAAATCCAGACAATGCATGTCAAAAAAGTTATAAATTGATTTGCATGTCAATGAGTTAAATATGTTTTTAATCCCGTATCAATCACCAAGATTTCTGTATCCCAGGGGTCTGTGATACAGGTAAAGAGCTGCAATTATGAGCCCTCTCTTAAAGGGAGTGCTCTTAATCTCAGCTTATTACCTGTATAAAAGACACCTGTCCACAGAAGCAATCAATCAGATTCAAAACTTTCCACCATGGACAAGACCAAAGAGCTGTCCAAGGATGTCAGGGACAAGATTGTAGACCTACACAAGGCTGGAATGGGCTACAAGACCATCACCAAGCCGCTTGGTGCGATTATTCGCAAATGGAAGAAACACAAAGTAACTGTCAGTCTCCCTTGGTCTGGTGCTCCATGCAAGATCTCACCTCGTGGAGTTTCAATGATCATGAGAATGGTGAGGAATCAGCCTATAACTACACAGGAGGATCTTTTAAATTATCTCAAGGCAGCTGGGACCATAGTCACCAAGAAAACAATTGGTAACACACTACACCGTGAAGGAATTAAATTCTGCAGCGCCCGCAAGGTGGGGTCACCCATCTCAAGAAAGCACATGTACAGGCCTGTCTGAAGTTTGCCAATGAACATCTGAATGATTCAGAGGAGAACTGGGTGAAAGTGTTGTGGTCAGATGAGACCAAAATCAAGCTCTTTGGCATCAACTCAACGTGTTTGGAGGAGGAGGAATGCTGCCTATGACCCCCAAGAACACCATCACCACTGTCAAACAGGGAGGTGGAAATATTATGCTTTGGGGGTGTTTTTCTGCTAAGTAGACAGGACAAATGCATCAAAGAGACAAAAGACAGAGGCATGTACCGTCAAATTTTGGGCGAAAACCTCCTTCCCTCAGCCAGGGCATTGAAAATGGGTCGTGGATGGATATTTAAGCATGACAATGACCCAAAACACACAGCCTAGCCAGTCTCCAGACCTTAATTCCATAGGAAATCTGTGGAGGGAGCTTAAAATTCGAGTTGCCAAACGTCAGCCTCGAAACCTTACTGACTTGGAGAGGATCTGCAAAGAGGGGTGGGACAAAATCCCTCCTAAGATGTGTGCAAACCTGGTGGCCAACTACAAGAAACATCTGACCTCTGCGATTGCCAACAAGGGTTTTGCCACCAAGTACTAAGTCGAAAGTCAAATACTTATTTCACTCATTGACATGCAAATCAATTTATAACTTTTTTGACGTTTTTCTCGATTTTTTTGTTGTTGTTTTAATTCTGTCTCTCACTGTTAAAATACACCTATCATTAAACTTATAGACTGATCAATTCTTTGTCAGTGGGCAAATGTTCAAGATCAGCAGGGGATCAAATACCTTTTTCCCTCACTGTATTTTTGGTATGTAATCCATTATTTTCTTTTGTGTTTCCTTTAATGTTTTTTGATATTCCAGGCTGTGTGGGGTGTTAGACCTCTTATTAGGGGTCTTTAAAATGTGGTTGGATCTACTTATGTTGCTTTAGGAAAAAAAAAAAGGCCCCTCAGAGGGGATAGGATTATATATATATATATATATATATATATATATATATATATATATTTATATTAAGGCCGTTTGGCCTGTATTTGTGGAAAGGGGCTTAAATTAATTCACTCCCATATCGCTTGAGGTCAGCATCAGAATGATTTCCACTTCCGGGTCATCCAGACACCATTTTACCTGATTACTCCATGAGGTTTTCTAAGCTGAGCTGTGTCAGGATTCCAGCCACAGGCTTTTCTGGCCTCCCACCTTCTTTCTTCAATCCATCGCTGTGGATGGTGTCCAAGTGACTCACAAACCGTAAGTCGACCTTCCCGTTACGCCAGGCATCAGTCCCACGGCACCATGCACGGGTCAGGTCCTTACTTTACGGCTGCATTTTGTCTAAGTCTGTTCTAAAACCATTGCATGTTCATGCATATAATGCGTTTAAACCCCCTACCGGTCTTTGGGTGTACTACAGGCTTCTTAGACATTATCGCATTTCATGTACAAACCAACGAACCACTGCATTTTCGCCTGCACACTGACCCCTACCGTTCATTCAGTGTACTACAGGCTTCTCAGACATTATTGCATTTCATGTACAAACCAACGAACCACTGCATTTTCGCCAACACACTGACCCCTACCGGTCATTAAGTGTACTACAGGCTTCTCAGACATTATTGCATGTCATGTACAAAACAAAAAAAAAACACTGCATTTTCACCTACACACTGACCCCTACCGGTTTTTGGTGTACTACAGGCTTCTTAGACATTATCACATTTCATGTACAAATCAACGAACCACTGCATTTTCACCTACACACTGACCGCTATCGGTCATTCGGTGTACTACAGGCTTCTCAGACATTATTGCATTTCATGTACAAAAAAAAAAACCATTGCATTTTCACCTACACACTGACCCCTACCGGTTTTTGGTGTACTACAGGCTTCTTAGACATTATCGCATTTCATGTACAAATCAACAAACCACTGCATTTTCACCTACACACTGACCCCTACCGGTCATTCGGTGTACTACAGGCTTCTCAGACATTATTGCATTTATAGAAACATAGAAACATAAATTGTACATTTCATGTACAAATCAACGAATCACTGCATTTGCGCCTAAACACTGACCCCTATCAGTCATTCGGTGTACTACAGGCTTCTTAGACATTATTGCATTTCATGTACAAACCAACAAACCACTGCATTTTTCACCTACACACTGATCCCTACCAGTCATTAAGTGTACTACATGCTTCTCAGACATTATTGCATTTCATGTACAAACCAACAAACCACTGCATTTGTGCCTACACACTGACCCCTACCGGTCATTTGGTGTACTACAGGCTTCTCGCATTTCATGTACAAACCAACGAAACACTGCATGTTTACCTACATGCTGACCCCTACCAGTCAATCGGTATACTACAGGCTTCTCAGACTTTATTTCACTTCATAAGCAAACAAACTAACTACAGCATTTTCGCTTTTATACTGACTCCTATCTGTCAAACGGTAGGATTGACCCCTTAAGGACACATGACATGTGTGACATGTCATGATTCCCTTTTATTCTAGAAGTTTGGTCCTTAAGGGGTTAAAGGGTATTTTTTACCATACAATCAGCATTTCTGACCCCTACTCGTCAACAGCAAAACTGTCTTCACATGTCATATACAATTTACCAGCCAATATAAATTACACATAAGATTGTTTTAAACATAACCATAAATTAAACGCCAGCACGGGCTTAACTTCAGGTTTAATTCACAATAATTTACATTTCACATCAAGACCAACAGTGGTTCTATCAACACTGCCACCTACAGGTCTGTCAAGTACATTGACAATTTTCATGGGGTTTTACAAACACCAAAACACTGCCACTTATAGGTCAACAGACAAACAACATTTCACATACCAATCAGTATCCAACTACACTGCCACCTATAGGGCACTCGGCAGATCTCCAGTGCACTTGCATTTTGCAACACCATGTTCACTGACCCCTACCATTCAATAAAACATACAACAATTCACATAGCAAGCACTATATCAACATCTGGTATAAATACATATATTATTACACAGTAGCAGACGCATCTGTATATACGTAACTGGTAATATAGTTCACATACATTTTTCACAGCACGCTGCTCACACAACAGACTTTCCCCTGACAAGGGGACATACAACATACAAGGTGGGGACAGACCACTTTTTCACTTGTACATACGGCACTTAGTGGGTTAAGATTGATTCATATTTAACCAGTATGGCTACGATGTTTAATATTTACACATCAGGGCACTTGACTTTTCACATATACTGTACGTATTAAGATAAGCTTGGTCTATGCCATATTTCCTTATGCCATACGGTTTTATCCATTCAGGTTACAGTTACTACTAAAAAACCTATACGGATTGTCAGGTTCAATACCATACTACCAGGTACATACACCTGCTAACGTAGTGATCCATCTCTTACCAATTAGGGTTCTAGGGCCCAAGAGAGGGCCTCACCTGTCACTCCCCTTCTTATTTTCTGGTTACTGTCACCGAGAGGCCAACATCCTGCTACAACGTTCGGTGGCCACACAAAATCCCCTCACACCAAGTATAGATAGAGCCTCTCAAGCCACTTGGCAACTAGCAGGACATCACCAGTCACAAAAAAACACCAAGCCTAATTGTTTCGCCTTACGGCTTAGCTAGCAAGCCAGTACAAGACCCCTGGGTACAAATAATAATTGCAATCTTTATTGTTATTTAAGTATTTCTCAAAAAGATGGTGAAGAATCACCTCTTCCTAGCACCCCAGCTAGAATTGATACACCTTCAAGCAGAGGAGATGTTGCTAGTCCAGCAGCAATCAGATCCTGGACGATCCCACACATTACCACCGACCTAAGGAGGTGACAACTCCCCTACCCTGCCACAGCAAGGAAAGCAGAGTTATTCAAACTCGTCCATACATCAACGGACAACACGGAGGCAGGGGAAGGCCCAGCTACACCAACTCAGGTGACACCCAGGCCATGCTAGCCTCACTCATAAACTCATGAGCCAAAAAATTTATGACAGACTGGCAATCTCGAGTCGGTCACCACAGCCCTCACAAGGCTGTGCCTCACGCTACTGTACAACCAGCACCAACCGAAACTTGGTTACCTGGTACAATCAATTCTTATGACAGACAAGACGTTAACCCTGCACGTATGATCCCAGCACATTGGGGAAGCAAGGAATATATATGTATGATGATGTAACTGTGATGGTCAGATCCAGGGATTCCAGGTAAATCGGGAACTGACCATCCCTTGGTTGGGTTGGCATTTGGTATATGTAGAGATGTTTATTTGTGCAGGTACCCATACAGAAGGGATTTTGTCCCAAACAAATGGATGAGCACTCTCAGGCTCCAGGTACCAGCACCTCTGAACTCCCAGAGACAATTGATGGGTAGTTGCATTGCATATAGACTGTTGCATATATGTTCAAATGGTTCAGGGCACATGAGAAACCATGTGTCCCAATACAACTTACAAATAACGTACTTACCATCTGTACCATCTTACTCACCAATGCATTTTCAACACTACTGACTCATCACCCTTCCAGACTTGTAGTAGATTTACTAAAGCTCTGGAGCTTCAAAGGGCTCCCATACAGGTATCATAAATACACCTTCAAGGAATATAGCATGCCCTCACTTACAGTCAGCACAACAGAACCATTAACTGTAAACACACTCATAGCCAAGATTTGCAGAGGGGTCTTCCAATCTCCACCATTTACAGCATGGCACCAAACACAAACACATTGGTATTGTCACAAGGAAATCTTCCCTTAAACAAAGACTAACCATAGACTTATTGGCACCACACACCTCCGCTACCCTGAGTCTCAACTCCCTCATAACCTCCGAGGAGTTTCCTTACTATACAACACCATTGATCTACCTTTACAGCTATCACTCAAGCATGGGTTGAAGCTTGGTTAAATAAGACCAATATCATCAACGCAGTAAACGCCTACCATCTACCCTACACACTGGCACTTACATGGCATAAAATGGGCAATCCTTTCCCCGCTCAACTTTCAGGCTACAGATTAGCCTACTATCGATATTCGCCGATACTCTGTGCTGGTTATGATAACATATCCAGAGGCCTTACAGTCATACACTATCTAGAAGACTTCTTGTTGACCAAAGATAACATATTTTTCACTAGAAGCCTCATGGCAGCTTAGTCTGGTTGACCACTTGGGCGTCCCAGTACCCCATAAGAAACAGGAGGCCCAGACACTATCATCACATTACTGGGCATACGACTTGAGTCGGCATCCATACATGCAAGTTACCACACGACAAATAGGGAACATTCTCAACTACATCAATCACTACCTCCTGCTTAGTACTTACAACTGCAAGGAACTACAATCCCTACCAGGTTCCTTAATTTTGCCATGCCAATCATACCACAAGACCATGCTTTCACATTCAGAGTACTTTCCCCTTTTTTTCCCACACTTCCAACATGACGATCAGAGGATGTCCTTAGACACCCCAGCAACAGCAGACCTGCACATGGGGGAGGATTTCTTAACCACTTGGCATGGTAAAAGCATGTTCCCTTCCAGGATTGTCTGACACTTCTCCAACCAGATGGTCAGACGTGGCGTCTACCACGGGTTTGGCAGCGATCTACCGGGAACAATTGCTTTGGAGCTGTTGGCCATGGCATCCAGGTTTGGAAATGTTTCCACCACCTCAGCCCCTTTGGGGGATCTACCCCATTGTAGCAGCTGCTGTGGCATGGGGTAAATCATGGTCAGGGTCATCAATCTGTTGTTACTTAGACAACTTAGCACTTGTCATATCATCAACAAACGCCAATACTCATCCATAAGGTCATGATATTTCTGGGGAACTCACTTGGTTGGCCACTTATCAAATTTCTTTTACTTTCATGAACCAGGCGGGGGTATACATCCCTGACGACAATTGTCTCATTTATATTCCAGGCATGTTCATCATACGCTTCCTACAGCTGCCCATACAGTCACGGCCACTCTTTCGTTCCAGAGACAAAAGCATGGATTAGACATACTCATGCTGCATAGCATGCACTATCCCACCTAGCACTTTCGTCCCATACTTGTAGAACGTACACATAACACAGCTTTTCACCTGGCATAAAGAATCTCATTGGAACACGACATAGCTCAACCGGTGTCATAACATTTCTCCTAGGTTTTGCTTCTTTTTGCCACCTTAAACTATCTCACACACCATTAATTATATATTTTACAGGCATTCAACAACACAGGATAACCTATGGCCAAAACTACCATAACTTCATGCTATCATACCAGACAAGAATATACTCAGAGGTTTTCAGGAATCCATTCCCCCACGTTCCTCTCAGAGATTACCAATAGCCATCCAACTTTTCATCCTTATCGGACCTATTAGATCTACAACCATTCAATTATACTACCAAGTCGGCCATTACCAGCCATGCACATTGCCTTTTATGCCTTTCTCAGGCCAGAGAATCCACTACCATCACCACCACTCAGACAGATCATGGTCTTCAACGATCCCACGTACGTAAACACATATCATTACCTATTGGCTCTACCACATTCCGAAACGAGTCAACACGCACCAACAGTAGAGATAACATACTATCCTACCCACAACAAATGGTGTCCACTTGCGGTCCTCGATTCCTACCTTCGAAATCCTTCCAATTAAATACTGTAATGCATTTAAGGAAATGTCTGGTTAATTTGTATATATTTGTTGACTGTATTAAATCTTTGATTATTAATTTTTGCCCTCTTTATTTACAGACCTACCGTATCGTCGGTCTCGGCACACCACAACCAACTTGCTCCCTTTATACTATCCTACGCTTATGCTGGATCCTTACTCCATATACAGCTATTTGTCCCTTACACAGGTATTAAGGCCGTTTGGCCTGTATTTGTGGGAGGGGCTTAAATTAATTCACTCCCCTATATAAGGGACACCCCTTACCTGACTCATATCGCTTGAGGTCAGCATCAGAATGACCCTACCACCCACTCCTCATTTCAACACTCTTTTCTTTCCATTTACTTTACTTTCTTACTCCTTGGTGGGCCCTCTTTATTTACAGGCCTACCAGATCGTCGGTCTCGGCACACCACAACCGACTTGCTCCCTTTATACTATCCTACGCTTATGCTGGATCCTTACTCCATATACGGCTATTTGCCCATTACACAAATATATATATATATATATATATATATATATATATATATTTGTGCTCGGAATTTAATACGTAATGGATAGTGCCTGAGATGAAAGTTGGTTTGTGGTGTGCCGAAAACCAACGTTCGAGTGGGCCTGTAAATAAATGAGGGCAAAGAGAAGTTCAAGGAAAAACACACTTTATTGCATTTAGTACATAACCATAACCAAATTCCTGAAGGCTTAGCGGAGCTTTTTTTTTTTTTTTTTTGTAAATTCTTTATTTTTGGTATGCAGGTAGGTACAACAGTGCCTGTATCGCCACAACAGCATCAGGAGGCTCACTTTTCTTAGTCATAGTCTAACAGTACTGTGGCATGGTGGGTATGCATACATTTTGAAATAAAAAAGGTAACGATAAAGTAAACAAGCTATGAGTAATATGGTTTAAGCTAACTTAGTATAACTAGCTTGAGGCGTCACGGTGATATCAACAGGCTTTTAACTTATGATAAAAAAAAAACAGTGAAATAGGATTCGCTTGCAGTGTTTTTACACCATATATACATAGTAAAGTAAACAAGCTATTTGCGACACTTCGCAAGCTGGATTAGTCATGTGTATAGTCATGATGATGTATCCCCCTGCTTGTGTCTTTAAACAACTATGCTAGTTCTAAGTGTTGTGTGTTGTGTGTTTAGTTGTAAGGAGATTTAACAGAGACCCACAGACCAATGCACAAGTGTGAATATTCTTAATTTGCTGTGAAATTAATCAGAATAGCTAGTGGCTGTAGTTATAGGGGCCTAGTGTTTTTCAGCCGGTATCCAGCATGTTTTGTACATTATCCCGATCCTGGGAGACCGCTTATAGAGAGAATAATAGAGGGTATGGGGTAAGTAACCAACAGACCTAGCTGGGCTCAGAGAGCAAGTAGGGCGGGAGGTAGAGGGAAACAATAAAACATTTCCATTTCTAGCTAATTAAGGCAGATGGAACCTCCCGCAGTCCCGGTACCTCAGCCCCCAGTCACCCTATGCCTTGTATCGGCAGAGTGTAGTCCCTGCCCGTGCTGGGGCATGCCAAGCTTTGAGGTTCAGAAGAGAGGCAGTATGTTTCGGCAATCAGGGCTGAGTCCCTTCTTGGCTTGCACCGTGCCGCTGGTACTGTCGTTGATTAGTTCTGCGGCTTCTCTGTTGGGGTCTTCACCGTGGGTGTGTGTTTCTGCGCTGTCTTGAGCTTGTGGGGTGTGCGGTGTATGGTTCGCCGCCTGGATGGAGTTTCTGCCGCTGGTGTCTTTGAGGACTTTGTCAGGGGACCTCGGGGTTAGCGTTTACCTGATCGTGGGAGGGTGATTGTGCGTCGGCGGTCGGTTTGAGTTGGCATACCATTCATTGGGCAGGTGAGTCTGTATGGGGCTTTAGGGCTTCCTCTTGCTCCCCTTCATGTGGGGTATCCCCCGGTGCACCGATGCTTACTGAGCCGGGTCCTGTCGGTTCGGGTCCAAATCGCCAGGTTGGCCCGTGTTTATATCCAAATTTGCTTGTTTAGGCACAGGAGCTCTTACAGAGTACGACCGTTAAGCTCCACAGCCAGGCTCCGCCCCCCGAAGCTCTCTTTCTGGTCGTGGTATGTATGTATGGTATATGGAGGATTTCAATCGACCCAGTCTCTTGATGATGTGAACCGGGGTGTTTGTACTAGAGGCTGATGAAGCGGCTCCTATGCGGAAGGAGTGACCAGAGAACGAAGCCGGGTTGTAACCCAGTTTTGCCAGTAAGGTTCTGACGTGCGTCGTGAATTTAGCAGTGGTATCTCCCACAGTATCTCCCAAAAGTGAGTACACTCCTCACATTTTTGTAAATATTTTATATATTTTCAGGTGACAACACTGAAGAAATTACACTCTGCTACAATGTAAAGTAGTAAGTGTACAGCCTGTATAACAGTGTAAATATTGGAGTGTAAGCTGGAAACGCTTTTAATGGAGGCACACTGGCCTTTTATGCAAGTTTCCCAACAAGGGCGACACCCAGGTGGACCTTGTTGGGCACAGGGACACAAAGTGAACAAACCAATAAAAACAGTCATACAAAGAGACACTCCCATACACAAACAATAGAATCCCTCCTCTCTGCTTGGGAGATAATTGAATCAGGAACTGTACTAATCTAACCTAATTATCTCCAAGCACAGAAAAAACAAAATTTTATGAAACCCCAAAAAGTACCTTAAAACACACAAAACCTGGATAGCCCAGATCTGGGGGAACAACGTATCCAAAAAGCACCCAGATCAGTTCAGGAATTTCCTGGAAGTCATAGTTTTGACCGACCGCAAGCATGGCCCCATGCCCAAAACAGTTCCAGGGAAATCAGTGCTAACAGTCGGTCAAGTTTGGTAGTCTTTTACAGATTTTCCTGCAGAGCCCATAGTATGTGGGCAGGAGGCTGTCAAGCAGGCTCCTCCAAGAGCTCGTGGCAAACTCAGGTAAAAATGGAAGTTTGCCACATGGAGTTATTTTGAGGTGACTGAAAATGTACACTGTTATACAGGCTGTACACTTGCTACTTTACATTCTAGAAGAGTGTAATTTCTTCAGTGTTGTCACATGAAAAGATAAGAAAATATTTACAAAAACATGAGGGTGTACTCACTTTTGTGAGATACTGTATATATAATCAGTACAAGTCACTGTGTCTTAACATGCTCATTAGAAGGAATATATACAACAGGCAAGAGATCCCCAAGTGACTGGAACAAAGGCATTTTTACTGACACCAGATGTTAAAAGCAGTTTTGGTATATAGATCACACCCTTGCAGTCTCATGGATCAATTATCTGCCAATTAGGAGTTAAATGACTGTGTTTATATACCTCCCTTCCTAAACACTTCCTGTAAACAGTCATCTAATGTTTCCACTTCCTTTTTAATTAAGACTGTTTGATCTCCTGCTCTGTTAATATCCTGCTAGTCCCTACAGGAGCCTCCTGTATGTAAAATTTACAGAACAGGAGATACAAATGTTTAATCTATATATATCTGAAACCCCACAATACACATTTCACAAATACTCTATAATAATTGTTACCTCCAAGCATCAGGAATCACTCCCTATAATTAATTATTTTTAGTAGGTGGTCCTGATACCGGAGAAACTGACGGAAGCCAAGCACAGAGAGATGGACACAGGTTTTTTCAGGAAGGAAGAGATTCTTTATTCGGTTCACCGATCGGGACTCAGAGGGACTAATGTCACCAAAATACAACAAGATCTGAGCCCCGGACAATAGTGTAGGATCCTTATATAGGCATGTAACTCCTCCCATACTAAGCTCCACCCACACATTCTCTTACCCAATGAATCAAACAAGAACTAACTTCCTGTTTGACCGCATGGCTTGCCCAGCACAATGGAGGAGGGGAATACTACATCCGGTATGCTCGCACATGCTCCGTACACTACTGATCGTATCTTTGCCACGTGCAACCAACCGACCGATACACCAGTATATGCACGTACACATGCCACGTGGTAATCTCGGCCTACTAAATTTATTTTTATAGAGATTCCACCACATTCCCCCCTTTGATGCCTCTGATATTTTCACAATTACGGAGGCATCACTTAACCATAGTTTGCATATACCTCAGGTTGCCATGAACCAGACCAGACTTTGCGATTAATGATATGAATCCCTCAACATTCCTCTTCCTGCACTGATTCTCCCTGATTTAGAGCCTCATATCTATATATGGCCATTATCTGTGCAGCAGCCTTTCTCTCTGCTATATTTTCTATGATGCTCTGCACAGACCTAACTACCAAAGGAACAAGACATGGTAGGAGAAGACACAGCATTAAGATTAGCATGACTCCACCTACCAATGCCTTAAGTCCTCCAAACTGCTCATACCAATTACCAAACCAACTACTTGGATTATACCCTTTCCATACCTGAGTAGGCACATGTGCTAGTTTAACCATATGGCTAGTAAGCTCAGCTATTGCTTGCCCTTCATTATCTATTTGAAGACAGCAATTGCTTAGGTTAAACTTCCCACATACACCTCCCTCTACTGCCAATAGGTAATACAAAGCTAATCTATTTTGGTAAACGGCTGTCCTCATCCTAGTATTATGCTTCGCTAGGAGATTGAGCGCTTGTGATGTCTCATTGGTAATTATCTCAACCACCGCCTGTAACCTTATAATGCGGTTGAGCATATATATTGGGGTTCTATATCCAAAAGTACAATCCTCTGCCCAAGTGGCTGGCCCATAATAATCTATAATACGCTGGGGAGGCCATTCATTATCTTCCCAGGTACCTATCTCTAGGGGTCCCCTCTTCTCTTCCTATGATTCACATCATACACTTTAACTCCCAAAGTCTCTCCTGTTTCAATAGGCAACAAGAAGAAGGATGGTTTGAGCATACCTAACACACATGCCCCTTCCCAGTCCTGTGGTAACTCCGAATAGGCTTTCTTACCACAGATCCAGTACAAATTTGCTGGGGCTTTCCAACTAGATGTGATAGATAGATCAAACCACACGTCCTTTAAATTGGCATAACTTGCAAACGGGTTAGGTGGTTCTGAGACATTTGAAGCCGACCACCAGGTTGTATTCTTTGTATTATCATCATAAGCTTTTTGCCCTAGACAAGTTAATTCTCCTACAGATGTATTAAACATTATTCCTTTCCTTGCTATGCAAACATAACCTACGATGGAGGTCTTTAATCGCCACTCAGATTTACCTCTAACACTCATTTGATAATCGGCTTGAGAAGATATTATTTGTTCAATTGTCTCAGAACCAGAATACATTACCTCCTTTGCTTCCCAGGGCCATTGGTCTCCCATGTTAGTACCTCCACACACATAGCAGTTGGTCACATTAAGACTACCAGCAATACTCTCAGCTAGATCAATAAACAGGTTTTTAGCATTATGGGGGATCTTATTTTCTACACTCATCTCTTCATAAAAAGAATGGAAAACCTGATGAGTTTGGGATGCTACGGTATCGGTCTCTATCCCTATAAATAATATTGTCCCAGGATCCAAACCCGTCCCATATATCTGGAACCCAAATAAGTTTATGAACCTATCTATGAATTGTTCAGGATTATTGATAAGTATATGGACTGGGTTACATTCCATAGACTTACAATACGGTTTGGTAGGCAACTTAGTAACAATCATATCCTTATCTACTGTCTGTCCCCAAGTTGCCCACCTCACACAAGACCAATATGGGCAATAATTATAATCCTTATCTGGGCATTTTGGACTTACATACTTGTTTTTACTACTGGGACAAATATACTTATCGTTAGACCCGTACTTAAGATCCCCGCATACATTCCACGGTTTTCTACCACTTGATATTGCCTTACATGCATCAAATAGCAGAACACCCGAAGAATGTACGGTTTCTAATACTGTTTTATTTATTAGGGTCCCCTGTGGGTCTCCATTCCGGAGGGTCAACCAAATTGTACGGGGTTGATACTCTGGATTTTAGCACTTAGGTTCGCCTACTCCTAAATGGCATACACTATACAGGGAGTGCAGAATTATTGGGCAAGTTGTATTTTTGAGGATTCATTTTATTATTGAACAACAACCATGTTCTCAATGAACCCAAAAAACTCATTAATATCAAAGCTGAATATTTCTGGAAGTAGTTTTTAGTTTGTTTTTAGTTATAGCTATTTTAGGGGGATATCTGTGTGTGCAGGTGACTATTACTGTGCATAATTATTAGGCAACTTAACAAAAAACAAATATATACCCATTTCAATTATTTATTTTTACCAGTGAAACCAATATAACATCTCAACATTCACAAATATACATTTCTGACATTCAAAAACATAACAAAAACAAATCAGTGACCAATATAGCCACCTTTCTTTGCAAGGACACTCAAAAGCCTGCCATCCATGGATTCTGTCAGTGTTTTGATCTGTTCACCATCAACATTGCGTGCAGCAGCAACCACAGCCTCCCAGACACTGTTCAGAGAGGTGTACTGTTTTCCCTCCTTGTAAATCTCACATTTGATGATGGACCACAGGTTCTCAATGGGGTTCAGATCAGGTGAACAAGGAGGCCATGTCATTAGATTTTCTTCTTTTATACCCTTTCTTGCCAGCCACGCTGTGGAGTACTTGGACGCGTGTGATGGAGCATTGTCCTGCATGAAAATCATGTTTTTCTTGAAGGATGCAGACTTCTTCCTGTACCACTGCTTGAAGAAGGTGTCTTCCAGAAACTGGGAGTTGAGCTTGACTCCATCCTCAACCCGAAAAGGCCCCACAAGCTCATCTTTGATGATACCAGCCCAAGCCAGTACTCCCCCTTCACCTTGCTGGCGTCTGAGTCGGACTGGAGCTCTCTGCCCTTTACCAATCCATCCATCTGGCCCATCAAGACTCACTCTCATTTCATCAGTCCATAAAACCTTAGAAAAATCAGTCTTGAGATATTTCTTGGCCCAGTCTTGACGTTTCAGCTTGTGTGTCTTGTTCAGTGGTGGTCGTCTTTCAGCCTTTCTTACCTTGGGCATGTCTCTGAGTATTGCACACCTTGTGCTTTCAGACACTCCAGTGATGTTGCAGCTCTGAAATATGGCCAAACTGGTGGCAAGTGGCATCTTGGCAGCTGCACGCTTGACTTTTCTCAGTTCATGGGCAGTTATTTTGCGCCTTGGTTTCTCCACACGCTTCTTGCGACCCTGTTGACTATTTTGAATGAAACGCTTGATTGTTCGATGATCACGCTTCAGAAGCTTTGCAATTTTAAGAGTGCTGCATCCCTCTGCAAGATATCTCACTATTTTTGACTTTTCTGAGCCTGTCAAGTCCTTCTTTTGACCCATTTTGCCAAAGGAAAGGAGGTTGCCTAATAATTATGCACACCTGATATAGGGTGTTGATGTCATTAGACCACACCCCTTCTCATTACAGAGATGCACATCACCTAATATGCTTAATTGGTAGTAGGCTTTCGAGCCTATACAGCTTGGAGTAAGACGACATGCATAAAGAGGATGATGTGGTCAAAATACTAATTTGCCTAATAATTCTGCACGCAGTGTACTCTATACCTAAGTATCTACACCTTGATACATATCCTTTACACTCATATTGTGAATGCCAAATAAGGGTCTGGGAAATGTGATTACCTGTTATAGTAGTCTTAATGCAAACCTCACAGCTAGGTGTGTCGGTACCTCTACCTTCCTGAATATTAAAAAACATAAAAATACACATTATCAAGAGCACTTCTTTCGACGTCTTCATCCTCAGTCTTCGTCCGTACGATGGCACCTCAGCTTCCAGGATGTAAGGGCTGCAAAGAATGGAGTTCTGCTCTTCCCTTCACAGAGGTCCCTTCGAGACAACCTGGCTATGACACGTGGGTAAGTGGTCAGGCTTTATTATGGCCGTCAAAAACACTCACTTGCTGATCTCTTTAAACACACTTGTAATCCCGATATCTCCTCGTCACTCCGACTGAGTCGTGCGCTTTAACCGGATCTTGCAGGGATTCTCTGGATCTGGTGTAGCTTGCCAAGAATCTACTGCTGCTGGTTTAACCCTGGAGTGATGAATCCACGGAGTCACTTCAGCCACCTTTATTGCTGTAGGGGTAGACAAAAGAACAACATAAGGACCCCTCCACTTAGGCCCTAACGGTATACTGTTCCACTCTTTAATCCATACTTGATCTCCTGGATGATAGCTATGAACAGGGGGATAAATATTCACATGTAATCTATCTTGTACCCATTTCTGTACCTCCTCCATAGTTTTACCCAACTCTACAACCTGCTGCCGGGTAATTCCTTCTCCCAACTGACTCAAATCCCCCCTTAAGTTACCAAGTATGGGAGGTGGATGCCCATACATGATTTCAAAAAGGTGAGAGACCCATCCTTCTGGTAGGTGTACTACGAATACGTAACAGAGCTATGGGCAAAAGAACATTCCACTTAAGCTGAGTCTCTTGACACATCTTTGCCAATTGGTTCTTAATAGTTCTGTTCATCCTTTCTACTTTACCAGAGCTCTGAGGTCTATATGCTGTATGAAGCTTCCACTTAATACCAAGCATATGAGTCAGTTGTTGTAGGCAATGGTGAACAAAGGCTGGACCATTATCCGATCCTATAGAGCATGGTAGTCCATATCGGGGTATTATTTCTCGCAACAGGAATCGTACAACTTCTCCTGCTTCCTGACAAGCGTTTTTAGCACAATTTAGACATATGTCCCTATTGTGCCACTATATTTGTGAGTGTGATTTTTTACTTTTAAATTATTTGTATCTCTGTTATTAAATACTTCACTATATTTTATTGTTTTTATCTCTTTTTATGAATACTTGTACCCAACATCTGGTAAATATATTCACACGTGTGTGATTGTGGCGCCCCCCGGTGGTATATGTTTATGTAAACTATACTAATTGCTGGCTTGTATTTTCTCGGGATTGGGAGTGATCCCTAATTTGGAGGGCTAACCTGCACTGTTTAAAGCACTATTTAAAGCACTTTGTGTTCCCACTTACCGCCCCCTTGTCTATATTTGCTTCTACCCAACCTGAATAGGTACACACAACTACTAGTAGGTAGCGATGTCCACCGGATTTGGGCATTACTGTATAGTCTATTTGAAGATCGGACATAGGAGTCCCCCCATATACTGGACTCCTGGTGGTTTCACTGGTCCTTGCCTTGCATTATTCTTAGCACATATTACACATCTTCGTACAATGGCTTGAGTCAAATTGGACAATCTTGGTATGTAGAAATGTTTTCTGAGAGATTCTTCCATAGTATCTCTTCCAGAATGTGTCCGTTGTGATAGTTCTGGACAATTTCTACAGCTAGTGATGCTGGAATAACTATTCTTCCATCTTCTAACTGATACCATTTGTTCTCCAGGTATTTCCCAGTTTCAGTCTTTAACCACTCTTCTTCTTGAGCTGTATAAACTGGAGTCCATTGAGACAGTGGAGTCGGTATAAGAGCAGCTATATGTTCCACATACTCCTGTCTTCCTGATTCAGCGGCATGCTTAGCTGCATTATCTGCCATCCGATTTCCTTTGGTTACGTCACCATCACCTTTCAGATGCGCCCGACAATGTATAATACCAACTTCTTTCGGTTCCCATATGGCTTCCAGTAGTTGCAATATTTCAGCTGCGCACTTGATTTCTTTACCCTCTGAGTTCAATAATCCTCTTTCTTTATACAGAGCTCCGTGGGCATGAGTGGATAGAAACGCATACTTGGAGTCCGTGTAGATGTTCACTCTTAAACCTTCAGCCAATTGTAACGCTCGTGTTAGTGCAATTAATTCTGCCTTCTGTGCCGATGTTCCTTTTGACAATGGCCGTGCTTCTATCACCTTGTCTGTGGTAGTCACTGCATATCCTGCATAGCGAATCCCTTCTTTCACATAACTACTGCCGTCCGTATAGTACTGGACATCAGGGTTCTGGATGGGAAAGTCACAAAGGTCTGGTCTACTTGAGAACACTTCATCCATCACCTCCAGGCAATCATGTTGACTCTCAGTAGGTTGTGGCAAAAGGGTAGCTGGATTTAAGGTATTAACAGTCTCTAAATGCACTCTTGGGTTTTCACACAACATAGCTTGATACTTAGTCATACGGCTGGTACTAAACCATATCCTACAGAAGCCTGCTGCCCCCAAGAATTCTCGCACTTGTCTTCTATTCTTGGGTATTGGTATTTGGCATACAGCTTCTTTTCTCTCTGGCTCCATTATTCTTTGACCTTCAGAGAGATGGAATCCCAGATACTTGACAGTCGGCTGACACAACTGAGCTTTCTTCCTGGACACCTTGTATCCTGCCTTCCAGAGAATGTGTAGTAGATCATGTGTTGCTTGCTGACATATTTCTCTTGTAACTGCCGCTATCAACAAATCATCTACATATTGCAATAGTACACACTCTCCTGGGATGGACTTGAAATCCAGTAAGTCTTGACTTAAAGCTGATCCAAATAGGGTAGGTGAGTTTTTAAACCCTTGGGGCAGTCTTGTCCAAGTCATCTGGCGTTTCGAGCCCGTTACAGCATTTTCAAATTGGAATGCGAAGATACACTGGCTTTCCGCAGCAATTCGAAGGCAAAAGAAGGCATCTGGATTATATGGATTGGGCACAACTGGGTGTATACTTACGACCGCATCATTGACTGCTCTCAAGTCCTGCACAGGGCGATACTCATCTGTACCGGGCTTTTGAACAGGCAACAATGGGGTGTTCCAGGGGGAAGTACAGAATTGTAGGATACCATACCGTAGGAACTTATCCAAATACGATTGTATATTCTTCTTGGCCTTTTGTGGGATATGATATTGCCTTAAGCTCACTGGATAGACCCCAAGTTTCAGTTCGATTCGAATTGGTGGGATATTGCGAGCAAGTCCTGGTGGGTTGTTCTCTGCCCACACTCCTGGTATATTGAACAAGAATTCATCACTCTTAGGGTTTTGGCTAGTCAACGCTGTATAAAGTCGCCACTCTTCTTCCTTTGGTACAGATATTGTCATTATACCTGAAGGTCCATTGAACTTTAAAGATGTTGTTCCATTAGGAAGAAACGTTATCTGCGCTTGTAGTTTTGACAACAAATCACGTCCTAGCAGTTGGACTGGACATTCATGCATATAAAGGAATTGATGTTTCACCACGTGGCCTCCCAATGTACAGAGTCGACTTTTAAGAACCGGTTTAGCAGCACTCCTTCCAGTTGCTCCTATTACAGTGATGGTTCTTCCAGATGGAGGAGCAACTAGGTCAGTCACCACCGAATGTTCAGCACCAGTATCGATCATGAACGCACTCCTTTTTCCCCCTATTGATACATTGACCATAGGCTCCGCTCGGCCAAGGGGGATGGAGCCCGGTCGGTATCATTAGTCCTCCATGACCGTGTCAGCCAATCCTACAAAGTCCCTATCTTCTCTATCGCGGGATCTCTGCGCTGCTGGATAGTACCTATCTTCTCTAACATTTCCTCTATTGCTACCATTATTCCCTCCAGGACCTCCTCTACCTCTCGCTCTGCCTCTATAATTACTATATCCTGCCCTAGGTCTGTCTCTCGCATACTGTTCCCTTTGTGGACACTCACTTCTCCAATGCCCTTCTTCCCTACAGTACGCGCATTGATTCCTACTCAGGGGTTCCCTATTCCATTTACTCTCGCCTTTCTCGGTTACCCTATACACTTCCTTTTCCCTTCTATCTACGCCTGTGATCGCTACCGCTAGCATATCTGCCTTTCTACGCATCTTGCGCTCTTCCTCTTTCTTTGTCTCTGTTTCCCTGTTCATATATACTTTATTCGCTACCTCCATTAGTTGGGTTATAGACATCCCTACAAACCCTTCTAACTTCTGTAGCTTGCGCTTTATATCTCCGTAGGCTTGGCTGACAAAGGCAGAGTTAACCATCCGGGAATTCTCAGGAGCCTCCGGATTAAAGGGGGTATACAAACGGTATGCCTCCAATAATCGGTCATAAAAGACACTGGGCGATTCATCACATTTCTGTAATACCTCAGCCGTCTTAGACATATTAATTGCCTTCTTTCCTCCGGCTTTCATGCCAGCAATAATAGCGTCTCTGTAAGCTTTTAAATGGACCATGTCTGCGCCATTGACATTCCAATTTGGATCGGTATTTGGATAATGGGCTGCGGCCCATGCTGCTGGGTTGGCCTGATTCTGTGTACGGGCCTCTTCTTCCAGCGCTTTAATTGCCGCTTGATTTATCCTAGTCCTTTCCTCGGTATTAAACAATGTCATTAATAATTGCTGGCAATCAGCCCAAGTGGGATTGTGTGTCTGGACTATTGAGGTAAACAAATCCGTCATGGCTTGAGGCTTTTCGGTGTAAGAGGAGTTATGGGTCTTCCAATTAAAGAGATCGGTGGTTGTGAAAGGGACATAGACGTAGACTGGGTCAGCATATTGTATCTGGCCGTCATCGTTAATGTGTGTTGGGCCAGGAGTCAATCGAAGAGGCATTTGATAATGTCGGGGTTGGAGGGTACCGGTCAGTTGTCGGTTAGTATGGGGCTTCGTAGAGATGAGTCCGTTAGGGGTTCCGGTCGAGGGGTAGTAAGGCATGGGGATGGGGAAGCTTTACTAAGGGGAAGGTTGGTGAGTAGAATATTCCGGGCCGGGCTAGGAAGAGCCTGACCGGAAGCTAGATATGGCGCCAAATCTGGGTATTTGGAGTTAACGGAAGCAGGTACCGGAAGGGGAGGGTTTGAAACAAGGGGGCTGGACTCTGAGCTAGAGGAGGGAGTAGGTGGGGACAACGGGGCAAGGGGAGGAGCGTTTCCAACAGCACCTCCTCTTCCTCTTCCGGTGGAGGAGGAGTAAGGGGGCGGCATAGGGATCTCAGACTCAGGGGGCGTGTCCAAAATGGGCGTAATTACGGCCTTAGTGGACAAGCGAGTCCTGGCCACCATGAGGCGACATTGCTCCTCGTGGCATACTCGGATCCATTTTGGCGAGTCATTTACGGCCTGCCTCCAACAATCAATATATGGAAACTGGCCGTAAAGTTCAGGCCTACCTGATACAGCCACGTGTACACGCTGTACCAGATTAGGATCCAAACTGCCACGTGGTGGCCATGCGGCAACCAAAGTAGGCCATTCCCTACTACACAATGTAATCAGGCGTGCTGGAGACATCTTTACCCCAAAATCACAGACTGTATATCCCTTTTTAAAGTTTTTAATCATACATCCTAAGGGATCCAAAATCGTCGAATCCGACGCACCCATACTTAACAATGGAGCGTCGTTTCCAACAGAAACTATACAAACACTCTACCAACGGTCACACCCGTTCCCTCGGCAACAGCACCACGTGGTACAGTTACTAAGTGAAACGCACACAACAAAACACTCGGGAATTCCCGTACACAAAGCTGTTACACCAGTCACTAAGTAACTAATACTTTGCCCTTTGGCACCCACGCTATAATTCCCTATATTTGAATTACCCGTCTATAACATACCCCAGTAACATCGTCTTTACAAACAGTAGTTACAGTACGGTTAGCACAGGTTAAAGTACAATTAAAGTACAATTTAAAGTCACAGTACAATTAGTAGTGATTATGGTGTTAAAACATGCAACATAGACGACAATTATTAGTACTTATTTACAGTATCAGTAATTATACATGGTTATGGTACCGTGCGCTATAATACAGTTACACACTATTCACACTCTCGCTAGACGGCAGAGCTCACGCTATCTAGCAAGATATGCACGCTACTACAACAATCTTTAACACATATACAATTCTCAACTAATCTATTGGCCAGTACCTTGATGGACTACCTAAAACTATCTACATACGTTTTGGTTAGCCACACTGCCCAAGCACCACATATAACTAACTAGAGGGCGGAATTTACAACAGTACCCTCTTAGTCTATCTACTCCATCAATAGTCTAGTGGGTTCCAAATTTACACGCCTTCCCACTTAGCCAAGATAGGTTGAGATCTAGCGAACCGAATTCACACAGGCACCGCTTAGTCTCCCGGTCCCTCCGACCTAGCGAACAAAATATACACCCTAGAACGCTAGTCTAGACAAGACACCGGTGTCCGGCTAGGGCTATTTACACCAGAACCCCGCCTGACTCCAAACCAAAATTAAACGGGCTGACTACAGGGCGTTTAATTGAGCGGTGCGCCTTCGCTCCTTCCCTCCACTGGAGGGGGCAGATTCCATACACAAATAACCCCTTATGGGCCTACCGCACAATCGGTATCCAATACCCCTAGTGGGTCCGCTGTCTAAAACAGCGGTCGTCTTACCTCCTCGTTCCTGAACCTGAGTTCACACTCATCGACGGGGACACCCCAGTACTTACTACGTAGAGGCCGATGATCTCCTGGACAACAGACCAGTGGCGCCGAGACGAAGGGAGGTCCACGCAGAAGTTCAGGGGTGCAGCCGTAGAAAACGTGGGCAAAGATAGACCGTCTCACGCCTCTGCTTCTCAGCTACCGTTGAACGATGAGCTTCCCGGCCAATGCACCAAATGATACCGGAGAAACTGACGGAAGCCAAGCACAGAGAGATGGACACAGGTTTCTTCAGGAAGGAAGAGATTCTTTATTCGGTTCACCGATCGGGACTCAGAGGGACTAATGTCACCAAAATACAACAAGATCTGAGCCCCGGACAATAGTGTAGGCTCCTTATATAGGCATGTAACTCCTCCCATAATAAGCTCCACCCACACATTCTCTTACCCAATCAATCGAACAAGAACTAACTTCCTGTTTGACCGCATGGCTTGCCCAGCACAATGGAGGAGGGGAATACTACATCCGGTATGCTCGCACATGCTCCGTACACTACTGATCGTATCTTTGCCACGTGCAACCAACCGACCGATACACCAGTATATGCACGTACACATGCCACGTGGTAATCTCTGCCTACTAAATTTATTTTTACCGAGATTCCACCACAGTCCCTACTACTCGTTTGTCGATTTGAGCATCCCAAAACCAATATGCACCCAAAAGGCATTTTCAATTTTTTTTTTATTCTTTAGTCGACTTTGGTCCCCAACCACAAATTATATACAAACACAAAATACAAAACAGTGAATTACTGTGCATTCATTCCTGTTCATTCATAGGAGATGTCACCATCTATCCAGTATGGAATTCCAAAACAGGATCTTCCCATTAATAGAATGGGCAAATCGTGCATTATATATACACATACATACATACTATACATGGCAACCAGCAGGTCAGAGGAAAAAAATAAGATACTCATAGAAATAGAAAACATACAAATATTTATTTAAATGACAGTGTACCAATGATATATTATATATACACACACACACACAATATATACATTAAAAGGCATTTTATTACAGGTAAACGTGATTCTTATGGGATTTTCTCAGCCCTGAAAGCTTTGGTCATTTGCAGTCGAACCTTATAGGGAGAAAAACAAATTGTATTAATTTATCAAACAGAATGTTTATTTAAAATATGCACATAAAACTTTGAATTCTAATAATTTGTAATAAAAGTAGCTATGACACATTCTCACTTTTATTATAAATACTAAAATATATATCAAAGGCCAATTATGTTTTGCCATTTCCAGTTAACCTTAAAGGAACACTGTCAGCATCACAATCACTACAGCCCACTCTAGCGGTTATGGTTCCAGGAGTGCCCTGTGCTGTCCCATGGTAAATAGTCCAACTGTTTAAGTATGGTTTTACCATTTCCCTGGATCCACCAAGCACCAGAACATCTAGTCTTGCAGAAGAAATAAAGAATAAAACAGGACATTGGCAGAGAGTGCTCAGCTGATGTTCAGATTGTGTGCGGTCCAGCAATCTAGATTTTCCTCAGGATATGCATCCATGGACACATGGTGGGGCCTAAGAAAGTTGTCAAATTGTACTAAAACTATTGAGTACTTACCATGGGAGGGTCAGAGCTCCTAAGACAGTAAATATATAATTTATCACAGTGGGAAATTATATATTTGCTATAGGAGTGGAGATTATTTTATATAACCTTTTGCCCCTTGCTTCAGCCACCTTCCTGTTCTGTCCTCTCTCTTGTGATTGGCCCTAGAATAATGATTGCGTATAGACTTGTAATAGAGAGGAATATCAGAGGTTTGGCCACTCTTTACCCTGAATAACTGGTGGCTCGGTCTTTTATCAGGGATGTGTGTGGAGCCTTTTTAATGTGTCTGAGAAATATGGCTGGCTAGCAGTGTTTACTTTGTGTTCCAGCTAAGGTTAAGGTCCTGCTTTCTACAGCTGTAGGCCGATATATCACTGATGAGGTTGGCTGGTGCACACAACACAGGGAAGAAGCCTCTATCAAGAACAAAGCTGGTAAGGAGAGTATATCACATGTGTGAAATAGTGTTTATAAAAGTGTCTAGCTGTTTTTGGGACAGTTAAGGGAGTGTCTAGGTGTGTATGTCTTGGAGTAGAAGTTAATCCAGTGGCCTCCCAGGTAACTATACTTTAATACCTCCCTTGGGGTATATAGTGGCCAACGCCATGGTAGGAGAAGATTAATGAGAAGCACTCTTCGTTAATGAAAGACAAATTGGGCTATGGAAAAAATGTACATCTCAGAAACAAGTAGAGGTAGGTTTCCAAGTATAATACGTAGGCTGGAGCGGAACTTCAGAAGAATTTCAGGATTCTTCCATCGTATGTACCAGGAATGTCCTTTTACATAGATGTACAGTTACAATTCTAATTGGTTTTAAGGTGGAAGAATAAATGAAAAACAAAATGATGACACCTTAGATACATTTTGCAACGTACACATTCATCAACAAGATGGAGAGACTTACAGTGGTATTCGCTAAAGTGAGAATTCAAAGTGAACTTCCAATTTAAGGTGATAATTGCTGAAATGGAACATTTCTGAGCTGTGCTTAAAGGGACACTGTAGGCAGCCAGACCACTTCAGCTTATTGAAGTGGTCTGGGTGCCATGTTTCATGTCCCTTAACCCTACAGTGGTAATTTCTGAAAAACTGCAATAACTACCTCTGAAGGTTAACTCTTCCTCTAGTGGCTGTCTACCAGACAGCCACTTGCGGGACTTATGGAATCGAAAGGGACCTTTGATCCGTTATCTTATGCTGGACGTCCTCACGCTCTGCATATCCTAATGCAAGCACGATCAGGAGCATGGGCGGAGCCTGACCCAGCACCGGGGGACACTGGCGCTGGACTTAGGTAAATGGTTTTAACCCCTTCAGCGCCGCTGGAGGGAAGACGCAAGGAAGGGGGGCACTGCTTTGTTTTCCTGGCACTGCTTTGTTTTCCTGGCACTATAGAATCTCTAAAGTTCAGCTACTTCTCAATTTCCACACTTGTGAATGATTTTGCCGAGGAAACATTATGTGCAAATCTTTTCGGATTAATTATTAATTTTCTAAGATGCTGCTAATAAACCAAAATAAACTTTGTTGCAAGGCCCAGGGCAAGGTACAATAGAGAGAAGTCCAAAAACAAGAGATAAAATTAAAGCTTGCTGAATCATATTTTGTTGTTTTTCTTAAGCAGATTTAACCTAATTTCTTTTCAAGGCTGATCAGATTAGTGCCCTGGCATCCTCTCAGAGTAAATAGACAAACTGTTTAAGAACAGTTTGAAAACTCACATGGGGTCAGCCAAGCGCATCCTCCTCTGCATCTGTGAATTGCCAGAACCGAGCTTTTCAGCAGTGGGCAGGTACCTGGCACAACACAGGTTGTTTAACCCCTTAAGGACCAAACTTCTGCAATAAAAGGGAATCAAGACATGTCACACATGTCATGTGTCCTTAAGGGGTTAAAGGGAAACTCCAGTGCCAGGAAACCAATCCGTTTTCCTGGCACTGCAGGTCCCCTCTCCCTCCCACCCCCCAATCCTCGGTTGCTGAAGGGGTTAAAAAAAAAAAAAAAAAAAAAAGAGGGGTATGTTCAGCCTTTTTTAATAGCCACTTAGTCACAAACACTGGCCAAAGTTAGTGTTTTTTTGCATTTGGCCAGTGTTTGTGACTAAGTGGCTACTAAAAAAAGACTGGACATACCCCATATTAGAGCTCCCCATAGGAAAGCATAAAAATATATAGTTTTAAAATGTGATTTTTGCATGGCAGATATAACAATTTTTTTTTTTTTAAGATGACGTCTATAAAAATTATATGAACATCACTTTCTGTTGAATAAATGTCAGTCAAAATATATATGCTAAATAAACAACAATAAACAACCAGAATACGTACAGCCTTTTCCTCTGCAGATAATACTCCATCTACTGCCACTATCTGGTATTGCTTATGTTTTAAGCTCCCCATATATTTACGGAGGGATTTAAGTGCTGTTCCATCTATATTCTGCCTCAGCAGCTTATGCATACTTTCAACTGGACATCCAGGATCAAATATTAAAAGACAATAGCTTTTATTTTTCCGCTCTTCTATTCCCACAATCGTCCGACTATGACCTGCAGAAATAAGAAAGAAAAAAACATTTCCATTATTTTTACTTATGTAAAGCTCCTGTAGATTTCATATTGTGTAAAGGGACACTAAAGTCACCAAACAACTTTAGCTTAATGAAGCAGTTTGGGTGTATAGATCATATCCCCGCAGTCTCACCGCTCAATTCTCTGCCATTTAGGAGTTAAATCACTTTGTTTATGAATGCTAGTCACACCTCTCTGCATGTGAATGTTTCCTGTCTGCTCTAGTTTTCTTTAAAAATTAAGACAAAGAAGAGTATTTCTCTTCTTGAGGTTTCCTACGCCATGACCAGCGGAGGAGCAAAGTGTGCTTTGTTTCCGTTTTACTAGACATGCCCCTACATGCGGTATAGCGAGTCGGGGCAGAATTTACTAATACTAAGTAATCTTTACTTAGTATTAGTAAATGTGGCTGAAAGACCAATTTAGGTCTTTCAGCCTTTTGGTAGATAGCTCCCTAATACCGTGGGAATTAGGGAGTTATCTACTAAGCGACTGCAAGATGCAGCCACAGCACGAATAGGATCGGAGTTTCATTCATTTGAATGAAATTGCGATCCGAACAAAGTCCCGAATTGCGCTCTAACAAGAATGGAGAAACTGTTCTCATTCTGTTAGGACGCACTCGAAGGAGTGACAGGACGTTCGGCAATACTGACAGGAGGCATCGTGGGAACAGGGAGGAAAGCCAAGGATCATGGGAAAATTGCTCTGACCACTGGAAATGAAGCACACTCTGCTCCTCCGCTGGTCATAACTGGTCATGGCGTAGAAATAGTCCCTACTTTGTCTTAATTTTTAAAGAAAACTAGAGCAGACTGGAAGAAATGAAGAACAGATCATGAGAGAGGGAGAGAAGAAGAATCCATTGGGGAAAGGTAAGTTCGGCATGGCAGTGCCGCTTTAAGGTAAATTACATCTTAATGAAAGTGAAACCAGTTTTTTTCATGCAGGCTGTGTCAATCAGAGTCAGAGGAGGTGTGACAAGGGCTGCATAAACAGAAATAAAGTGATTTGACTCTTAAATGGCAGAGAATTAAGCAGTGAACCTGAGAAGCATGATCTATACATTAAAATTGCTTAGGTGACTATAGTGTTCATTTAAATAACAATTTGTCATACAGTAAAACATGGATTATGATAAAACATACATGAGTTATGCATAAATCTAGAACATTCAGACTAAAGTAAAAATGATGCTAAAGTTGGTTATACAGTAAATAATTCTCATACAGTTGCAAAAATAATAGTGAGAAGGCTTGCAATCTAAAGTAATGTTCAGAAGCTTTGAAACAAATGCTATCAAGCAATACAAACAGTAGAAAACATACAAATGCATCAACTGTAGGAAAAGTTTTGCTGGTACATCTTCACCCGTCTTCCCTTTTCAACTATTGTCCCATATCCCTGCTTTGATTTTTCCTCAAAGCTATTAGAAAGACTGGTCTTTACTCGCATGGCTTACTTTCTAAATTCCAACTCCCTCTTCAACCTGACTTCTGCCACCTGCACTCTACTGAGAGACTGCTCTTACAAATGACCTAATCACAGCTAATTTCAAAGGCCACTACTTCATACTAATTTTTCTTGACCTCTCTGCTGCCTTTGACATGGTTGATCATGTAGTACTTCTCCAAACTATTCAATCCCTCGGTCTCTGTGACACTGTCCTCTCATGGTTCTCCTTCTACTTCTCCCAACATTTGTTCAGTGTCTCCATTTGAAATGACACCACTTCCCCTCGTTCTCTCGTTTGGAGTCCATCAAGGAACTGTTCTTGGTCCCCTTCTGTTCTCTCTTGGCCAACTCATTAACTCCTTTGTATTCCACTACCATTTGTATGCCGACGACACCCAGATATATCTCTCCTCCCCTAAGGTCCTACACAATGTGTCACTGCTTGCCTTTCTTCAATCTCTGATTGGATGTCCTCTCGCTTTCCTATACTCAATCTTTCTAAAAATGAGCTTCTTATTTTTTCCTCCTCATAATGCTGATCCTCCTTTTTCACAATCCCTGCAAATTGAATGTACTTGCAAGCTCGTTGTCTTGGTGTTCTCTTTGATCCTGGCCTCACCTTTGAGCCTCATATCCAGTATGCTGCTAAAACCTGTTGATTCAACCTCTAAAACATTACCCCTTTCTCACGCAAGATGCTGCCAAGGAGCTTGTTCATGCTCTGGTAATCTCTAGCATGGATTACTCTAATTCTCTCCTCTGCTACAATCTGCAATGAATGCTGCCGCCAGGCTGATCTTTCTCACCAGATGTTCCTTCCATACCTTGCCCCCTCTGTAAATACATACACTGGCTTCCTGTGTCAATTCAAAATACCAACCCTTACCTATAAAACTTTAAACTCTAGCCCTGGTAACATTTCTTAATTGATTCATATATATGCTCCTGCTCGGTCACTCCATCCTGCCGGTGACCTTGTCCTGTCCGCTGCTCGCACTCTAGGTGCTAATTCGCAATTGCAGGACTTTTCGCGGACGGCTTGTAACAGCCTGCTTACCCCATCTGACTCTCCCCTAGTTTAGAAGTCTCTAAAAACACATCTGTTCAGAAATGCTTATGGACTTCCATAACTTAACTTTACTTATCCATTCCTGTCTCTTGCTCTCCTAAAGAGCCATCTCTACTTTCACCTCCATTTCTGCTACTTTTCCACCTTCATTGGTGGCTGTCACACTATTGTGCTTTTGTACCCCACCTCCTCTAGACTGTAAGGGTCCTCATCTACATATTGTTCATGTGTCACTGTGTAATAGTCTAATTTATTGTAAAACTTCCACGCTTTCATGATATTATAAAGTGCTGCGGAATAAGTTTGGCGCTATATAAATACCAATAATAATAATCATCTAAAAGAGGAGGTAAATCAGACTACATAAGAAGTAGCTTGTATCTACACAAGGGTTAGGCAACCTTTTAGAAGCACTGTGCCAAAAAAGGACATTGAAGTTCCTCAGCGAGTTGCCGCATTCTGCTTGTTATGTATGGGTGTGCAGTTGCTTTTTATGGTTGTATGTGTGCATATAAATGCTGTTTTGTATTGTGCATGAACAGTCTGTGATATTGTGTGTAATACATATGTATGTGGGCAGATCATGTTATATGTGTGTACATGAGCTTGTGGTATTGTGTGTGTGTGTGTGTGTGTGTGTGTGTTATGTGCATATGTGAGTGCTGCTTGGGGTTTGTGTGTGCTTATTTTATTATTTGTGTGTGGGGGAGGTTTCTTCTGCATATGTATGTGAATGTCTGTCTTTTTGTCTGTTTTTCAGGTTAAGGACAGTGGCTACTGCATGCTGCACTATTCAAGTCTGGATTCCCGTTCACATGTGCTGTGAGGCAGTGATCTGAGATCACTTCCTCCAAGGAGTAAATTGAGGACTGCCCCTCACCACCTGCTGCAATCACCGCTAGTGCTGAACGTTTAGTTGGCACTAGCAGATATCTGAAGGAGTCCCACTGGAACTCCTGATATTACAACTCCAGGGGGGATCCTTGGATATCCCTCCTGCCTGTTTCGGCCTGGCTGAATCCTCTCATCTAGTCATCTGAGAAGTGGTTCAGTGCAGGTATCCCTAGGCTGTAATGTAAACACTGCCTTTTTTTCTGAAAATACAGTGTTTACTGCCAAAAGCCTGAAGGGAATGATTATACTCACCAGAACAAATAAAATAGGCTGTAGTTGTTCCGGTGACCAGAGTGCCCTTTTAAATGTCAGGCATGTTCACCAATTATATAAAGATGTTGCATATAATTACACCAACAGCTGAGCATGCAGGTAAGAGAAGGAGATGAAGAGTGTTGTACCTTGATGCTGAAGGTAAATAGCAGGTTTGGAAGTACATATCACCCGTCCATTACTGCATGAGGCACCAGAAGAGTAAAAGTTTTGAATCCACTCAAACAAAAGCGGGTGTGTTCCTGATGGACTGCTTGGTTTATGGAAATCAAGTATCTGACACCTGTAAAAAAATAATACATTGAAAATATTACAGGTCAGTAAACTGTCAATAAAATAAAATCCTGAAGCTAAACCCAGACTATGCACAGAGAATTAGAATCTTTTATATTTTTCCCAGAGAGTGGGATATTGACTGTGAAACTCTATTCTTCCTTGTAAATGTAGTGTACAATAAATTAAAAATTAAAACCATTGCCGCTTTCAAAATCTAAATAATGAGAAGTACTCTCACAGATATGGATAGTAAAAAATAAATACAAAAATTCTACTTGTCCTATAGATTAACCCCTTAGGACCAAACTTCTGGAATAAAAGGGAATCATGACATGTCACACATGTCATGTGTACGTAAGGGGTTAATCAGAACCCAACCTACTCGGTCATCTACTTGTCCTGACACACAATTAACTTCAGATTGGGGTCCCACTTTCTAGTTTGCAAATTAAATATACCGTATATACTAGAGTATAAGACGAGTTTTTCCCTTCGTATAGTGGCAGTACTTCCAAGTGGGATGTTCCGTATGGTTCTGGACAAGAAGCTCCCCCTTCTTAGAATTTAATTGCTGTGCTCCGCCTGCTGCCTCCATATAAGCTGTAACCCAGAGTCACATACCAGTTCTTCTTGTCCCGGCAACGGGACGGACAGGTTCCCCCACAGTGCAGGTGGAGATTTGGTGCGGTCAGCAGAGGTTGCTGACCGGGAGGTGAGTGCCCGATAGCTTCCCGGGTGGGAACTGAGCGGCAATAGTACTCCCGGGTTCGCATTACGGAATGCAACCGGGTACTGGCTTTTGTGGCATTTCTGAAAGAGTTCCCGGGCGGTCCTCCTTCATTGCTCGTTACGCATGCGCACAGCGGTGGAACGCACGCCCGGGAGGCTTTGCGTTCCACCGAACATGGAATCGCGCTACTGAGCATGCGCGAAACGGTGTTTGGCGCCAAATTCAAAATTTGGACTTAGGTTGCTGTGCAGGACCTTCCTGACCCCAAGGGTGGGTGTACAGTCCTGGATCTCCGTGTCACCAGCCCTCCTACACGGATCTTAGGTGATTTGAGGTGAGATTTAACTATTTAAACTCTCCCTTTTCACCTTTCTTTATGCATGCTCCTAGAATTATTTTATTCTGGTGTTTTTTCCCACAGTTATGTCCAGTCCTATATCTCCAGATAAGACAGATAAAGACAAGAAGTCAACATCTGGTCCGAAAAAAGCCACAAGCAAATTTAAGCACTTATGTTGTCTGGAATGTGCGGTACCTCTACCTGACGGATGTCGCAAAAAGACATGCAATCAGTGCTCAACGGAATTGCTAGAAAAAGCCAAGCAGACTGATATGGCATCCTTCCTGGGCTGGTTTCAGGAAAATTGTCCCAGACATTTGAATCTTTTAAAGATGCTGTGAAAAAAGAACCGGCTATTCAAGAGAAACTGCTTACAAAGCGTAGGAAGAATAGATCTCCTTCTGTGTCTGACGTCTCTTCAGGTGAATGCTCTTTTTCTTCACCTTCGGATATTTCCAGCCTGGCTTCAAGTGTGGAGGAGGGTTTTCCACCAGAAGAGCTGAAGAAATTAATTAAAGAAGTGACGACGGCGGTACAAGAAACTGAACCTACCATGGGTAAGGTTAAAGGTTTCCCAATGTCTCCTAAAATCTTGGATCTCCTTCATAGAGAATGGAAGAATCCTGAAAGACGTGCGTTTATTTCAAAGCATTTTAAACTGCTGTTCAAGCTACAGTCTGAAGAAAAATGGGAAGATCTTCCTAAAGTGGATGTTCAGATTGCCCAGCTATCAAAGAAAACCACTATACCCATTGGCGAAGTCTCAGGACTTAAAGACCCAATGGACAAACGAGCCAAAACTTCATGTAGAAAAATATTCCCGGCCGCAGGATATCAGCTGAAATTGCAGGTTCAGCGGTTCTCAGAGCTCAGAGTGTTTGGCTACAAGCCCTGGAAGATTCCCTTATGGGAAAATCAGATACAGATCCTTCCCATCTAATGTTCCTACTGAAACTATCCAATGAATTCCTTTCGGATGCCTCTGATGAGTTTCTTCGTTTATCAGCAAGAATTATGGGTTTGTCGTCAGTAGCCAGAAGAGCGCTTTGGCTACGAACATGGACAGCTGATTCTGCGTCTAAGGCAGCCTTATGTGAATTACCCTTTGAGAGGAACAAACTTTTTGGTACTCCTTTGGAAGACATTATTAGACAGATGTCGGAAACAAAGAAAGCCCTACCTCTGGAATCAAGGGATTCCAGGGATATAAAAGATTTCAGTAGAAGGGTCAGAGGTCCTTTCGTTACCAAAGGTGGTTTCGCAGGTTTCAAAAACATGGTGGAATCAACAGCTAGTGTTCTAGACAAGAATCCAACAGGCAAGACAAAAAGAGGAAGTTTTGACACCAAAAGAGTGGAAGGACGCCTTCGATTCTTCGCCCACGAATGGAAAAAGAGTACTTCAAATGGGTGGATTACAAGAACCGTTTCAGAAGGTTACAGAATAAAGTTTCCATCAAGACCACATCGATCCTTCCTATTGTCAAGCTATCCTTCAAGGGTTAAACCGAGGCACTCCTAACAGAAGCTCTTCTTCTTTTAAGAAAAGATGTGGTAGAGAAGGTACCCAAACATTGGGAATTTCAGGGAGTTTACTCACGCCTTTTCCTGGTTCAAAAACCAGATGGATCCTTTCGGCCGATCCTAGACCTGAAACAAGTAAACACCTGCATACCGTACCTGAAGTTCCGTATGGAAAGTATTCTGTCTGTGACACACATTTTACAAAAGGAAGATTACATGGCAAAGTTAGATTTAAAAGATGCTTATCTCCATGTACCGGTTTCAGAATCTTCCCGGAAGTTTCTCAGGTTTGCGAACAAGAAAGCGAAGGATTCTCCATTTACAATTCAAGGCTCTTCCCTTTGGCCTGTCCTCAGCTCCTCGAGTTTTTACATAGATCCTGGCACCCATAGCAGCAGTTTTACGTCTGAAAGGTATCTCGATTGTTCCATACTTGGACGATTGGTTCCTGAAAGCCCAATCAAGACAACTGCTAAATCTTCATCTCAAGATTGCAATGAAGGTTTTTAAAAGATCACGGTTGGATCCTGAACCTGGAAAAATACAAGTTGACTCCGTCACTGAGTCTAGAATTCTTGGGTCTTCGGGTAGAATCACAGTCCCTCTCTCTTTTTCTACCAATAGTGAAACAAATGAGGATTTTAAAAGCCGTATCAAAGCTGCAAAAAAAACCTAAGCTCAATCAGGGATGCTATGAGGTTACTAGGCCTCCTCACTTCTGCAATCCTGGCTGTAGCCTGGGCAAAGGCAGAATCAAAACCATTACAATGGGACATTCTTTCCCAATGGACACGAAAACAGGAAGATCTAGACTCTCCCTTCCACCTATCCGAAGGGGTGAAAAGACAACTGAACTGGTGGAAAGACAGAAGCAGCATCTCTAAGGGCCTATCGTTTGCACAGAAACAGTGGATTACGATAACCACAGATGCCTCCCAGACGGGTTGGGGCGCCCATCTAGGTTCTCAGTTCCATCAAGGTCTTTGGAACTGAGTGGAGGCAGGCGCTTCCTCAAATTTCAGGGAATTAAAAGCGGTTTGGAAGGCACTGGTTTCCTTCAGTTCAGCCATCACCAATCAGTCAGTGAGGATTCAGTCGGACAACGCCACTACAGTGGCTTATTTGAATCACCAGGGAAGCACGAAGGTGAAAGCTCTACAAGATCTCTGCTACCGCATAATGTCTTGGGCCCAAGCAAATCTTCTCGCAATATCAGCTACCCATATCAGAGGGTCTCTAAACATTATTGCAGACGACCTCAGCAAAAGCCATTGGTCTCAGGCAGACTGGGCACTGTCAAACCAGGTTTTCTTGGAGCTGGTTTCACGCTTCGGCAGGCCAGAGATAGACTTGTTGGCCACAAGGAGAAACAGAAAAGTACAAAGATTTGCTTCTCTCCATACAGGAGATTACCCAGATGTCCTAGACGGTCTATCGATCCCTTGGAACTTCGACATGGCTTATGTTTTCCCTCCTATCGCTCTTATACCACGGATTGTTCAGAAAATAAGATGGGAGAAGGCAGGAATTTTGGCAGTCCTGCCCTTCTGGCCGAACAGAAGTTGGTTTTCAGAAGTGGAAAACATGACCATCTCACGTTGGCATCTCCCGGTCTCTTCTCAAATATTGGAGAATGTGACGCTTCCCGTGGAAACCCTGGAGATGTTTCACCTGACGGCATGGTTGCTGCAAGGATGATCCTTCAAGGTCATGGTCTTTCTGACCTTTATGTGACGTGTTGCTGTCTTCTGTCCGCTTGTCCACTTCGAAAATCTATTTCAGAGTTTGGATGAAGTTCAGAAGCTGGTGTTCACTTCGAGGTTTGGATCCGGCCAAAGCCTCTATCCCGGAAATTCTTTCTTTTTTGCAAGATGGGTTTGAAGCCGGCCTGGAAGTATTTACGCTCAAAGGCCAGATTACAGCTCTAAGTCCCTTCCTGGTTCATGACATTGCCTCAAACCTGCTTATACGAAGATTTCTTAAGTCCATAAGGCTGAAGAGGCCTCCCAAGTTAGTACCTTTCCCTACTTGGGATCTGTCTCTGGTGCTTCAAGCCCTTTGTGAACCACAGTTTGAACCATTACTAGAGGTTCCTATCAAGCTGCTTACCTTCAAGACGGCTTTCCTGGTGGCTATCACCTCTGCTAGAAGAGTAGGTGAGATCCGCGCTCTCTTCCTCTCTGGAATTCACCATTTTTCATCAAGACAAGGTGGTCCTGCACACCAAGCCTTCTTTTTTTGCCTAAGGTTATTTCTAGTGCTGCTATTAACCAACCTATTGTCCTGCCGGCTTTTTGTCAATCTCCTACATTGGATCTGGAAAGAAAGTGGCATCTCCTAGATGTTGGAAGATCCCTGAAGATCTATCTTCAGAAGACTCAGGGGTTTAGATCCTCAGATCATCTATTTGTATACTTTCAAGGCACTAACAGGGGTTGTGCTGTCTCAGGACCCTCTTTGGCCAGATGGCCGACAAATACAATCAGGTTGGCTTATCAATCCAAAGGGTTAAAGGCTCATTCCACTAGAGCTATGGCGACCTCCTGGGCTGAAAAGGCAGCCGCCTCACCTGAAGACATCTGCAAAGCTGCTACTTGGTCTTCCTTACATACCTTTATCAAGCATTATAGGCTGGACGTATTCTCATCATCTGAAGCTGCTTTTGGGCGTAAGGTGCTACAAGCGGTGGCCTGCTGAGTTCCCACCCTTTGTTTTGTGCAGGGATCTTGCTATATCCCACTTGTAAGTACTGCCACTATACGAAGGGAAAAACAGTAATTTTACTTACCATAAATTCCTTTTTTCTTAGTATAGTGGCAGTACTGGCTTTCCCTCATCTTTCATATAGATTAAATTCTTTGCATTATTCGGTCTCCGTTTGGTTCTTTTGTATTACTGGTATGTGACTCTGGTTTACAGCTTATATGGAGGCAGCAGGCGGAGCACAGCAATTCAATTCTAAGAAGGGGGAGCTTCTTGTCCAGAACCATAAGGAACATCCCACTTGTAAGTACTGCCACTATACTAAGAAAAAAAGGAATTTACGGTAAGTAAAATTACTGTTTTTCAGCACATTTTTTGAGCTGAAAAAACCCAACTCGACTTGTACTCGAGTCAATGTCTGTATTATGGCAATTAGCATTGCCATAATACAGACTGGGGGCTGTCAGAGAGCGTTTGCTTACCTTTCCTGCAGCTCCTGTCAGCTGCCTTCTCCTCCGCGCCGGTCTGGTCAGCTCACAGTGAAAGTCTCGCGAGAGCCGCGGGGTCATAGCGCGGCCGCGAGACTTACACTGGGACTTGCAGAGGGAGCTGACCGGACCGGCGCGGAGGAGAAGGAAGCTGACAGGAGCTGCAGGAGAGGTAAGTGCTTCCTGCCAGCCCCCTCCACTGAACTGCCAATGCCACTGGACCACCAGGGAGGGAGAGCCCCCCTCCCTGCCATGTATCAAGCAGGGAGGGGGGGACGAAAAAAAATATATAAATAATAATAATAATAAAAAAAAATATTAATAATGTCAAAACACCTTCTAGTCATATGTATAGTCAGTACATAATGCTTGCTTTCATTATTTACCTAATCTCTTCATCTACTGACATATTTCGCTTGCATGAGTTTAACACCAAAAGGTGCAATACTCTACTTTGCTACATCTCACTCATTATTCATAAAATTGTGCTGTCAATCAACATGCCGCATTGAATTGTTATACCGTTTGTTATTACTGAGCTTGAAGATGTTGTTGTGGCATTGTCAGCTCATATGTTACTCTTTGCACAGCAAAATAAAGAATATAAAAAAAAATATTAAAACAAAACAAAAAAAATTAAAATAATAATTTAAAAAAATAATAATAAAAATGCCCATCCCCCACCAAGGCTCTGCAACACACACTGCATCACACACACACACACTGATACACACACACTGCATTCATTATATACACACACTGTAAATAAATATTCAATTAATATAATTTTTTTAGGATCTAATTTTATTTAGAAATTTACCAGTAGCTGCTGAATTCCCACCCTAGTCTTATACTCGAGTCAATAAGTTTTCCCAGTTTTTGGGGGTAAAATTAGGGGCCTCTGCTTATATTCGGGTCGGCTTATACTCGAGTATATACGGTAAATGGAAAAATGGAGGCAAAAAAAAATTATCTGGAAAAAATTCTCCAGCTCTGATTTGATTGGTAAAAAAAAATGTTTAGCAAGGAAAAGCTAGTCTCCACTATTCCAACTAGCTAACTTAATTGCAATATATAAACCTTTTTAATAATGAAAAGAATAGAAAAGGGGTGGAGCATATGTGATGTCATGACATGGGTGGATCATATGGATAGGAATTCGTCACGCAACGGTGGATCATGGCCTGAGAGATGTCACGCCATGGGTGGAGCATTTATTTGTCAGCATGGCAAAAAACCTTGCACCAGCCTTGGCCGTCTACTTCCATTGTAGTGTGTGCCATGCCCAGCAATCATGTTTTATTCTTTCCTGTAGAAATGTTGTTAATAAATATGATGTGTAGTGGTATGGCTGATAACAGCACTAGAATGATTCATTTGGTTCTGTAGGAATATGCTATGTGTCAGATTACAGGAAAAAAAATGTAAAGCAAATTCTTTCTTTGAAACCAGGCACAGAGTTGTCCCTGTCAAACTTTACACCCAGAGGAAATCTGGTTATACCTTTTCCCAAATTTGGCTACATACATTTGTGCTTTTTTGCTTAGAAGACCTTCTGATATGATAATTGACAATTTATGCTAAGGGTCATAACCAAAAAATAAATCCAGAAGTAAATAATCATACCTCCTGATATATATTTAGAAGGACAAGAGCATTTCCTACAAAAGAGGTCCAAAAATGACAAGTGTACTGTAAGCCTCTGGGGCAACCGGCGAAGTCTGCCACAATAATTCAAAGACAGGTAAAATGCCTAGGCAACAGATACATTGAGGGGAGGGAGGGTAACAAAAATATCACAGATGTAAAAATATTTCTTTGCCTAGGGTACACCAAGAAATATTTTATTTTTATATATATATATATATAGATTTGTAGTGGGCCCTGGGTAACCCGGCTGGTTACCCCCGCTATTAATAAAGGACAGAGATCCATTTCCCCCAGTAACTGGACGACACACAGTTCCAGGTGTACAACAACAACTTTATTGGCCACACTTGGCTTTACACTTGCAAGGGGTGGATCACTCATGCAGACAATGTCCCCCTCCCAGGGGTCGTATAACAGAACCGGAACCCCAGTCCCTAGTTCCCGCCACCCAAATGCAGGGTTTGCCACTTCCCGTGGCAGTGGGGTCTTCTTCCCAGGATCCTCTGTAACTGGGATTCCCAGTGCGGGAAAGACTCCCGCCTCCTGGGCTCCGAGGCACAGAAAGCCAGCCAAACCGCCATTGTCCCCAAAGAGTGTCCCCAGCAATCTCAGGGTCCCCCAGAACAGCAACCATCCCGAACCATCTCTTTCACGGGGTCACCGGGTGAAACCAGGCAAGGGAACGCTCCCCTGGCTGGCATTTGTCTGTATGAACGGAGGCCACCCAGGAAAGCACTCATTAATTACTTCCCTTGCAGTTTCACACTGATGTTGCAAGGTGCAAACGTTCTAATTGATTGGTGTGAACACTCCAAGGAGCACTAGGGAGATCTTCGTTCGGTAGCCGAACGAGGTGGGAAGCAATCTGCAAATGCCCCCCCCGATGGCGTTCGTTTAACGCCGAGGCTTCTCTTGCGGTTTGTGGTTCTATAAAAACATTCTAAATGGGGTATCAAGGTGGTCCCCGTTCAGTAGGCGAACTGAACAGTTCTGTAAACTGCTTTTAACATCCTTTATTTGTTTAAGAAGTAGAATAAATCAGATTTTGTTTAAAGGAGGTAAAATAGGGGAAAATTACTTTTTATTCAAACAAAAGATTTCTAAAAAAATGTTTTTGCTATAATAAACTTTAGAGAACTTACTTTATTTCCAGGGAGGTCAGTAGGCAGTATATCTCACACGCACCAATCCAAGCTTTTGTGCCCTGTAATCTGCCGTTGAAATGAGAGGCACCTTGAGGGTCGAACCCTTCCTTCCAGGCCTTTTCTATCAAAGACTGAATCTTTGGAATGCAAGGAATTGACCTGTATTCTGCTGGAAAAAGTATTGTTAAATAAACAAAGTGTCCAAACAACAGTATAAATGAACATTATATGCAAAGTAACATGAGCTATATGTGGTTCATACATAATCATGCAAAGTAACATGAGCTATATGTGGTTCATACATAATCCAAATATCTCAACATACAACATAATGTACTTGTAAAACATTGCTTTTGGTGAGCTTTTGGCAAAGGCCTAAATGGAGCACTTTAGCCCTCATTGCAACTTCATCTAAAGTCACTTATGGGGTGTAAAGCTCTTCAGTTATGGGGTTAAACCATTTTTCTTATTCTCTTGGCACTGTATGCTCAGCTCTTTTGTATCCTGCTCCAGCCACAACATTAGTAAGGAAGATATTAAGATAGTGAGTGATAGGCTGAAAGAGGAAGTTCATGCTTTCAGCCTATCACTGGCCACCCATTAACCCCTTAATGACGAATGACAGACCCGGTCCGTCATCCTGGGGAAGCACTTAACGCTGGATGACGGACCGGGTCCTTCATGTGCTAAAGTTAACCCCAGTCTCTCCTTTTGTTTCTCCTTTGGAGGTTGGAAGCAGCAGGCTGACTTGTCACTGAGTACTGGAGTGCAGAGCGGATGCCATGCTTGCCTGATCCAAGCCTGTGGGCACCTCTGCTTCCAGGGGCGCTGCACGAATGCTAGCATTGCCCTCAATATAATCACGTTACCGGTGTCTCCAGGATGATCTCCTCACACTAGGAAGCCATCCCACCGCTGCCACCAATCTGATAAATCACCTGGCACCCCGACTGGTGCGTCCAACTGCTAAAAACAAAGCCCTTGTGGACTGAAGCACATTGGACGCTCACACGAAAATTTCAAACCAGGATAGGGGAACACGTCTATAATATTCGTAGAGGTTTTGCATTACATCAAGTTTCCCTACATTTTAAAGAACACCACAATAGCGACCCTTCTGGTTTGCAATTTCTGGGTATTCAAAAAGCACTTTATAACTGGAGAGGTGAAGACCATACTAGGAAATTAGGCCAAATGGAAATGAGGTGGATCTTTGAATTAAACACCCTCATTCCATTTGGCCTAAATATTGATTTTGAATTGTGTCACTTCTTATGAATTTTTTGCCTATCTTAGAGTATGGACAAGGCCATTTTATTTAAACGGATTTTAGGTTATCATTTTTTTTTTTTACAAACCGGGACATTTTTTTGTGGACTTTGGATTTTATAGGGTCCCTTTAAATTTTAGTTATAGTGTTATTTTAGATGATATATAGTGTTAAGTAGATATTGCTATGTGATCTGTAAGTTGGTACAATACATCTAATATTTTGTCCTTAAGGAAACAATATATCACAATGCACTCCTGAGTTGCACTCCTCTCCTTGCACTTTATTAACCCAAAATGCACTTTATTAACTGAAAATGCACTTTAACAGGGAAGAATACACTTTATATATACATATTTGTGGAAGAGTTGTTGGTGTAGGTGCACATTTGGACATAAGTGTGATTACTTTTAACACAAGGAAGAAATACAAATGTGTTTTTTGTTTGTTTCCCTTTAAATGAGATCCTGTTTTAGTTTTTAGCAGTTTTAATATGCAAAGTATGATGTTTTTTGAATAGTTACATAGATCATCATGATGTCTAATTGTTATTTAATTTTGTGTCTGGGACTGTATACAGATTTTGTATTGATATGCCGCATAAATGCAAATGTGTTTACTTTTATGCTTAGCGGCAATTATGCAAATTAGGTAGTCCACACTCATCCAATAGAGTGTAAGCGGACTGCCTCATATAGAGGACTTGCAAGTTGTTGTGCCATCACCGTCTAATGTCCTGAAGAAGCTTTACGGCAAAACGCGTAGACGACGCGGTGATGTAACCATGCAGGTTACGAGGTGACTCAAAGTGGGCGGAGTTACGTGGGAACCAGGAAGACTCGCAAGCAAAAGCTCTAACTAACAGTATACTGGCGATTACAGTGGAACTATCTATCCGTGGAGGATTCCTGGAAGCCGGTCACACTACCAATCGAGCATGTGCATGAGCACCACAAGCGTATGTGAGTAGCAGTTGGGAACTGGATATACTCACTTTATTCATCTTGTAAGAGGCTATTTTTATTCTTTTAATTTTTTCTCAGGTATTATTATAGTATCCATGACACTTGTTTTTAAGTGTGGTTAGTAGTGTTATGTGTCTAGTGTGGACTAATAAATGTATTACATTTTAAACTGTACTTCACTATTATATGATTTTTATATTTTCTATGCATATCTGAGCTAAAGCAACTTTAAGATCCTTCTGAGATCCTGGAAATCATTTAGCGCTCTACTTGCATAAGTATATTTATCCCCATAAATGTTTCATCCTAGCCCTGATCTGGGTGAACAACATATCCAAAAATCACCCATATCAGATCAGAGGTTCAGAAATGTTATGGAAGTCATAGTTTTGCCCAGGCACAGGCATGGTCGCATGCCCAAAACAGTTTCATAAAATCGCGGTTAAGTGCCGCTGGAGGACCGACTGGGAACCACTAGGTTTTCATGCCGAAAATAGTTCCAGGGCATTCGCGGCTAAGTACCTCTGAAGTCTATTCACGGTTTTGGTCCATGAGAACAAGATGGCCGCCATCACGTGTTTGAATGTCGAATGGCAGCCACTTCGACTGTTCGGGAGTTTGAAGTGCCACTTCGAAAGTTCGAACTGTGGCCATAAAAATCCAAAAAGGCACGAACAGTGATTTAAACCAAGTTTTATCACAGGGGCCATATTCACGGGGTAGGAAGGCTGGCAAGTATGCCCCTCCAAGAACCAGTGGCGAAGTTGCTTTCGTCACACCTGGGATGTCTTCTTTAAGAAATGGTATGTCTTTATGGTATAGTTGTAATATGTAGCCTGCTCAATTGCTCCAAAGTGGGACACGGACACATCAAAATCCTCCATGAAAATGAGAGTGAGTCTTGATGGGCCAGATGGATGGGCCCGTGGCTGGATAGGTAAAGGGCAGAGAGCTCCAGTCCGACTCAGACGCCAGCGAGGTGGAGTACTGGTTTGGGCTGGTATCATCAAAGATGAGCTTGTGGGGCCTTTTCGGGTTGAGGATGGAGTCAAGCTCAACTCCCAGTTCTACTGCCAGTTTCTGGAAGACACCTTCTTCAAGCAGTGGTACAGGAAGAAGTCTGCATCCTTCAAGAAAAACAGGATTTTCATGCAGGACAATGCTCCATCACACGCGTCCAAGTACTCCACAGCGTGGCTGGCAAGAAAGGGTATAAAAGAAGAAAATCTAATGACATGGCCTCCTTGTTCACCTGATCTGAACCCCATTGAGAACCTGTGGTCCATCATCAAATGTGAGATTTACAAGGAGGGAAAACAGTACACCTCTCTGAACAGTGTCTGGGAGGCTGTGGTTGCTTCTGCACGCAATGTTGATGGTGAACAGATCAAAACACTGACAGAATCCATGGATGGCAGGCTTTTGAGTGTCCTTGCAAAGAAAGGTGGCTATATTGGTCACTGATTTGTTTTTGTTTTGTTTTTGAATGTCAGAAATGTATATTTGTGAATGTTGAGATGTTATATTGGTTTCACTGGTAAAAATAAATAATTGAAATGGGTATATATTTGTTTTTTGTTAAGTTGCCTAATAATTATGCACAGTAATAGTCACCTGCACACACAGATATCCCCCTAAAATAGCTAAAACTAAAAAACTAAAAACTACTTCCAAAAATATTCAGCTTTGATATTAATGAGTTTTTGGGGTTCATTGAGAACATGGTTGTTGTTCAATAATCAAATTAATCCCCAAAAATACAACTTGCCTAATAATTCTGCACTCCCTGTATGGCATTATAGCTTCACAGAATAGTGCCAAAGGCATACAATGGGGGTTTTGTTATACTCAGCAGATGTAGCTGAACACAATATGGGGTTCTGTGCAGACATAGCACACGCCAGCTTTATGAAATACACATTACAAAAACCTTGTTATATGTGTATATACCAAAGTAGAGAAAAAAAACACCACAGTTTTACTCAAATATTTGGCGATAGATTGACGATGAAATGGCTACGTAAAAAGTGTCAAACTAACTTTAGCCTGTGATGTCTACTTTATATAAATATATACTTTTGTGTGGCAATTTTGTTTTCTGTGATGGCTACTAAACCTACAAGTCAAACATACCAACTTCTAAAATTGTTGCACATTGAAATTTTATTTTAGTCCTTGTATTTTGTGACCTGTAACTTTCAAAATAAGCTGAAATCCTATACATATTATGTACTCTATAAATCAAGACACATAAATTAATTTATTTTGAATTACTTTTTCTAAGCTGCTGGAAATATTGTGCACACGCTATTATTGGTAAAACGGTAAAAAAAAAAATATATATATATATATATATATATACATATATATATATATTTTTTAATAATTAATGAGACTTCATCCATATATATGTGACATCAAATTAAAGCCCTGTTTGCCCACTAAAAAACGGTATATAATATGTGTTGGTGCAATAAATGACAGATGCAAATAGCGTTTGAACACAAACCGCAAAAAATGCAAAAATGGCTTGTGCAGTGGCATACCTACAACGTAGCCAGGACCACTGCGACAGTGGGCCGCCTAGATACCGCCCCCTCCGTGTTCCCCCTATGTCATAAGGGGGGCCCAAGAGGTGGCCCACTGGAACACACGTCACACATGTCATGTGTCCTTAAGGTGTTAAGGGTAAGACAAGCTTCTGAAGCTGTGTCCTTAATGGGTTAAAAGCAGGTTATAGGGGGGGTTGAAGTGTTCCATAACCATTTTTAATTAAATGTGCACACACATGCTCTGATTATATCAGCTGAGAAAATCCAACAAAAAGGGCTCTTAGCCTTTGTGATACCATATAAATATTGACATTTCACATTTGACCAGTTTTCACTTAATCAGCTCATAGTGGTTCTCCAGTTTTAAAGTCTCTTTTGCAGGTCAATATTTCATGTAATTATTAAATACTAATCTGATTGTTTTTTTTTTTTGCTCTCATGCTTTATTGTTTGAAAAACTGAAAATCATAATGCAAATGCAATAGCTGGAAATGGAATAGCTAAAACCCATGCAATAGCTCTTTCCAGAGCTTTACAATAACTATTCAGCATTAACAAAACCTATAAAGTGAGCAAGTAACCATACAGAGAGCAGGTGCATTGTAAGCCAGATTTAGTATGCAAGGAGCTTAAAACTTTTTCTATGGGGGGAGCGTGGCTAACGGCTGAAGGAACAAGCCGCATGGAGTGAGAGCTCCGTAACCGCCAAGCCTAAAAAAGCATTTAAATCGGCCAAAAACGGATACATTTTATATCAAAAGATTCCTCGAGACCCTAAGGAGCCAATGGCACCCTCAAAACAATTGAAGATCACAGATCCTATGCGCCAAAATCGCATCAATTCCATTCAAGACTGCGACGACGGCGCAAACTCGCCTGCTTCAGAGGGACCCTCCGAGCAATATGAGGCTCAATTCTCCCCGGAGGACACCCCAGCCACAGACAAAAGTATCTCCATTATGCTATTGGATTTTACAAATATGTTGCAAGCAGACTTTCAAAAGTTGGCGAGAGATCTCCGCAGAGAGATAGACTTAGGAAGCAGAACTACCCACCTCGCACAAAAAACGGAAGAGTTATGTGTGGCCCACAACTCAACTGCAGACAAATTACAACAATTAGAGGAAGAACAGACTGTCTTAAGGCACAAGACTGCCGACACAGAGGATCGCTCACAACGCAATAATATCCGCTTCCGTTGGATAGCGGACTCCCTCACTATTGAAGAATTGCTTTCCTACCTCAGGACACTGTGCAAAGCCTAGTTCCACAACTAGAGGACTCTGAATGGATCTTTGATCAGGCTCACAGACAGCCAAGGCCGCAGCGCTTCACTAATGACACACCTAAAGACACTATCGTTAGGTTCAACTACTTTCGCTCAAAAGATCTGCTTTTGGCAGCTGCAAGGAAACTTACCTCTCTTCCAGAACCGTTTCAGCATATCTCTGTTTTCGCTGACCTGTCAGCGACGCCGATGGCTAGGCGCAGAGAATTTATTACCATCACCAAAATGCTCCGTAACAACGTTTCCTATAGGTTGGGGTATCCCATGAAGCCAGTGGTATGGAGAGGAGGGAGAACCATACCAATCTTGGAACCAGAGGTTAACCAATCTAAATGAATGGGGACTGTTCCGGTCGTCTGATCCACCATCTCCAGCTCGCCCTTCTCCACCCTAAGCTGCGACCAGAGTACATACCCAGTGAGACGGGGCATGCATCACCACGGTGAACTTTTACATTAGAGTAACGTATATGTTCTCTCAATAGTAAATCAAGAACACTGACTGTTGCAACGCTATGTAGTGTAATCAAATGGTTTCAGAGCAAGTTATTGGTTATATCACAGATCAGCTTAGTTAAGCAATCATAGAGGTGATAGTGTGTGTTACTGTAGTAATAGCACAGGGGGTCAGAAACTGACCACAAAACCTTTACTTTAATTCCATCAGTTGCCGACCATACACACAAAAATGAGGGCAGCAGACTAGCTGATCAGTTTTAAGAAGTTGCGGACAGCTCAGTGTTTTATACAGAGAAAACAATAACTATCCCTTACTGAGATAGTGAGTGATATACTAAAGTGCCTGAATAAAAGCAGCTCGACACAAAAAGTGGAATACCTTAATCCATAATAAAGTGCAAAATATAAGAATAAAAAGGTATAAACAATATACCAGCGAGTGGAGCGCTATAATGAATATTAATATAAATAATGAGGGGGTATACTCACCCCTCCAACATAGTGATACAATGTGTCCAAATGTACATACAAAGTAAAACAACAAAAAGAGAGAATATAGTGCAGATGGTTTACAAAAATAAAAAATGAATAATAGTAGCAATTGGTTGAAACCACTCACGTGGGTTGGAGCCTATAAGCTATTGGCTCCGTAAGTGACTCCTTTTTGCTCGAGGCAGCAACACACCCCTTTATCCCAAACGATGTTCTCCCGAAGATATGGAACAAGCAGAGAGAGAGAACCTCATAGGTGGTATTGTACAGATAGTGTATACAAAATAGTGAGATAGTAATGGTTATGCTCACCTTAGACAGAGCCTTGAATTCCTGGCTCTGAGGTTTGTTGGCAATATGCTAATTTATTGGGATAGCATTCCCCACATAGTGTTCCTGGAGGCTAGAAAGGACTATATGGACTAATATAAAAAAATAACGATTTATTGTAGAGATAAAAATTAATAATAAAAACAATATTAAGACTTCTCAAAAGCATATAAGCTAAATGGTAGAAAGTCCAAGTATAAAAGTCCAAACTCCAGCTAAACGCGTTTCACTCTTGTATGAGCTTCCTCAGTAGCTGTTCTCTCTCTCTGCTTGTTCCATATCTTCGGGAGAACATCGTTTGGGATAAAGGGGTGTGTTGCTGCCTCAAGAGCAAAAAGGAGTCACTTACGGAGCCAATAGCTTATAGGCTCCAACCCACGTGAGTGGTTTCAACCAATTGCTACTATTATTCATTTTTTATTTTTGTAAACAATCTGCACTATATTCTCTCTTTTTGTTGTTTTAGCTCAGTGTTTTATGTTTATTACTGGTTATATATTGTTTTAATGCATATAGCATATGCCTCAAATGTACATCGGTGAATAGAGGGATTTTCTGTGATACCCAGTTGCATGGTGCATAAGCCGCCGTCCACAACAGCAAATACCCTTATAAGGACAGGGAAACACGTGAGAGGCAGTAGGGATGTTTTAGCCAAGAGGAACAAATAAGACATTCCGCCCACCTCACAACATAGAATGGAACCTATTTCCAAAGGTGAATTACCGGGGTGTAACTGCATTTTGTAAAGGACAATCCCCTGACGCACATAAGGGCTTGTCACATGACGATCCGAAAGTTACACATACATGTCCATACTTGAAAACTAGAGAAATCTCAATGTATCTTTCCTGGTAAACTATTTTATAAATAAATAAAATAGTTTATAAATAAATACAGTGAATAAGCCCTCATTCATTTATTGACAACCCTGACCCCAAGAAGGGAGGTGGCTTAATTACGCCAGCATGGTCTAGGCCTCAGTCTACATATTGTCTTCCTCATCTGAGCAGGATCTGGCTCAAGGTCGCCCACCATGGGTACTCCATATTGGCAATGGAGAACGTATACTACGATTTATTTGGCAGTACTTGCTGACGGTTGCATGTTAAGCAAAATTTGCTCAGGGCTTTTATATGTTAAGTTAAGACCAGTTGGTATCAGTTCATATATACAAAAAAATCAAAAATAATATACATACATACATAAAAAAAAAAAAAAAAAAGTACAGGTATAACGTTTTACCTTTAGAGTTTTGTAATATGTTTAGAGGTGTCAGGAGATCCTGGCCATACAAGTGGTACAAAGCATATAGGGCAATTCCAGGTGGTGGTTACCCCACGACCGACCATAGGAGCGAGGATATTCGTCGCCTTCATCTCTGTCACCGCTCTTGCTTTCAGAGCAAGGAGACTGTATATAAGTTTTACCAGTTATGTGCGGACAATTTGTCCTCCATGATAGTTGTCTTTCCCCTTGTCTCATGGTTTTTAGTTCTCCCCCAACTCTCCCCGATATGCCGAAGATCCAGAACAAACATGAACATGGTGAATATTAACATTCTGCCCACATACCATATTTCCTTAATCAATTTGGTCGTGCACAGGTCTTTTGAATCATCATATATTTACATTTATGGCAGAGAACATTTAAATGCCTCTCAATGTGAAAGGGCTTAATTGCCCCTATAAATGAAGACAAGCTGCCCGATAGATGACTAAATCCAAAGCAGCAATAATCTGCTTCCAGGAAACTTACTTCGGTGCAAGCAAACCTATCCTTTTCCACCCAAAAAGTTACACCCAAGCATTCCATGCACAACCACCACACAAATCAAAAGGTGTATCCATATTTTTCCACTCGGACTGTGTATTCCAAATGCTCGAACAATTTAAATATGAGTCAGGGAGAATTTTAATACTAACAGGTACCCTCAACGGATACAAAGTCACTATTGCCTCGCTCTATGCACATAATGACGCTCGAATACCCCTTTTTACGTAAGGCAATGAAAAAAAGTAATGAAATATGGCCACACTATCACATGTAGTGATTTTAACTGCACTTTAGATCCGATGCTGAAGAGAAGCGGATAAGCGCTCACTCTCGCAGAGCCAATCTTTATCCCATTTTATCCACACTTATGATGTTGTGAGAGACTAAGTTTTTCGCTCCAGTGCACTCAACCGATTCCAGGATAGATATGTGCTTGGCGGACAAAAGTACTCTCCCTAATGTAAAAGACGTCTCTATAGGCCTACGTACTTGGTCCGATCACGCCCCTGTAACTACAACGTTTAGAGCATTATACACGGTGAGAGGCAGGGGGAAGTGGAGGCTGAAGGAAGCCTTGCATGACAAAGACGCCTCTCAAAACAGATTATCAATATCCAACATAAAATAAAAGAGACAGGAAAAATTAAGAAGCAATTGAGGGCCCTCAAATTAAAACACTACACATAAGGCAATAAAGCAAGAAGACTGTTAGCCAATAAGCTCTAGAATCAATACCTACAAACCAAGATCCCATACATAATATTAAGCCAGAATGTTAAACTGTTCAATCCTACATATATAGTAGATGAACTTGCTAGTTACTACACAGATCTTTCACTTTACCAGCCATCCCATGATGACATCATCCAAGTCTTTGACGACATAGAGTTACCGTGCTTAACCCAACAACAATCTGAGGTCCTTGACAGTCCCTTCACTGAAGAGGAAGTACGCACAGCTATACTATCCCTACCGAAGCATAAGGCCCCGGGACCAGACGGGTTTTCTAACTACTTTTATATTCAAATGGAGGCAAAATTAACCAAATTTCTCACAAAACGGTTCAATGAGTTTAAACTAAAGAGCTCAATTTCTACGGAAATGTTAGAAGCACACGTTATCACACTACTCAAGCCAAGTCTGTCCAAAAAAAAACTCCAAGAGTTGCAAATCGCCTATCCTGGTTGCACCCTACGAAGGGTGGCCTGGGCATCCCAAACATTAAACTATACTACAAAGCCTCAATTCTGGCATGCGGCATATCAGTATTAACACAGGTTGCTGTGTCTGTGTGGCTCCCCATGAAAGCAGCATGCATCACACCCTATAAACTCCACCACTTGCTGTTAAATACCACCAAATTATTATTGAATAAATGGAAACAATGGTCGCAGCAGAGGCTCCTATACAATTTCTTGCATCACTTTTCTAAGATTTTCCACTGACCAGATGGATCGAGGGTGGAGCTACCACTGTGAGTTTATTATTTGACGAGTCAAGGATTAAACCATTCCAAGCTTTAAAAACAGAACTATCCCTTCCCGCGCGGGACATATTTACATACCTACAGGTCAAGCATATGCTATCGAACCTCCAGATAATCATTGGAGATGACTCCCACCTGACACCCTTTGGTCAATGCTGCATAGGCAAAAATACACCCATTAAATTGTCGTCCCCATGTTATAATGCGCTCTCAAACGCGGAATCTAACCCTAACCCAAAACCTACCCCTACTAGGGTTAGGGTAGTGGTAGGTTTAGGGTTGGGTTATGGTAGGGAACTGCAGAAGTCCCAAATTTCGGAAGTGCGGAACCTAGCCGCCGAATTTTGGAAGTGCCGAACCAAAACTAATTTTTTTGCCCATGCACATCCCCAATAGCGAGTCCCTGGAAAGAGGCAATTGTACCTACACATCAGGAGGTTTAGAAAAGGGTGGACACTAGCTACCATTATAAGCAAATGGCATTTAGACTGAAAGGAAAAGAAGCAGCCCACAGTAGGTGGGAATGTTGGGGAGGCTGTGAGGCACTCTAACTTGCTTTGTTGGGGGAACTAATATTAACTGGTTTGCAAACTTTCTCACTCTACTTCTATGACCTATCAACATGTGTGCACTAATCAAACTAGGGAGAACTATGGGGCAATAATTGTTTGCTCTATTCCATTCTTAGGATCTACGGTACAACTCAAGAGCTTTGGGCATCCCTTTCACTCTGTCCTTCTCCCTTTTCTACTCCTCGTAGCCTACCGTATAGTGGTATATTCTTTTGCTCTCATGGGGTCCAGTAGAGTAGTGTGTGTAAGTGGTATTATTTAGTTATTATGTTTAACCCCTTAACACCGCAGCCAAATGTACAAGTTGTGAACGAAACAAAATGTAAACAAAACCTGGCATTTGCGCTATATGTCTGTCAAACCGTAATTCACCTCTTTCATATTAAATGCACCCCCCCTTATTATATATCATTTTATTCAGGGGAAACAGGGCTTTCATTTAATATCAAATATTTAGCTATGAAACATAATTTAATATGAAAAACATGGGAGAAAATAAGATTTTTTTAGATTTTTTTAGTTCTACATGACATTTTAACTGTCAATGTCATAATACTGTTTGCTTTAACTGCAATAAAATACACATATTTGTATTCAGCAAAGTCTCACGTGTAAAACAGTACCCCCTATGTACAGGTTTTATGGTGTTTTGGGAAGTTACAGGGTCAAATATAGCGTGTTACATTTGAAATTGAAATTTGTCAGATTGGTTACGTTGCCTTTGAGACTGTATAGTAGCCCAGGAAATAAATTTACACCCATAATGGCATACCATTTGCAATAGTAGACGACCCAAGGTATTGCAAATGGGGTATGTCCAGTCTTTTTTAGTAGCCATTTGGTCACAAACACTGGCCAAAGTTAGCGTTAGTATTTGTTTGTGTGTGAAAAATGCAAAAAACGCCAATTTTGGCCAGTGTTTGTGACTAAGTGGCTACTAAAAAAGACTGGACATACCCCATTTGCAATACCTTGGGTTGTCTACTATTGCAAATAGTATGTCATCATAGGGGTAATCTTCATTCTTGGGCTACCATAGGGTCATAAAGGCAACGTAAGCAATCTGGCGAATTTTAATGTGAAAAAAATGAAACACAAGCCTTATATTTGACGCTGTAATTTTTGAAAACACCATAAAACCTGTACATGAGGGGTACTGTTGTACTCGGGAGACTTCGCTGAACACAAATATTTGTGTTTCAAAACAGTAAAAAGTATTGCAGCAGTAATATCGTCCGTGTAAGTGCTGTTTGTGCGTGAAAAATGCAAAAACCGTCACTTTTACTGGCGATATCATGGTTGTAATACATTTTACTGTTTTGAAACACTAATATTTGTGTTCAGCGAAGTCTCCCGAGTAAAACAGTACCCCCCATGTACAGGTTTTATGGTGTCTTGGAAAGTTATAGGGTTAAATATAGTGCTAGCAAATTAAATTCCTTATACTTTCGGCATGGGTTGTCAGGCAGGTCCCGCTAATTGTAATTAATTAGGATACCTAATTATGTAAAATTATTACATAAATATATGTGTAGAATTAATATATGTATATATATACATATGTGTATATATACGTATATATATATATATATATATATTTTTTTTTTAAATATTTTTATTTATATATAGGTATATATATAGTGATATATACGTATATATTTATGTATATAGATATATATATTATTTCGTTCTACGTGTATTTTGATATAAATATATATATATTAATATCACAATACAGTTAGAACGAAATAAAACACATCTATATATTTTTTAATATTTTATTTTTAATTTTTATTTTATTTTATTTTTTTACGTATTTACATATTTATTTTTTTTATATTATTTATAAATATATATATAACAATAATTATATATATATTTAATCAGTATCAGTCTACGTGTAATTTGATATTAATATATATATATAATTATATATATATTAATATTAAAATACACCTAGACGGTGTATGTGTATGTGTGTATATGTGTATATATATATATACTTAGATCATATATATATAATATATATATATGATCTAAGTATATATATATATTTTTTTACACTTTTAACTTTATTTTATTTTATTTTCAGCCAGCAGGGGGACCAACTGTCATTACAGTTGGTCCCCCTGCTGGCAATGCCTGAACCAGCTATACCGGCCATGTGATTGTGAGGTCCTCGCAAGGACCTCACTCTCACATGACCGGGAGGGACCGGAGGAGGCAGATCTGCCGCGGGGGGGCTCCCTGGGAGTCCCCCCAACCGCGATCGCCGGCGTGGGACCACCGGCGACCGGGTAAGTTAAAAAAAACGGCGTTTAGAGCCGCTTTTAAAAGGACGTAAATATACGTCCGCCGGATTTAAGGGGTTAATGTGTATATCATTATTTGGAATTGGAAAATAATTTATTATTATATTTTTTTCCCCCCTTTCCTCCCCTTTCACTTTTTTCCCTTTCCCGTCCCTTGCTGTGTATTTGTCTCCTTGTGAGGTCATATGTGGGGTGTTGAATTTTGCACCTAGGTGTCGTTAGCCCCCGTCCTGTCTCCACTACCCCTGGCGTGTCTTGTTGAGTTCCCTATCTCAGTGGATCGGGGGTATACGGTGTGCTAGGGACCCTGTAGCCATTAGCCCAGTATTGTGCTGATATGTTGCGACCGTGGCCCATGTGGGTGGGTGGGGGGGGAGGAAAGGTATAGTAAGGGGGACGGCCCCAGGTGACCAGCCATCCCGTCAGCAAAGGTCCCCGGTCTGCTTCCTTTAATGCTCAAGTAGCTCTATGGTAACTAATTACTATGGTGGTAGTCTCTCGTTGAGTCACGGGAGCCAGTTAACCATCGCCGTCAGTGTCTCTGGGGACTATTTGCCGAGGGTGGGGTAGCCACCTCTCAATGTCCCAGTGATGTATTTTGGTCCCTCTGGAGTGCTCAAAGCTGAACCAGGCCCGATGATCTGCGGCAAGGGTTTCCCTTCCCCCTCCCCAAATGTCCGTGCGACCCTGCGGACCCCCCACTGGTGCTCAGTGTCCCAGTATATGTGCCCCGCCGGAGCAAAAGGAGGGGAGAGCAATTTCTATGAAAATCTTATGAGTACTCAGTCCCCCCCCTCTCCCAAAGGAGTCCCCCCCCCCCGCAGTCCCCCCTAGTCGCCTGTGGTTTTATGTGGTCCCCAGTGAGCAATAGTCGGTCTTAGCCCCTTTTCATATGATACCCTCACTGCCGCTGGCGCCGAGCCTCGCCGACCTCCTGCCACTCTGTCGGTAGGCTGCTCAGGTGGTCTGGCACCGCAGGCACTGTGGGTAAGTTGAGTGGTGGTTGCAATTCCAGGCTCCGGAACAGTTGTTGAGGGTCTCCACCATGTGGAAGAACATGTGTTCGGCCATCTTTGAACGCCAGGATTTTAAACGGGAATCCCCAAGCATACTTGATCCCGGCCCACCGTAGGGCCTCTGTTATGGGCTTCCACTCCCGTCGGCGCTGTAAGGTGCTGGGTGCCAAATCTTGGTATATGGTGATATCCTCTCCTTCGTATTTGATGGGGCCTTCCCGGCTTTTTCGTAGTAGGGCCTCCTTCGTTTGATAATGCAAGAAGCGTATCACCACGTCCCTCGGGTAGGCCACGTCAGCTCTCCGGGCTCGTAATGCTCTGTTTGCCCGCTCTATGGTCCATTGGTCACCAGGAAGATCGGGTAGCAAGGGCCGCAGGACCTTCAGCACGAGGTCTCTCACTGGGCCCTCATTCTCTCTCTCCGGCAGGCCTCTCAGGCTGAGGTTGTTACGCCTCGATCTGTTGGCCATGTCTTCGATAAGGAGCTCGGCCTCAGACATGCGGTGTGTGAGGTTATTAACCTGGGCCACGACTGCGTTGTGGGCTGTGGTAGTGGCCTCTAGGCGGTGTGTTCTCGCTCCAAGAGCGTGGATTTCGGCCTGTAGGACGGTGGTGGATTTCTCGATCTCCCCAGCCAGGTAAGATCTCACCTCCGTTAATTTGGGCAATATTTGTGTTGTGTTGTCCGAGGTCGTGTCGTCGTTGAGTGCCTCGCATGGCGAAGGCGGCTGTGATGGCGTTACCTCTCCAGCACGATCTTGATTTTCTTGCTGGCCGGTTCTCTGGGCGACAAAGAGACTCGCCACAGTGTTTTTTTGGAGACCTTTTTAGGGTGTCACTTCTCCATTAGTAGGGTCGTCAGCTATTTTTAGAAAGCTTTTGTGGGCTAATTGCAGCATGATCGGAGCGGAGCACTAGTCAGATGCGTCCATCTTCCTTGACGATCAGGCCACGCCCCCTCCTCCAAGTTATTTTTCTATGGTTAATCTCCACGGCCATAAGTGCGCAGTTGAGTTAAACGAAAACGTCCAACTATAACTCTGATAAGTTACAGTATAACCAAAAAAGAGCAGTTGATAGTAAACAAGGAGCTTGAGATCCTATGAACCACAACACACCGACCGTGGTAGAAGTATCACTAACCAATGAGTTAAGCACCCCAATACTGTTGTCATAGAACAATTCTAGTACACATCACTATGCACAGTACACATTAGGGGTTACAGATACAAATGTCTCCCAAGAATGAAGAGATAATATCCCAACTCCTTTATTAGTCTTAAAGGAGGTTGAGTTGGGTGTCATCTGCCTACCCTAGGTATGACGTACTGTATTCATGGTTAAGCCAAATGTCTTGGTTCCAATTTTGTTATTCCATTGTACAATGTTATGGAATGATTTACCACTGGTATTTTATAACTTGGATGCCTATGTTATTCTTATTGTATAATTTGGATGCCAGAGCTATGGTTCTTGCAACTGCACACATTGAGTTACAAATTCAACATAATATTGTTACGTGCATTGTATACTGTATGCTATATAAAAACTTCAATAAACAAATATAGACATGTGTGAAAACCTTTTCTATGTTGCTAGAAAACAGAAGTCTCCAAAAAAAAAAACAATTCCTAAGTGAAGGTGTCCTTACAGGGTTTTTACTAAAGTGAAAATTGTTATGAATTCAAAGTAAATTGCAACCTTAAGGCCACAATTGTTGAATTTTAAAAATTCACCAAGTCAGCTATGCGTCTAGTTTGGTAATTTGGGTCTAATATTTTCATACCTTGTAGAGAGTTTTTGAAGGTGTCATTGTGCAGTAGAGAAGAAAGGATCATCTGAAAATTTCGAAAACCACAGCCCCATCCTTTATCTCCTGGAGAGTTGCTGAAATGGTCCAAATTTGAACAAAGCCAGACACAATTCACTTCAGGGGCCGAATTGTTATAATATCTACACAGAGCATCCAGAACTCCTACACAAAATGGAAAAAAACAAAAACTTGCAAAAATTGACAAACCATTGTACATTATATAAGAAAATTCTCTATAACTTTACAGTATAATAGATAAATAAAATACCACAAAGCATGAATACAACTGCATGAAAATCTATCTAAGAATGGATGATATTTTACAGACTAAAAATATGAAAACTTGACTAAGTTATTTATTAAACTCTGAATGGGCACCATACCGAATGTAGCAAAACAATGTGACTGTGTACGATGCCATTTGGAATGCAAAATCTAGAGACTGTTTACACTATTTACCAATGTCTGATTTTGCAGAGAAGACTCAGAATCTGGACCTGGGTTGTTAAAATGCAGGTCTGGCAGAGCTAGCAGCCAGCAAACAAATTGTTATACCTTGTGCTGCAAAGCTTTATTTAATGGTGTGGTAGCTGGCCAATGCTTGCAAGCCAACTGCCACATTAAATAGGTAAAGTATAAAACCTCCCTTATTGTTGCCACTTGGCGGGTGGAGGCATTTCTTCCAAACCAAGCGTAGGCAACCTTTGGTACTCCAAACATTATGGGCTACGTCTCCCATAATGCTCTTATACCCATAATGCTGGCAAAGCATCAGGGAGATGTTGTCCACAATATCTGTAGTGCCCAAGGTTGCCTACGACTGTACTAAACAATGAGCAGCCAGTGGATATTCACTGTAAATATAAACTGGAAATTGGCCATCCAGTGCTGCCCATTCTCTCGAAATTACCCATCCTAAATGGAATGTGACTGTAAAATAACGAGTAGGACCTGGGTCGCCCGTGCCCCCACCCATGCGTATTGGGTGGGAGAATGTAAATTAAATAATGGGGATGAACATACAACTTTGGCCAGCAGGTGGGGGAGATTAAATAATAAATAAATAACAAATGAGAGTACTGGGGACATCCTAATCCCCCCAGCCCCCCTTCCCATCATGGAAACTTAGAGTCACATGGGAAATGGTTGGGCACTATCAATATTATAATACCTGGGGTTAATGGGGGAGAAACGTATTGGTAGATAATCTAGTTTTCGAGTTCCATACAACCACCATCCATGGATGGCAGATGGGGGCTCTAGTTAAATACAAGATGACAGGGTGGAAATGCCATTGCCCACGCCCCCCAAAACTGTTCATAAGTCCACCCTCCAATTCAAATAAAAGGTCCTAAAACCTCCCTCAATAAAAATACCTGTAAATTAATAAATACATCTTTACACAGCCACTAGGGAAGGGACCGGTTCTAAGCACCAGTACCACTACATTAAGCAATTGTGTTATGGTTTTTATAGTGCCCCTTTAATGGAGTGATTTGGGGATATATACTCTTCTCATGCAACCTTGTAAAGGAAAACAGTTTGCTTTCTGAGAAGCAACGTTGCAGTTTTTGTGGAATGTCCATATCTGCTAATAGCTATCAGAGAACCACAAGGGGCTTCTGACACAAATAGCTTCAATAATTGAATCTATTTGACATCTGCCGTCAGTGTGCAAAGTATGCCAACGTCAGAAACTGTGTGCCCAACCAATTCATGGATTTACCAGGAGTCGCAGGCTGCAGTGTGGCGTCTGTCTAGAGCAGGACAATAATCCAAACATATAATGAAACAGTTTACAAAAAATTATATATGTTTTTATTAAACTGTTCCTTTTAGAAAATACTTGTTACCTCTGAGCAGATATTTTCATATATGAGATATGCCATGTCATATACCTGACGTCTTTGTTCTACCATCATCTACACCAGTAGCCAACGTTTCCATCATTTGCACTCTTTGTAGGTGAAACTCCATTGGTTGCACTCTTCCCCTGGCAACAGCCCTTTCTAAATTTTGCAAAGATTGCTCTTTATATCCTCCAGAATTGTCCATACCAAACTCTTTCTGTTGAACGACATTTTAAAAAGTGTTAAATTAAAATCAAAAGAAAAGAAAACAAATATATGGTGAAATAGTATGTTCATGCAACAATATTGATCAACAGAGCATTTAAATTTAACAATTTTAAAGAGACACTGTGACCAAAAGGTTTTATTTTCGTCATGAACTCTGTTTAAAGACAACATCCCCAATAGATTATTATTATTATTATTATCTAACCAAGCTATAGTAACTAGCTTAAAGAAGCACTTATAGTGCCAGGAAAACAAACTTGTTTTCTTGGCACTATAGGGTTATTAGGTCCCCACCTCCCTCAGGGTCCCCCTCCCGCTGGGCTGAAGGGGTTAAAACCCGTAAGCCACTTACCTTAATACAGCGCCGGTCTCCCTCGGCGCTGGTGACCTCTCCTCCCCCTGCCGACGTCAGCTCCAAATGCGCATGCATTCAAACTGCCCATAGGAAAGCATTACTCAGTGCTTTCCTATGGACGTCAAGCGTGTCCTCAATGCAATTTTCGCATTGAGAATTGTGGAAGCGGCCTCTAGGGGTTGTCCGGGAGACAGCCACTAGAGGCTGGATGAACCCTCAATGTAAACATAGCAGTTTCTCTATTATTAGAGAAAAATATTATTCGACAAAAATTATATAAAAACAATTGAAAAGAAAGGGAATATGGTAATCTCAGATACAATCTAATAGACTCACCGCTAACTCTTGAAAATTATTTTGATATGTATCGAGAGTTATCAGTGAGATCTATTAGATTGCATCTTAGATCACCCTAATTCCATCTTTTAAATTGTTTTTATAATATTTTTGGCAAATGCAATTTATTATTTCTAAATGGAAACAGTTACCTGTGATATCCAAGAGAGATGCACTCGCTTAAACATGCATACTTATAAGGGTGCTGCTGGAGCCAATTTAGTTACTGTATATGATCATATATTACATTAAAGGGACACTGTAGGCATCCAGATTACTTGATCTAATTGAAGTAGTTTGGGTGCTGTGACCCTTTTGCATTTAGTGTTGCAATGTAAAATATTGCAGTTCCAGGGAACTGCAATGTTTACATCAGAGTTCTAAGTCTGCCCACAGTGGCTGTCTACCAGGGAAAAAGCCAGAATCCAAACTGACTTTTGGTCCCTTATCTGAAACAGGAAGTCCTCACAGACCTCCAGCGTCAGATTTCCCCACAGGGCGGAGGTGGAGCGTGGGCAGGTGAAGGGGTTTTAACCCCTTCAGCCCCACGGTGGGGGAGGTGTGTGTGTGGGGGGGGGGGGGGGTCTATTAACCCTATAGTGCCAGGAAAACAGCTTTGTTATCCAGTCACCATAGGATCTCTTTAACCTGCCATATACTATAACTAAACCCCATTTTTTTTTTGTCTAGGTTAGGTGATTTTAAATAAAACTAATACATTCTGTGAGTTTTAAAGTTGCTGTTTAGTGAATGAGTGCCCTGGATCTTGTATGTTTTATAATATATATATATATATATATATATATTGTAGCGAAAGCCACTTCGCCACTGTGTTTTGGAGGGGGCTGCTTGCCCGCCTCTTACCCTGTGACTACGGTCCCTGGGCGATTTGGCCTTTTATGCACGGTATTTAGGCATACTGTGGGTTATTGGGCTGCCCCAGGATTATGGGCCGTCTCATCAGCCCATACGAAACTTAAACCCCATGGCGTTTGAACTGTGTTTGTGGCATCTGAGCGCTGTTTGGATATGTTGAGCGCTCAGATCCAATGTGGGGGTTCTGTTTAGTATAACAGGAGTTATGTATTTGTATGTCTTTTGGTGGTTGCTGGAAACATGTGCTTAATGGAGGCTGTGTTTGTCCCTGGATATAATTAAATCAGCTTCTCCATTGTCTCCAGGATAGAGGATTCTGTGGAACTAGTTTGAGCTGGAAAAACCATGCTTCCAGAAGGTCAAATGCACATTTGTACTAACTTTTGAACCCCTGGTCCAATTCGTATGATTTTTGAGTATGTTGTTCCCCCGAATGGATTGATTGTGAATATGTATATTTTTCTCCGAATGTGATGTATATTTTGGGAGTTATGAATGTTGTGTAAAAACTGTATTTTCCCTACCTATGATAATTGTATTTTCCTGTGTGTACAGATAATTAGTTTACAGGTAGAGGGGAGGGCTATGTGTGGGATGTAACTATTGTGTGATTGGTTAATGTACGTTACTGTGTGTGTCCCTCCCCTTCATGGGAGCACCTAATAAAAAGGGCTGCAAGCTAGCAGCCAGAGAGTTCTATTTTTACCCTCAACTTGAGTCCTGTCTCTTATTGGGGGAATCTGCTACAAGGGATTGCTATGCTAGGCATATTCCCTTGCTATAATCACTGAGCTCTTGTAAGAGCTTGTTCCTGCTTCGTTCTGAAGGGAGATAGCTGCAGCCTGCGGTGCTTATGGTGTCTGGTGGAGTGCTTGGAGTCCTCTGGAAGCGCTAGGAGCATCTTTCAACGGAGGTACCCAGTCGGGGTGCCAGTGGATCCGTTACATATATATATATACACACATACACATATACATACATACACACACACACACAAACTATGTTGGTTATGCATAGTCCCCTAACAAAACACATAAGCCTCTGGGTTTACTAGAAACTTGCAAATTAAACTGCTAAAAGAACACAAAGAGCAACGAACCTGCAATTTCTGGAATTCCTCCTTTTCTTTTTGTGATTCTTCTGCTCTACGTCGTTTGTCTTCCTCACACTGGAGTTGTCTGGCCAAGTATAGATCACTACATGCATTAGCTGCCACATCTAGGAAGGAAAAAAAATGCAATGTTATGCAACAAAAGAAAATTATATGTTAACTACAATTAAATTAAATTTTAATCAAGACAATGTAGGAAAAAAACAAAACAAAAACAAAACCACCCCACTAAATTTTACAAAATTGTAAATTTGCTTTTCCATAGGATTAGGAATAGTAGGACAAGAGAGTTATGCAATTTACGAAAAGACAGGTAGGGACTATAAAGACATTTAAATATGCAGAACCTCCCACAATCCTCCTCCCACTACATATAACACCAAGCAACTATACAGTTTCCCTAGATATGAAAAAACACAAATATACCAAAATGTAAATAAATATATATATATAACCAATACTGTTACTAATTCTATGGAAAAGCAAATATACAGTAAGTAAAATTAATTTTTTTCAATATGGATAGCAGTATTAACACAAGAGTGGTGTAATAAGATGTGATTATTGGGCTGGAAATTGACCATTGCTTGCAGAACTTTGCACCCAAATGTTGTTTCCTGAGAGGCTCAGATGTCTCATTCAACAGAGTCAATTTTAAGTGGACGAACGCATTCACTAAGACCAAATAGGTTGAACGTAGAAGGCTAAGTGGAACTTAGACTTGTGCATATATACAAGACAGTCCATTTAGTTATTGTAATAGTGATTGGAACTGTTTTCTTTTCTCTTTATGGGAAGGAGAATATATAAGTTAATATACCTAAAACCAGTTAAAAGTGGCCTGGGAATTGTGAGTCTATTACTGTAGAAATGTAATAAGGCATTCAATAATATCCTGTACAATAAGGAAACAGTCTGTAGAACAGCTCTTGTATTTTTCGGATATATCAATAATTTATTTTTATTTGCACATTTTAAGCACAATACTTTTATATGGTTAAATTTTTTTTATTTTTTTTAAGCATGTAAAAGTCATTAGATATTAATTTGTGTTAGTGTATACACAAAATCAATGCATTCTGTGTGACATACATTGTGATATGGCAAAAATAATTTTACAGTTGAAAAATGCATTATAAAATAGCTACCTTCGTTGCGGCTTCCTTCCTCCAAATGCAGGTTTACATGCTCTTCGAGAATTTGGCAACTTGCGCAGACCAAGGAACACATGGGACATTCATACTTTTTACAATCTAACAAATTAGAAATAAAAAAAAAATAAAGTGTTGCAAATCAATTCTTCTCATTATTTTTAGAGGGAGTTGTTGCTGTACATTGTATCAAAGAGTTGTGTTAAAGTACTCAGTGTCTGTTTCTTAAATGAATCAAATGAGTTCTAAAAAAACAAAAAAAAAAACAAAAAACAATACACATATAGTAGTCACTTTTTCCCCATAAGGGTTAAAAAGGATCAAAAATGCAAGTGGATCTTGCTCAAGCTTTCACATTTAAACATGCATTCAAAAATGAAAATATTTAATAACTTGTATCACTAGAAAAATTAACCTTAGAGATTTCAGAACTTATCTTCCCATCACAGGAAACTTCACTCAAAAACATTTATGTCAAGGTTTGCCTCCCCAGCCTCAGTGATTTAACCCCTTAAGGACCAAACTTCTGGGAAAAAAGGGAATCATGACATGTCACGTGTCCTTAAGGGGTTAAAGTGACTGGCAATCATTATTTCTGTAGGATGCTGAATTAGGTCTGTTTCTTCTAGCACACAGTTATAGAAGAAAAATAAACTGTTACCATAGCAATCGTGACATGAGCTATGGCATGTATTATCTAATTTTTGTTTTTCTCAGCCTACCACTAACACCCAAATATTAATAATGCCAATGTCAAAACAAAAATTCTAAATAAGCAATACAACAAGCAAGTAGCCAGCCTGCAGGCAACGGGGGTCTCGCATTTCTTCAAACCTGCTGAAAAAAATAGCCTGAAACAGAACTGAAGCTTGGTGCCCACGGTTTATTAGCCATCCTGTAAAATACAACAGCTATAATGGTTAGGCACTTGGACGTTACCTTTAAGAATGAGCAAATATATTGCTCTCTAAAGAGTGAATTGGAATTTATCTACAACTTTCACATTACAATTTCTGTGTCAAATTGTAATATTTGCAATATAATTTGGGTGATTACGGTAGCTTCCATAGATTTTCTTTTTCGCACACATTAGTGAGTTGGCAAAGGTTTCAGATAACAGAAAAATATCCTGAAGAAAATTGTTGTCTATCAATACATAAAGAGGTTCTAAAAGAAAGATATCCAAATTCCAAAATCTTTTTTTCCCTAGATAGAGGAAAATCTCATATTTGCACACAAGTTTCTGCTTTAGAATATCTGTCTTGGTACACACAAAGTGAGTTAAAATAAAAGACAGATATTTCAGGCATTTATAATGCAAGCAATTGAAGAGATTCCCTGAAAAAAAGGGGAAAAAAAAGGTCTTAAAAGTATTGTCTTTCCACCTTATCACTCAATCAATTTGCAGCATAGAGTGACCAGGGAGAGCCATAGAATGTACGTAGAGGCAGTTATCCTGCTATCTTTATCAGCCACTACAGCATATCAGCTGTAGTTGCTTTGATATTCACTCTGTTCTGATGTCAATGTAGATAGCATGTCATGAGAGAGGTGTGTTCCCTGTTGGTGAAGTATTTAAAAATATGCCCAACAGTGTTGTAATTTGGCAGTAAACAGGAGGCACCAGGTAACCTCTGTCATGGCAGAAATACTGAAAAGAAAGGATCAACAGCTCCATTTTTGGTTACGTCAAACCTATACTGTGTTCTAGCTTTTCCACCTGAGGCAACAAAAATGGAATTAAAGCAATATCCCATTCCCTTGTATGTCTTAACCTGCAGGTTATTACCACTCTGAGTTAGTTAGCTTTAAATAGTTTAGTTATAAAAACACTATTTAAATTAGATTACTAAATTACATATAGTAGCAATGATGAACAAAGAACAATTTAGATACAACAATGAAAATATAAACATAAAAATACTTAAACACATAAACAAATATTAATATTATATATTAGATACTCTCATACAGAGGTTGAATACGATAAGTATTTACGAAAGAATGGTTAGCAAAACACAGGGTTGTATAAGTAGGTATGTGAGAGATTGGGAATGCTGGACCACAAATATTGGAAAGGCACAGGACAGCAACGCTAACAATGAGGAAACTGATTAGAATAAATTGCTTATAGGGCACCACTTTTGTGTGACTTGAATGTCCGGCCAGGCTCTAGGGTTCTAAGGCCAGGGTATGTGTCACAAGAACTGTTGCATAAGCAATATCAATGTGAACCCTCCCCCCCTTTTTTTCCCCTTTCTATATTCCCCTCCCTCTATGTTTTCTTTCTATGGTATTCTTATGTTTTAATGAAGCTAATAAGGCTACAATTACTGGAGGACAACAGCATAATACGTTTAAGCAAAGCTTTGATGTCAATCTAGGAAAAATAGTTGTAAATTGTCGTATAGCAATTGTTTACTCTGTTATATGAAAATGCTACAGTTTTGATATTATATGCATTGATAACATTCTCTAATAAAAATGATATGGAAAAAATAAAACATTTTTTGCAACAAACAAAAAATAATAATAATATATATCGACCCAAGTAAATACCTTTAGTGGGTGTGTCTACAAGATCTGCATGTTCCCTTCTTACATGGATTTCAAGCTCTTCAAATGATGGTGTTATTTCACAGCAAAAAGGACACTCTGGTAGCATAGTAACACCATCTTGTGTAACAGATGCTGATGCACCTAAATCAAACTGAAATTCACATGCTTCACTGTTTTCTTTTACTGAACCTGAATTAGGTATGCATACTACAGAGGAGGAACAAGATGCATTAGCCATAAAATCTGAGTTTGATCTACTGGAAACAGTGCAACTCAATGAATCAGAAAGTGATGAATTACAGAAGTCTCCCTCAGACAGTTCATTTTCATCTTCTCGAAAGCCTTGAAGGCGGTTGTCATATTGAATATGATCATTATGTCTTTCAGAGGCTTCTGCAAAAAGGTCTGAAGCTGTTGTATCGCCTGAGACATTACTACCGCTGGCTTTTTGTTGTACCACATCACACTGATTTCCATCCTTGTCCCAATTGTTTAGCATATCCTCATGAGCAGTTTGCAAGTGGAAGTGGAGTTCATCATATGTTAACCCAGAAAATGTGCATAGAGGACAACTGACTTCATGTTCCACGTGCGCTAGCAGCATATGACTCTTCATGTCCTCCACTGAGGGCACTTCCTGAGTACAGATGTCGCAAATTAACATGTTGGAGGTGCAACTCGTTGAAATCTTTACCTGTCCAATTGAAAATTAATGACATCAGGAAACCTGGAAGAGCATGGACAATAAAAAAACAAAAAAGAACAAATGCATTAATCAGGTCAATGTAAAACCGATATGCATACGACTTTATAACCAGCTGATACAGAAGCGATTCGGTTTCCCTCCATAAAAAGAAATGTAAACGTCAGTGAAAATATGTTATAGCATTGTATTTAAAGAAGTACTATTGTGACAGGAATGTATAGCTATGAAAACACAGTATAGGCCCCTGGCCCCACTGTCAGCAAAGTAAAAGGTGATTTTACTCACCTTTATTCCAGCACCGCATGTGTTTCCTCGCGGCTGGTCCTTCCCCTCTCTGCCTCTTTGGCTGAGATCAAATTTGACGATCTCAGCCAATCCAATGCATTCCTACAGGAAAGCATTGGGAGGCTGTTGAGCATGCACAGCGCCAATCAGCATCTCCTTATAGAGATGCATTGAACCACTAGAGGTGTTACTAGACAGTAATGTAAACGCCGCCTTTTCTATGAAAATGCAGTATTGACATTGAAAAGCATGTAAGGACAGACTATACACATCACAACAACTACATTAAGCTGTAATTGTTCTGCTGACTCTAGTATTCCTTTAACAAAACAAAATCAGATCAGACACTCTAGCTTCTCTTACTGTCCCAACTGCTGCTATGATACATGATACAAAAAGCCAGAGCCGCACTGAAGCTGCTGAGGAAGAGCAATTACAGACACGAAACTCATCCAGCCCTCCTTCAATTTTCTATTTTGGTCTCTCCTTCCCTTAATTTTTCGGGTATGAGGGTACTATTTTGTTTCACATTATCAAGGTTATTCACTAAAGTGAGAATTCAAAATGAATTTTAAATTTAAGGCCAGAGTAGCCAAACTGAAATCACAGCTGACTGAACTTTTTCAGTTTGTCTCTTGTATATAGTCACTAAAACATCTTTAGCTTAAACGGATACTATAAAGGGATACTATAGTCACCGGAACAACTACAGCTTATTGTACTTGTTCTGGTGAGAATAATCAGTCCCTTCAGGCTTTTTGCAGTAAACACGTTTTTTTCAGAGAAAATTAAGTGTTTACATTACAGCCTAAGGATACCTCAAATGGCCACTCCTCAGATGGTCACTAGAGGTGCTTCCTGGGGCAGTGCTGACATTTAGTGTCTCCACCCTCTGCATGATTCAATCCATCTCAATGAGGAGATGCTTATTGGCCAGGGCTGTGTTTGGCTTGTGCTGGCTCTGCCCCTGATCTGCCTTCTTGACAATCTCAGCCAATCCAATACTTTCCTATGGGAAAGATTTGCGATTGGCTCAGATCATCACTTATGATGATTTCAGTAAAGGAGGCAGATTAGGGCAGTGACACCAGCAGCAGACTGGAATAAAGGTAAGATTTTACTATGTTTACAGGGGTTAGATGGGTCAGGAATAAATGTATGTGTTCCTGACCCTATAGTGTTCCTTTAATGAAGCAGTTTTGGTGTATATATCATGGCCCTGTTGTCTCACTGCTCAATTCTCTGACATTTAGGCGGGAATATACTTTGTTTATGCAGCCTTAGGCACACCTCCCTGCATGTGCCTTACAGAGCATTTTGTTAACCCTTCCTGTAAAGAGTCGTGTAATGTTTACACTTCCTTTATTGCAAATTCTGTTTCATTTAGCTAGACCCTGCAGGAGCATCCTGTATTTAATTACAGTTTAATTTACAGAGCAGGAGATAAAAATTATTCAAGTAAGATACATCTGATTGAAAATGAAACCGTGTTGGTCTCATGCAGGCTGTGACAGTCACAGCCAATGGAAGTGGCAGAGAATTGAGCGGTGAGAGTTCAGAGATAGGATCTATACACAAAAACAGCTTCATTAAGCCAAAGTCGTTTTGGTGACTATTGTATCCCTTTAAAATTTACTTTAAATTAACAGTGAATTCTACTTAAGTGAAATACCCTGTAAAAGTTATACATAGCATTTAGGCCCAATTTAGCCATTTTAAACTTTACTTTGTAATTCACTTTAGTGAATATGTTTATCTATACCGATTTGGTCTGTAGAACTGCCATGTACTCTTCTAACTAACCATCACTCTACATTACATCTCCATGACACTGGTTATTGATACTAGTTGAGGCTCCAGCTTTTTGTATTGTGTATCATTTTTCTGAGGAACAGAGGAAACGCCACCGTTGGTATCCATCCAAGTTATCTGAGTTGAATGTGTATATTTTATTAATACCAATGTAATAGAACTGCTTGGGGAAGTGGCACAAACTTTGCCCAGCTGGTGCTGTTCTATCTTCTAACTGGGGTGGGGAAAAATGTTTCTACATTCTACATAAGTTCTTCTTGCTATGCGAGCACAGCTACTTCAGTATTTCACTCAGAATACAAATTTTGTTTCTATCTGGCGTCACAGATGTAGAACTTTGATGGAAAATATGGATTAAAGGGATATTATAAGCACAAAAACAACTTTATGTTAAGTGGTTTTGATGTATAGGTCATGAACCCTTAAGTCTTACTGCTCAATTCAATCTGCCATTTAGGAGTTCAATGACTATCTATCCCAAACAGCTCTCGAGTGCAAAAATAAATAATTATTAAGCTTTACCTTCTCCAGCTCCAAAGCTCCGTCGGAGCTTCTGACCTATCTGCCCCTGTGAGAGTCCAATACACACACGCACACACTTAACATTCCCCAAAGGATAGCACTGAATCAATGCTTTCCTATTGGGCTTCCGTATTATGTAACCAAGCTTTAGTCAGTCTGTGCCACTGAAGAGCCTCTAGTGGCTGACAGTATAATGGCCTACTAGAGGCGGAGTTAACCTTGCAGTGTAAACATTGCAGTTTTGGAAAACCTTTAACCCCTTAAGGACCAAATTTCTGGAATAAAAGGGAATCATGACATGTCACACATGTCATGTGTCCTTAAGGGGTTAAAGGAACACTATAGTCACCTAAATTACTTTAGCTAAATAAAGCAGTTTAGTGTATAGATCATTCCCTTGCAATTTCACTGCTCAATTCATTGTCATTTAGGAGTTAAATCACTTTGTTTCTGTTTATGCAGCCCTAGCCACACCTCCCCTAGCTATGATTGACAGAGCCTGCATGAAAAAAAAACCCAAAAAACTGGTTTCACTTTCAAACACATGTAATTTACCTTCAATAATTGTATCTCAATCTCTAAATTGAACTTTAAATCACATACAGGAGGCTCCTGCAGGGTCTAGCAAGATATTAACATAGCAGAGGATAAGAAAACCTTAATTAAACAGAAATTGCAATAAAGAAAGCCTAAAAAGGGCTCTCTTTACAGGAAGTGTTTATGGAAGGCTGTGCAAGTCACATGCAGGGAGGTGTGACTAGGGTTCATAAACAGGGATTTAACTCCTAAATGGCAGAGGATTGAGCAGTGAGACTGCAGGGGCATGTTCTATACACCAAAACTGCTTCATTAAGCTAAAGTTGTTCAGGTGACTATAGTGTCCCTTTAATGTTTTACACTGCAGGGTTAAGAGGACAAGGAAATTGCACCCAGACCACTTCATTTAGATGAAGTGGTCTGGGTGACTACAGAGGTTTTTTTTTTTTACTTCCTTTGTTGCAAATTGTGTTTAATTTAGAATTTCGTATCTCTTGGTTAAATTTACACTACAGGAACAGGAAGGTCTGATTGAAAACAAAACCATTTTTTTCCATGGAGACTGTGTGAGTCAGGCGAGGTGTGGCTAGGGTTGCATAAACAGATGATTTAACTCCTAACTAGCAGAGAACTGAGCAGTAAGACTGCAGGGGCATGATTACAAACGTGGTTTTGGTGCCAATTTTATTCCCTTATCCAGTTGTTTTCCTTGGATTTACTAAGTTTAAGACTTCTTATTTCTTAAACTGCATAATATTGTTAATAACTGCACAGTAAAGCAAAAGTGAAAGTAAAAATAAAAAATAAAAAACCAACTGCTGTAAATTACAAACAGTATAATTTATTCTTTACATAGAGTGCAAAACATTATTGGAAAAATAAAAAGGAAACAAAATATTGTTTACATTGATGTGCTTATGCAATACATTCCATTAACAGTTTCTCACGAATAGACAAAAATGTGCAGTACAGTAACTAATATGACACACTTGTTAACAGGTGCAAAGTTAGAGTTTCTCTTTGATATGATCCAAAACTTGTTCAGCGTAATGGGGTTTATTCACTGAAATATAACTGTAGAACACAGTGTTAAAGTACTTTGACAGATTTTTTGTTCAATTGACCATAACCAAAGTTCTTACATTATTTTGCAGCAAATGTATCTAATTTATCAAAAACTCCAACCTTGCAATATTGTAATGACACTACAGACTAAACCAAGCATCTTGTAAATGTTCTTTTTGGGTTAAAAATGAATGACTGAAGTTCATGAATTTTAAATGTTACAAAAATGGTCAGAATTAGCCTCTATTCGAGTTTAGCTATACAGGCTGAAATTTGCAGTTTCCTTTGTAATTCTTTTTAATTCCTGGTTTAAGACTAAATGAGAGAACACGCTCAACAGAATTTAGCATTTTATTAGTTAAAGCAATTTAAAATGTTTTCATTACTACATAGAAACAATCAACCAGGCTATGGAACCTCTACTTACTGTAGAAATCGATTATTCGAAGTTTCTGGTTAAACTTAGTAAACAAATGAGGGGCTTTAGTTTTGGTAGACTTAACCCAAGAGATACCAGAGTTCTAAAACAGTGTGCCCTTAAATCCAGCCCCAATATTCACTCAGTGGAGTAACCCTCAAATATGTGTGTGTTGAGAAGGGAAATCTAGAAAATGTGATTTTAAATATAATTTCATTCACACACCAAAAGCAATAATGCTTGGAAAACTATTTGCTTACAGTTGCCCACAAACATATATACTTTTTAGATTTAAGATATATAACTATTAAAAAAAAAAAAAAAAAAAGTATAATTTATGGAAAAAAGCATGGACTGAGCCTTGCTGGTTGTACAGCTATCAGTTCTTGTAGATAAATCACCTGTGTGTCCCTTCTACAGCGGGCTGTCAGCTTATTTCTAAGGGACAGTACAGATGCAGTGACATCCCAGTAGCCGAAACCTGTCGGCAGCTTTACCGGTGTTTACTATAGCACGGTCACCGCTAGCAGGAGATGTTTCCTTGTCTTGATATGTGTGCTGCTGGGTTTCGTTTCCTAACCGGTATTCAATGAGCCTGGCAGCGATCTCCTCAAAGCCCCGCCCACAAGAGAGCCATTTCATAGACCCGGAACACCGGAACCTGGTCGCGCACTAATGACGTCATGTCTTGCTTCAGCACCCATATCTAACATGCTTCCTTATGGATGTGTTATAGATGCCTATCTCTGTGCGGTGTGCTACTCTTAAAGGACCACTCTAGGCACCCAGACCACTTCAGCTTAATGAGGTGGTCTGGGTGCCAGGTCCTTCTAGGGTTAACCCATTTTTTCATAAACATAGCAGTTTCAGAGAAACTGCTATGTTTATGAATGGGTTAAGCCTTCCCCCTATGTTCTCTAGTGGCTGTCTCACTGACAGCCGCTAGAGGCGCTTGCGTGATTCTCACTGTGAAAATCACAGTGAGAGCACGCAAGCGTCCATAGGAAAGCATTATGAATGCTTTCCTATGTGACCGGCTGAATGCGCGCGCAGCTCTTGCCGCGCGTGCGCATTCAGCCGACAGGGAGGATCGGAGGAGGAGAGCAGGAGGAGATCTCTCTGCCCAGCGCTGGAAAAAGGTAAGATTTAACCCCTTTCCCCTTTCCAGAGCCGGGCGGGAGGGGGTCCCTGAGGGTGGGGGCACCCTCAGGGCACTCTAGTGCCAGGAAAACGAGTATGCTTTCCTGGCACTAGAGTGGTCCTTTAATTTGTGTATTCCGCTGTCCACAGGTAGATAGGTAGCCAACAAAATGCCATAGAATTTAATTTGTTACTGTTCTTGAAGAAGGCATGAGAATGTCTTCTCTGTAGTGGGCAACTTTCTGTAACAGAAGAAGGGCTCACCCACTGTTCAGCATATCATTATATCATTATGGTGACCTCTCCCCGCCTTCCATGTAGAGCTGCTCTGTCACCTATTGGCTTTGTATATTTTGCAAAGACTCCCTATGACGACATGGCTGTTTGCAGGTCCGCCAATAGAAATGTTGGGGTCCCTAACAATGCTCAAGGTCTGGGACCCCGGGGGGCCACCTCCAAACCCCGCCCACAGGAATACACAGACACAAACACACGCACTGGTACACAGATACACACACATACTAACAGACACAGGACATATACAGCCACATACTAACATATAGACACACACACACACAAATATACCGAGACAGACATACATACATACATACACATACTGGCATACATACATACATGCAGACAGGGCTGCCATCAGACATTTTGGGGCTCCTGACACAGTTCAAAGTGTGGGCCCCCCCTCGAGTCTGCCCCCGGGGCCCATTCTGAGTCCGCCCACAAGGATGCCCTGAGTGGTGTGTAAAATTGATACAGATTGCACATTTGTATAATGGATGTAGTTTTGTGTGTTTTAGATCAAGTGCGTGTTTGTGTTGTGGTTTTAGCGTGTGTATGGTGAATGCTGTGTGTGGTTTTTGTTGTGGTTTAAGACAGTGTGTGTATGGTGAATGCAGTGTGTGTTTGTGTTGTGGTTTTAGTGTGTGTATGATGAATGCAGTGTGTGTTTGTGTTGTGGTTTTAGTGTATGTATGGTGAATGCAGTGTGTGTTTGTATTGTAGTTTTAGTGTGTGTATGGTGAATGCAGTGCGTGTTTGTGTTGTGGTTTTAGTGTGTGTATGGTGAATGCAGTGTGTGTTATAGTTTTAGTGTGTGTATGGTGAATGCAGTGTGTGTTTGTGTTGTAGTTTTAGTGTGTGTATGGTGAATGCGGTGTGTGTTTGTGTTGTGGTTTTAGTGTGTGTATGCAGTGTGTTTGTGTTGTGGTTTTAGTGTGTGTATGGTGTATGCAGTGTGTGTTTGTGTTGTGGTTTTAGTGTGTGTATGGTGTATGCAGTTTGTGTTGTGGTTTTAGTGTGTGTAAATGTGTAAAATAGGGGGCTGCATTGGAGGGTTGGGGGGGGCCTCTTTGGTGGTATTTACATTTTATTCCCCCCTCAATGCTTCTTACCTGGCTAGGGAGGGGGGAGATTGCATCCCTGGTGGTCCGGTGGTATGGTGGAGGGAGCCAGCCGCTGTAGAATGTAGATGGGGGCCACTGGGCCAGCCAGCACCATCTGAACTTTCCAACACCTCCTGCCTGTAACTCTCACGAGCTGTGCCTGTTTGCCGCGTGGAGCATTGCCATGGTAACCCGTGACAACACTCTGCCGGCCGCGGAGCTCGCAAGAGTTACAGGCAAAGGAGCAGCTGGAAAGTTAAGATGGTGCTGGCTGGCCCCCGTCTACATTGTACAGATAGCCGGGGCCCGAGGTGAACATATAGATAGCAATAATCGCTATCTATATGTGCACAAATGGAATGTGGGGCCCGGGACTCCCAGAGCAGTCTGGGCCCCCAAACCGCTGGGCCCCCCAGGACCGCCAGGCCCATGACAACCGTTATGGCTGTCATGCCCTGATGACGGCCCTGGTGGAGAGACCCATTCAGCACTAGAACTTATCTTTAACTGTTTTTTATTTATTTATTGTTTGTGTTTATTTGGAATTTGCATATTTCATTTGGCTATTCCGTTTTTTGTTTCTGACCTTGAGGAATCCCCTTCATGTTTTCCGGTCTGGACAAGAACAACACTGTGATATGCTGAATTTAATCATACGTCTAGTGAGTGCAATCTGAATAAACTTTACACATATTTTATTGGTGCACTATGCCTGTGTCTCTCTCTTAAATCCCTCTTAACCCCTTGAGGACTGAGCCACATGTACACGTTGTGAACAGAACAAAACGTAAACAAAACCTGGCATTTGCGCTATATATCTGTCCAACCGTAATTCACCTCTTTCATATTAAATGCACCCCCCCTTATTATATATCATTTTATTCAGGGGAAACAGGGCTTTCATTTAATATCAAATATTTAGCTATGAAAAAAATGGGAGAAAATAAGAATTTTTTTTTTTTTAGTTCTACATGACATTTTAACTGTCAATGTCATAATACTGTTTGCTTTTACTGCAATAAAATACACATATTTGTATTCAGCAAAGTCTCACGTGTAAAACAGTATCCCTATGTACAGGTTTTATGGTGTTTTGGGAAGTTACAGGGTCAAATATAGCACGTTACATTTGAAATTGAAATTTGCCAGATTGGTTACGTTGCCTTTGAGACTGTATAGTAGCCCAGGAATTAAATTTACACCCATAATGGCATACCATTTGCAATAGTAGACAACCCAAGGTGTTGCAAATGGGGTATGTCCAGTCTTTTTTAGTAGCCATTTGGTCACAAACACTGGCCAAAGTTAGCGTTGGTATTTGTTTGTGTGTGAAAAATGCAAAAATAGAGAAAATTTATGACAGACTTACCGTAATTTTCTTTTCCTGGCTATTTCTCATGGCAGCATCACTTATGGGTAGCTCCTCCCTTAGCAGTCACAGGACAGGAATTAATTAGATTAATTATTTAGACTGATAGGTATAAAGAGTCCCTCCTCCCCTTACACCTCAGCCCAATTATAAAGCTGAAAATAAAAGAATGGGCGGGAACCCTGATACTGCCATGATAAATAGCCAGGAAAAGAAAATTACAGTAAGTCTGTCATAAATTTTCTCTATTCCTGGCTAATCATGGCAGCATCACTTATGGGTAATACCCAAGCTCACTTAATTATAGGGTGGGAACATTAAACTCTAGAAAAAACACTGAACAGACTCAATGCCGCAAAGCAATTTAATATCAACGGGATAAGGAAACCGTAGAGAGGACACTCTTCCCAAAGGCAGTGGAAGGAGTATCCACATCCAACTTGTAGTGTTTCAAGAACGTCATCGGGGAAGACCAGGTGGCTGCCCTGCAAATATCATCGTATGGAACCTCTCCCAATTAGCCCATGAAGTCGACAATGCTCTGGTAGAAGGAGTTCTTATCTTAATGGGAGGTGATCGATTTTTTGAGATATATGCTTTCCTGATCACTAGTGCAATCCAACGTTTTAATGTAGATAAGGAGGCCGCCTCACCTCTCCTGGCTCCTGAAGGTAAAATGAAGAGTTGGTCAGTTTTTCTGTAAGACTCAGAACGCTGAAGGTACATAGACAGGCAGTTCATGACATCCAAACGTTGCCACCTAACCTCCTCTTGCGAAGAAGGATTGGGGTAGAATGCTGGAAGAACCACTTCTTGAGAGAGATGAAACTGAGAGACCACTTTAGGAAGAAACTCGGGTTTTGGCTTTAGGCACACCCTATCATGATAGAAATGTAGACAAGAAGATAAGATAGAAAATGCTTTAATCTCCGAAATTCTTCTTGCGGAAGTAATTGCCACCAAGAACAAAGTTTTATACGTCAGGAGGGTAGCATCCAACTCTCAAGAGGAACAAACAGATCTTCAGTCAGGTAATCGAGTACCAGAGGAAGGTCCCAAGGAGGGGTAGTAGATCTGGAAGGAGGTCTCAACCTGAACGCTGCCTTGAAGAACCTGGAGATCAAAGGATCTTAAGTCCATTAAATGTTGCATAAAGCTGAAAGGGCCGAAGACTGAACCCTAAGAGTGCTGAGGCTAAGGCCCTTCTCCAGACCCTCTTGCAGGAATTCCAAGATTTCAGTATTGCGAGGATACAGGAAGTCAATGTGTTTGTCCGAAGCCCATTCCCAGAACACATCCCAGATCCTATGGTAGCATGAGGAAGTATAAGCTTTTCTTCATTGCAAAAGGGTATTGACCACTGCTTCTGAAAGACCTAGACGTTGAAGTCTTTCTTTTTCAAGACCCATACCCCCAATTTGAGGCGTTCCGGATGAGTATGGAATATTGGGCCCTGCGATAGCAGATCTTCCATAACAGGAAGAGGCCAAGGCTGTTCTTGGCTCTTCACAGACAATAGGGGCAACCAAGGCCTCCGAGGCCAAATCAGAATTATGGCAATAACCTTCTTTCCTTCCGTCCAAACTTTCCGCAGGAACCTGGGTATCATGGGTAGCGGAGGGAACGCATACCCCAGATCGAATGACCAAGGAAGAGAGAGAGAGCATCCTGGCCCATTGCCTGACTGTCCAGGTGGAGAGAAGTAATTCTCCACCTGATGATTCTGGGAGGACGCCATCAGGTCGATCTGGGCCATTCCCCACTGACGGGCAATCCATGCAAAGACTGCCGGGTGAAGTTTCCATTCTCCCGGAAGAATTTCCTTCCTGCTGAGGAAGTCCGTAGTCACGTTCTCCGAACCTGGAAGATAGATCGCCTTCAGACCCTGAAGATTGGTCATGGCGATTGTCATCAAGGGAGCCAGTTCCTTCAAGAGCAATCGGCTTCTTGTGCCCCCTTGATTGTTCACATATGAAGCAACTGCTCTGTTGTCTGCCTTGATTAGCACCCAAGAATTTAAGATCCGTGGCAGGAACACCAAGATGGCCCTGGTAACCGCTCTCAGCTCTCTCAGGTTTGAGTGTAGCTGACTCTCTTCTCGAGTCCACTTCCCTTGAGTCCAAGTGGAATTGAAGTAGGCACCCCATCCAAAAGAACTGGCATCTGTTGTAATAACCTTCCAAGGAGGTTCTTCCAACGGGAAGCCTGCTGCCAAATACTTCTTGTTCTTCCCCCAGTTCAACCCTTTCCTCACGGGCAGGGGTAGAGAGATTTTTTGCTCCCAATCTGTTCCGACTCTGTCGAACTGGAGAAGGAAGCAATTCTGGACCGGACGGAACTTCCACTGGGCCCATTTTACCAACCCAATAGTTGATGTCAAGGAGCCCAGGAGACTCATGACTTCTCTTGAAGAGGCAGTCTCGAGACCTTGTAGCTTCCCTGCTTTGTCTCTGATTTTCGTGACCCTTTCTGGAGACAGGAACACATGGGCAGATACGGTGTTTATCACTGCTCCGAGGAATATGATCATCTGAGAAGGAATCAGGGAGCTCTTCTCCACGTTCAGAAGCCAACCATGGTCTTGAAGAACGTTCATAGCCACCAACGTATGATGAGCTACCATCCTTTGGGATGGACCTACGATAAGGATGTCGTCCAGGTAATGGAAGACCTCGATTCCTTTCTCCCTTATGAAGGCTATCAAAGTGACAAGAACTTTCGAGAATGTTCTTGGCGCCAAACTGAGGCCAAATGGAAGTCCCTGGAACTGAAAGTGCCTTCCTAGCGCCCAGAACCTGAGAAACTGCATATGATCTTGGTTTATGGGGATTTGGTAGTAGGTGTCCCTCAAGTCTATGGAGGTCATCCAGTCTCCTCTTTTGACGCTCTTTTAGATGGTCTGTAACAATTCCATTTTGAATGTTCTTACATCGAGCATGGAGTTTACCCCCTTCAAGTTCAAGAGGAGACGCCACTTTCCCTGGGGTTTTGGGGCCAAGAACACTGTGGAGTAAACCCCAAGGAACCTTTCCTGTCTTGGAACTTTTTCCACCACTTTTTGTTCCAGAAGAGTAGAAATGCAGGTCCTCATGGCCTTTCGTTTGGTGCCTGCCAACACCCTGGATTTTTTGAAGAAAGCGGATTTTGGGCGAGAGGAAAATTTTATCCTGTAACCCTCCTTTATGATGGAAGTGACCCACACGTCCGAAATATTTTTGGCCCACACGGGGTAGAAGAACTTCAGTCTTCCTCCCACAGTCCCCGAATAGGCCTGAAGACCTTCAGAAGCTCTTCCCAGAGGTGCTAGCTCCTCTTCCTCTGGAAGCCTTATTGGAAGAAGAGTGTGAGAAGGATTTCCGTGAAGAATTCCTGGAGTACTCCCTTCCCGGCTTATAGCTTCTGCTGTCCAGAAAGGACTGATCCTTGAAGCGCTTATTCTTCCAGGAGGAGGGAAAGCTCTTTCTGCTCACCTGAGGCAAAAACACTTTTTTCCCCATCAGCAGCTTTTTGAATAGCGTCCTCCAGAATTTTGCCAAATAGGAGATCCCCCTGGAATAGAAGGCCACACAAGGACGCCTTAGAGGCATAGTCCGCTCCCCACAAATGAAGCCATAAGGCCCTTCTAGAAGCCACAGACAGGGCCATACTCTTGGCAATCATGCGAGTGATGTCCAGGGAGGCTTCTGAACAGAAGTCCTTGAGGCTCTCCAAAAGATGTTCCCTACGGACACCCCAGTCAATGTCCTCCTCCAAATTAGCGAGCCACACTCTTAAGGCCCTGGAGAGAGTGGTCAGAGCCACTGCCGGATGAAGGGCGGAGCCCAGTGCCAAGTAGGCTTTAATCAAATCTCCATCCATACGCTTTTCCATAGGCTCTCTGAGATACGCCATGGAGTCAATAGGAAGCGTAGTTTTCTTTGCCATATGAATCACCGCAGCATCAATCTTAGGAACTGAATTTATTTTTCAAGGTGGATTTCCTTTCTGGCTTATTCCATTCTTGAAGGATCATGTCCCTGATCGAGGAATGCACCGGGAAGGTAGGTCTGTTTTAGGTCTTCAAAGAACTTGTCAGCCTCTCTCACTACAGACTTTTCTTCCGTGAGACTAAGAGTGTCTCTGAGAAGGGTAATAAGTCTATCAATAGACTTCGAGTCGAGAGACCTGGAGGTATATTCCACTTCCTCCTCACCATCATCTGAGACCTCCCACACATCAGGGTCTTCTCCAGAGTTGGAAGACTGAGGTTCCGCTCTGCGTCTCTTACTTGGGCCACTAGACACCGTGGTAGATTTAAAGCCCTCAGCAATAGCTTGGGAAATCCAGCGTTTAAGGTCATCCTGTGGGGAACCCCCACTGCCGCTTCCAATAAGCATTCCAAGGGGCATCTGCCGCTTCCAATAAGCATTCCCTACAAAGGTTCCTTCCATGGGGAGCAGGTGACAAACAATTAATGCATTTATTGGACTTTTCCCTTGATTTCCTTGCTGGGGAATCCAGATGCTTGCTGGGGCTGAAATAAAGCCAAATATAACCTTAGTTTGGCACTCTTTTAACAACCCCCCCATAGAAAAAATTAAATGGCTCACCTATGTTTTCTAGAGAGGGATCTTGCAGAGGCAGAGGGAGAATCCATACTGAAAGGGAGAATCAAAGGGAATTCAATACACAATTCCCAAGGAGGCAGAGGCAAACTGACAAGAAAGAAAATACCCAAATCAGCATCACAGAAGAGATCAAATCCTACCTCAATGACAGAGAAATTCCTCCAGGCAGCCAGGTAATAACAGCCAAAGAAGAAACTGTAGAGAACTCAGGACCGAAAAGCCAGCTCACAAACAGCTGATACAGCGCTTAGGCAGAGCAAGCTGTGTCACTGAGTTTAAATAGAGCCAGGAAGCGTCCGGCCCGCGCATGCGCAGACCGCTGGAACGCACGCTATGCGTTCCAAGCGCTCGCGACCGGCCTGAAATTCACTTCTGGGTTCGCCGGATCCGGCCGGACCACCAGCGCAGTCTGCTGGAGCGCACACTGTGTTCCAGCCACAACACCCGAAACCTCAGGGGGCCACAGGCAGTCGGGAAAGTGCCTCCACGACGCAGAAAGGCACCAGAACGCCCAGAAATCCCAGGAGACCACTCAAAAATCCATCAGATCAAAACCAACATAGAGCAAGATCACCCTACAGGGGACACCCTCAGCATGGATTCAAAGGAATTGCCATCAAGGTATGGGGAGGGGGGGGGGGAATTTGGGACCCCAATTAATAGGGGCAAGCTAACAACAAGGGGAATTTTTAAGGATAGCCAACCCCATAGTCTCAGATTACCTGTAGCCGTGTTTCCCTCAGAACACCAAATCCCACGCAGCAGTTTAGTACTTACACTGAACCTGACCCAGTTAGTCCTGCTCATGCAGGCTGTTTACTGGGTCCTTCAAATGAAGAGAGGCTGAACTTCATTTGGAACGAACCCACGACAAACGCAGGAAGGCGGCCATAAAATAAAATGTAAAAAGTCCTGTAGAAACTTGCTAAGGACAGGAAAAAAGACTGAGGTGTAAGGGGAGGAGGGACTCTTTATACCTATCAGTCTAATTAATTAATCTAATTAATTCCTGTCCTGAGACTGCTAAGGGAGGAGCTACCCATAAGTGATGCTGCCATGATTAGCCAGGAAACGCCAATTTTGGCCAGTGTTTGTGACTAAGTGGCTACTAAAAAAGACTGGACATACCCCATTTGCAATACCTTGGGTTGTCTACTATTGCAAATGGTATGCCATCATAGGGGTAATTTTTATTCTTGGGCTACCATAGGGTCACAAAGGCAACCTAAGCAATCTGGCGAATTTTAATGTGAAAAAAATGAAACAAGCCTTATATTTGACGCTGTAACTTTTGAAAACACCATAAAACCTGTACATGAGGGGTACTGTTGTACTCGGGAGACTTCGCTGAACACAAATATTTGTATAGTATCACAGCAATAATATTGTCCGTGTAAGTGCTGTTTGTGCGTGAAAAATGCAAAAACCGTCACTTTTACTGGCGATATCATCGTTGTAATACATTTTACTGTTTTGAAAAACTAATATTTGTGTTCAGCGAAGTCTCCCGAGTAAAACAGTACCCCCCATGTACAGGTTTTATGGTGTCTTGGAAAGTTATAGGGTTAAATATAGTGCTAGCAAATTAAATTCCCTATACTTTCGGCATGGATTGTCAGGCAGGTCCCGCTAATTGTAATTAATTAAGATACCTAATTATGTAAAAATATTACATAAATATATGTGTAGAATTAATATATGTATATACATATGTATGTGTATATATATATATATATGTAAATATATATAATTTTTTAAAAATATTTTTATTTATATATAGGTATATATATATACGTATATATTTATGTATATAGATATATATATAATTTCGTTCTATGTGTATTTTGATATACGGTAAATATATATATTAATATCACAATACAGTTAGAACAAAATAACACATATCTATATATTTTTTTATTATTTATTAATTATTTTAATTTTAATTAATTATTAATTATTTTAAAATAATTTTTTATTAATTATTTTAATTTTATTTTTTTACGTATTTACATATATTTTTTTATATTATATAAGTATATATATATATATATATATATATAATTTTATATATATATATTTAATCAGTATCAGTATACGTGTAATTTGATATTAATATATATATATATATATATATATATATAAAATTATATATTAATAGTAAAATACACCTAGACAGTGTATGTGTGTGTATGTATTTGTGTATATATATATATATATATATATATATATGATCTAAGTATATAATTAATTTTTTTTTACACTGATTTAACATTTTTTTTTAATTTGATTTCAGCCAGCAGGGGGACTGTCATTACAGTTAGTCCCCCTGCTGGCAATGCCTGAGCCAGCTATCCCGGTCATGTGATTGTGAGGTCCTCGCAAGGACCTCACTCTCACATGGCCGGGGGGGTTGGAAGAGGACGGAGGTGCCGCGGGGGGCTCCCTGGGAGTCCCCCCAACCGCGATCGCCGGCGTGGGATCACCGGCGAGCGGGTAAGTATGAAAAGACCGGAGGGCGTACAATTACGCCCGGTGGCGTTTAGAGCCGCTTAAAACAGGGCGTAATTGTACGCCCTCCGGTCTTAAGGGGTTAAAGACAAAATAGAAGAGGATTGAGCTCCTTTCATCTATAAATCACTTATATGCCTGTGGTCAAAGACCATTTTGTGAGTGCATTTTAATTCAGCGCTTTTTCTGGTGTCTTAAATCCTGCACCCTAATCCTGCACCATAACTGCTATTTCTTTTTCCCAATTTGTAGATTGTATTTTCTGTATGTTTATCTAAAGAAGACCATGGGGTCTTCTTACAATCTATTTTCCTATTAGGGTAAATTATATTTTATATACTCTTCTACCCACTGTGGTGAGCACGTGTGTTATATATATATATATATATATATATATATATATATATATATGTAGTCGGGGACAAAAGCCGTATACATGATAAGTTAGATATATGAGCAAGTCGGTTGTGGTGTGCCGAAACGTATCGGGTAGGCCTGTAATAAAAGAGGGCAAAAAGTTGAATAACATACCTTATTACATATCTTTAAGTTGCAAGATTCTTAATTCGGCTTGTCTTACTCAACTCTAGCTCTGGTTGTGGTATGTATCTAGTAATATACTGTGGATTTCCAGCGTCCTAATGTTTATGGTGTGAACAGGGACATTTGTCTGGAAGCAGCTGATGCTGCCCTGATTCTGGAGGAATGTCCCGAAAATGCATTGGGGTTGAGTCCCTGCCCAGGCCCGGACTGGGAGAAAAATTCGGCCCGGGCATTTTTTATCACAGCGGCCCACTAAGAAGGGGGCGGGGCAGAGGAGGTGTGTTTTGTCATCACCAATGACAAACACGCCCCCTCTCAAAGTGAGCATGTTGGTTCAATGCTCTTCCAGGGCAGACCATGCACAGAGCTCTGCTGAAGAGCTCTAGCATGAGAAAAGAGCCCTGTATTTGTTCTGCACAGCGCAAGCAAATTTAATAACATGCTTGCACTGTGTTTCCTTGCAATTTGTCTCTGGTGTCTCTATAAATGGATATCAGGAGACAAAAAAGCCATTAAAGAGTACTGTGCATGTGTTTGGAGCCTGCTTGTGGTATTGCGTGTGTGTAGAGTGAGCTGATTGTGGTGTGGTATTGTGTAATAAGGTTGGTTTTAGTCATGTTGTGTTTGTGGTGTAATGTGATGCATATGTGGCTAGGGGCTGTAGAGAATGTGTGTGTATAGGGGATATAGCAAGAGTGTGCATACAGGCTATAGTGTGTGTGTGTGTATAGGTGATGTAGTGTTTGTAGAAAGTATGTGTTTAGGGGTGTAGTATGTGTTTGCTTACAAGGAATCTGTGTGCGTATGTATGTATGTATATGTATATATATATATATATATATATATATAGATAGATATCGATAGATATATTTGGAAGTAGTGTGTATGTAAGGGGTGCAGTATGTGTGTGTGATGGATGCTGTGTGTGAGGGTGCGGTGTGTGAGAGTGATGTGTGTGAGAGTTCTGTGTGTGATGTGTGTGAGGGTGCTGTGTATGATGTGTGTGAGAGTGCTGTGTATGATGTGTGTGAGAGTGCTGAGTGTGGGAGTGCTGTGTATGATGTGTGTGATGTGCCTGACAGTGCTGAGCGTGATGGGTGTGAGAGTGTGTGTGATGAATGCTGTGTGTGAGGGGTGCTGTGTGTGATGTGTGTGGTGTGTGAGGGTGCGGTGTGTGATGTGTGTGAGAGTGCTGTGTATGATGTGTGTGAGAGTGCTGTGTGTGCTGCGTGTGACAGTGCTGAGTGTGATGGGTGTGAGAGTGCTGTGTGTGATGTGTATGAGAGTGCTGTGTATGATGTGTGTGAGAGTGCTGTGTATGATGTGTGTGAGAGTGCTGTGTATGATGTATGTGAGTGCTGAGAGTGATGTGTGTGAGAGTGCTCTGTGTGAGAGTGCTGTGTGAGAGTGCTGAGTGTGATGTGTGTGAGAGTGCTGTGTGTGCTGTGTGTGACAGTGCTGAGTGTGATGTGTGTGAGAGTGCTGTGTGTGACAGTGCTGAGTGTGATGGGTGTGAGAATGCTGCTGTGTATAAATGTTAGAATGGATTGTGTGTGTGTGTGGGGGGGGTAAATAAACAAATAAAAGAACAGGCATTATGTCCCCCCTCCCTTCTTACCTTTTAGCCTGGGAGGGGGGGACCGGCATTGTGGTATCTGGGAGGGGGGGACCGGCACTCTTTCATCCCTGGTGGTCCAATGGTGAGTGAACTCTAGCCTGCGGGCTAGAGTTCACTCTCGCGAGATCCGGTCGTTGCCATGGCAACGCTCCGGATCTCGCAAGAGGAACCCGGCGGAGCTGCAAGATAGAGCTCCGCCGGGTTCCTCTGCTGGTAGGCTGGCTCCCTCCCTCTCTCCCCGCCGGCGGCCGCGTTGGAATGCAGGTGGGCCGGTGAGGGAGATCTTTGATCTCCCCACCGGCCCGCCATGGACTACTGCAGGGCCGGCGATAGGATAGTGCTGGCCCTGCATAGACCGGCAGGGGAGATCCTGGGACTTCCCCTGCCGGCCTCGGCCCCTGGCCACCGCGGCCCACCGGGCATTTGCCCGGTGTGCCCGATGGCCAGTCCGGGCCTGTCCCTGCCTATTTAATAGGGTTCTGATGTACATTATGAATTTAGCTGTAGTGAGTGGTTTGCCCTGCAGTTAAATAGGGGCATATTGAGATTTGGTCCAGTGAGTGATAACCTGTAAAGGTCTGACATTTTGACCGGCACCTTATTGTCCGTAGGATAGTCCTTATGTCCCTACGTATTACATATGGTAAGAGGATGTGAACTTTTTGATACTAGGATAGGCACTTAAGATATGGTGTTGTATTCCACCCTGGTAAGTTTTGTAGTGTTAAGAGAGATTTTATAAATTGTGTGGGCAAAAAAGAGAGGAGTGTCGCAATGGCGACTAGTGAACGAATATCGGTATTATGGTAATCGGTGGTAAACTTCTTGTAAAGGTGAAATCTCTATTGTATGCTCGTGATGTATAATCAGAGAGAGCAGCTCAATCCAGAAATCTGCCAAATGCCATGAGGCGAGTTAGTGCAGTATTAAGCCATGGAATGTGGGTATAACCAGCTGCTTTATTGTCAGAGAAGCACTTGACAGGTTCCCCTATCCACTCATACTTCCCCAGGCCTTGTAGGCAGCCACTATGGGGTAGATTCCAAAGAAATGTTGACGAGGAATGGAAAGATTATTTTTATTTTTTATTTATTTTTTCTCAAGAGTCTCAACTGGCCAGGCATCTCAGAACCAAAAGTCACCAAACTAGCTGTGAAATCAGTGTGCGCAGACGCATTGGTCCATGTAACTGGGAAATGATGAGAAATGGCGGGAATAACCTGGCCTCCTATTCCGGTGTGGTATGAACCTGAGCCATATGTGTAGGTCTGCTTACAACTAGTGCCAGAATGCAACTGTGGGTGGGAAGAAGCCTCAGCGGTAAGGAAATAAATGTGCAGAATAATTCTCATGGCGAACTTCAATGTGCCCAGTAGGACTGTAGATCCATTCCCCCCTCCCCCCCTGTGTGTTCTTCAGAAGAAAAGGTTCCCCAGACTCCGATGCGCTGTACCTTTTCTGTAGGTGGACATGTTCTGTAGCGTATTAGTGTCAAGTTGAATGCCTAAGAAGGTCAGTTTGTGGAAGTGGAACCCCTAGTGATGAAAAGTGCCATCGTCTTGTGAATATTAACCAGAGCGGAGTGAGGGCGTTCTATCGCGAGGAAGTTATCTATGATAACGGGTGACTGCAGGACATTTGCTAATATTGAGTGTTAGTCAACATAGTGTGTTAGCAAATAAGACTAACAGCTTGGGGACACTCTTTGCTCTAAAACTTACACGTGTGGGAAAGTCATGACAATCCCTCCATAAAATGCCACTAACATGCCCTCGGGATGGCTGAATAGGTAGAAGCTTGGAGGCATAGGAAATGTCTGTCTTGCCCACCCAAGCTCCGGTCAACCCCTTTGGCATAGTGCTGGGAGAATTCCTTAGAGGAAATCAATGAGTTGAGGCTAGGGGTGGGTAATTAATATGGTTGTCAAATACCTTCTTAAGCAATGTGATTGTGTTGCGGGGTCTATTAATGCGGACTGAAGGTTCTGACACTCGTGAATACCAGACAGGAGTGTGACCAGACCTGTGTGGAACTGGTGTATGGAAACTAGATGTAGAAGACGACTGAGTGACGGAAAGGGTGTGCTTAGAGGTAAAACTCACTTCTCTATGGTGAGGAGAAGTAGAGCAACTTACGTCACAAAAGTCTGAAGGCTAGGATGAATTCTGGTATAGTGAGTTTCTGATTGAGTCTGGGATTCTAGTGTATAGAACGACCTACAGATCATCGTAGTAGTAAGACTTGTACTCTAAGACATCGTGGGAGGCAATCAGTAAGGAAACTAAAATTAACCTTTCCAGATGTCTTTGTATATGGTCAGGGACCCAAAGTATGAGGGAGTAATAATGTAAACCGATGTGCTAGGGGCGGGATTTGAAAGGATAACATAACCATGAGAGGGATTTGGGAGTCCTGTGGCTGGGATGTGCATCAGTGCCTGTGGAGATTCCAGTCTCTGTAATCTATCGTTGATGTTATGTATGGAGGCAACTGTTTGACTTCATGTGATTTGGCCTAGTGGGCAGAGGCCACTGAAATGTCTGGCAAGAACGTTGGCCTCTAGGGGACTGTAAAAACTGTCAATATAAGAGGCCATGCTGGGTGAGGCCCTAACTGGAGAGGTTGATGTGAGGCGTTAGCTATGTGTTGGGCCAAGGGACAAATACCTTCATATGCGGATGAAGATGGGTGTCGGCCTCACGGAATTAATAATGATGAGGCTAGTTATTGGCATAGCTGGGTACCAGGCCGCCAGTTGACATACCGGATCCGAGAATGGGAAGGGTGATGGGTAGTAGCGAGGTGGGTAAACATACCTTGCTTGGGGTAGAATGTGGTTTCCTTGCCAGAGGAATGAGATATTGGAGAACCTAAAGGGAAATGATGGTGGGAGGCAAATTGGAACTGGAATTGGGCTTGACTTACTGTGAACGAAATACGCCTGTATAATTGGGGTGGTTGTTCTTGAGGCTGGTCTATGAATAGGTAACCTGAGGACATAGTTGTTATAATCCTGACCCTACGATGGTGGGTACAAGATTCATAGAACATAAATCAAATATCCCTATAAGTAAGTAAGCCACTACCAGAGACCATGGGGAGTGTTTAATCAATACTGCGACAATAATGGGGGATAGGCAAAGTCATGAGTGACCGCTAATTGGTCCTGTGACTTCTTTAGCTAAAATACATATAGGGATATGGAATACCAAGCTATGAGGGCAGTTTTGAGCTATCCCGGTAGGACTTAGAATATTTAATTATGGTCGTGCCAGCATTGGAAGGGGGGTGTATGTGTGGGGAATTAAGGATCCCTGGGCGTGGGCCTGTGTACGGCCTGGCAGAGGAATTGCGTGCCAGCGTTGGCTGATGTAACATAGAACAGTTAGAGTGGAGTTGCTGTAGGTTTAGTGATACTATGCCTGAAAAGCAAAGGTCGGTTAGGATGATGAACTTGCTTGAGTAGAATATAGCAGCGATGAGTAAATAACCTTTAATGCATAGTACGTGATTATTTTGACGTAAAGTCAGGGGGAACATATGATGGTATGGTAAAGCCTGGTACACTAGGGTTTGTCCCAGGGAACATGACGATACAAATACTGAACATAGGAGTGTGACGTGTTACAAAATTTTTTTAGCGTATAGGTGATCATGGGAGCAAGTATACAGATTGGCCATAACACATGGTAACAAATGTGAACATGATGACTGCCTCAGAACAGTACCAAGTCCATGAGTGATAGAATAAGACATATGCGATATATGATGGTAATGCTATATATGTAGTGATGTACCGAACTGTTCGCTGGCGAATAGTTCCCGGCGAACATAGCGTGTTCGCCACGGCGGGTGAACACATGCGCGGTTCGATCCGCCCCCTATTCGTCATCATTGAGTAAACTTTGACCCTGTGCCTCACAGTCAGCAGACACATTCCAGCCAATCAGCAGCAGACCCTCCCTTCTAGACCCTCCCACCTCCTGTATAGCATCCATTTTAGATTCATTCTGAAGCTGCATTCTTAGATAGAGGAGGGAAAGTGTAGCTGCTGCTCATTTCATAGGGAAATGGATAGCTAGGCTAGTGTATTCAGTGTCCACTACAGTCCTGAAGGACTCATCTGATCTCTGCTGTAAGGACAGCACCCCCAAAAGCCCTTTTTAGGGCTATAACATCAGTCTGCTTTTATTTCCTGTGTAATCTAATTGTAGTTGCCTGCCTGCCAGCTTCTGTGTCAGGCTCACAGTGGATACTGTGCCCACTTGCCCAGTGCCACCACTCATATCTGGTGTCACAATAGCTTGCATTTAAAAACAAAACAATTTTTTTCACTGTAATAGATTGAATAGCAGTTAGTTGTCTGCAAGCGTCTGTGTGTCAGGCCTACAGCGTGTACTCTGCCAACCTCTGCCAGTGCACATTGACACTCATATCTGGTCTCACAGTAGCTTGCACGCATAGTACCACTAATCCAAAAAAAAAATGACAGGCAGAGGCAGGCCACCCCGCAGGGGCCGTTGTGGTCGTGGTGCTGTGATTCCCTTTTGCCCTAGAATAATGCCCAGTTTCAGAGGCCACGTACCCTGAACTTGAAAAGTTCTGAGGACATAGTTGACTGGCTAACACAGGACACCCAATCTTCTACAGCTCCGCTCGGAACCTTGACGCACCATCCTCCTCCAGCTTAGCTTTGGGCACCTCTCAAGATACCACTCACCCGCCTGCCGCCACTACCAACACTAGCACCACAGCGCTTCACTTTATCTGTCAGAGGAGTTATTTACACATCCGTTTGAAGAAATGAGTGATGCGCAACCATTATTGCCAGAGGATGTAGATAACAGGGATATGTCTCAGTCAGGCAGCATTACACACATGGACGTACGGTGTGATGATGATGATGATGTACCCGCTGCTGCTTCCTTTGCTGAGTTGTCAGATACAAGTGAAGCAGTTGATGATGACGATGCGTCCATGGATGTCACGTGGGTGCCCGTTCGGCAAGAAGAAGAACAGGGCGAAAGTTCAGATGGGGAGACAGAGAGGAGGAGGAGACGAGTTGGAAGCAGGGGGAGGTTGTCGCAAGGATCTAGTGGCACAGTCAGACAGCATGCATCGGCACCCGACAGCACGCTGTGTCCACCACCAGAATGCCGTCATTGCAGAGCTCAGCAGTGTGGAATTTTTGTTTGCATCTGCCTCTGACAACAGCGATGCCATTTGCAACCTGTGCCAAAAGAAACTGAGTCGTGAGAAGTCCAACACCCACCTAGGTACAACTGCTTTGCGTAGGCACATGATCTCACATCACAAACGCCTATGGGATCAACACATGAGTACAAGCAGCACACAAACTCAAAGCCTCCATCCTCCTCCTGGTCCAGCATCTTCAGCCACATCAACCACTGCTGTCCTCCTTGCCCCCTCTCAACCATCTGCCACTCCGTCTCTCGCTTTGAGCAGTTCCCGCTCATCTGCCCACAGTCAGGTGTCTGTCAAGGACATGTTTGAGCGTAAGAAGCCAATGTCAGAAAGTCACCCCCGTGCCCAGCGTCTGACAGCTGGCTTGTCTAAACTATTAGCCTGCCAGCTTTTACCATACAAGCTGGTGGAGTCTAAGGCGTTCAAAAAATTTGTAGCTATTGGGACACCGCAGTGGAAGGTACCCGGACGAAATTTATTTTCACAAAAGGCAATCCCCAACCTGTACTCGATTGTGCAAAAGGAAGTAATGGCATGTCTGGCACACAGTGTTGGGGCAAGGGTTCATCTGACCACTGATACCTGGTCTGCAAAGCAGGGTCAGGGCAGGTATATCACCTACACTGCGCATTGGGTAAACCTGCTGACGGCTGCCAAGCATGGAATGCGTGGCTCTGCAGAGGAGTTGGTGACACCGCCACGACTTGCAGGCAGGCCTGCTGCCACCTCCTCTACTCCTCCTACTCCATCCTCTTCCATAACCTCCTCGGCTGGGTCCTCTTCTGCTGCTGTGTCTTGCTCCAAATCAATGGCACCCCCTAGCTCCCCAGGTACTATTCCACATCCCGGATACGGCAGTGTCACGCCGTCTTGGGTTTGACTTGCTTGAAAGCAGAGAGTCACACCGGACAAGCACTCCTGTCCACCTTGAACGCACAGGTGGAAAAGTGGCCGACTCTGCAGCAACTGGATATCGGCAAAGTGGTTTGTGACAACGGAACAAATTTGTTGGCGGCATTGAAGTTGGGCAAATTGACACATGTGCCGCGCATGGCACGTGTGTCTGATCGGACAACGCTTTGTGTATAAGTACACAGGCTTACAGGACGTCCTGAAGCAGGCCAGGAAGGTGTGTGGCCATTTCAGGCGTTCCTACACGGCCATGGCGCACTTTGCAGATATCCATATATATATGTTGGTGAAACAACATGCCAGTGAGGCGCTTGATTTGCGACAGCCTGACACGTTGGAATTCAACACTCCTAATGTTCGACCGCCTGCTCCAACAAGAAAAAGCTGTTAATGAATATTTGTATGACCGGGGTGCTAGGACAGCCTCTGGGGAGCTGTGAATTTGTTTGCCACGTTACTGGATGCTCATGCGCAATGCCTGTAGGCTCATGCGTCCTTTTGAGGAGGTGGCAAACCTAGTCAGTCGCACCGAAGGCACCATCAGCGACATCATACCATTTGTTTTCTTCCTGGAGCGTGCCCTGCGAAGAGTGCTGGATCAGGCCGTAGATGAGCGTGAAGAGAAAGAGTTGTGGTCACCATCACCACCAGAAACAGCCTTATCAGCATCGCTTGCTGGACCTGCGGCAACGCTGGAAGAGGATTGTGAGGAAGAGGAGTCAGAGGAGGAATGTGGCTTTGAGGAGGAGGAGGAAGACCAACCACAACAGGCATCCCAGGGTGCTCGTTGTCACCTATCTGGTACCCGTGGTGTTGTACGTGGCTGGGGGGGAAGAACATACCTTCATTGAGATCACTGAGGAGGAGGAACGGGAAATGAGTAGCTCGGCATCCAACCTTGTGCAAATGGGGTCTTTCATGCTGTCGTGCCTGTTGAGGGACCCTCGTATAAAAAGGCTGAAGGAGAACGACCTGTACTGGGTGTCCACGCTACTAGACCCCCGGTGTAAGCAGAAAGTGGCTGAAATGTTACCAAATTAGAACAAGTCGGAAAGGATGCAGCATTTGGAAAATAAATTAAAAAGTATGCTTTACACAGCGTATAAGGGTGATGTCACAGTACATCGGGAATCTAACAGGGGAAGAGGTGAAAGTCATCCTCCTCCTCCCACGACCACGCAGGCAAGGACAGGACGCTTTACAGACGTGTTGTTGATGGAGGACATGCAGAGCTTTTTAAGTCCTACGCATCACCACAGCCCTTCGGGATCCACCCTCAGAGAACGACTCGACCGACAGGTAGCAGACTACCTCGCCTTAACTGCAGATATCGACACTCTGAGGAGCGATGAACCCCTTGACTACTGGGTGTGCAGGCTTGACCTGAGCTATCCCAATTTGCGATAGAACTTCTGGCCAGCCCCGCTTCAAGTGTCCTGTCAGAAAGGACCTTCAGTGCAGCAGGAGGTATGGTCACTGAGAAGAGAAGTCGCCTAGGTTAAAAAAGTCTAGATTACCTCACCTTTATTAAGATGAATGAGGGATGGATCACGAAGGGACTGACAGTGGGCGATACATTCGACTAAAAAAGGCCTGATGAGATGAGCTGCCTTGGGCTAAAAATGGTGACCCTATGTATGAGGAACAGTCCCTATTCTACTCTGTGTCAGTGTGTATCAGGGTCCCTGAGGACAGGTGTCAATCCATATCTGCCAAGTGACCCTATGTAGGGGGAAGAGTCCTTATTCTGCTCTGTGTCAGTGTGTATCCGGGTCTCTGAGGACATGTGTCAATCCATATGTCAAGGTGACAATATGTCATATGTCAGGTGTCAATCCATATCCATTGTGATTTAGGAATGTTAGGTGATTTATGCCCTTTGTGGATTAAAACCAGACTCTGCATCAACTGTGTAATTTTCCCATGGGAGTTTTGCCATGGATCCCCCTCCGGCATGCCACAGTCAAGGTGTTAGTCCCCTTGAAACAACTTTTCCATCACTATTGTGGCCAGAAAGAGTCCCTGTGGGTTTTAAAATTCACCTGCCCATTGAAGTCTATGGCGGTTCGGCGGTTCGCCGGTTCACGAACGTTTGCAGAAGTTCGCGTTTGCGAACCGAAAATTTTATGTTCGCGACATCACTATATATATGTAGTGAATATTAAACGCTTACCAGAGCTGAATTAGTAATGGGAAACTGACAATATCCGTGCACAATCGTAAATAATAACAAGAAACATAGCAAACATAACCGAACTACAGGGGGCATGTAAGGAAAACCAGTAGTAGGCTAAATACTTTCAAAACGGGACATTTCATGTATCAGGGAACAGTGTAAAACTAACGAATTGGTACTACGATTGTGGTCGCCGCCAGATGGCAGCATGTAACTGAGATAGACTGGAGACCAGTTCGGTAGAAATTTGATGAAAATAAACTAGCGAATAGGAATGGAACAAAGAGCAGGCAGGAGTAGGTGAACTGACTCAAGTCCAGAATGGACGGTATGTAAGAACATAAACGTGTGAACAATTGTGTGTTCATGGATTTGGCCCGTACAGGCAGACTCACGGTTCGTGGATTTGACTGGTACAGGAAACAAACGACTTGACCTGGAATCTTGCGGTGAGGTGAGAGGTCAGCTATGCGGCTGGAAAGTACCCAGACTTGGTGGACACTGAGGTTTGGTCCAGGAAAAGGCCCGGGAAGCTGGTAAGGGGTCTCATAGTGCTGGCGGGAATGAACGGCCAGTTCTGGAGAAGAGGTGAGTAGTCTCTGACTGCGTGTGGCTGGAACAGCGTGATGGGAGATGTTGGAGCAGGGATAGCTTGGTCCGATCATCATGGGAGTCTCTGACAGCATGTGGCTGTAACAGCGTGATGGGAGTTGTTGGAGCAGGGAGAACTTGGTCCGATCGTCGTGGGAGTCTCTGACAGCATGTGGCTGGAACAGTGTGATGGGAGTTGTTGGAGCAGGGAGAACTTGGTGTTGATGACCTTTGAACCGGAAGTAGTCATGAATTAGGCAGCATCAGCCCAGTGGTGTAGGGGGCCTGAGTTTAAATATCCGGGTAACCCCTCCCACAACTTCCAATATATATTTATTTAATATATAATATTTATACTTAAAATATAATATATACTTAATAACCTGTCTGGGGAATATTGCCTAACTTTCTATTCTATATCCCTCAATTTACTTGCCTATAATCTCACTTATTGGTTCTGCTTTCACCCTTTGTCCTATATTTTCCTTTTATAGCTGTTTTTCCTATGTTACCTGTTTTGGGAATATTCCCTAAACCTCTATCTAATAATCTTCTTACTACTCTATATCCCGAAACTGAGACATAGCATTCCTGGAATGTACAGCGCTATCAAAGAGGGATGACTGGCGTTGGGTTACCCCATGCAGTCACTGGGCTGTGTGCTTGATTTTGTGATGCTGGGCCTAAAAACCTTACAGATCATGTCCTGCCCCAGAGGGGTAAAGGATGACCTGGATCTCCTACTGGTTTTCTATAACCCTGTCTACTTCCACATGGCTTAAACCTGTGCTACTTTTCTTCAAAACATCCAACCGTCATAGTATTTTGTTTTTCTTGCATTCTATTCTAGTGTATTCTAATCTATACAGTTTAATAAATGCACATAGAAATGTTAAGCCTGATATTCTTGATGTTTGATAACAGACCTGGGGGCCTCCTATCTGTAACGCTATTTCAACTTTTGTCTTGAAATCTTCTCTATTACCAAGTTTATTTCCAGTAAATCGTTTAGACATGCATTTAAAAATGTGCTGTATATTTAAAATGACCAACTGTTATGGTTTGTTTTATCACTTGCATATACTGTTGAGACCTTGCAAGTTATTCTGTTATATTTCCATGCACAACAAAATAAATATATATATATATATATTTCTGTGGAGAAACCTTTATATAACTAAAACAACAAACTTGAAATAAACAAAATAAATTAGCAGCCTTGTCCAGACTGCTTTAGTGACAGGCATCTCAAGTGGTGCCTGTCTCTATATGGCTCAGGTGCTGGACTTAATTAAGGCAGACACCACTTCAGACACCTTACCTTAGTGTGCAGGTGGCAGATGGGGGATGTGCAGAGGGCAGCTTGGGGACCAAGTGGCAGGCACCGCTGTCAGTGCAGTGCTTACATTAATTACGGAGGGAGCCAGTCGGCAGGGAGAATCCATGTGTCAAGCCGTCCAGGCTTTGTTTTGGTCACTACTAATGGAGACACGTATGGCTGTAGCATGAAGTGCCTGGTGACAATCTGCCTCTCCTAGCTCGCTGGTACGGGCTGGGGAGAGCACAGAGAGGCAGATTGATGGCACCTAGTAGGCAGGCTTACTACGAATAGCAATTTTTGTCCGGCCAATTTGCCACCCTATGACTGTGAAGTGGAGCACTTTGCATAGAGTTTAAAAGTCTGGAGTAGACCCCTAAAGCACTTTGCTTGCTGAAATGCTTAATGGGTGAAAGGTGTAACTTCTTTTTTGAATTTTTCAAAGATTTCATTAGAAATCAGCACTTTTATTAATTAGCCTTGTAACACCCCCTGGCTATGTTACTTCTTGGTTTGGTTAGCTCAGTGGAGCTAACCTCAAGGGGCAGGCAATTGCTTTGATCACATTCCTTGCAAAGGAAGCATCAAACTGACATGACCACTTTGAGAAGTGTGCATGTAATTGATGATGACACAACACACCATCTCATATTGTGCTACTTACTCTTGTGCTACGCCTTTAAATGCCCAGACCAAAATATTGTCCTATTCTGGCCCTAGTTGTAGTGTTTATAATGCTTGGAGTGTTTTTTTAAAGTTTAATTGCACTGGTGTGTGAAGGTGCTTTTAAATGTGTGAGTGTATTTTTCGGTTTTATTACTTAAAAAATAGTTTTTTCTTTCTATAATGATTTTTTTTGTTCAATTAATTTTTTAGCTCCAAATAATGTTATCGAAACTTATGCTGAAGTTATCCAGAAGACAAAGGTGTTTTAAAATTGCATTCTGCAAAGTGTTTTAAAATACTAAAAGTGACACCTAAAAAGTCTGTGATATACTCCACACACCTGCACCTCCTTTCTAGTTTATTCATTATTTTTCAGTATATCTTAATTGCACAGAGTTGCATATGCAAAACTTTGACACGATTGTGCATTTTGCATAACAAATGCAGTAAGTAATATGATTTTCTTATTCTGTTTTGCCATTATGCTATTAATTAGCAGTTTGGTATGCATGCTTTCCAATACACACCTTTTCTTTATAAGCAACAGCCCAAAGAGATTCTGAATAAATTATACAACTAGAAAATACATGTTACCAACTGAAGAATGTTCCCAAGTATATGTTGTTCCCCGCCTAGATAAATAATGCTTTATGAGTTAATATGTTTCAAAGTTACTGGGAACTGTCTGAACACAAATGCATTCTGAGATTTGCTCTATATATATATAATTAAATCTCAGGTCAGGTTTGCATTCCAAGAATTGTTTTTCTCCCAGACTGAGTCAGGTAGGTGGAGTATGGCAGGGTTATTCACTAAATTGTGAATTGCCAGAACTCAATGTGGATTCAAGGCTCCAAACTGACCAGCTTTTGGCATGACAGTCGCAATGGTGTGTTTGTATGTAGAGCTAGTTTTAAAATGTAACACATGCTCACTTACATACTATGTGTTTAGTGTTGGTGTTGGAATGAATGAGTGTTTGTATATATTTTTTGCATATTAATGCAGGAGAGTGTTTGTAATTTTTGCATGTAGTTTTGGCGTTTGCATGCTGAGGTGTATGCACATGTACGTAAACACTGTCCAAATATAAATATATATATATATAGTAAGAAGTGTGAATGGCACTCACCCTTGCTGATACTTTGAAGTTGAAAAATTGTGCCCTGGTGCACTTCCACGCTGATTGTATATAGAGTAGGTAAACAAAGGTAGCACTCTTGGGTCTTTTTAAATAGCAAACACAAGTATTTATTCCATAACAAGGTATACAGTAAATTGACCGACGTTTCGACCCGTTCGGGTCTTCGACCTTGAGGAAGACCCGAACGGGTCGAAACGTCGGTCAATTTACTGTATACCTTTTTATGGAATAAATACTTTTGTTTGCTATTTGAAAAGACCCAAGAGTGCTACCTTTGTTTACCTACTCTATATACATATATATATACACACACACATACACCTTTACAGATATTCATACACATTGACACACAAATGCATACACATACTCATAAACACAGATACACACTGACACATACACAGATACACACATAAATGTAATAATTTTTATAGTCTTCCTCCAGTTTCCTACCTTTTGGATGCAGGAGGGTGGCTTCTGCTGGCTGGGGTTGCTGAGATTAAGTTCACACCTTCTCCTCTCCCTTCTGCGCGGCTTGATGTGTGTTAGCTGGGAGGAAGTGACAGGTTCTCACTTCCTCCTAGCACTGTGATATTACAGCGGCTCAGTTGTGCTGTTAAAGCGCCGTAGCGCACGATCTGGCCCTTGATGACATGTCACATGACAAATCCAATAGGTTGGGAGCCAGCTGGGAGGTTGTCGGTCAGCCTGGTGTGCTTCATTTCAAGCTGAAATGCTCCTTGTGTAGATGGGACTGCTCACCCATGCTAAGGAAGGCCCTTCCACCCATTCTGATTCCGTACCTCTCAATGTGGGGAGGTATGGGATTTCAAACACTGAAAATCACCTATAATTTGTTTAAACCTTTTTTCATGTGATGCTTTGTTTTCCTAAACCAGTTCAAGTAAGGCACATCCAGGGGAAAGATGACAAATAAGAAGGCAAAATAGAAACGGTGGTGGAGATGTACAAATGGGAACGCAGCAGTTTTTAATGCTACTTTTTTGGCACAATTGCTGTTTTTGTCTTTTTGTTCCCCTGTGTACTCATGAAATGTCTGCGTTGTGCCTCTTTCACAACTTTTCTTCTATCACTTATTTTAAAAACAAAATACTGTATAAAAATAAGCTTGTCACTAAGTCTATTCCTGGCAGATTTTCTGCACCACTTCATGTGTGGCAGACACATTTTGAGCTTTCTAAAAGGAAGGAGGCATATATTATAAGAATCTCACAAATTCATATTTATTAAATTCAGATTAATAGGGGTAAGTAAACAGATTATTAAAAGTAGTGGGATATTACAGCTTCCTTTTAAAATAGTCATTTGAGTCTGATATCCAGCAGGTGGCAGCACAATCTCTACATCTGATTGAAGGAATTTTTCTTGGGTAAGGCAAGAATATTGAGTTCGTATATATAAAAAAAAAAAAAAAAAAAACATGCGCAAGAGAGAAAGAAACCAAATGTAGTTCATGTCTTGATTTGGGTAGTCTGAATTTTCTTTGCAAATTTTCTTTGCAAACAAATCTGGAAAACCGATAACATTTTAACCTCTCGTTGCTGTTGAGTGAGGGAAAGCTGCAGTGAGTAGAGCTCCCCATTTATTAGTTCTGACGATATCCTGGCCTGTGGGATAGGGGGTACACAGTTTAAAAGGGGAACCTTGATCTTGGTGCAGAGTACCTCATTGCACTCACCACTTGCAGGGCAGGTGAGGGGCTAAGGATGGAAGCAGTGGGGAGTTTAAATGCTGCCTCTTCCATGATTAACCCCTCAACTGCTGGCAATGGTTAAGGGGCATGGATGGGAACCTTCACCAGAACCCCTTTAAACTATTCCTTCACTCCTCCTACAGCCAGGGAAAGAAGATTATTCTCGAAAAGATAATAAACAAACTAAAAGCAGGAAGCTGGTAATTCTCTCTTTGTAATTAAATGAAATACAAATTATTGAATTGCCTGGACTGAATAGGAGTTTCAACCAGCAAGCAAATGATTTTTGTTTATTTTGCTTGAAATTTTTCTGTCTGAAAATGTATGCACACATATAATTATTTTATGTTACAAATGTCCTTGATTCTCTGTCGTGTTAAAGGATCACTATAGTGTCAGGAAAGCAAAGCGGCTTTCTTGACACTATAGTGCCATGAGTGTGCCCCACCTGTGGCGCTGAAGGGGTTTGGATCAGATGAGTGACAGCGGCAGCGACACAGAGCCCCTCGCAGAATTGAGCGACTGCGATAGCGATTCGTGGCAAGATTCGTCATCCGACTCTGACAGTGACCAGAGAAGTGGCGACAGCGACGATTCTGCACCCGAGCTCAGTGATGTGCGCACTTGGTGCCTTATTGATTGCGGTATGGATGAGGTACCGCCGCCAAGATTTCCGTTTACTGGATCACCTGGGATGAATGTAGACGTTGAGCACAATGATCCTTTGGCATACCTAAAATTATTTCTCACAGATGACGTCATTGAAAAGATTGTCACGGAGACAAATCGCTACAACGAGCAGCAATCAGCTACTCTGCATAGCAAGTTTTCCAGGAACAGAAAATGGGAACCGGTTTATTATTTATTAGATTATAATTCATGATTTTATGTTTCGAACTTTATCACATCTGAGAGTACTTTTGGTCAGGTTTAAGAAAGTAATTACTGGCCTACAATACATAACACCAAATTTCCAGGCAAAAAAATGGTACCGCTTTTGGTACAAAATTCCTGACATAATCATACCGCCAGGGAGGTTAAGACAAGTAAAGTTTTGGTTACAGTGATATTTAAGGCTAAGATGTGCTAGAGAAACAAGAGATAGGACAGTAGGGCAATTGTAATGGTAAAACTAAGAGTTAGACTGAGAGATTTTTATTTTTTTGCCATGTATCATTTTTATTGAATTCACATGGTGTACGCCAAGTAAAGGCAATAAGCCATACGATTAACAAATAAAAAAAAGTCAGACCCTGGATATAAGACAACTTTAAACCAATAACATAGTCAGATTGACATATAAAATGTACATCCACGTGAACATTTTTATAAAAGTAATAAGAAAAAAAATGTTACAATTAAAGAAGAGAAAGAAAAGAGGGGAAGAGGAACAACAGATTAAAGAGAGGAGAGAAGGAGGTAAAAGTGGGGAGTATCTGGTAGTCAAGGAGCAAATCCCAGAGAGGCATGAGAGTTAGGGTGCTAACCAGCCAATACAGTGTGAAATAGTTTGAGTTGCCCAGTGTGTCTATATTCTATTCCTTGATATTGTTTAGTGATGTTGAGTCAATGTTTTACAACCTTCAGTAGCAGAGGTTGAGATCATTTCCAAGCTTAAGTTGCAGCATAAAGACGTGTGGATTTCTACATTGAAGTTATGGAAACATATTCATTAATAGATGTTAGCTGACCACCCTTCACAAGTGCGGGAAACATATTCAACAGAAAACTAGTTTTTCTGACTGTAAAACTAATCCAGTTGTGGATTCCACTAGAGATTGGACATCCTTCAAAAAACAGGGAGATGAGAACACGACAAGAAAACGTGTTTGCAACGTCCACAAGTAGGGCTATTGGGGACAGATTTTAAACTTGAATATTTATTACATATGAGGTTACAATAAGATTACAATAAGGTTTATGGTTAAGGTTAGATGAGGTTATTTGGGGTTATTGTAAGAATATGATTTGGGGTTAGGCTAAATTAATCCCTAGTCCTAATATTCACCCTCATCACTACCCTAAATGTTCTAAAACTATACAAGACATCCTAATCATACACCCTGACTTTAACCCTAACTTTACATTCCCAGCAGGATTGTGCCTCTTCGATCTGTAGTGGTTACACTACTTGAGTTTTTTTTTTTTAAATTGCTATACTATGGAAGAATTAAAGCGACACTCCAACTCCATAACAACTTAAATTAATTTAAGCTGTTATGGGGGCAGTCATGTCCAGATGCTTTTTTAGTTTTTACCTTTAGTTTTTAAACCGTTTTGCAATGGTTCAACGGTTTTCAATGGTTTTTTTTTTTTAAGACTCAAGACGGCAGGAGTATTTTGAGTGTTGAAAGAGTAAACAGTATATACCCCACGCCTCTTTCTCACTCACAATTACTAAAAGACCTGTGTCTCCTTCATTGCTTAATAATACATATATGAAGAGTGTATTTGTTATTTTTTTGCACTTTAGTCTAATCCTCTATAGCACCTATGATCACTGTACCAATACCAGTGTTTGCCATGAGTTCTAAACTTGCATGTTTCTATGTAGTCTCAAAAACAGTTGACGTGCTGGGACAGTCACTCATCCTCTATGGAAAGTTTTTGTGACTGCCCCTGCCCACAAAGCACAAAGTGCTTACTGTGCAGGTTACGAGATAGTTGTTAGTAATGGCGCAGTGTATAATTATATAATACTATCAGGTCTCAACTGAGAATTCTATTTTCTCAATAAAACAAACAGATAAAGACCCCAGCAGGGTCGAAACGTTGATTTCGTCTACACAGTTTTAGTACCATGTTTTGATACAGTAAATATACCTTTTCCACTTAATTGAAGACCTGGAGTGCTCCCTTTTTTGATTGATTGCTACATATTTGACGCGGGACTGCACCTAGGCACTTGATTTATTAGAGTTAAAACAGGAGGAGTGCCTTGTTTACCTATTTATATATATATATATATATTTTTTTACTACATATGGGTACTGTTTTTGAATGCAACAACATCTTCATTCTGCATTTACATAGTTGTTGTTATATCTTTACAAAGTATAATTACTTAATTATTATTAAAACATTCCTACACTGTGGTTCTTTTCTTCAGTCATTTTATATTCATGTTTTCTATAATATAGTTTCCAAAAAAGGATGTTTTGCATTACCTTAGTCTATCTGGGTTTGGAAGTTTGCCATTAGGGCCTGTCATTTATATACTTTTAGATTGCAAGGCAAGTTTTGGGTTAGAGCTTACGGTGGGGTTTTGAGAACACTTATTGAAATTTGAAGTGCTTTTGCAAGGCATGGGGAAGCCAATAGCTGTATTTTTTATCATTTGATGGGGAATAGAATGGAGGATATTAAGCAATTTTGTGGGACTGCAACCCCTATGATTCCTCTTGTAAAGGTTCTTTATAAGTATGTGGACTTCTCACACCTACTGTCAGAAAGTGACATCTGCAGGACAGAATCAGTGTATGGTGAATAAACGTGTGCAAACTCAGCTATTTATTTTTCTTTCTATATACCCTAAAATATATATTCAGTTGCTGTACGCACAGGCTCATACAGGCAGCTGCTAAAATAATGTTTTGTTTTTGAATGGTTTAGTTTACTTCTTGTTTTCGTCTATTAAATCAGTTGATTTGTCTCTTGCTTCTTGGCGCCATTTTGCCTTCTTTGCTAGGTTCAGGCTTGTTAATGACTCCTGACGGGCTGCAGCCTATGCAAAAAAAAAAAAATATATATATATAACGAATGACTGGGTTTATACAATTTTCACATTCTGTTTTTTTCATCCTTGCTTTCACTCTTTATTTCTCCTCCTCCATTCCCTTGCTCAATTTCATTGCTTTACCTTCATTAACAATACCCAATTAGCCTGTGGAAAACATACATGACTGGAGATGTCACAAAATGTTTCTTAATTTATGGAAGACTATACTTTCCATTTATTACAATCTTTTAAACCAAGCATGCCTTTAGATGTTCTCATCTTAAAAAAAAAAAAAAAAAAACATCTAGAAGAAAAACGACGACAACAAGAGGACATAGTCTTTAATTAGAAGGGCAAAGGTTTAAAAATAATATCAGGAAGTATTACTTTACTGAGAGGGTAGTAGATGCATGGAATAGTCTTCCAGCTGAAGTGGTAGATGTTAACACAGTAAAGGAGTTTAAGCATGCGTGGGCAGGGCCGGACTGGGGATACAAAGCAGCCCTGGGAAAAAAAAATCTATGCCAGCCCCATAAGTCATTGCGCCATATATTGACGCATGTAATATGTAAGGCTATGTCTTGCCACCCCAGATGATTGAGTAATTATATATATATATATATATATATATACATATATATATATATATATATATATATGTGTGTGTATATATCTATATATATATATATAGCTGCAAAAAACTGCCGCTCACCGGTCTTGTAAAAATCCAAAATTTTATTGAAAAAGAGTTAAAAGAGAGACCAACGTTTCAGTCCCAGCTCGGGACTTTCCTCAGGGTAACAGATTGTTCTGTTACCCTGAGGAAAGTCCCGAGCTGGGACTGAAACGTTGGTCTCTCTTTTAACTCTTTTTCAATAAAATTTTGGATTTTTACAAGACCGGTGAGCGGCAGTTTTTTGCAGCAATATTTCCATTGGAGTTCATGCCAGGCACCCGGCGAATTGGATACATAACTAAGCGTGAGTGCGGGGGTTTATCAAGTGTTTTTTATATATATATATATATATATATATATTGCTTTTTCTAATATAATATATTGGTCCTTTCAGAGTAAAACATTTAATTATGCAGTAAGCATACTCACATGCAGACACAGACAATCTCACTGACACACACAAGCTCATTGATACACAGCCTCATAGACAAACAATTTCACTAATATACATAAGCTCATTGACATAAAAACACAAGCTCACTCACTAGCAGACACACACACACATGCAAGCAAGCAAACTCACTAGCAGGCGCACACGCACACACAGTTTAATGTAGTGGTTCTGGTGTCTATAGCCTGTCCCTGCAGGCTTTTGAATGTAAACACTGACTTTTCAGAGAAAAGGCAGTGTTTACATTGCTTCCTAGTAACACCTCTAGTGACAGACACTCAGACGGTCACTAGAGGCGCTTCCTGTGTCAGTGCGGATTGGCTGAGATCATCAAGCTTGATGATCTCAGTCATAGAGGCAGAGACCAGCATGACGTTGGAAAAAAAAAAAAAAAAAAGTGAGTAAAACACTATTTTTACAAACACACACAGACACTACGACTGACACACACACACCATGACAGACATACACACACCATGACACAGACAGACACACACACACCATGATACAGACCCACAGTGACACAGAGACACACACACGACACAGACACACACACACACACATGACACAGACAGACACACACACACAGCATGACACACACACACAGCATGACACACACACACAGCATGACACAGAAACACACACACAGCGTGACACAGACAGACACACACACAGCATGACACAGACAGACACACACACAGCATGACACAGACAGACACACTCCCACTGACATACATACTTGTTGCTACCTGTGTGGGTGGGTGGGCAGACTGATAGGTGCCCCTCCCCTTCTGTGCCCTCTTTTGCCCCCTGTCCTCCTGTGTGCTTTTTAGCCCCTTCCCCTCCTGTGCCCTTATGTAGCACCCTCCCCTCCCATGCCCTCTTTAGCCCCCTCCCGTGCCCTCTGTAGCCACCTCCCTTCCTGTGCCCTCTTTAGCCCCATCCCGTGCCCTCTTTAGTCCCCCTTCCGACTTGTACCCTCTTCAGCCCCTTTTGTGCTCATCTTTTGGCCCCTCTCCCCTTCCAGTGACCTCTTAGCCCCCTCCCCTCCTGTGCCCTTTGTTACCCCCCCCTCCCCTCCTGTGCCCTTTGTTACCCCCCCCCTCCCCTCCTGTGCCCTTTGTTACCCCCCTCCCCTTCCTGTGACCTCTTAGCACCCTCCCCTCCTGTGCCCTTTGTTACCCCCCCTTCCTGTGACCTCTTAGCCCCTCCCCTCCTGTGCCATTTGTTACCCCCCCTTCCTGTGACCTCTTAGCCCCCTCCCCTCCTGTGCCATTTGTTACCCCCCCTCCCCTTCCTGTGACCTCTTAGCCCCCTCCCCTCCTGTGCCCTTTGTTACCCCCCCTCCCCTTCCTGTGACCTCTTAGCCCCCTCCCCTCCTGTGCCCTTTGTTACCCCCCACCCTCCCCTTCCTGTGACCTTTGTTACTCAACCCCCACCCCACCCCCTCCCCTCCTGTGCTCACCTTCCAGCCCAGCCAGCCTTCCTGAAGCTCTTCTTGCGGCCGCAGGGGAAGCTCTTCTGGCGGCCGCTGGGGGAGCAGGCTGTTCTGTCTCTGCTCCCCCTCCCTCGCGCGCAGTTTAATGAGACCGGGGCCGGAATATGACGTCATATTCCGGCGCCGGTCTCTTTCTAGCGCGCGAGGGAGGGGGAGCAGAGACAGAACAGCCTGCTCCCCCAGCGGCCGCCAGAAGAGCTTCCCCTGCGGCCGCAAGAAGAGCTTCCCCTGCGGCCGCAAGGAGAGCTTCCCCTGCGGCCGCCATCCAAGCTCTCCCTGCGGCCGCAGGACATCCACATGTCTCCCCGGCCCCAGGTGCCGACGGCCCACCGGGAAATTTCCCGGTATCCCGGTGGGCCAGTCCGGCCCTGTGCGTGGGATAGGCATAAGGCTATCCTAACTATAAGATAAGGCCAGGGACTAATGAAAGTATTTAGAAAATTGGGCAGACTAGATGGGCCGAATGGTTCTTATCTGCCGTCACATTCTATGTTTCTATGTTACTATCATTCAGCAGATGGTTTTAGGCATATTTAGAGTTTACAGATGAGCAGTTGCGAGCAGCTAGTCACATGATAAAACCTTCAGTGAAATGAAGCCTGGAATAGAGCTAAAACTGCTTAGTGATTTTTAAATCCTTTAATTCAGATTTGTTTGTTGAGCAATCCAATATGAAATAAAAGCAGGTTTGTTATCTATAAAATGTAGTGCAACCTTGTACCTTCTTACCTTCTTACCCGACACAATCACAGCAAAGCAAGCTACGATAGTGAGTCCAATCATGATGTAACAGGCCTTAATCCGTGCTTTGTTTCTAGCTCTCGCCATCATCTCAATTCTAAAAATGAGGAAAATAAAATCCATTGTGAAGTGCATTTTAGGAGTTCCTTCATTTATTTCATTATTGATCTTAATACATTTTCAGATTTGCAATCCGGATATGTGCTACAGATAAGGCCGGTAGAAACCCAATTATTTGCTTTAATTTGGTTTAAAGTCAGTGATCCACATTTGCAAATCCTTTTAAAAATATAGGTTTCACATAATTATTAAACACTATTTCTACAGATCTACTACAGTATGATGCCAATCTGCATAATAGATCCACCTACTTTTGCAGGCTAGTCCATTTAAATTCACAATGTGTGCTTGCTGGCAGTTCAAAAATCATACACTCACTCCCTTGTCTGCTGTGATCCAGTGGTCTTTTATCGATTGTATCGATACCAGTTGTAGAGCAAGGTTGAAGCTGCTTTCTACAGCTTTAATTAATGCAGTTATAGTGTGAGCACCTGTGCTATTTGTAATGCGTGTTTTAGGAAAATACATTATCAGAATGTTATTACACAGTCAGTGCCAGAACTGCCTTAACAGAGATCTGTGTAAGAGAATCTTGCTCTCCAACATCTTTTCTAGTCATACATCTAGGGAAGTTGTATTGGGCAACCACACAATAGTCAGGGCTATTTTTAACGAGAAATATATGGGGCAGCTGTCCCAGGCCCAGTTACTTCTAGGGGGCCCAAAGCAGCTGCCCTACGGGCCCCCTGCCCACAACCAAGATAGAACAGCCCACAGGGATAATGAGAAATGTCCTGGTAGGTTGCGGCAGGTGAAGTAATCAGGAGCCCCAGGCCCTTTAAGAGTGCTCTGGACTGACCCCTGTCTTCGTGCCTGCTGGGAGGAAGTGAGTGAGATCACTTCCTCCCAAGTAACAGTAACTAAGTGCCGCTGGGGAGGAGGAGGCACACACGGAGGAGAGGGACTGAGGTAGCCAAGTTCTTCAGACTCCCATCAACATCGTCAATCCAGCTCCCACTGGACCCCAGGGAAGCCACCCTTCTTCAAAGGTAAAGAGACAGGAGGGTAGCTAAACTGTGTCAATTGATGTTTATATGTGTGTGTACCTGGCTTTGTGTGTATCTGATTATATGTATGTATCTGGCTGTGTGTGTGTGTTAGTGTATGTGTCTGGCTGTGTGTGTCAGTGTGTGTATCTGACTGTGTGTGTGTGTGTGTATCTTGCGGTGTGTGTGTATCTGGCTCTGTGTGGGTCTGGCTGTTTGTGTTGGTTTGTGCATGTTGCTGTTTGTGTCTGTGCGTGTTTCTGACTGTATGTGTGTATCTGGCTGTAATTTTTGTGCGTGTGTGTCAATCTGGCTGTGTTTGTGTCAGTGTGTGTATCAGACTGTGTCTGTGGATCTGGCTGTGTTTGTGTCAGTGTATGTGTACCTTTGTGTCCATTTTATGTGTACCTGTGTGTCAGTGTGTATGTGTATATGTGTGTATGTACTTGTGTTTCAATTTGTATGTGTACCTGCGTGTATGTACCTGTGTGTGTAAATGTATATCCATGCATTTTGCAATGCTTACATCCCATCATTCCAGTACCATCACTGCACACAAATGCACTACTACATTCCAGCGCTAACATTGCACACAAATATATGCCTGCATTACAACACTAACACTGCATACAAATAGACCAATGCATATGTATCTGTATTCTTGTGTCTATCTCAGTGTTTGTGTAAGTGTGCATCTGTGTGTGTGGCAATGCATACATCCTAACATTCCTACACCAATAGTGCACACAAATACACCCCTGCATGTGTACCTCTGTGTACGTGAACCTGTGTGTCTGTGTGTATCTTAATTGTGTACATATCTGTGTAAATGTGGGTATGTGTGTATCTATGTGAGTGGGGGTGCAGGTGTTTTTATCTCTGTGTGCGTATATCAAAGTGTGTGTGTGTGTGTGAGTGTGTGTGTGTATGTAGGTGTCTGTGTGTGTGTATATGCCAGTCTGTTTGTGTCCGTGTGAGCATGTGTGCATGTATCAGTGTATTTCGAGTGCTAATGTGTTTGTATATCTGTGAATGTATGTGCATAAATCCCAGCAATCAAACACAACATGTAAACACACACATTACATACAAACACAATGAATTTAAACTCAAAAAGTATATAGAAACACACCCCTTCACTTAAACACCAATACTACACTCTACATGCTCACACATACTCTATACAACAACACGCTCACATTCAAATGCACAAACACTGCTCACAAATACAGCCCTGCAAGAATGGCCAAATGGTAGATCCCCAGCTGGCATAGCATCGTGGGAGTTGTACAAAAGATGAGGATCTATCTATTTTTCACTCTGCGCAAGAGGGGAGGTCCAAAAAATGTCTTGCATTAGGGCCCTCTCTACATTAGTTCTGCCATTGTTTTGGGGTGGAGGGCGTGATTGCATGCCATTGGGTGGACATAAGGGGGGAGGGCAGGATCCAGGGGGCCCAAGCATATGCTTGCCCAGGGTCCAATCAATATTAAAGCTGGCCCTAATAATAGTGATTGGTTATTGTGTAATGTGAAAGGGTGTATTTACAAAAACTTATATATATATGCATCAATATAATTCCAACATTTACTAGCTTTAGTGACATTAAAGGGACACTCCAGGCACCCAGACCACTTCTGCCCATTAGAGTGGTCTGGGTGCCAATTCCCACCACCCTTAACCCTGCAAGTGTAATTATTGCAGTTTTATAAACTGCAATAATTACCTTGCAGGGTTAAGTCCTCCTGTAGTGGCTGTCCATGAGACAGCCACCAGAGGGACTTCCGTGTTCTAGAACACGAAAAGTGTTTTAAACGAGGCTGGACGTCCTCATACTATGCAGGAGGACATCCAACGTCGCCGCAATCCCTATAGGAAAGCATTGAATAATGCTTTCCTATGGGGAGGTATAATGAGCGTGCCAGCCCATTGCAGCGCATGCGCATTAGGTCTCCCCCGCTGGCTAAGGTCGATGAGGGAGAAGCGTGGGCGGAGCCTGACCCAGCACCGCAGGTCCTGTAGTGCCAGGAAAACAGATTTATTAAGTCAAAATTTTATTAAAGACAGGAGGCGAGTATTTTGCTATAACTTCGTTTTCTACTACTATAGCAGCAAATATGAAAAAAAAGTGTTAAAATAATGGTTTAACAATAAAAATGTAAACATCATATGCACATATAACTACAGGTTACATATCCACCAATCACAGTCAAGCCAATTCTATAAAAAGGTTATTGCGTAGAGTGTTCCTCCTCTTTCTGGTCTGCAACAGTACAATACTTCCACATATAATAAAAAATGAAAAAATATAAGAAAACATGTTGAGGTGAAAAACCTGATCAAAAGAATAATGATGAACAATTTGAAACAAAGATTCTCGTACTTCTGAAGAATTTTCCAATTATGCTAAAAGAAAAATCAATGTACACAATAGAAAACAAAATAAATATATTATAAGCATGCCATGGGTAAGTTAAACAGAAAGTGGAGGGATAACACTCATCTATTGTCTTAAAATGTGATTTAACATCACTAAAGCTAGTAAAATCTGGAAATTCATTAAGGACAGGAGGTTCACATTATGCTAGTTTAAACCCTTCCCGACCTCGGACGTATCAGTTATGTCCGACATAAAATAGTCCTTATGGAAGCAATCATGATCGCTTCCAGCCGCTTTAACAGTATTGCAGCGATGCCTCGATGTCGAGGTGTCATGCAATACCCCCTCTCACAGCTGGGCCGCCGGAGAACACAGCGTGATCGCTCCCCCGATCCAGCAGGGGGACTGCCTGAACTGACAGGCAGTCCTCTTGCTGGTGAAAAAAGTTAAAATAAAAGTAAAAAGGAGCACTGATAATGCAGGTAAATTAGTCTTTGCAATACTGGTTAGTAGCGTAGTTCAGGTTGGTATAATGCAGGTTGGTAATAAAGGTTGATAAAGTAGATCATGTAGGCATAAAGCAACTTGGTAAGGTAAAGTAGATTAGTAGCGTAGATCAGGTTGGTATCAAGCAGCTTGGAAAGGTAAAGTAGATTAATAGTGTAGATCAGGTTGGTAATCAATAGGCTGGAAACAAAGTAGGTAAGATCGTAGGAGCCAGGAACAGAAGTCTTTCAGGTAGACAATCAACTTCATTGTAAAGGTCCAGTAATGAGCTGGGTGTGGCCTTTTGTGGTAGAAGTAATCAGCCCAGGCAGGTGAAGTAGAGCGAAGGAAAGTTCAGTCCTAGTGGTTAGGGAGGCCACTAGTGGTGGAAAACTGGAATTGTTGTAATGAAACAGAATAAAAGAAACATAATTTTGGTTGTCAGGATAGGATCCTGACACTCATCTTGAAGAATGAGCACCAAATTTAGAAATATCAATACCAGATAAATCTAAACAATTCTAATTTATCTAGTGATAGTAGCAGAAGAGATAGCGGCGGGTGGGGCCCTAAATACCAATAGGAGGAGGGACATATTAACCTCCCACCCGGCCCCCACCCCTGAGCGGCGGGTGGGGGCCCTAAATACCAATTGGGGGGACCTATTGTCCTCCCCCCCGGCCCCCACCCCTGAGCGGCGGGTGGGGGCCCTAAAAAAAATTCCCCCCCCCAAAAAAATGATCCCCCTACCTACCCCCCTCACCCTAAAAATAATGAGGGGAGGACATTTAACTAAGAACCTGTAAAAAAAAAATAACTTACCATTCAATGTTTTCTTTCTTCTAAAATCTTTTTTTTTCAGCCCCAAAAAAGGCCAAATAAATATCCATAATAACCGATGCAATAAAAAAATAAAAAAAATAAAAAGAGCGCAAAAAAAAAAATCCATCTTCACCAGGCGAGGGCTCCGCGCAGACTGACCTCTGCAGGGCGGGGGAAGGCTTATAAAGCCTTGCCCTGCCCTGCAATTAGACTCAGAGCACTCTGATTGGTGGGTTTAAGCCATCCAATCAGAATGCTCTGACAGGTAAATGAAGAGACTGACAGGTAAGTCTCTACATTTACCTGTCACAGCACTCTGATTGGTTGGTTTGAAATTTAAGTAAGTAACCAATCAGAGAGTTATGAGTCAAATTACACATTGTTGGAAAATTCCAAAGAACTTTCCCATGCTGTGTAAAATGACAAAGAGCACTCTGATTGGTGGATTTCAAACCAACCAATCAGAGTGCTGTGACAGGTAAATGTAGAGACTTACCTGTCAGTCTCTTCATTTACCTGTCAGAGCATTCTGATTGGATGGCTTAAACCCACCAATCAGAGTGCTTTGAGTCTGATTGCAGGGCGGGGCAAGGCTTTATAAGCCTTCCCCCGCCCTGCAGAGGTCAGTCTGCGCGGAGCCCTCGCCAGGTGAAGATGGATTTTTTTTTTTGCGCTCGTTTTTCTTTTTATTGCGTTGGTTATTATGGATATTTATTTGGCCTTTTTTGGGGCTGGAAAAAGAAGATTTTAGAAGAAAGAAAACATTGAATGGTAAGTTATTTTTTTTTTTTTACAGGTTCTTAGTTAAATGTCCCCCCCTCATTATTTTTAGGGTGAGGGGGGTAGGTAGGGGGAACATTTTTTTGCGGGAGGGAGGGGGTGACTAGGGGTTTGGGGACCCATAGTCACCTGGGGGGGACATTTTTTTTTAGGGCCCCCACCCGCCGCTCAGGGGTGGGGGCCGGGGGGAGGACAATAGGTCCCCCCCTATTGGTATTTAGGGCCCCCACCTGCCGCTCAGGGGAGGGGGCCGGGGGGGAGGACAATAGGTCCCCCCTATTGGTATTTAGGGCCCCCACCCGCCGCTCAGGGGTGGGGGCCGGTGGGAGGACAATAGGTCCCCCCCTATTGGTATTTAGGGCCCCCACCCACTGCTCAGGGGTGGGGGCCGGGGCGGAGGACAATAGGTCTCCCCCTATTGGTATTTAGGGCCCCCAGTCGCCGCTCAGGGGTGGGGGCCGGGGGGAGGACACAATATGACATATTGACACCTTGACATATGGATTGACACCTGTCCTCAGAGACCCTGATACACACTGACACAGAGCAGAATAGGGACTGTTCCCCCTACATAGGGTCACTTGGCAGATATGGATTGACACCTCTCCTCATGGACCCTGATACACACTGACACAGAGCAGAATAGGGACTGTTCCCTCTACATAGGGTCACTTGGCAGATATGGATTGACACCTGTCCTCAGAGACCCTAATACACACTGACACAGAGCAGAATAGGGACTGTTCCCCCTACATAGGGTCACTTGGCAGATAAGGATTGACACCGGTCCTCAGAGACCCTGATACACACTGACACAGAGCAGAATAGGGACTGTTCCTCCTACATAGGGTCACTTGGCAGATATGGATTGACACCTGTCCTCAGAGACCCTGATACACACTGACACAGAGCAGAATAGGGACTGTTCCCCCTACATAGGGTCACTTGGCAGATATGGATTGACACCTGTCCTCAGGGACCCTGATACACACTGACACAGAGCAGAATAGGGAATGTTCCCCCTACATAGGGTCACTTGGCAGATATGGATTGACACCTGTCCTCAGAGACCCTAATACACACTGACACAGAGCAGAATAGGGACTGTTCCCCCTACATAGGGTCACTTGGCAGATAAGGATTGACACCGGTCCTCAGAGACCCTGATACACACTGACACAGAGCAGAATAGGGACTGTTCCTCCTACATAGGGTCACTTGGCAGATATGGATTGACACCTGTCCTCAGAGACCCTGATACACACTGACACAGAGCAGAATAGGGACTGTTCCCCCTACATAGGGTCACTTGGCAGATATGTATTGACACCTGTCCTCAGAGACCCTGATACACACTGACACAGAGCAGAATAGGGACTGTTCCCCCTACATAGGGTCACTTGGCAAATATGGATTGACACCTGTCCTCAGAGACCCTGATACACACTGACACAGAGCAGAATAGGGAATATTCACTAAATGCCAAACATTGTTATACAGGGGAATATTCATTAAATAAGGATAAGGGGGGGACCTACTGTCCTCCCAACTAGTCACCACCCCTGCGCGGTGGGTGGGGGCCATAAAAATAATAAGGGGGGGACCTACTGTATGATGTTGTATCGATCAGGTAGTGTAAGGGTTACGCCCGCTTCACAGTGACAGACCAAACTCCCCGTTTAACGCACCACAAACAACCGCAAACAGTCCATTTGCATTTGCATCCACAGTCCATTTTGTGGTTAGTACCCTTTGTTAAAGTAAATTGAGTAATGGACAAAAGTATTTATTGTATCATTTATAAATAACAAAGTGATACTATACTCATTCCCCTATAGTGGCTAATTGTGTAATAATGGTAATACTATTACCTATTATATAATATTGCCAGGGGCAAGGAAATTCCCTCTAAATAGATGGGTATAGGCAGAGAGTATGGAGACCGGAGTGATGCTGTCATAAAAAGTGTCAATAAGGTGATATAAAGTTAAATGTATCACAGACACACAGCCACCCTCTCTCTTAGCTAGTTTCCAGAAATGCTGGATAGGTAGAAGGGCTATAAAGACTCAGAGAGGTCTAAGAAGAATCCTCTAAACTAGCCCTAATCTCCTTAACCCCTTAAGGACACATGACGTGTGACATGTCATGATTCCCTTTTATTCCAGATGTTTGGTCCTTAAGGGGTTAAACACCTTCAAGGGTATTCTAAGCTAAAGCTCAATCTAAACGTTTAGATGACTGCCTGATTTCCCATCACAGATGCTGGCTAGGAATAACACTGTGCAAGACAAAGAGTGGGTCTAAGTGCCCATAGTGCAGTAAAGTGTCCCTAGTGAAGTGAAAAAGAGAATAACGAGCTGGCGCCCTATCAGGGGACGTGTATATGGCATCGATTTTAGGAAACGGGAGATGGAAAAAGATGCTTGGTCGGTCCTCCTACTTCAAATTTGCGGCACTGCGCGTGCAATCTAATGTGCCACCAGATAGGAGTGGTGTGTTAAGTAGTACTATTCCCATCAGTTTAATCCCTGTTACGTGCCTTTTTTTGGGTTTGGTTTTTGAAGCCACAGTGCAGCACCAGAGGCCCGAAAAATTAGGCATGTACACATGCCTGAAAAATTAGGTATTGTTGCAGCCGCTGCTGTAGCAGCGGCCATGAAAATTGATGTTTGTTTCCCAGGCAGAAAGTGCCCTAAAACATTGCGGCTTGAACCCTAGTTGGTGGCAGATAAGTCACGCAAGTCAACCGGCATTCAGAGCTAAAATACAGCAGCGTGTGGACCATTTTTTGCCCAAGGCAGCTCATCTCATCAGGACTTTTTTAGTCGAATGTATCGCCCACTGTCAGTCCCTTCAGGATCCATCCCTCATTCATCTTAATAAAGGTAAGGTAATCTAGACTTTTTTGACCTAGGCGACTTCTCTTCTCAGTGACAATACCTCCTGCTGCGAAGCGGGGTAGGTCAGAAGTTCTATCGCAAATTGGGATAGCTCACGCCAAAGGTCAAGCCTGCACACCCAGTAGTCAAGGGGTTCATCGCTCCTCAGAGTATCGATATCTGCAGTTAAGGCGAGGTAGTCTGCTACCTGTCGGTCGAGTCGTTCTCTGAGGGTGGATCCCGAAGGGCTGTGGCGATGCGTAGGACTTAAAAAGCTCTGCATGTCCTCCATCAACAACACGTCTTTAAAGCGACCTGTCCTTGCCGGCGTGGTCATGGGAGGAGGAGGATTACTTTCACCTCTTCCCCTGTTAGATTCCCGTTGTGCTGTGACATCACCCTTATAAGCTGTGTAAAGCATACTTTTGAATTTATTTTGCAAATGCTGCATCCTTTCCGACTTGTTGTAATTTGTTAACATTTCAGCCACTTTTTGCTTATACCGGGGGTCTAGTAGCGTGGACACCCAGTACAGGTCGTTCTCCTTCAGCCTTTTTATACGAGGGTCCCTCAACAGGCACGACAGCATGAAAGACCCCATTTGCACAAGGTTGGATGCCAAGCTGCTCATTTCCCGTTCCTCCTCCTCAGTGATCTCAATAAAGGTATGTTCTTCCCCCCAGCCACGTACAACACCACGGGTGACACCGAGCACCCTGGGATGCCTGTTGTGGTTGGTCTTCCTCCTCCTTCTCAAAGCCACATTCCTCCTCTGACTCCTCTTCCTCACAATCCTCTTCCAGCGTTGCCGCAGGTCCAGCAAGCGATGCTGATAAGGCTGTTTCTGGTGGTGATGGTGACCACAACTCTTCCTCTTCACGCTCATCTACGGCCTGATCCAGCACTCTTCGCAGGGCACGCTCCAGGAAGAAAACAAATGGTATGATGTCGCTGATGGTGCCTTCGGTGCGACTGACTAGGTTTGTCACCTCCTCAAAAGGATGCATGAGCCTACAGGCATTGCGCATGAGCGTCCAGTAACGTGGCAAAAAAATTCCCAGCTCCCCAGAGGCTGTCCTAGAACCCCGGTCATACAAATATTCATTAACGGCTTTTTCTTGTTGGAGCAGGCGGTCGAACATTAGGAGTGTTGAATTCCAACGTGTAGGGCTGTCGCAAATCAAGCGCCTCACTGGCATGTTGTTTCGCCCCTGGATATCTGCAAAGTGCGCCATGGCCGTGTAGGAATGCCTGAAATGGCCACACACCTTCCTGGCCTGCTTCAGGACGTCCTGTAAGCCTGTGTACTTATGCACAAAGCATTGTACGATCAGATTACACACATGTGCCATGCACGGCACATGTGTCAACTTGCCCAACTTCAATGCCGCCAACAAATTTGTTCTGTTGTCACAAACCATTTTGCTGATATCCAATTTCTGCGGAGTCAGCCACTTTTCCACCTGTGCGTTCAGGGCGAACAGGAGTGCTTGTCCGGTGTGACTCTCTGCTTTCAAGCAAGTCAAACCCAAGACGGCATGACACTGCCGTATCCGGGATGTGGAATAGTACCTGGGGAGCTGGGGGGGGTGCCGTTGATGTGGAGCAAGACGCAGCAGCAGAAGAGGACTCAGCCGAGGAGGTTATGGAAGAGGATGGAGTAGGAGGAGTAGAGGAGGTGGCAGCAGGCCTGCCTGCAAGTCGTGGCGGTGTCACCAACTCCTCTGCAGAGCCACGCATTCCATGCTTGGCAGCCGTCAGCAGGTTTACCCAATGCGCAGTGTAGGTGATATACCTGCCCTGACCATGCTTTGCAGACCAGGTATCAGTGGTCAGATGGACCCTTGCCCCAACACTGTGTGCCAGACATGCCATTACTTCCTTTTGCACAATCGAGTACAGGTTGGGGATTGCCTTTTGTGAAAAGAAGTTTCGTCCGGGTACCTTCCACTGCGGTGTCCCAATAGCTACACATTTTTTGAACGCCTCAGACTCCACCAGCTTGTATGGTAAAAGCTGGTGGGCTAATAGTTCAGACAAGCCAGCTGTCAAACGCTGGGCAAGGGGGTGACTTTGTGACATTGGCTTCTTACGCTCAAACATGTCCTTGACAGACACCTGACTGTGGGCAGATGGGCGGGAACTACTCAAGGCGAGAGACGGAGTGGCGGATGGTTGAGAGGGGGCAAGGAGGACAGCAGTGGTTGATGTGGCTGAAGATGCTGGACCAGGAGGAGGATGGCGGCTTTGAGTTTGTATGCTGCTTGTACTCATGTGTTGATCCCATAGGCGTTTGTTATGTGCGATCATGTGCCTACGCAAAGCAGTTGTACCTAGGTGGGTGTTGGACTTCCCACGACTCAGTTTCTTTTGGCACAGGTTGCAAATGGCATCGCTGTTGTCAGAGGCAGACACACAAAAAAAAATCCACACTGCTAAGCTCTGCAATTACGGCATTCTGGTGGTGGACACAACATGCGTTGATTGGCGTGCTGTCGGGCTGACCCCGGGTGCCGATGCATGCTGTCTGACTGTGCCACCAGCTCCTTGCGACGACCTCCCCCTGCTTCCAACTTGTCTCCTCCTCCTCTCTGTCTCCCCATCTGAACTTTCGCCCTGTTCTGCTTCTTGCCGAGCGGGCACCCACGTGACATCCATGGACGCATTGTCATCATCAACCACTTCACTTGTATCTGACAACTCAGCAAAGGAAGCAGCAGCGGGTAAAACATCAGCATCATCACACCGTACGTCCATGTGTGTAATGCTGCCTGACTGAGACATATCCCTGTTATCTACATCCTCTGGCAATAATGGTTGTGCATCACTCATTTCTTCAAACGGATGTGTAAATAACTCCTCTGACAGATAAAGTGAAGCGGCTGTGGTGCTAGTGTTGGTGGTGGCGGCAGGCGGGTGAGTGGTATCTTGAGAGGTGCCCGAAGCTAAGCTGGAGGAGGATGGTGCGTCAAGGTTCTGAGCGTAAGCTTTAGAAGATTGGGTGTCCTGTGTTAGCCAGTCAACTATGTCCTCAGAACTTTTCAAGTTCAGGGTACGTGGCCTCTGAAAACTGGGCATTATTCTAGGGCAAAAGGGAATCACAGCACCACGACCACGACGGCCCCTGCGGGGTGGCCTGCCTCTGCCTTTCATCTTGTTTTGGATCAGTGGTACTATGCGTGCAAGGTACTGTGAGACCAGATATGTCACTGTGGCACTGTGCAGTGGCAGAGGTTGGCAGAGTACACGCTGTAGGCCTGACACACCCGCTTGAAGACAACTAACTGCTATTCAATCTATAACAGTGAAAAAAAATTTGTTTTTAAATGCACGCTATTGTGACACCAGATATAAATGGCAATGTGCACTGGCAGAGGTTGGCAGAGTACACGCTGTAGGCCTGACACACCCGCTTGAAGACAACTAACTGCTATTCAATCTATAACAGTGAAAAAAGTTTTTCGGTTTTAAATGCACGCTATTGTGACACCAGATATGAGTGGCAATGTGCACTGGCAGAGGTTGGCAGAGTACACGCTGTAGGCCTGACACCCGTTTGAAGACAACTAACTGCTATTCAATCTATACCAGTGAAAAAAGTGTTTTGGTTTTAAATGCACGCTATTGTGACACCAGATATGAGTGGCAATGTGCACTGGCAGAGGTTGGCAGAGTACACGTTGTAGGCCTGACACCCGCTTGCAGACAACTAACTGCTATTTACTCTATAACAGTGAAAAAAAGTTTTTTGGTTTTAAATGCACGCTATTGTGACACCAGATATGAGTGGCACTGTGCACTGGCAGAGGTTGGCAGAGTACACGCTGTTGGCCTGACACACAGACGCTTGCAGACAACTAACTGCTATTCAATCTATAACAGTAAAAACATTTTTATTGTTTTTAAATGCACGCTATTGTGACACCAGATATGAGTTGCACTGTGCACAGCAGAGATCTGTAGTGGACACTGAATACACTAGCCTAGCTATCCATTTCCCTATCAAATGAGCAGCAGCTACACTTTCCCTCCTCTATCTAAGAATGCAGCTTCAGAATGAATCTAAAATGGATGCTGTACAGGAGGTGGGAGGGTGTGGAAGGGAGGGTCTGCTGCTGATTGGCTGGAATGTGTCTGCTGACTGTGAGGCACAGGGTCAAAGTTTACTCAATGATGACGAATAGGGGGCGGATCGACCCGCGCATGTGTTCGCCCGCTGTGGCGAACGCGAACACGCTATGTTCGCCAGGAACTATTCGCCTGCGAACAGTTCGGTACATCACTAATCACGGCTACATCTCCAGCATGAATCAAAATTCGGGGGTTGATTTTATTCATAATATATTCATAATATATGGTACCAAATGCCATTAGGGCAATATTTTGTAATGGAGTTCTACTATATTTAAACAGTGATATTATATATATATATATATATTTTTTTTTTCATTCTTTATTTTTGTGTGCATAGGTTATACAGATAACATTTTTCTGGCCATGCCACAATAGCTATCGCCAGGAATTTAGTAGACAATGGCATGGCATGAGTAACTGCACAATTTTTTTTAAGGTGTAATAACAAAAATATATGACATGTTGTGTGTTTATACATTAAGCAGACCGGTATGCTTCAACAGAATGAATAATTAAGTTAGTGCTTGGTAGCGTGAGTACAAGTCATCTCGCTAAAGTCGTTGTGCGTCTGACTAAACTTTCTTGACGTAGATTATGTAAGGTAAAACTTGCTAGATGCTAGGCATGCCTGGTCAAACACTGAATTAAGATAAATACAGCATTTAGGCATTAGACACCTGGTCAGGTGAATCCCTGTCTTCGATGACTGCAATAAGTGGGTCAGGTCTAGTGGGCTTGCTTGTAACTGTAACAGGGTTTAGGATCCTGGGTGGTCTATCCTGCCTATGCTTGTCCATAATACATTCGTAGTAATGGTATATCTCCTAGGTAAACTGGTGATGTGGGCTATCTGCCTGGCCACATCTATAGCAGTAATGGCTGAGGGTACAAAACTTTTAAATTTAACAGCAAGAGTCACAGTCAAAACATTGAACTTGGAGGTAGTTTCCAGGGGTGGTGTGTTCGGACAGAGCGTCTCATCAGTGTTCGGCAGTCCACGTGCTTGTTCCTGTCTGTTAGCCTATGCCCACCCTGGAGGCCTGGTATGCCAACCTGTCTTGTAGGCGTCGCTTTGGTGGGTTGCTCGTTTTCAATGGGTCTTTAGGTAGGCCTGTATATACATTTGTCAGTCTCTTGTGATAGGTGTTAGACCAGGTCGTTTTTTCTTTGCTTGTCTGTGGGTGCAGAGTGTCTCCGTTCTTCCCATGTGGGGAGCGGTACAGGACCTTCCATCTCTGACCGCTTTTTGGCGGTAATCTCAGACGACGGCGTCTAGCGGCTGTTTGCTCACGGAGGTTCTGTGTCACCGTCTTACTCCCAGAGGATATCTGCCCTGGTGGACTCGTGCGGTTGGTCACTGTTATGTTTGGGGTCGTCTTGCCCGGTCGAGGCTTCTGCGACTCCTCTGCATGCCCTCTCCGTGTCTTTCTTGTTTTCCGAGCTGCCTGTGCTGCCATTCTTAAGTGGGCTTCCCATTTCGCCCAGAAGAGCTTAAAGGCGGCATCCACCGCATCCGCAGGCACCCGCGGTGAGCAGGTCTGGTGCTGTTGGCTATGCAGGGTCGGGCTCTGCGCCCTGCTGGCGGCCATTTTGGTTGGGTCTCGTGGCGTCCGTCGGAGTTGTGCCCCGGAGCGTCCCGAAGGGGAGCGCTCTGTGTGGGTGTGTGAGGGTGGACCGGGATACCCCCGCCGGTCCGGGGGGGGGGAGGGGGGAAACGCAGGCCCAAGGTTGTAGTCGCTGCTTGTCTTGGCGGCGGGAGAGCGGCCGCCTCTCCCGCGCCCGCCTCGCTTGTAGGCCGCAGGGACATGTCGGGTGTGCATCGTTGGAAACGACTCATTTAAGGTGTCGTTTTGTCCCGGTCGATGTTGTCAGATGCTTGGTAGCCTCCCAGCTTCTTTTAATTGCCGTTTTGTGGGCAAAATGTTGCTTTATTTCCCTCGTTTGGCAGGAGCTGTGGAGGCTAACGTCCTCTCTGCTCTGCGGCTAGGCCACGCCCCCCGACATGATATTATATTTTTTTAACTCATAGATAGATCTGTACCATTGTTCTAACTGGGCAGTTATAGACCATTGCAAGGTCCCAGTGTTTCCATGCCATAGGCTTCAGTTCCGCCTGAATTCACGAAACTCTTTTGGGCAAGCGCCTCGTGAGCAGTCGGTTTAAACTATAACCTGGTTGCGTTTCGGCTGCATTTGTGAGATCTGAGCGCTTTTCGGATATGTTAGGCACTCAGATGCAGGCTATCCGGGGATATAGGACTAGAGGGGTTACCTAATTGTTATGTGTATATTTTGGGGTGTTTTTGTTATGTATGCCCTGGATCTGAGAGTTAATGTAATTACCATGGATGTGGAATTCTCTGCCCGAAGAAGTGGTTTTATCAGAGTCGATACAGATGTTCAAACAACAACTAGATGCATACTTGCAAAAACAGAATATTCAAGGATGTAATTTTTCAATGTAGGGTAATAGCTGCTTGATCCAAGGATACATCTTACTGCCATTTTGGGGTCAAGAAGATTTTTTTTCCTAGTTTGTTGCAAAATTGGAAGTGCTTCAAACTGCTTTTTTTGCCTTCTTTTGGATCAACAGCAAAAAACAAATGTAAGGAAGGCTGAACTTGATGGACACAAGTCTCTTTTCAGCTATGTAACTATGTAACTGTGTAACTATGTAACAACTATGTAACAATTTTGTCCCTTATCAGGTCCAGTGTGGAATGCCCCTGGAATATGTTATGGAAAACCCATTGCATGGGAACTTGCATATAAGGCCAGTTGTGGCCCCATTAAATCAGTTCAACTTTACCCTCATCACAGAGCCGTATCTTGTGATTGGAGGGAACAGCTATACCTGCTTTATTACCGCTTGGATTACTGCTTGAGAATACTACAGCATTACTCATACTAGGGGGAAAGGACATCTCTGGAGGCAAAAACCCCTCTTCTCTTGGGGTGCGTGTCTGGCATTTTGTATTTGTGTAGGTGACTGAGTGTGTGTCTGGCACTGAGTGAGTGTATGCATGTGTGTCTGTGACTGTGTCTGGAATGCAATACATTCAAGTGTTGCCCTAAAATGGAAAGGATTATCGGTAATTATAATTAGTGGTGCTTTAATTGTACAATGTCAGTCAAACCATATTTTATGGAGAATATTTCATAGATAATATCACCCACAATGCAGTACAAGTTTGAAAATATAATCTGTCTGATCAAAAATAAACTGTAGATCGTAGATTATTAGGCACACAATCCTTTTTTGGGATTATATTTTTTGTTAGAATTGAGCAGAATTGTACATTTTTAAAACATTATTTCTGTTTTATTTTTTTATTCTAAAACCTTGCACATTATCTACAGCACAAATAAAAAAACAAGTTTCACAATCATGCCTTTTTAGATAAACAATGACTTGATATTATTCATTAGCTTTTGTGTTTCGAATACAAATGGCAGAAACTAAGTAGATGTACAACAAAGATAAGCATGTGCTTTCATCTTTAGATAAGGTATGCATTTGTGCAATTTCCAAATGGAAAGTCAACCATTAATTATCAGACATGTGTTGTTCTGTAGTAATGGTAAAATAGAAGGGTCTGGTTTTGGTGTCTGGAGGAGAAATAAACACACATTTAATTGTTATATTGTTTAGCCCTCCTAGTTCTAATGTGCTTTGTAACACATTTCATATGCTTGGCACGCAAAATATAAAATGCATATTTACTGTAATCCAACCTATTAACCTAACATTTCAGAAGATGATCCAGAACAAACCCTAGTTTAAAATGGCAGTGTGCATTCAGCAATATTTATACTTACCTACAAACACTGGGAGGAATGAATCAAGACTGGTGGCATTAACATGGGTCTCTGATGACACCATTAATGGGCGGGTCAACCTAGGAAATGTGGAAATGGACGAGCTCGCCCAAGGACAGATGTGGGACACCTGGGAACTAAATTGGAATGGTGGGACAGAACTCTGAAATCAGGATTGTTCCACCAAAAGTGCAACCATCCCTGGAAAACATTAACAAACAACGATAATAAGAGTAATATGCCTAAATATGACATTATGAAGGCACATTCAAACTGATCAATACAGTTAGTTAATTGCATAAGCATATTCTCACCAACCTTGACTAGGATGGCAAGATGCAGCTGAATGAAATAAATAAATAACTTGCATGTCCTGCCAAAATGAACATTGTGGACATAAACCTGATGTTAAAGGGTTACTCCAGGTTCTAGGTTCTCAGCTATGCTTCGTCAGTAGAGAAAATAAAGACTTCCTGAATTAGAACTATAGAAGTCAAGTCAAGGAGTCTGGATTTCTCTCTTCATACTTTGCTAGAAACTCTCATAATGACAGAAAAAGGATGAAATATTAAAATCAGCTTGTTTATCTCTGGGACTGATGATGCTCTGGAATTATATCTTGATATAAACAACTCAACCTGTTTGTTTTTTATATATTTTTTTTTATATATTTCTGGCCAACATTTCTTGTAAATTGTCTTGAACGCTAATCTGCTTAGCTTCCATGCCACTGGGCCCAATATGTCCTTTGAGATGGGGAGTGCTCTACCCCTCTTAATTGATCCGGAACGCATGGAGATTTGTTTTTCATTGGCCATACCTTATGTTACTCCCAAAAACATTTTCCAAATGAAAACAATTTACAATGATAATAATGGTATTATGGTTGATCGTGCTAAGTGTAAGGTTCAAAGCTCTTACAGGTAAAACAATATTCAAAAATGTTCATTATGTACGCACATGCCCAACGCCAGAAGAATTGACATGAGTACACAATATGTCTTATAACTTCTGTAGTGCGTATTCATAGACTAAATTAATCATTTGCTATGCTAATCACTAAGGGGAGTTATGTTAGTATATTTATACTGGCAGACATTTTGTGTTAAGACAGAAAATAAAAGCGTATACTGTAAGTCACTATCAGAACAGAGGTGACTCCATTTTGTATCACAATGCAAAGACAGACACAGAATTTCTCTCTCTGTAACTCTATTCACTCAAGCCTGAGCTAAGGAATGCTACTAATGTAAACATCAGAGATAATACCTGAGATAAGGCACAATGTCTACAGCAGGGGGTGGGGCGGGTTGACATTAACCACCTCCTAAATAATTAATAAAATAGACTTCCTCCCATGTCCCTTCAGTCTTTATTTAAAGCCACGAAACAACACAAAAATTAGGAAAGGATGGGACCGTAGTGCTGCCATGGCCTTTATCCGGGAAAAGAAAATATCGGTGAGTATGGTGTAAATTTTCTGTTTTCCCCAGATATATCCATGGCAGCACTACGTATGGGTTATACCCAAGCCGAAAGGTACAAGGGAGGGGAAAAAAAAAATAACAAAAAACACTCAAGTCAATGCAAATTAAAACTCTTTATTAACAAATCAACTATAAGGCAGCGGAGAGGACACTTCTACCAAATTCCGTGGTAGAGGAATGAACTAGGTCCAGCTGATAGTGATGAATAAATGTGTTGAAGGAGGACTATGTTGCTGCTGAACAAATGTGGTCCAGAGAAATGTTGGCTGCAGCTGTCCATGAAGAGGCCAATGATCTGGTGGAATGAGCTCGAAGACCTGGTGGAACTGGAACTCCGGAAGCTGCGTAAGCCTGACTAATGGCTGAGATTATCCATCAGCCAATAGAAGTAGAAGAAGCAGTCTGACCCCTCTTGTATCCTGAAGGAATGATGAACCGATTAGACGATTTCCTTATATCAGAAGTACGGTTCAGGTATACAGACAAACAACGCACCAGATCCAAACAATGCCATTTCTCTTCTTCAGATGAAGGATGAGGGCAAAAGGCTGGCAAAATGATGTCCTGATTCATATGAAATGCGGATACTACTTTAGGTCTGAATGCTGGAACACTACGAAGAATAACTGTGTCTTCCTGAAGAATCAAAAAGGGAGATTCGCAGGAAAGAGCTTCAAGCTCTGAAAGTCTTCTACCTGAGGTCAGTGCAACCAGAAGAACAGGTTTCAATGTTAGAGTTAGCAAATAAATGTTATCCAAGGGCTTGAATGGAGTACCAGACAAGGTCTGCAAAATCCCAAGGAGGAGAGCAAGACCTTACAGGAGGGCATAGCTTGAGAATGGCTTGAAGAAACCTTTCCACATTCGGATCAAATGCCAATTTCCGATCCAACAGAGCAGAAATCGCTGAAATCTGTACTTTCAAGGAGCTGAGGCTCAGCCCTTTATCAAATCCATCTTGCAAAAATTGAAGGATGTCACTGATACTGGGAGACAAAGGAGAAATTTTATGTGCCATTCGCCAGCTACAAAAGATGTCCCATATCCGATAATAAACTGATGAAGTAGATTTCTTTCTGGCGTTAAGAAGGGTACTGATTACTGAAGTCGAGAAACCTTTACTGGAGAGGTGTTTTTTCTCAATTTCCATGCCATCAAATTGAAAGACTGAGGAGATGGGTGAGAGATTGGACCTTGTTGCAGAAGAAGGTGCTGGTCTGAGAAATTCAGAAGGAGGTCCTGAGAAAGTTTCTGTTTCAGGGGAAACCAAGGGCGTCTGGGCCAACAAGGGGTTACTGCCAGAATCGTTGCTTGCTCTTGAAGGATCCTACCTAACAGAGGAAACATCAGGGGAGTTGGGGCAAATATATACCCCAGATGGAACTTCCACTCGCATCCTGGTCTTCCGCCAAAGAGTCGAAGTAACGCGAGAAAAACCTTTCCGCTTTGCGATTCTTTGCTGTGGCTATCAGATCTACTTGAGGAAGGCCCCACTTCTGGACTATGCTTTCGAATGTCCGAGGAGATAATGCCCATTCTGTGGGGTCCAGAGTTACTCGGCTCAAGAAATCCACAACTTGATTGTTCTTTCCCGGCAGTTCTACACTGCCTTGATCCCCTTCAAATTATTTTCCACCCAGGACTTCAGTGGAGTCAAAACGTTCATTAAAAGTTTGCTATTTGTACCCCCCTGGTGGTTGATGTATGCTATCGCGGAAGTATTGTCTATCCTTACTCTTACCCAACTTTGCTTCAGTGAAGGAAAGTGTAGAAGGGACTGGAAGACTGCTTGTAGCTCTAAAAAATGTGAGGATTGATGATACCACTTGTTTTTCCACTGACCTTGTACATGATAAAGGTCCCGATGAGCTCCCCAACCTGATTGACACGCATCCGTCGTCAGGGTGACCCAAGAAATATTGTTCAGAGGAAATCCTTGATATTAATTCTGATCAATCAGCCACCATGATATTTCCTTTTTGATCTCTGATGACAAAGACATTGCTTGGTTCAGATCTTTGTTTGCAAACTGGGAAAAAATCCTTCTTGGGGAATCCTCATATGCCATTGGGCCCATCTTGCAAGGCCTTTTGTAGAGGACAAGCTTCCCAGAAGGCTCATGAATTATCTAGACGGAATGGAGTTGAGGGAAAGAAGGTGAAGAATCATTGACTGAATTCGAAGCCCTCTGTCCAAGGATAGGGAGACTTGCGACTAAATCGTGTCAAATCTCGCCCCTAAGTATACCATAATCTGAGAGAGAGAAAGCTGACTCTTGTTGACTCTTGTTGAAGTTTATTATCCATCCGAAATTTTGAAGTAGAAGGAGAACTCGATTTCGATGAAGAAGGAGACAATCCCTGTTGTATTAGAGGATCAAGATGTTGTCGAGATAATGGAATACTGAATGAAATACTTCCATACAGATGTGGACTATTAAGGAAACAAGGATCTGTCTGGGAGCTGTGCTCAAGCCAAAAAGGGAGAGCCAGAAACTGGAAATGCTCGTGGCGAACTGCAAACCTCAGGAACTTCTGGTGTGGCGGAGCAATTGGAATGTGAAAATAAGCGTCTTGAAGGTCTATGGAGATTAACCAGTCGCCTGGGGAGATGGCTTTGATAATGGAACTTAAAGATTCCATCTTGAATTTTCTCACACAGAGATTTGCGTTTAACTCGTAAAGATCTAATATTTGTCTCCATTACCGATGCCTTTGGAGTGAGGAATAGTCTGGAATAGACTCCCAATCCTCTTTCTGCAGGAACAGGACAAATGACTCCTTCTGCTGAAAGGGAAGAAACAAAAGAACAAATGGCCGCTGCTTTCCCTGGTTCCAGAGGGATGCTTGTAGACATGAACTGAGGATGAGGGATAGTGGAGAATTCCAGGAAGTAGCCGAACTTTGGGATCTTCAGCACCCACTTGTCCTGTATTGTTTGAGCCCAGACCTCGTAGAAGTGAAGAAGTCTTGCTCCCACTCCCAAGGGCTGGACTGGCGTCCCATCAGAATTGCTTTGACAGTCTGGTACTGCCACCTCATCCCTGGGTGTTTTTGGAAGAGGAATATCCACCTTTGCAAGATTGGAATCTGCAAAATTCTCGACCAGGCCTGTATCGTCTAAATTCCTTATCCCGAAAGGAACGTCTGTCCTGTGGAAAAGATCTTTTAGGTCGTCTATCTTGAGGAAGAAAGGCCTTACGTCCTTCCTCTGCCCTTTTAATACATTCGTCCAGATATTTGCCAAAGAGCATGTCCCCTTGAAATGGGTAGGCACACAGGCTATTTTTTTAAGAGGTATCTGCCACCCAATTACGTAGCCAAAGAGCACGTGTTGATGCTATTGACAGGACCATGCTCCTGGAGATGGATCTCATCAAATCTATAGAAGCTTCCGATGAAAATTCAATAGCCAATTTAACTTTTTTCAAAGATTCCAACAGCCTGGATCTACTGACTCCCCTTGAAATGTCTTCTTCAAGATTGGCCATCCACTGTTTTAAGGCCCTAGAAACAGATGTCAAGACTACAGCAGGATGAAGCCCAGAACCAGAGGCAATATAAGCTTTGGATAAGTTCAAATCCATACGTTTATCCATGGGATCACGTAAAGTACCCATTCCATCCACTGGACTTTTTGGCTAATAAGACAATTGCTGCATCCACTTTGGAGGCAAGATGCCAAGAAATACTGTCATCATATTTAAAAGGGTAAAGTTTAGAAAAACGACCCTGAATAGAAACTCTTTTCTCAGCTTTCTTCCATTCTTCCTTAATAAGGTTTTTAATGGCCTCATGCAATGGAAAAGTAAGATTGCACTTTCTTAGGTCTGCAAAATGCTTACTAGAAGCTGGTTCTTCCTCTCTCTTATCACTAAGGTCCAAGGTATCACGAACTCCCTTGATTAGAGCTTCAATTTTACCATTGTCTATAAAGACAGGAGTGGCCCCAGACTCTTCATCTTGAGATGAAAATTCGTCTTTTTCAAATACTGGGGGCATATATTCACCAGAGCTCAAATCAGCATATTCTTCCGGGCTAAAAGATCTACGTCTTTTCTTTGCCATTTCAGACTGCGGAAGACCCTCTGAAACTGCTTGATGGATGTAAGAGAGAACATCTGGATCCGGTTCTGCATGGCCTGCTGCTGCTTTAAGACAAGCTAAAGAAAGTCGTTTCCCAGGCAGCACCTTATCATCACAAACTTAACACAAGGGGGTCTTATCCTTCCTTTTCCTGTATGAGGATCTGTGGGCAGAACTGAAATCCTCCAATTAGATAGCTGAAATGCACTCTTTTTAATTTGTATAGTAAATGCTGAAAATAAAGGTGACTTACTCTGAACCTCGAGTTTGCAACCTATTTTTTGAAGCATGACCGGGGAACTCCATCTTAGGAGGGCAGCTAGAAAATTAAAAACAAGTTTCTAGCAATCAAAAAAAATTACCTAATTTACCTATAAATTACCTAAAGGATTAAAAAACAATAATTAAGGAACTCTATTCCTTATCATTTTAAATCAAAAGAAATAAATATTTCACTTACCTGCAGCCAGGATAGAATATGCTCACTTCAGGGATCCAGGAACCTGTAGAGGGAAATCCAAATGGCACTTACCCCCTTTAAATTGAAGACACAGGAAGTAAAATTCCCTTGTAACCAGCATCACTCTGGCGTGTGTTCCACGTGCGTTCCACAACCGGAGTGAGGAACCCGAAAACAACGCAACGGAAGTGCCGAAAACCTAAAGTGCCAGAAAGAGAGTGCGCGCAATTGGCGTGCGTTCCAATATGCGTTCCAAAACCGGAACATGCAACACAGAGAGGAAAAGAAGCTAAAGGGAGAAGAAAAGGCAAAGAAAAGTCCCCCGGTCAGGCAGAAATCTTTACAGGAACTGCCACTTATATCAAATGAAGACATGACAGGACACCTTCATGGGAAAGCCAAGAAGCACAACTTATTCAGCAAGTGGTGTACCCTTCTTTGGGAATTACCACTACAATGGGTCTGGCAATTGGTTTTGGTGCTAAATAGTTCATTTGGTGTGTGCACTTCATATCTGAGAGTCAAATGGAACTGTCAAATACTGCTGTGACATAGCAGTTTTAAAAATTCTAATTTGTTTGGTGATAAATAGTACATTTGGTGTGTGCACTTCATATCTGAGAGTCAAATAGAACCATCAAATACTGCTGTGACATAGCAGTTTTGAAAATTCTAATTTTTGTTGTTGATAAATAGTACATTTGGGGTGTGCACTTTATATCTGAGAGTCAAATAGAACCGTCAAATACTGTAGTTACATCGCAGTTTTAAAAAATACATTTTTCTGGGTGCTAAATAGTACATTTGGTGTGTTCACTTCATATCTGAGAGTCAAATAGAACCGTCAAATACTGTGGTTACATCGCAGTTTTCAAAATTCAAATTTTTTTGGTGCTAAATAGTACATTTGGTGTGTGCACTTCATATCTGAGAGTCAAATAGAACCGTTAAATACTGCTGTGACATAGCAGTTTTTAAAATGCTAATTTTGTTGGTGCTGAATAGTACCTTTGCGGCCTGCGGTGCATTTCTTGCAGTCAAATAAACTTAAAAAAAATAAAAAATAAAATAAAATATAAAAATTGTTTACTATTGGCAGTTACATTGTCGTCTGACATAAACCATCTGTTAGTTTGGTGGGTGAACGCAAAGAATGAGGAGAGCGTCAAATAAGGGACGTGGCCCTGGACGTGGTGCTGCTGGTGTTGGTGGAGCTCCTGTTGCAGGGAGAGGATGTGGTCGATCTGTGCCAGCAACACAAGTGAAACACCTTCCTCAGGTGCGAGTACACAACAGAACCTTCAGCGTTATTTGGTAGGCCCGAATGCCGCTCTACGAATGGTGAGGCCAGAACAAGTACAGGCGATAGTAGATTGGGTGTCTGACAGTGCCTCCAGTTCCTTCACATTGTCTCCCACCCGGTTCCAGGGGCATATTAGCCGCGAGGCAAACAAGGCATTTGCCTTGGGCGGCATTTTCCAGGGGGCGGCAAAAAATGCCGCCCCCAAATGCCCAGGGCAAATGCCTTGTTAGCCTTGCGGCTAACTGACAAGCCCTCTGGGCGGGCGATCTGCTGGGCGGCGCTGTTGGGCGGCTGGCGAGGGAGCACTTCCTCTGAGCTGTCTGCTCAGCTCCCTCGCGCGCCGCAGAGTGAGGCTGGGAGCCCCAATATGATGTCATATTCCGGCTCCCAGCCTCACTCTGCGGCGTGCGAGGGAGCTGAGCAGACAGCTCAGAGGAAGTGCTCCCTCGCCAGCCGCCCGCCAGCGCCGCCCAGCAGCCACTGGACCACCAGGGAGAAAGGGAACCCCCCCCCCAACATTCCCAAAGGTAAGGAGGCTGGGGGGGGGGGGGGGTTAAATAAAAAAAATAAAAAAGTGAGTGTGTGTGTGTATGTCTGTTTGTGTGTGTGTGTGTGTGTGTGTATGTCTGTTAGTGTGTCTGTTATTGTGTGTGTGTGTGTGTGTATGTCTGTTAGTGTGTGTCTTTTATTGTGTGTGTGTATGTCTGTTAGTGTGTGTGTGTGTATGTCTGTTAGTGTGTGTGTGTGTATGTCTGTTAGTGTGTGTCTGTTATTGTGTGTGTGTGTATGTCAGTGTGTGTGTGTGTCTGTTAGTGTGTGTGTGTGTGTGTCTGTTAGTGTGTGTGTGTATGTCTGTTATTGTGTCTGTGTATGTCTGTTAGTGTGAGTGTGTGTGTATCTGCTAGTGAGTGTCTGTTAGTGAGTGTGTCTGTTAGTGTGTGTGTGTTTCTGTTAGCTAGTGTATGCGTATCTGTCAGTGAATGTGTGTGTGTGTATTTAGAAGGCGGGGCGGGGGAAGGGTTGGGTGGGGGTGGCGCGGGCGGGAGGGGGGCGCCTGAGTTTTGTCCTGCCTAGGGCAGCACAAAACCAGGATACACCACTGCCCGGTTCCCTGCTGAAAGCTCCGAGGTTGCACCTGCAGTCCATGGCCATCTGTCTTTCACCTCACCCCCTTGCAAATCAGCCAAACAGCCACAAGTCATGCAGCAGTCTCTTATGCTTTTTGATGACTCTGCTGGTGGCTTTCCATGGGCCATCCACCTAGCCCTGCAACAGAAGTGGAAGTGATGAGTGCACTGATGCACAACCACTTATGTGTCAGGATGTGGACATGCGAGGACCACCGCAGCATGTCTCTGATGATGACGAAACACAGGGGCCAACTGCTGTGGCTTTCTGCAGTGTGCATGTCGGCAAGAAGGACAGGGTTGAGGAGTGGGTGGAAGAGGATGTGGAGGATGATGAGGTCCTAGACCCCACATGGAATCAAGGTCATGCGAGTGATGTGTGCAGTTTGGAGGAAGTCGGCGGTGGTCGCACAGAGGAACCAGCATAGCATAAGAGGGAGCAGGGTGCAAAAGAGACAGTATGCCTGCTACTGCCCACCAAACCCAGGGACCGAGCAAACCAAAGCCAGCTCCAAGGAGTTCCCTGGCGTGGCAGTTCTTCAGACAATGTGCTGAGAACAAGACACGAGTGGTTTGCACGCTGTGCAATCAGAGCCTGAAGCGAGGCATAAACGTGCTAAACCTGAGCACAACCTGCATGACCAGGCATCTACACGCAAAGCACGAGCTGCAGTGGAGTAAGCACCTCAAAAACCAAGAAAGGTCTCAGGCTCCTCCTGCTTCCTCTTCTGCTGCTCTCTCAGCCTCTTCCTCCACCTCTGGAGTCACATTGGCACCTGCCACCCCCCAAACAGAGGATGTAGCAGCAACGCCCCCACGTCCGCCACCGTCCCCAAGCATCTCCACACTGTCCCATGGAAGCGTTCAGCTGTCCATCTCCCAAACACTGGAGAGAAAGAGGAAGTACCCCCCTGGCCACCCGCGATCCCTGGCCCTCAATGCCAGCATTTAAAAATGTTGGCGAGCCATCCCTTCCCTGCACAACCAATTGGCGGACAAAATCAGGTGTGCACTGCACAACGCCATTTGTGGCAAGGTCCACATAACCACAGATACGTGGACCAGTAAGCACAGGCAGGGACGCTATATCTCCCTAACTGCACACTGGGGATTGCAGGGCTCTTCTCTTTGCCTCCTGTTTCCTCCTACTCCGCTTCCTCCTCCTCTACCACCTCCTCATCCGGTCAGCGTAACACCTTCACCACCAACTTCAGCACAGCCAGGGGGAAATGACAGCAGGCTGTTTTAAAACTCATATGTTTGGGGGGAAAATCCCACACCACGCAGGAGCTATGGACGGGCATGGAACAACAGACCGATGAGTGGTTGTTGCCACTGAGCCTCAAGCCCGGCCTGGTGGTGTGCGATAATGTCCAAAATCTTGTAGCAGCTCTGGGCCTAGCCGGTTTGACGCACATCACTTGCCTGGCGCATGTGCTGACTTTGGTGGTGCAGAAATTCCTGAAAAACTACCCAGATATATCATAGCTGCTGCAGAAAGTGCGGGCCGTCTGTGAGCGCTTTCGGCTTTCTCACCCTGCTGCTGCTCGCCTGTCTGCGCTGCAGGGTAACTTCGGCCTTCCTGCTCACCGCCTCATATGCGACGTGCCCACAAGTTGGAACTACACCTTACACATGCTGGAGAGACTGTGCGAGCAGCAGCAGGCGATAGTGGAGTTTTAGCTGCAGCACGCACGGGTCAGTCACTCTGCGGAACAGCACCACTTCACCACCAATGATTGGGCCTCCATGTGAGACATGTGTGCCATTTTGCACTGTTTCGAGTACTCCACCAACATGGCCAGAGCTGATGACGCTGTTCTCAGCCTTACTATCCCACTTCTATGTCTCCTTGAAAAAACCCTTTGAACGATGATGGAAGAGGATGTGGCACAGGAGGAAGAGGAGGAGGAAGAGGGGTCATTTCCACGGTTATCAGGCCAGTCATTCACAGCCAGGGCACAGTTCTGGAGGATGAGGAGGAGAGGAGAGGGAGGAACCATGTTTACAGCAGGGTGGCACCCAACGCAGCTTGTGGGCATCACTGGAGCGGGGCTGGGGGGATACGGAGGACACAGACGATATACCTCCCACAGAGGACAGCTTGTCTCTGGGCAGCCTGGCACACATGAGCAACTACATGCTGCAGTGCCTGTGCAACGACTGCCGAGTTGCCCACATTCTAACTTGTGCTGATTACTGGGTGGCCACCTTGCTGGATCCCCGTTACAAGGACAACGTGCTGTCCTTAATTACCTCACTGGAACGTGATCGGAAGATGCACGACTACAAGTGCAAGTTGGTAGACGCGCTGCTGAGGGCATTTCCAACTGACACCGGGGGCTCATTGGAAGCATAGGGCGAAGGCAGAGGACCGCCAGCACCTCAGAAGGCAGGGTTAGCATGGTCGAAATGTGGAAAAGCTTTGTCAGCACGCCACAACAACCAGCACCACCATCTGATATGGAACGTCTTAGTAAGAGGCAGCATTTCAGCAACATGGTGGAACCAGGGCCGGTGCTACCTGTAAGGCGACCTAGGCAGCCGCCTAGGGCGCACCTTAGCAGGGGGCGCCGGATCCCTGCTCCCGAAATCACCGGTGCGGCTCCTCACCAGATTTGAGTGACCGGCAGGAGGGTAGCGAAGAGCGCTCCATCCTGCCGGTCTCTCAATGTAGCGTGGCCGGGCGGCGAGTAACGCAACAGGAACCTCTGTTTCCTGTACCCGGCCGCCGGCGGACTGACAGGAAGTGCTCACTCAGTGAGCACTTCCTGTCAGTCCGCCGGCGGACGGGTACAGGAAACAGAGGTTCCTGACCCGCGTTCCGCGCTGCCTGGCCATGCTACATTGGCAGGAGGAACAAAAGAGGAGGGTAAGGACCACTGGAGGGGGGAAGGATAAGGACCACTGGGGGTGGTGGGGGATAAGGACCACTGGGGGTGCGGAGGGGGGAGATAAGGACCACTGGGGGGAGGGAGATAAGGACCACTGGGGGAGGTGAGGGATAAGGACCACTGGGGGATGGGGTGGGGGGGAATAATGACCACTGGGGATGGGGGGGATAAGGACCACTGGGGGAGGGGAGGGGATGGAGGGGAATAAGGACCACTGGGGGAGGGGAATAAGGACCACTGAGGGAGGGGGGGGAAGGACCACTGGGGGTGGAGGGGTGTAAGGACCACAGAGGGAGGGGGGAGTAAGGACCACTGTGGGAGGAGGGGGGTGGAATAAGGACCACTTGGGGTGCGGAGGGGAGATAAGGACCACTGGGGGAGGGGAGGGGATGGGAGGGAGATAAGGACCACTGTGGGAGGTGAGGGATAAGGACCACAACTGGGGGAGGGGATGGGGGGAATAATGACCGCTGGGGATGGGGGGGATAAGGACCACTGGGGGAGGGGAGGGGATGGGGGGGAATAAGGACCACTGGGGGAGAGGGGAATAAGGACCACTGGGGGAGGGGGGGAATAAGGACCACTGGGGGTGGGGGGGAGGATAAGGACCACTGGGGGAGGGGGGAGTAAGGACCACTGGGGGGTAAGGGGGGAGTAAGGACCACAGAGGGAGGGGGGAGTAAGGACCACTGGGGGAGGAGGGGGTGGAATAAGGACCACTGGGGGGGATAAGGACCACTGGGGGGAAAATAAGGATCACTGGGGGGGGGGGGGAATAAGGATCACTGGGGGGGATAAGGATCACTGGGGGGGAATAATGATCACTGGGGGGGATAAGGACCACTGGAGGGGGGATAAGGACCACTGGGGGAGGGGGAAGTAAAGACCACAGAGAGAGGAGTAAGGACCACTGGGGGAGGGGGGGTAAGGACCACTGGAGGAGGAGGGGGGAAGTCCACTAAGGGGTTTGGCAGAGGGAGCCACACAAACAAACACTCATTATCTAACACACAGAAACAAAATGCATCTCTTACACACTCAATGCACCCTTTACAGACACACACTGCATTCAATTACATACACAGAAACACACCTTGCATCCCTTACACACACACACACACACACACACACACACACACAAACATACAGTGCATCCACTATACACACACTACATCCCTTACACAAATTGGTATCCCTATACACTACATTCTATAAGAACACACACACATTACATCCTCTACAATAACACATCCCCTACACACATACACTCCACTCCCTGTGAGAGAACTCATGGGTGGGCCATGTAGGTGGATTTATGGGTGGGCATTGTAGGCATACTCACGGTCAAGCTCCGGGGGCCCAGACCTTGAGCTGTGTAAGGGCCCCAAAAAATAGAGCTGCTTCCTGTTTGTTAATTGTTGTGAGCACTGTTACAAACAGTCTCCAGAGAGCCTCTTCTACACCAGACCTGTGGAGCCAGACTGAGCCCATCATCAGCCTCTTGTCCTCATCTGGTGGTAAGTAGGCAATCCAATATATTATTAGTGGCACTAATCTCTAATTTACCTCACATTAAATGGATACTATAGTCACCAGAAGCACTACAGCTTAATGTAGTGGTTCTGGTGTCTGTAGCCTGTGCCTGTAGGATTTTTAATGTAAACACACTGTCTTTTCAGATAAAAGACACTTTGTGCAGACTGGCGTTGGCCCATATGGCAGGGCATTGTGATTTCACATGGTGGGCAGGACATATGGGGGCGGCAAATTGTTTTTTGCCTAGGGCGGCAAAAATCATTGCACCGGCCCTGGGTGGAACAGTACGTGTGCACACGCCTACACATACTGACTGATGGGTCTTCCCCATTCAACTTCTGGGTCTCCAAGTTGGGCACATGGCCTGAGCTTGCCCTTTATGCCTTGGAGGAGCTGGCCTTCCCTGCAGCCAGTGTATTGTCTGAACATGTGTTTAGCACGGCAGGGGGCGTTATCGCTTGTCCACAGCAAACATGGACAAGCTCACGTTTACTAAAATGAACCAGGCAGGAATCCCACCAGACTTGTCTGTACCTTATGCAGAATAGACATTTATATCGGCCTCACCCAGCCATTGTTATACTCAAGTGCACTTATTCTTTGTTTTCTTTTTTATATGTCCCAATATTTTGGGGGCTACCCCAATAAAAAATAAAAATAAAATAAAATAAAATAAAAAACAGTGTTGGCTACCTCCTCCACCTCCGCTTCCACCTACACCGCCACGGTCACCGCCTCCTCAACCTATGTGTCACTTAGTATAAACTATGTACACAATAGCAGAGGCTTGTGAAGGCCTTTTCTCCATGCATCAGGAGTTGAGCTCAGTTTGAACAATGAAAGAGAATACCCTGCACTCCAACCCTCTCTCAAATGGATAATTCTGGTGATCATCCTGGCATCCTGGATTTATTTTCTTCCAAAGCTAAAATCAAAGATTCCATCTAGTGCTATTTTATGGCTCATCTGTATTTTTAATTTGCATGTATTTTATGTTATTTTAAGGGATTTCCCTACCCACATTTGTTTGCAGGGCATTTGTCCTACTCTTACCCCCATTTTACTTCCTTTTGCAGCCCTCTAGCCCTTTCCATGACTTTTTTAGAGAATTTTTAGTGCCCAAAAGTTCGGGTCCCCATTGACTTCAATGGGATTCAGGGTCAAGTTCGGGTCAAGTTCGAGTTCGAACTCGAACTTTTGCCGAAGTTTGGCCGAACTCGGCGAACCCGAACATCCAGGCGTCCGCTCAACTCTAGTCACTATCAACTAGTGACGTACAGAGAACTTCTCCTTTAAAAATTAAGGACAAAGGAGAGAGAGCAAAACTCTTAGACTCTCACACTCAGACTCACTCAGACTCAGATACACTCTCACTCTGAGGATGGACTCACATTTAACATCTAAGCTCTGACATCTGGAGCGAAAGCTGGACACACCTTTATTTATTATTTATTTATTTATTTATTTATTTGTATCTTTCCCAACTAACACAACTTCAGAAGTCTGAAAACTTTTTATTTTCATACAATTCTCTCATCATACTTGCATTCAAAATTCCTGGGACATATATACACATCTGGTAGAAAATCTACAACATAACTGGTAATTATGCTGGTTTTATTTAATTAAATTAAATTAATTGATTTTAGTAAAAGGCAGAATATACTTGGATAAAAGCTGGTGATTCTAAACATTTAAGGAGTCATGCTTCGTTAATAATATATAGAATTCATTATTCCATTCCTGCAGGTGGACCAATGAACTCTAAATTACTTTTAACTTTAAAAATAGAATACCAGGCAATTATCCAGATATATTAGCTTACGTAATTTAGAAATAGTGAATCTTAATTAAGGAAAGTTAAAATTCTGCAAACGTAAAATCTGGTTAGATGAACATGGATTGGATGGACTTTGTCAATGATCAAGTATGAGAAATATATGAGAAGTACTTGTAAAATTGCAATATAATAGGATATCTTGCCTATGAGAATTGTAGCCAGCAGTGCAAGAGTTAATTCAGTGTGATTTGACTGTCAGCCAAAGTTTTTATTGCTTTATGCTGTCTTGCTGTGAGATGCTGTGTTCTGTGTTAAGTTGATTTCAAAGTAAAGTGTCCTGTCGTAAATCTTGTTGAAAACTGCATACATGTAGATATAACTGTTGCTAGATGAACCATCAATTGTGTTAAACCACTGCCATATTGTATACTTATGTTATACCTCAATATTCACTGATATTATCAAGCATGTTACATATTATTATTATTGTCACAATAAATTATATTTTATAATTAGTAAATATAAGAAAAATGACTGCAGAGTAAGATAGAACTGACCCTGAAGTCAAATGAGGGACTAAATGGGCGACAAAAGTGGGCATTAACCCAGAGCTATAAACAATAAAGAAAAATTCCCAAACGTTAGGATTCCTGGAAGGGAGAGCGAAGGTCCAGCTTCCAACAAACACTAACAGAGGGTGTGCCCATACATAGGGATAAATAACTCAAGTCCCATGGTTGAAATTATATAAAATAAAATAACAAATCTTTATTAGAAAAATGTTAAAACGAACCAATAGAATACAACACAAATAAGTGCAAAAAAAAATAAAATAAAAATTATACACACACTGGGTCTAAATCTTAGATGAGGTCTATATTGTAAACCTCAGGTATAGTGAATACTTGATACAAAAAGACCATACATCTGCCTGGGAACATGAATATGGCAACATAAAAGTACTTGTAAAGGAAAAAGACTTGCATATATTGTAATTATAAAAAGAAAAATATATATATATATATAAATAAAGCACAGTCCCCTCCTTATAAACTAAGACTAGAAACAGTCACAGGTTACCCAGATATAAAGAGAGGCAAAAAAATGGTGTAAATTGCCTGATTCTAGTCAATGTTAACCCAGGCAAAATGGTCCCTAAATCTCTTACTAATGAAAATCTACTTAAATACTTTCCCTTGAATAACGTAGGTACATGATGGCTGGGCTTCTGTCCAATAAACCAGACAGCAGACAATGTGTTTTCAGTTGAACAATTAGAGTACCCAAACTCCACCCCCGACGTTAACCAGTCATTTAATACTCTACAGAACCTTTACAAAAAACAAATTAAATCTAGTTGGGAGATCTCTTCCCTTGAAAATTATATCAAGAAGGAGATGATCCCCCGAGGCCTAAGGGTTCGAAATTTACCATCATCCTATATAGAGAATACTGATTTAATGAAAGAATGGGAGTCTGCAGCTGGAACATGCTCAAAACGTTTTATGGACATCTTAATACAATTTGAGAAAGAAAAAGTACTAGAGGTTAATTCAAATCTTGAGAAAGAGATTGCTATAGTACAACAATATCAATCCAACCCAGAATTTACCCAGTTTGAGACTAGACTTAAAAGCAATCTAGATAAGTTTCAAAACAACATAAAAACTCGCAAGCATCAGAGGTTCATCAGGGACACTAAAGACTACCAAACAAATAATGTCTACCGACATTTCAATCGTAGAGTAAGGACTAATTCAGACAATTATCTAACATCAGACTATGAGTCCTCTGATACGGATACTGACACAACTAATGGAGCTCAAACTGATCACCAGCCACAGACTGAAAACATCCCTACATATACCAACCCTAAGGGAATACTTAAGAAAGGGGTTAATTTTTTAGAGATGGGTCATCTAGACGGTATACAAACCCGCAGAAACAGGTATTCCACACGAAACAGAGAAGGGAGCAGAGGAAGGGGAAATGGCAGGAGAAGGTTCTGATCCGCAAAAATAGCTCTGATTTGGACCTAAGAGTTATTAATCTATCTAAACAGGTCCTTAATAACGATCACCTTTCACTATTAGAGAAAGGGCTATCCTTTGTACCAGTACCTCCGCTTAATAAATTCATGTGGGTAAAAGATCTTCACCTGTTTGCCCGGAAACTTGCTTTGCATAAATTCCATGAAATCAATAAAGAAAAAAAGGCTCAATCTCATGGTATGTCAAACAGAGAATATGAATGTCTCATGGATTTATGGGAAGAAAACAATGAGACTAGTCATCCTAAATATACCGACCTTAAACAAAAAAGTAAATTAACTCCATATCTGGGAAACTATCGCAGTATTGATTTGTTCCTAGAAACTATGAAAGATGAGATTGATAAATTAGATACCAGATCCCTTGACTTCTTTTTTTTTTTTTTTTTTTTTATAATTCTTTATTTTTGTTGTGCAAATATTAACAGTACAACCTACATTGCCAAGGCAGCATTAGTAAACGTAGTTTAGGCATAGTGGTACATTTTGGCATAGTAGTACATTTGTATGAATTTTGGTTTCTGCACATTTTTTTTTAAAGGATTATGGTAAACAAGATGTTCTAACTCGTGTGCCGCAGGTCTCGACTTTTGTGTAGCTTGTAACATCTCACGAAGATGAGGGGCAGTCGCCGTGAACTGCAGAGCGTTATGAGTAGTACGCCATTTAACCGGTTGAGGCTATAAGGGATGAAGTCCCTGGTTATAGGCCTCCATGTGTTCTGCCTGTATGTTTTTGTATTGGCTGTTGGTTTCGTGGGCTAAGTGTTTAGTCCGTAGTCGTGTGTGTTGTCTGTAGGTTGGCCACGAGCTGTTTGTTGTTTGTGTTTGGTTTTGGTCGTGCGTGTTACTGACTTTTAAGCATGTGTTGCGGGTCCGCTTTGTGTCTTCCTTTCATGTTCATGCTCGGTAGTTTAGTTGGGGTGTCTAGTGCAGTGGGGTGTCTATTTGTAGATCCCCTATCTCTTTGTGTCCCCCTATGGGGGGGGGGGGGTAAGGTGCGTTTCGGGGGTTGCTTTGGTCCCTTGTGCGTGGGTTATGCGTGCGTGGTTGGGGGTAGTCTGGTCGTGTCTATTTGACCGTGTAAGAGGGCAGTCACGGTGCCTGTCTGTGTGGACCTATGGGGGTCTCTTGTGCCTCTTGTGGTGTCATATGTGGGGGCCATCTAACTTCGGGAGGTAGTAGTGAGAGGGGGGGGGCGTAGTCTCGTGTTCCACGTATTGTCGTTGGGTTGTGAGGGTGGGGGAGGTGTGACTGAGATATGTCTCGTCTCTTGTCTGGTATGTGTGTGTTGTGTGCGTGGGAGAGTCCATGCGCCGTTTAAGGAGCAAAGCCTATCCTGGCGCGGTAGTGCCGGTGCGGGATAGGTTAATGTACATTGTGATGCACTTTAAAATAATACTGTCAAAACTTAAACATAGTAATAAAACATAATAAAACATAATAAAGCAGAGCCATCAATTGGTGTGACTGAGGCTCAGAGTCCCGGTTGTTCTGTATGGCCTGTTTCTTTGTGTTGGCCTGTTTTGTCAGGTTGGGGCCATTGTATGTTCAGTGTCTCTCGGAGTAAAGGGTACTGATCCCGCTGGGTCCCAGGAATGTGAGCTCGATGGGATTGCTGCCTCCGAATTCGGCATGGGAATCCCCAGGTTGAGGAGGTATGAGGTAGCGTCTTGCAGCGTGGATAGTCTCTTAGTGGTCCCGTCTTTAGTGATTAGTAGAGTGCGTGGTAGTGCCCACCGGTATTCAATGCCCATGGTGCGTAGGTGGTTGGTCACCGGGCCCAGCGATCTGCGCCATAAGAGTGTGGTGTGGGTGACATCTTGGTAGAAAGTTAGTTGGGCGCCCTCGAAGTTTAGCGGGGTTTTACCCCTGACCGCTGTCATTATTTGAATTTTGTCAGCGGTTGAGTGGCAGCGGGCGATGACGTCTTGCGGTGCCCCCTGTGGTGCTTGCCTCGGCTTGGGTATACGGAAGAAGCCTTCGAAGGCGATTTTCTTAGTTTGAGTGTGTGACATGATGGAAGCGGTGAGCCGTCTCATGTAGTGGGGGAGTTCCGTGGAACCAATAGTTTCGGGTATGCCCCTTATCTTTATGTTCGCCCGCCTGTGGCGGTCTTCTGCCTGGTCTGCCCTAGTGAGTAGCATGGCCTGGGAGTTTTGTAGCAGTTGCAGGGCGCCTTTTAGACCTTGTACTTCTAGCTTTAGTTCTGCTATGTCTCCTTCTGAGGTTTGTGTGCGTGCTGCGACCGCAGTTATCTCCGTTTTGAGCAAGTCCAGATCCGCTGCATGCAGCTGCCGCATTTCATGCAGCAGGTCCGCTATGTCCTGCTTTGTCGCTGGGGTCATATTGGGTTCTGTTAGCTGGGCTGTATGCGGTTGGGTTTGCAGGGGTGTTGGGGGCCTCCCCTTGGGTCCTTCCCGAGCGTCTGGGCCTTCTGGCTGTTCCAGCGCTGTCTGGGTAGTGGGTTGCCTTTGCGTTTCAGGCCCCTGTCCCGTTGTCCTGGGTGCCTCCCTAGGTTGGGCACTGTGGGGGCTACCCGGGTGATCTGGGCTTTGCCATGTGTGGAGCGGTGCCTGGGTGTGTTCCGGCGGTAATGCCGCGGGTGCCGGCGGGGGGTTGTTGGGCTTCTGGAACATGACCCCTATATCTCTGTCCCCAGTACCTTGCTGTCTCTGAGAGCGGCGTCCCATTGCCGGAGTATGATCCGGTGAGTCAGTGGGATGCGGGTTTATCTGGCTGGTGTATTTCGCCAGGTGTCCGCACAGGATTTCCTCGAGGTCCAGGCTCGATGGTGCGTGGTAGGCCCCGTTCTTGATTTTCCGCTTCTGCAGCTTCTGTGGCTGAAAGAACGGCATCGATGGATGCAGTACGGTGAGCTGCTGCCGTTGGCGTTAGTGTTGTGGTTAGATGGGTTCAGGGTTTCAGGATATTTTTGGATTTTTTGAGATCCCTTGACTTCTATCCAAACATGAACCTGTCCAGAAATGAACAAGCAGCTTTAAAGTCCCTCAAAAATAATACCGAAATCATCATGAAACCCGCGGATAAAGGAGGTAACATTGTCATGATGGACCTTACAAATTATGTAGAAATGGTACTTAATTTTCTAGAAGATGGCAATACATATAAAGTTCTAGGGTCGGATCCTACTAATGATTTTATTAATAAATATAAGGAGATTCTAGACAAAGGCCGCAGTGGAGGGTGTCACGATCCCGGGGAACCCAACACGCTAACACACACACAGACACACACACAGAAAGTGTGCTGTACCGGTCCTTAGAGTGGCCGGGCTAAGCACACAAAGAATAGTCAGGAGACAAGCCGAGTAAGGGGAACCAGAAAACAGAATAACGAGAAACAAGCCGAGGTCAAAGGGTAGGAGAAAGTCACAAAGTCAGTATAACAAGCCAGAGGGTACGTAACCAGAAAGCACACGTTCACAATCGATACTATAAAGCAAAGACCACAACAGGGCACAGATAGACAGGAAAGGTAAGTATTTAAATCCTAGCCTGAATCCTGATTGGCTAACCACCAATCAGTATTAACAAACACACGTGGGGGATATCTATACCCCCCACTGTGTTTGTTGCACTGTAGCTTTAACGCCGGGTCACGTGAGTGACCCCGGCGCTTAGATAATAGTGCCGGCTCCCAGCGTGCAGCGTTAGACATGCTGCCGCTGGGAGGAGGAGAGGAGGACGCGAGCGGCGTGTCAGGAGGAGAGGACGCCGCTCGCTTAACGGTAAGGGGAGAGGGGACCGCGGGCGGCGACGGACCGAGGGTGAGTGCTGCGAGAGGATTGCAGCCTCCCCTCACCGCTGCCCGCGGAGCCCTGACATAACCCCCCCCTCGAAGACCGCCCAGGGGGCGGGAAGCCGAAGGCTTCAAAGGAAACCGCGCATGAAAGGAGCGGATCAAGGAGGGGGCGTCCAAGTCAGAGACAGAAACCCACGACCGCTCCTCCGGGCCATAACCCTTCCAATCAACCAGATACTGCAACCGACCTCGAGAGAAACGAGAATCAAGGAGAGCAGCCACCTCATATACGTCACTAGAGACCGCGCGGAGGGCATCGGAACGCCTGAGAGAGCCAGAGAACCGATTACAGAGCAAGGGCTTCAAAAGGGAGGTGTGAAAGGTGTTAGGTATGCGCATGGAAGGGGGCAAGGCCAGGGAGTAGGATACAGGATTCACCCTACGCAACACCTTATAGGGACCAAGGAACTTGGGCGCGAACTTCATCGAGGGAACCCTAAGGCGGAGATTCCTAGAGGACAACCAAACCCTATCACCCGGAGCATAAGAAGGAGCCGCACACCTACGACGATCAGCAAACCTCTTTTGAGTAGCAGCAGCACGACAAAGAGCAGCATGGACCTGATCCCACATCTTCCGTAAGGAGGCGAGGTGCTCGTCCAAAGCGGGCATTCCCTTGTCGGAGAATACACCGGGAAGGACAGCGGGTTGGAACCCATAAGCCACCATAAAAGGACTTGCGCCAGTAGAAGAATGAGACACAGTGTTCCTGGCAAACTCAGCCCAGGGAAGGAGACGGGACCAGTTGTCCTGGTGTGCATTCGTGAAACAGCGTAAATACAACTCCACAGACTGATTTGCTCGTTCGGCAGCTCCATTAGATTGCGGATGATAGGAGGAAGTAAACGATAAGGAGACCCCCATCTCAGCACAAAAGCCTCTCCAAAACCGAGAGACAAACTGAGGGCCCCTGTCAGATACGATATCTTGTGGTATACCATGCAAGCGGAACACTTCTTTGGCAAACACCTGAGCCAACTGAACCGCAGAAGGTAGCTTCTTAAGCGGAATGAAGTGCGCCATTTTGGAGAACCTATCCGTTACAGTCAAAATTACTGTCTGCCCATCAGATGAAGGAAGATCCACAATAAAGTCCATGGATAAGTGTGTCCACGGTTTCTTGGGTACAGATAGGGGCATAAGGAGTCCCAGGGGTTTAACATTAGGGGACTTACACTGTGTACAGACACGGCAAGCCTGCACGTAATCTACCACGTCTTTTTTGAGTGAGGGCCACCAAAACTGTTGGAGAAGACCCTTGTAAGTCTTGGTAACCCCTGGATGACCAGCCGTTTTGGCTGTGTGAAATAAAGTCAACAACTTCTTTCTGTCTTTTACTTTCACGTACAGCTTACCAGTAGGGGTCTCAGAGGGTGCTTGGGGTTGGTATGACTTGATACCATCAAGAAAAAGAGACGAGATAACCAAACGGGTAGTAGCTATTATATTAGTTGTGGGTACAATGGGCTCAGGAGTGGAGGTAATAGAATCTACAGGTTCGTACTGGCGGGAGATGGCATCAGCCTTGACATTTCGATAACCAGGCCTGTATGTGATTATGTACTGAAAACGTGAGAGAAATAAAGACCATCTAGCCTGACGAGAGGATAACCTCTTAGCATCTGCGATATAGGATAGATTTTTATGATCGGTTATAACCAAAATCTTGTGTCTAGCTCCCTCTAACAAGTACCTCCATTCTTTAAATGCCATCACTATAGCTAATAATTCCCTGTTCCCAACGTCGTAATTCTTTTCAGACTCTGACAAGCGTTTTGAAAAGTAACCACAGGGAAGGAGGGGTTCGTCATACGATTGTCTTTGTGACAACACTGCTCCTATACCTGATTCAGAGGCGTCTACTTCCAGTACAAAGGGAAGGGAAGGATCAGGATGGTGTAACACAGGGGCAGTGGCAAATGCCTTTTTTAGAGTCTCGAAGGCCACAATAGCATTAGGATTCCAAACCCTGGGGTGTAAACCCTTTTTTGTCAGTTTAGTGATAGGGGAAATAATGGATGAGAAGTTTTTAACAAACTTTCTATAATAATTGGCAAACCCTATAAATCGCTGTATTGCCTTAAGTCCTTGGGGAAGGGGCCAGGACAGTATAGCTTCCAATTTTGAAGGATCCATGCTGAATCCTTGTTCAGAAATAACATAACCCAGGAATTGTACAGAGGTTTGGTCGAATAAGCATTTCTCTAATTTACAATAAAGACCATTCTGCAACAACCTTTTAAGCACCATCCTAACATGAGTATGATGTGTCTTCAAATCTGGAGAATATACAAGTATGTCATCTAGGTAGACTACAGCACAGACATGCAGTAGATCTCTAAGGACATCGTTTATGAGGTCCTGAAAAACGGCAGGAGCATTACACAATCCAAAAGGCATGACCAGATACTCGTAATGCCCACTACGCGTATTGAACGCCGTTTTCCATTCATCATTCTCCTTAATACGAACAAGGTTATAAGCCCCCCTGAGGTCTAGTTTAGTAAAATATCTAGAACCTTTGACACGATCAAACAATTCGGTAATGAGGGGAATCGGATAGGCATTTTTAATCGTTATATTGTTTAGGGCTCTGTAGTCTATACACGGTCTCAAATCGCCCTCCTTTTTTGCCACAAAAAAGAAACCAGCACCAGCAGGAGAGGAGGACCTTCTAATAAAACCTTTACTTAAGGCCTCTCGTATGTACTCCTCCATGACCTGGTTTTCTTTCTCAGAAAGAGGGTAGACCTTACCCCTAGGAGGCATAGTACCCGGTAATAGGTTTATGGCACAGTCATACTCACGGTGTGGGGGTAGCTTATCTGCCTCCCTTTTTTCGAAAACCAAAGCAAGGTCTGCATACACAGAAGGGACAGAAACAGAAAGCGGTTTAGCCGTGGGCACGTTAAGTAAACAAATGGGACGTACTTGGGCCATACAGTCTCGTTGACAAGATTCCCCCCAGGAGAGTATGTCTAAACAACCCCAATCAAGTACTGGGTTGTGTTTCACTAACCAGGGAAAACCCAGAACTATGGAAGCAGTAGGGGAGTCAATTATTTGGAAGGTTAACCTTTCCTTGTGTAAAGCACCCACACACATCTCTATATCTTGGGTCTCATGGGTCACCAGAGGTCTCTCAAGGGGTCTACCATCTATGGCCTCAACGGCCAAGGGTGTGGCCTTTTGGATCAAAGTCAAGGCTGCGGTTCTGGCAAAGGTCTCATCCATAAGGTTGTCAGCCGCACCTGAATCGATCAAGGCTTTAGTTGTTATGGTGGTTTTATTGACCAAAAGAGAGACCGTAATAAATGGTCTGGAGATGGACACATGAGGGGACAAAGTCATAACACCCGAGGCCGACCCCTCTCTAGGCCTTAGGTGCTGGAGTTTCCCTGTAATTTAGGGCATGTATTACAGTGGTGACCCCTCTTTCCACAATAGAGACATAACCCCTCCCTTCTACGATACGTTCTTTCAGCCTCAGTTAACCCCGTAGCACCCAATTGCATGGGTTCGGGGGATGGTTGCCTAGGAGCGGGTAACGCTAGTAATGCAGTACTGGGTAGAGCAGGTAACACCCGTGTATCCAGCCGTCTTTGACTACGTCTCTCTCTAATGCGGTTATCAATAAGGATTACATAGTCTATAATATCATCTAGAAGGACAGGCAGTTCCCTGGATGCTATTTCATCCAGTATGTAAGCGGCCAAACCCTCCTGAAAGGCTGTTACGAGGGCGTCGTTATTCCAAACCACTTCAGCTGCTAGAGTGCGGAATTCGATAGTATAATCCGCTACAGATCTGTTACCCTGTCGAACCCTAAGCAGAGCTTTGCCAGCAGAGGCAACCCTACCGGGTTGATCAAACGTGCGTTTGAATGCGGACAAAAAATCTGCAAAGGACATAGGAGACATATTTTCCCACATGGGGTTTGCCCATGCTAAAGCTCTCCCAGACAGGTGGTTTATCAAAAAGGCAATTTTGGATCTGTCGGTGGGATAGGAACGTGGATTCATCACCAGATGGATGTCAATTTGATTGAGGAAACCACGACACAATGCTGGGTCACCACTATAGCGCTGTGGCGGTGTCATATGGACTACATGGGCAGGAACGGGTACTGGAGTGGCAATGGGTTCGGACACAGCAGCAACCGCCTCCTGGACGGCAGGCTGCAGGTGTGCAGTACGAGCCAGTATGGTCTGCAAAGCTTGAGCAAACTGATCCATACGGTGGTCCAAGCCATCCATTCTAGCCTCCTGATTAACTAGGAGCTGTGGTATGTCAGCAGGTTCCATTATGGCCCTGTTGTAATGTCACGATCCCGGGGAACCCAACACGCTAACACACACACAGACACACACACAGAAAGTGTGCTGTACCGGTCCTTAGAGTGGCCGGGCTAAGCACACAAAGAATAGTCAGGAGACAAGCCGAGTAAGGGGAACCAGAAAACAGAATAACGAGAAACAAGCCGAGGTCAAAGGGTAGGAGAAAGTCACAAAGTCAGTATAACAAGCCAGAGGGTACGTAACCAGAAAGCACACGTTCACAATCGATACTATAAAGCAAAGACCACAACAGGGCACAGATAGACAGGAAAGGTAAGTATTTAAATCCTAGCCTGAATCCTGATTGGCTAACCACCAATCAGTATTAACAAACACACGTGGGGGATATCTATACCCCCCACTGTGTTTGTTGCACTGTAGCTTTAACGCCGGGTCACGTGAGTGACCCCGGCGCTTAGATAATAGTGCCGGCTCCCAGCGTGCAGCGTTAGACATGCTGCCGCTGGGAGGAGGAGAGGAGGACGCGAGCGGCGTGTCAGGAGGAGAGGACGCCGCTCGCTTAACGGTAAGGGGAGAGGGGACCGCGGGCGGCGACGGACCGAGGGTGAGTGCTGCGAGAGGATTGCAGCCTCCCCTCACCGCTGCCCGCGGAGCCCTGACAGAGGGTTGCTGTCGGGGGATGAATATGAATTCATCCTCAACCGTCACCCAAAGATAGCAACTTTCTACTGCCTGCCTAAAGTACACAAAAGTATGACTTCACCCCCGAGTCGCCCTATTGTCTCGGGTATAGAGAACTTGATACAAAATGGGAGTATGTATATGGACAAAATCTTAAGACCTTTTGTTGAAAAACTTCCATCCTACCTTCAAGACACGAAACAGACCCCTGCTCTTCTAGCTAACCTTGAAGTACCACCCTCAGCTAAACTTTGCAGCCTTGACATTGAGGTATTGTATTCATCAATCCCTCATCTGAATGGCATTAGACACACACGCCATTTCTTAAAACAAAGAGGTGAGTCGGCTATGGCACACACTGCTTTCTGTTTGGAACTCCTCGAATATATACTCACACACAACTACTTTACCTTCAAAAACAAATACTACCACCAAATTAGGGGGACCACGATGGGGACAGCTTGTGCCCCATCGTATGCTAACCTCCATTTAGAATGGTCGGAGGAAAGTCTATCTCAACATACAGGGATTTCACAATATCTCCCCTCTATCTATCTTTGGCGTCGCTACATTGACGACGTCCTCATTGTGTGGTTGGGTACTCTCGAGGATTTCAATGAGTTCGTTCGGATTCTTAACATCAACAAAGAAAATTTAAGATTTACTAATGAATTTGGAGGTTCAAGTCTAAACTTTTTAGATTTAAAAACCACCCTCTACCGTAAGCCATCTGCGTCGAACAACCTTTTGAGATGGGACAGCTTCCATCCGATCCCTCTCAAACAAGGTATCCCAACTGGTCAATACCTCAAGATTAGACGGAACTGCAGTACTATTGTCAAATTTAAGATTAAAGCTAGAGAACTAAGGAGCCACTTTAAAGCAAAAGGATATCCCAATAGATGCCTCAAACGGGCATATAAGAGAGCCCTTAATTCAGACCGCAATAGCCTGATTACTGGGAATACCCAGAAAATATCAGAGGACACTAAGGGGACTATACGTCTAATTGCTACTAATGACGCAGGCTGGGAGAGTGTAAAAAACTCTCTCAGACGCTTTTGGCCACTATTGACTGGCGACTTACATCTTCAAGAAGCATTAGCTCCAAATGTTACCATCACGTCCCGTAGGGGCAAAAATTTACAAGATCTACTAGCTCCTAGTCACCTGCAAACTGGACCTCCCCCTACAACATGGCTCCAGACCCCTATAGTTGGGACCTATGGCTGCGGGAGATGCATCTCGTGTAAATTTATAAAAAGGGACTCAAAAAAAGTGAAAGACAGTTTGGAGAAGAAGGAATTTGCAATAACCTCCTTCTTCAACTGTAACACGGCAGGCATTGTGTATCTTTTGACCTGTGGATGTAATAAAAAATATGTGGGTAAAATAATCCGCCCCTTTAAGAAACGGATACAGGAACATATTAGATCATGCAAAAATTTGACTGAAAACCCCATTTCAAGACACCTCCGCGAATACCATGATGGCGACCCTAAGGGGTTACGCTTTTGTGGTCTGGAACTAGTTAAGAAGAATCCAAGACGAGGGGATTATGACAAATTCCTTAGACAAAGGGAATGTTTTTGGATTTACCAACTCAAAACTTTAAACCCCAAGGGTCTCAATGAAGGATTCTCATTTTCTCCCTTACTTTAAACTTTTAGACCATCATATTTTGGTAATCACTAGATGTACCTATGCTTTCGACTATTATTGCTATTTGTTATTCATTTTGGTAATTTTTAACTTATATAAAGCTCTCATGGTTCTTTAATATTTATCACTCAGTAAGTTCTGATTTTCTTTTACAGCCTATATATGGTATTGCTGGATTCCTACATTAAAATACAAATTTTTATTTACTTAATTATGTGTTATCCTTTACCCTTTAGGCTGACAAAGACATATTAGTGATATGTCCTGTGAATGAATTACTCCATGAGCCATACACTGCTTTGGCTCTATATAGAGATCGAAGGAATACATGGGATACGCTGATATACAGCGATCCCATCTTTTGACACCTTATGCAATTATGCATGTTTCTCCCTGGCCGGCTATGCTCTTCGATCAAGCAATTTTTGGCCCCTCCCCTCTTGTGACGCGGCGGTATACGATTGGCCGCATGACGTAATATGATGGGCGGGCCTCTACCCTTAAAAGTCACGGCGGGTTCGGAGTAGATTTCACCGCTCTTGACAAAGGCGCCACATAGCGCCGAAACGCGCGTCGAGCAAAGACGCTAGGCTTAGGCTTTTTTAAAAAATCACTATGGGTCTTTTCCTTTTCATGGGAGTCTTGTGATACTATTTCTCCGAGATGACTACTAGCTAGTAAGAGATTCAGGGATTACTCTGCCTGGGTACTATACCGATCAGAATTAGGCAGGAGATACCACTTGATGTTGGACTTTATTTTGCATTTAACTTTAATCTTAATCTTACTAGCTAGTAAGAGATTTAGGGACCGTTTTGCCTGGGTTAACATTGACTAGAATCAGGCAGGTGATAGTCCTCGGTTTTGCACTTTGTTTTGAATTAATTTTCATAGCAACCAGTGACTGCCTCATATTATTTTGTTTTCTCCTTGCAATCAAGTATCTTTATTTCGATCTATTTAGCACTCGGATACTGTTATTAATTTAGGAGGGCAGTGAGTCATTTTCTTACTTTCCTCTGTATCTATATACAGGAGTTGCTGTTTTATACTTTGTATAAGTGAAGACATTTGGCAGCCTGGACTCACAGTGGGGGATTCTTATAGCTACTTATTTAAGATACCTGTATCTCTTATATCTTCATCTACCCCATTGACATTTACCTACAGAATAATCTTAAATAGGAAGGCAATTTACACCATTTTTTTGCCTCTCTTTATATCTGGGTAACCTGTGACTGTTTCTGTCTTAGTTTATAAGGAGGGGACTGTGCTTTATTTATATATATATTTTTCTTTTTATAATTACAATATATGCAAGTCTTTTTTCTTTACAAGTACTTTTATGTTGGCATATTCACGCTCCCAGGCAGATGTATGGTCTTTTTGTATCAAGTATTCACTATACCTGAGGTTTACAATATAGACCTCATCTAAGATTTAGACCCAGTGTGTGGAGCACTTTTTTTTTTTTTTTGCACTTATTTGGTTTTTCTAATAAGATTTTTTATCATTTCAACCATGGGACTTGAGTTATGTATCCCTATGTATGGGCACACCCTCTGTTAGTGTTTGTTGGAAGCTGGATCTTCGCTCTCCCTTCCAGGAATCCTAACGTTTGGGAATTTTTCTTTATTATTTTTATAATTAATTTGTGATTAATGTGTGAGAGAAAATCTTCTAATTAAACTTATTCTAGGATCTGTGAGAATTAAAATAGTGGGTAATTCTCAGCTTTAAATCATTAATCGGGGAAACAGTGCCAAGATAGCAATTTATTCAATTAAATACATTTGTGATAATTTTTATGAAAATATTACTTTTAATATTTATCACCCCATAAATATCCTCACAAGAGGGAAGGGATGACTAGCAGTTATGAATCAATATGAGCTGACTGTCGCTGGAGGTCAATAGAATTAAGGTTCCTCCTGAGTTGAGGGAGGTTGGGCTGAGGTTCTTGTGTGAGTGGGTACACGAGAGCAAACGATAAGAGGTGATGATCAGAGAGAGGAAATGGAGTGTTGCAGACTTTAGCTAGTGTACATGCATAAGAGAAGATGAGGTCGAGGGTATTGCCAACTTCAGTAAATCTACTGAACGAGAGATGAAGAGATTGCGGACAGCAGTGGATTTTGTAATATTGCAAACAGAGTGTGTATTCCAGAGGGCAGTATTGAAGGAGGATTTAGAGGAAGAGTAACATGAGATGGTTATGAGATTGGTGTGGTTCCTTGAGTTAGTACGTGGTGAGTTTGCCGAGATGGGACCGGGGTTTGGAGAGACATCACCAGCTGCTAGGATAGAAAGGAAATGAAGGTGGGAGTAGGAAAATGTTGTAGTTTGAAAGTTTTGTAGAAGGGTATGTATATAGAGGATTTGGGAGGAGTTGGAGCAGATAGGCTGGAAAGGTATATGTAGAGCGCATGGAATGAATAGAGAGGGGAGGGAGTAAAGTGGGGGCAATGAAGATGGTGTTGCCAGGGACAGGTGAGCAGAAGGATAGGGATATTTTAGTAATGAGAGAAGTTAGTGTGAAAGTGAGAAATAGAAGGGAGAATATTATTTAGAGAAAATGTGATTTGTTGTATAGATATGAAGATTATACATATGCGCATATACCCATGAGTGTTTAAACAATGGTTAAGGATGCAGTTTAGTTAACAGAGGGATTTTATGGTAAATAAAGGTTTAATTACTTTATTGGTGTGTTTTGAAAACCAGCTGATCTGCACTATTTATAAGTATGTTAATGACCGTGGGGTGGGGTGGGCAGGCAGCCTTCCAGAGATGAACAGTCATCCAACGTCCACGCCGTATTAACACCAGTCTTGTCCTCATTGGGATGGATTAACGATAGGCTGAACCGTTTGCAGTCTGGAGACAGACCTGATTCACCTTCTGGATTAGTCACTCCAGAACCTGTAACTCTCCCCGGCATTCAAACTGGTAATTCCACCGGGTTGCAAAGACTCCTTAGATTATCAATCCAGCACATATGTTACCTGCCAACATTAAAAAAGATATCTTGGAAGGCAAGTATGTCAACCTGGTCTTACCACTGATTGCCTCCCAAGATATACTGGAAAAAAAGACCTACTCATATGGCAATGTCTCTTTTGTCCTGAATGCTGGGGATCCCAGGTTGAATTGAAAATTATCCATCCCTGAGTTTGTCCTAGGCTTTGGCATATATAGGGATGTCGTATGTTCAGTATATCCTGACCGTAGAGAGGAATTTGACGTATACCTACACAAGCTGGTGGACTTGGGGCACAAGTATGTAGGTACATCTGTGATGGATCACCTGGCACCCCGACTGGGCATCTCCACCAACAGATGCTTCCTAGCTGACGCTGAGGACCATAAGCACCGCACCGGACACCACAAGCACCGCAGATTCCACAACCGCCGTAGCTTAACTGGAATCTCGCCGTCTTCCTTCCACCCTGGACCAACCTCTGACATCCAGAAATGTGTGGGAAAGACCTCTCCTACACCAGAGAGCGTAGCAGGAACAGCTCTTAAAAGAGTGAGTGATTACAACCCATTGGATTATAAAGAGTATAGCAATCCCCAGTGTGAATATAGTAGTTCCCCTCCAATCTCCAGACAAGGCTACGTGTTGAGGGTTAAACAGGAACTCAATTTTAATGGAGGCACACTGGCCTTTTATGCAAGTTTCCCAACAAGGGTGATGCCCAGGTGGACCTTGTTGGGCACAGGGATACAAAGTGTACAAGCCGATAAAAACAAAGGGACAATGAATGACACTCCCACATACAGTACACAATCCCTCCCATCTGCCGGTCATATAATTAAGGCAGATAATGCATTAACTTAATTATCCCCAGGCAGAAAAAACACACATCTTTATAAAGTATAATTTTATAAGTACCCCAAAACACAACATATCCCCATAAGTCTTACATCCCCTGATAGCCCTGATCTGGGTGAACAACATATCCAAAAATCAAATAAGGGGTTCAGAAATGTTATGGAAGTCATATTTTTGCCCAGGCGCAGGCATTGTCCCATGTCCAAAACAAGTGCCGCTGGAGAACCGACTGGGAACTATGAGGTTTTCATGCCAAAAATAGTTCCAGGGCATTTGCGGCTAAGTCCCCCTGAAGTCTATTCACAGTTTTGGTCCATGCGAACAAGATGGCCAACAACACGTGTTCGAATGTCGAATGGCGGCCACTTCGACTATTCGGGATTTCGAAGAACCACAATAAATTAAAGGGGCCATAGTCACAGGGTAAAAGGCTGGCAAGTAGTCCCCTCCAAACCCCAGTGGAGAAGTGGCTCTCGTCACAACATCGTTTTAAGTTTACCACAGATCATTTTCCACAAAGGCGTCTGCAGCTCTGGCACATGTTAATTTCCAGGCAGACTGGAGCCTGTTGGATTCAGAGCTATTCTGCAGGTACTTTACGGGCCTCAGGACACCAGCTTGTGCTAATTGCTCCTCGACCTCCCATACGGCTAACCTTTGTCCTAATACCCCAGAAGTTGTTTCTAATTTTCCTACCTCTAGCACCACGGCTAGACAAGAGAGAGTGATCAAAGACAAAATGGGACATAATGTGGCTTTTCTGGGAAAATCCCACATATGTAATAATTTTAACATGGCTTAGTAAGACAGAGATCATAAACGCTTTCAAACTTCTCTCGATCCATCCCTCTCTGTGGCATCTGCACTGTGTTAAGTGGTAGGGTTTGTATTACTTTTTTTTACGTCTCACTTTTGGTTCGAAAAGCAGCACTAGGATTTTCCACATTTTCGCAGAGACATTGTGCTGTCTGCTGCTTAACATCTGTAGATGCCCCACGATTATACATTTTCTTGATGATTTCTTGACTGTTTAAAGTAACGTATAACTGCCTAGTAGCCTTAAAGTTACAATTTAACTTTTTCAATATTTGGGGGTGCAAATCTCTCCAAAAAAGACAAAGAGACCCGATACCTTGGTTGATTTCCTGGGCATCACATTAAACTCGGTTAACATGCAAGCCAGCCTGCCCAAAGAAAAAATTGACTGCATTCTAGCCATCATCGATCTATATCTTTCAGCGGGTTCATGCAATTGTAAAGAACTACAGTCATTGCTGGCTTCTCTTAACTTTGCCATGAAAATGATTCCTCATAGAGATGGCCTCACCTGTCACACCCAGTCTATTTTATGCTTTACTAGTCACCGAGAGGCCGACACCCCACCACAATGTTACGGCGGCCACATATCCCCTCTGGCCAATGCATAGCTAGAGCCTCTCAAGCCACTTGGCAACTAGTAGGGCTCCACTTGTCACAAAATTAGGTAATTTCCTTGCAATTTGTGACAGAGAGGGCCTCACCTGTCACCCATCTTATGCTTTCATATCTAGACTGCTCAGCTATTTTCCTTGCTTTCAGTCAGATGAGTCCCGTTATCACTTGACATTCATGACACTTCTGATTTGCACATGTGGCAGGAAGTTCTCTTGAAAAAGAATGGGAAGAGTGTGTTTATTCCATTACTGACTACTAATTCCCTTACAATTTGGATGGACGTGGCTGCCACTACCAGGTTTGCTGCATTACTTTGCAATTTGCAATCAGCTGTTAGCATGACGAAGTGAATAGTATCCCAGGGTTTACTTCCACTTTGACCTTATTTAAGGCATACCAATCGTGGCAGTAGCTTGGGGCGCATTATGGTCGGGCCATGCAGTTAGATGTTTTTCAGATAACTTGCCAGATGCCACATAATCAAAAAAGGTCGTTTTGCATCTCTGTCCATAATGCGCTTTCTGAGGAAAATGACTTGGCTTGCTGCTAACTATAATTTCTTCTTGGTGTGTGTCCATATTCCTGGCATTCATATCGGGCAACTGATCATCTATCTCGCTCTCGGTTTCAGGAATTCGGCAGAGCTTTACCAATGGCTGCCCTGTTAGCTACCCCGGCACAGTTGTGGCAAGACATGACATTGAACTAGAGCACCTGTTAACATGTTTTGTTCGTATGAACAATCCCGAACGGGAAACAGGGCACAGTACATGAAATGCATAGAAATACATGGGGAAACTCAGAGGAAACACATAATACAAGAGAAAAAACATATGAATAAGCAGTGGGCATGACATGTTTGAATTCAACTTGTGATATTTCAAACTAATCGAACTTCGGTGTGTAAGTATAAATATTTTGGCCCATTATTTCTCAGTAAGAACAACCCCAAGTTCAGATTGCTATCGAGAAACAAACCCATCCCATCAGACTGGATCCTGGACTGCAGTCAGAATCATAGAATATAAAGTGGAGATACCTTTTTCAATATATGTGACCTAGAGGAGCAAAGGATTTTAAACTGTGTAAAATTGGTGTGTATTTTGTAAATACCAGGTGGAGAAGAGTAGTACTGTTGAATCTAAAAATAACAAAATCTATCTAGATCCATAGGCTGGTGATCAGTGATACATTCAGGGAGAAGCTGTCGTAAATTGATCCAGTCACCCAAAACTCCCCACTAAATTTAAATGAGCTCTAAGCCAGCAGCAAGCTTGGCATTATGATGGTCAGAGGGCAGTGTATAGTTGTGACATTTTGCCATCAGAGAATCAGAAACTGCTAGGATGCACTGTGTTGCAATAATCCTTAGTGTCAGACTTGTCCAGCCACAACAAAAGGCAGGAAGGTGTCCTCCAGCCATTGAAAGTTCAAGGTCGATCCTTTATTTAGGGAATGTATGCTTGTGCTAATCTAATATCCTCAGCAAATGGAATGTGTGATGATATTTTAAAAATTATAGAAGTCCAAAAACACTGAAATGTTTACATAGATGTAAGAGGGACAGTGTTACTTAGGCACCTCTATTATTCCAAGTAAATCGAAGGATGGATAAATTAAGCAATTGAAAGTGGAGATGTGCATTGTTGATTCTGATTCCCTATTCCCTGATTCCCTATTAGGAAGACTCAAGAAAAGCCCACTACTTAATTTTGCTCTTTCAACTGTTTAGTAGATAGCTCCCTAATTTGTCATACTTAAATATGGCACTTCTCCATAAGGATAGCAAATCAGGAAGTAATATTTTAAACAGATTAATTTTGCTCTTTCAGCTGTTTAGGGAATGGAGAAAGGGGAAGAAGATGTGTGTCCGCCATGTTGGTGCAAAGTTTGCCGTAGCACAAACGCTATTGTAAAAATACCAAAATTTTATGAAAAGGTTCAAAATTTACACAGAAAAAAAATATTTATATAGCTTTCTCCCAACAATGATAAAGGGCAGAGAAACAAAGTAATGCATAATGAATTAAGATTAAGATTAAGGTGTTGGAGACATAATAATAACACAGAGAGCAAAATATACAACCATATAAACAACCATAGTTTTTCTAAATGGGTATGTGATACATCTGTACAAAGAAGAGCAATACTGTATTAAGAAGAAAGGGAAAACTAGAATTGTGATGAGGGGTCAATAAATCAAAAGGAAACTTTAATAAACCATCCTCACTTCATGAGAAAAACCATGCAAGGGGATAATATTAATAATTAAAATCAAGGGCATCAACCCATAAGCATATCTATAGTACAGTAGGGAATTCTTAAAGAATAGAATTCTACACAAAGCTCCCTCTGTTTGCAGAGGGCACATGTGAGGGAACCTGGCCCAGACCCATGTAGGTTAATGAAGATTTATCCCCAATCAAAAGAGGGTAAAAACGAAAGCTCAGCAGAATCCCATATGCACAACCCATCTGCATCAAGGCTCAGAGATCAGGGCTGCCCCAGAGAGCTACAAGTACTGCCTGGGACATCGACAACGAGGGACAGCCCCAAGCCATTTAACCACATATCTAAATACCACAGCAAAAGAGCCCATTACGGATAGTGTATAAAAATTATCAGCACTGATAAAAAATGAAAATGAACATGTGCAACTCAACTTAATTCAGGATATGCTGCAAATATGAGTACCTTTAGTGACCTTCTCCCATTCTTTTATTCTTCCCACCTGTTTCATTCCCCTATTTTTTCATCTACCCCCTCTCACAACCGGTTGACTACTGGGATCACTCTCACAGACTCAAGTGATATATGAAATGTATGGAAAAACACAGTCTGATAATCTGTCCAGGTGAGAGGAGCTCATGGCATACCAAAATAAATAAAAGTTAGTGGTAGCATGCAAAAAGAAATAAAAAAAAATTAAAAAAGAAATTAATAAAAAGATGAATAAAGTTACCATGGAGTGAGATGCGGGCACAACAAAGAGAATCGCCTGGGATATTGGTTTATTGCAGACTTACACCTCTGGGCTGTTATTAAATATTTGGATGCACAGGTACCCGGGGGAATCAAGTATCTAGCTTGGGACATCCATCACAAGTAATTTTAGCATTGGACATCATGTGGTTAATGCCGAATGTGCCATGCAATTTTAGAGCGGGCCTGCAGGCTGAATGGAAACTCACAGCAATAGAGAATTCCCTTCTCTTGAAGTGCTGCAGTAACAGAGTGTAATGCCCATCTAGTATTGAGGGTGAAAACCAACATGTCTTGAAAGAAAGAGAAAGAGGAACCATGGTACACTATTTGAGGTAGGGATCTGGCAGCAGAAATTATGCAATGTTTGAGGGCAAAGGCATTCACACAACATACTGCAGCTCACAGTTGACCATCCAGGACAACGGACAGTGGAGGGTCACTTTAAAAGCTCCCCAAAAGTTTCACCAGTGTGTAAAATTATACATATTATATCTGCCATAAAAATTATTTGGATTATGATGCTTACGAGATTGTTGGTGGAATATCCTCTTGAGACCTGAAACGTCCAGTCCACATCAGAATTTTCTTATCAAATTTAGTTGGCTTATAACGAGGAAGATTGCTACCATCTGCAAATAAAAAAGTGTGGATGTGATTTAAATGTGGTAAGAGATAAGGTTTTTTGGTAAATTAAAAAATAAAATCTTATATTTTGCACATTTTTGTTGGTGATAGACAAATATTTCTGATGGCAGTATTATAAATTTAAGAGACCTGTACGTCTGGAAGGCCCCTTTTTAATAGATCTCCCTAACTCCCTCCTTCCCCCCTCTCTCTCTCAATCTCTATCCATCCATCTTTCTTGGAAAAAAAAAAAAGAAAAAGAGACATTTGTACAAAAGTGGTAAAAACTACTAGTGGACAAAGAGTTAATAAAATTAAAATCGGAGACAAATTTAGAGGAGAAAATTATGAAGCATGGGACAGAAGAGCAGGAGAGACTTAAAAGAGTAGATAAATAAGAGTCAAGGATGAGGGAAATATGGAAGATTTTTTTTGGCAGGAAATGTTGATTAGCGACTAGTTAATAATGGTCGTAATATTCTATACGTTGTCTAATAATATAATCCATTCATGAAATATACAACACCGACATAATATGCTGCTTGGAGACGAAACCGTTTATATATCTGATTATTCCATTCAATTTCAAACCTTTCATCAGTTGAATTGTGTCTAAAATCAAAGTCATTGCTTAGTATCCTGTGATGTCTTTGTATACATACATTTTATGTAATTTTATATGTATTTTTTTTTTCAAAAATGAAAGTGAATTTCTAACAAAAAATATTTTATACTTTTAAGCTGAAAAAGATAAAAGCTAGTAATTGATACATTAGAAAATAAGAAAGTCCTGATTGAAATAAATGGTAAAAGCATGACAAATATTATGTATATATAAGAGTGAATTTAAATCTATTTTTGTATTTCACCTTATTGTAAGGCAAACCTTACAATCTTTTTTTGCCTTGAAAATAGTAGGTAATTATTTATCTTCTGCCTTTTTCTCACTCACATTATCCAGCTTTAGAAGTCTCTTCTTTCACTGTTCCATATTGTGGAGCTTATGTACTAACTTCAACAAAGGACTCTTCACTCCTTGTTATATATAAGGTTGTCAAAACCCACAAGAAGCACTCTTGTTTTTTTTAAACAAATAGCTTGTACCTAGTTGTACCAAGTCAAAAACTTGCTCATAACTTCTGAAGAAGTCCTTTAGTAACAGCTGTTACTGTTCTTTTGACATAAGGTCTACACAATAGCATTATAAATTAGAAGTTATCTGTAAATGACATAACATTTCTCTATATCAGCATTCCTTAGTACATCAAAGCCTTTCCTTCTATGCCTGTGTCTTTCTTGTTTGTAAACTCACCTTTATGATTGAACTCAGTAGAAAATGTCATGTGGCATATTGACTTCGGCCTCCCTTGGTTTGAAGACATGAGTTGCTGATCAGTGAATTTAAATATTATATCTTTTAGGCTAAAGCATCTTTGTCGAGCTGCAAACATAGCTTCTCTCAATGTATTACACTGGTTGCCCTGCTATAATATTCCAGCTGAACATTAAATGACAATGTGGAAAGCAGCCAGTTCTTTTTTGTTCCCGTTACCTCCTGATAACGTCAGAGCAGTGTAGCCCACCCTCTTCTCACAAGACTTTGTAGATCTGAGTCCTGGGAATCATAATAAAGAAGGAATTGATGAAGTTAATCTAATGGATATCATTTGTATAGCAAAGGACTTACCTAAATGTTAGGAAAAATAAAGTGAGATTAAGCATTTGCAAAACATATTCCAATTAGTTAACTAATTATTTGCTGAAATACAATCTCCATACTACAGGCCCTAGAAATTGTGCTGCTTGGATCCAAGGATGAAATGCTGCCCCCCCCCCCCCCCCCCCCTCACCAACACCACACCCACATCCATTATGTTATGTGTTGTGTGTAGTGAATGGAGTGTCTGTGTTTGTCTAGAGGATGCAGTGTGTGTATTGTATGTAATGTGTGTATTGAATGCACATGTAGTGTAGTGAGTGCCCTCTGTTCATTTGTATATTGGATGCAGAGTGTGTATTGTATGCAGTGTGTGTAGTGAATGCATTGTGTATGTGTGTATAGTGGATGTAGAGTGTGTGGTGTGCATGCAGTGTTTGTGTAGTGGATGCAATGTGTATAGTGGGTGCATTGTGTGTGTGTGTGTGTGTACAGCTTATACAGATTGTGTGTGTGTATAGTGTATACAGAGTGTGTGTTTGTGTAGAGGATGCAGTATCTATGTGTAGTGGATGCAGTGTGTGTAGTGAATGCAGTGTTTGTGTAGGTAGTGGATGCAATGTGTGTGTATAGCTTATACAGAGAGTGTAAGTATAGTGTGTTTGTTTAGTGGATGCAGTGTGTGTAGTGGATGCAGCTCCGGTGCAAGCATTTTTGACTACTTAGGTGAAGATGCTTTTTGCCGCACCCCCCAAAAAATTGCATCTTCACCTGTGTGTCACTTAACCCCTCTTGAATTTATTACCCCTTTTGAGTTTCTCATCCCATGTTTTGAATGTCTTACCTGTTTTTGTGTACCAAACAATCCCCTTTTGTGTCATACATTCCCTTTAGTGTATTTTATTCCCCATTTTACCCTTTGTTTTTTGCCTCCCCTTTGTGTGTCTATTACTTTCCCCCTTTTGTGTGTCTTACTTCCCCCCAGCCACTTTGTGTGTCTCTTACTTCCCCCAGCCCCTTTGTATGTCATTGTCTCCTCTGTGTGTGTCATTGTCCCCTTCCCAAACCTCTCTCTGTGTCATTGTTCCCTTCTACAGCTTCTCGGTGTGCTCCGTTCTCCCCTTCTCCAGCTGGTCAACTGGATATTGCGCCCAGGGACGTATTAGCCGCGAGGCAAACAAGGCATTTCCCTTGGGCGGCATTTTCCAGGGGGCGGCAAAAAAAGCCGACCCCAAATGCCCAAGGCAAATGTCTTGTTAGCCTTGCGGCTAACAGACATGCTGAGCTGCCGGCGGGCTGCTGGGCGGTCGGGCGGCGCTGGTCGGTGGCCGGCGAGGGAGTACTTCCTCTGAGCTGTCTGCTCAGCTCCCTCGCGCGCCACAGAGTGAGGCTGGGAGCCGGAATATGACGTCATATTCCGGCTCCCAACCTCACTCTGAGGCGCGCGAGGGAGCTGAGCAGACAGCTCAGAGGAAGTGCTTCCTCGCCAGCCGCTCGCCCGCCCACCAGGCAGTGCCGCTCGCCCAGCAGCCACTGGCCCACCAGGGAGGAAGAGACACCCCCCCCGGCATTCCCAAAGGTAAGGAGGCTGGGGGTGGGTGTTTAAATAAATGTAAAAAAAAATTGTTAATGTGGGTGGGTGAGTGTGTGTGTCTGAGTGTGTGTGTGTGTCTGACTTTGTGTGTCTGTTAGTGTGTGTGTCTGTTAGTGTGTTTCTGTTAGTGTGTTTGCCTGTGAGTGTGTGTGTCTGTTAGTGAGTGTGTGTGTCTGAGTGTGTGTGTGTGTCTGACTTTGTGTGTCTGTTAGTGTGTGTGTCTGACTGTGTGTGTCTGTTAGTGTGTGTGTTTGCCTGTGAGTGTGTGTGTATGTTAGTGAGTGTTTGTGTCTGCTAGTTTGTCTGCTAGTGAGTGAGTGTGTGTCTGTTAGTGTGTGTCTGTTAGTGAGTGTGTTTGTCTGTTACTGAGTGTGAGTGTGTCTGTTAGTGTGTGTGTGTGTGTTTCTGTTAGCGAGTGTGTGTTTCTGTTAGCTAGTGTATGCGTATCTGTCAGTGAATGTGTGTGTGTATTTAGAATGCGGGGCGGGGGGAAAGGTTGGGTGGGGGTGGCGCGGGGGGGGAGGCGCCTGAGTTTTGTCCTGCCTAGGGCAGCACAAAACCAGGATACACCACTGATTGCGCCCCCCATTGTATGCCTGTGCCACATTATGGTAGTGCCGGCCCTGAGTTGACGATGTGTCTGTGTTTGTGTAGTGGATGCAGTGTCTGTGTAATGGAGGAAGTTTGTGCAGTGGATGCCGTGTTTGTATAATGCATGTTGTGTGTGTGTTTGCATTTAGGGGCTGTCAGGGGTGAGCAGTTTTTTATATATAAGATATATATATATATATATATATATATATATATATATATAATGTGCCAAAGGATAGCTGCTCACCGGTCTTTAAAATTCCAATACTTTATTTAGTTCAAGTTAATCAGAGACCAACGTTTCAGTCCCTACTCGGGACTTTCCTCAGGGTAACAAGACAACATGTGGAGTCCAGGCTATGGCACCCGACATTATTGAACACTACTAAGCGTGAGTGCAGGGGAAATTGTATTTTTTTTATATATATATATATATATATATATATATATATATATATAAAGAGATAAACTTGGCACTCACCCTTTTCAAAAAAAAATCTCACCAATATTCTTGCCTGGGTGCAGACCTCAGCGTAGGTATGAATATTCCAATGTTGTAATAAGGTGCACTCACAGGACTTTTTCAATAACTTACTTTTATTCTGAGAAGTGAATTACATGTGAAGAAAATATAGGGGTCGAAACGTCGATTTACAATATTTTCTTCACATGTAATTCACTTCTCAGAATAAAAGTAAGTTATTGAAAAAGTCCTGTGAGTGCACCTTATTACAACATTGGAATATATATATATATATATATATATATATATATATATATATATATATATATATATATATATATATATATATATATATATACATTTTGGCAATTCACAGGCCGATCCTTACTGTGCTAGTACTGACTTCAATACTGATGTGCAAATTTAGTTGGAAAGAAATCTCCAGTTCAACAGATTTGGGAATCTACACCATGGACACCCCTGATAAAAGGTGCCTCTCTTGTACAAATTTTTAAGTTGCGCATACAATGCCTTTTCTCCCCCTTCAGTTATGAGTCTTAAATTAGAAGATATCCTGTGCTCTTAGGAGGATCCCAGAGGGAAGCACACAGGCAGGTGCTCCAAAAATAATTTGCTTGGCTGCCAGCAGGGGCTAACTGAGAGATTACCTCCACTCTGTCCCCAAATGCCTGCATCCACATAGTTATAAAAGTGCAAGGGTCACCACTTGTTAAGCCTGCTACACATAAATAGGAAATGAGTCACTGAATCTGTCCGGCAAGAATCAAGGCATCAACGCCAGTGTCATAGCCGAGGCTGCATGGCTAAATGTGTGTAGATATTTGTCATATTATGCTTATTAGTAACTTTATGCATCCTTGTTTGTGCAGATTTATGTTTCCACTTTTTAGAATTTAGCAAATGATGAAGAAGGCAACTCCAACAGTCCTGATTTCAGTAGGACATGCATGGTTTTGGGGTTATGTCCAGCAATCTCAATTTTGTTCCATTGTGTCTTGCATCTGAGGACATAAAGAATTGTCTTTGGGCAGCACAGTGTGAGTAAACAGGTGTTAGGAACGCAAAGAGAGCGCTTCAGTTCAGCATCATTCTCTGCTAAGTCATGTAGATTAGAGACCAGATAGACAGGCACTTTCAGTGGGTGTGCATGCCCCCACCCATTAAGGGCATCATCATAACCCACCTATTTCTACATGATACCTCCCAATGTTGGGAGGTATGAGAAAGAATTACATATGTCCACCACCTTTAAGAATTTGTCACAAAATCCAAGAGAACATCTCTCAAGTTTGAACTCTGGATCTGCCCCTGCCTTTTCTATACATGTACTGAGTCAAATTATAAACAAAACTGCTTTGAATTGGTACTTTGTGCATCAAAATCACTACATCTAATTGTAATGGATATTGTGCAGAAGCTGCGGGCATTGGTTAATGTCCAAAATGTCCACGAAAATTAAGAAAAATGATTCTATCCTATAAATCAACCCCCATTTTGCGTCCCAGTTGTCCAATTTTCATTCACAGTAATATCTTGAGGGCTAAGCTTACCCATCCAAAGGCAAATGGGATCATTTAGAGCTGTAGAAAAGGGACTGTAGGCACAGATAGAAAAAAACTTTGGTAAAAAAATGTAGTTAACGGATTGTGTCCCTTCATAGAACACAGACCCTTATGGATTTTTAAGGGTTAATATTTGCAAAGTGTTAAAGCCAACTTCAACATGGATTGCAGAATGTACAGAAAATAAAACAAGTCTTTATATTTCATTAATGAGCTCTAATATTGCCTAGGAATTATATATCATTTCATACAGTAGCTGGGTTAGTAGGACTTTTTTTTTTATTTCTAAGTCAGGGAATTTCAGTTTTGTTTTATATTTTTATGGTTACTGACTCCCAATTATGTTTTAGATTTACCAGGCCTAGTTATTTAAAATGATGAATAATTAACCGTCTTCATGCAATTCTGTTGAGTTTATGCCGTTTTCCAATGTAAATTCAAATAGAACATGATTGGAATACGTGCTGGTTATAATCATTATAAAAAAACTCTAGGGACATTTTTAATTGCTTCCCCTTACTGTAAAACAGATCAATATTTGCATTTTATTTAAAAGGAGGAAACAGGCTTTGTTGTAATAATTGCAGCATTATTGTATTCTAAACATACTTTTCATTTGAAATGTTGACATAATACAACAATATTTAAGATGACAATACAACAGCATGCCTTGTTGTTTCCACAACAGTGAAGACGGACGTGTGAAATAAATTATTTGACATTACCTGTAATTATCCTGTCAATGTAAATGTGTGTGCAAATTGATATTAACAGCAATACATTGTATTTTTTATATCATTCAAAGAACACTCATTGATGCTCTTGAATCAGATACTGAGTTATATTGAGTTCAAATATATTTTTTTAGAATTACATTTTATAAAGATGAATAGTGATGTACCGAACTGTCCGCCGGCGAACAGTTCCCGGCGAACTTAGCGTGTTCGCGTTCGCCGCGGCGGGCGGACACATGCGCAGTTCGATCCGCCCCCTATTCGTCATCATTGGGCAAGCTTTGACCCTGTGCCTCTCGGTCAGCAGACACATTCCAGCCAATCAGCAGCACTCCCTCCCTTCCACACCCTCCAACCTCCCTCCCAGCATCCATTTTCGATTCATTCTGAAGCTGCATGCTTAGTGAGAGGAGGGAAAGTTTAGCTGCTGCTGATTAGATAGGGAAATTGATAGCTAGGCTAGGGTATTCAGTGTCCACTACAATCCTGAAGGACTCATCTGATCTCTGCTGTAAGGACAGCACCCCAAAAAGCCCTTTTTAGGGCTATAACATCAGGCTGCTTTTTTTTTTTTTTCCTGTGTAATGTAATTGCAGGTGCCTGCCTGCCAGCTTCTGTGTGAGGTTCACATTGGATACTGTGCCTACTTGCCCAGTGCCACCACTCATATCTGTTTTAACAATAGGTTAAGCTTTACATTTAAAAGAAATATTTTTTTTTCACTGTAATAGAAGAGCAGTTGCCTGCCTGCCAGCTTCTGTGTCAGGTTGGATGCCTTGCCCATTTGCACAGTCAGTGCCACCACTCATATCTGTTTTAACAATAGGTTAAGCTTTACATTTAAAAGAAATACATTTTTTTCACTGTAATAGAAGAGCAGTTGCCTGCCTGCCAGCTTCTGTGTCAGGTTGGATGCCTTGCCCACTTGCACAGTCAGTGCCACCACTCATATCTGTTTTAACAATAGGTTAAGCTTTACATTTAAAAGAAATAATTTTTTTTCACTGTAATAGAAGAGCAGTTGCCTGCCTGCCAGCTTCTGTGTCAGGTTGGATGCCTTGCCCATTTGCACAGTCAGTGCCACCACTCATATCTGTTTTAACAATAGGTTAAGCTTTACATTTAAAAGAAATACATTTTTTTCACTGTAATAGAAGAGCAGTTGCCTGCCTGCCAGCTTCTGTGTCAGGTTGGATGCCTTGCCCATTTGCACAGTCAGTGCCACCACTCATATCGGTTTTAACAATAGGTTAAGCTTTACATTTAAAAGAAATATTTTTTTTTCACTGTAATAGAAGAGCAGTTGCCTGCCTGCCAGCTTCTGTGTCAGGTTGGATGCCTTGCCCATTTGCACAGTCAGTGCCACCACTCATATCTGTTTTAACAATAGGTTAAGCTTTACATTTAAAAGAAATATTTTTTTTTCACTGTAATAGAAGAGCAGTTGCCTGCCTGCCAGCTTCTGTGTCAGGTTGGATGCCTTGCCCATTTGCACAGTCAGTGCCACCACTCATATCTGTTTTAACAATAGGTTAAGCTTTACATTTAAAAGAAATAATTTTTTTTCACTGTAATAGAAGAGCAGTTGCCTGCCTGCCATCTTCTGTGTCAGGTTGGATGCCTTGCCCATTTGCACAGTCAGTGCCACCACTCATATCTGTTTTTACAATAGGTTAAGCTTTAGATTTAAAAGAAATAATTTTTTTTCACTGTAATAGAAGAGCAGTTAGTTGTCTGCAAGCGTCTGGGTGTCAGGCCTACTTCAGCGTGTGCTCTGCAGACCTGTGCCAGCGTGCTTTGACAGTTGCCAATCATATCTGGTGTCTCTTTAGCTCGCTTTTACAATGAAAAAAGGTTTCCAGTGTAAGCTAATAGCAGCTAGTCAGTGTCCTTCAAGCGGCTCTGTCAGTCCTTCCTTCAGCGTGTGCCCTGCACAACCCTGCCAGCGTACTTTGACAGTTGCCACTCATATCTGGTGTCTCTATAGCGTGCTTTTACAAAGAAAAAAAGTTTCCAGTGTAAGCTAATAGCAGCCAGTCAGTGTCCTTCAAGCGGCTCTGTCAGGCCTTCCTTCAGCGTGTGCTCTGCAGACCTGTGCCAGCGTGCTTTGACAGTTGCCAATCATATCTGGTGTCTCTATAGCGTGCTTTTACAAAGAAAAAAGGTTTCTAGTGTAAGCTAATAGCAGCCAGTCAGTGTCCTTCAAGCGGCTCTGTCAGTCCTTCCTTCAGCGTGTGCTCTGCAGACCTGTGCCAGCGTGCTTTGACAGTTGCCAATCATATCTGGTGTCTCTATAGCGTGCTTTTACAAAGAAAAAAGGTTTCTAGTGTAAGCTAATAGCAGCCAGTCAGTGTCCTTCAAGCGGCTCTGTCAGTCCTTCCTTCAGCGTGTGCTCTCCAGAACTGTTCCAGTGCACATTGCCAATCATATCTGGTGTCTCTATAGCGTGCTTTTAAAACCAAAATTTTTTTTTCACTGTTATAGATTGAATAGCAGTTACTTGTCTTCAAGCGGGTGTGTCAGGCCTACAGTGTGTGCTCTGCAGAACTGTTCAAGTGCACATTGCCAATCATATCTGGTGTCTCTATAGCGTGCTTTTACAAAGAAAAAAGGTTTCTAGTGTAAGCTAATAGCAGCCAGTCAGTGTCCTTCAAGCGGCTCTGTCAGTCCTTCCTTCAGCGTGTGCTCTCCAGAACTGTTCCAGTGCACATTGCCAATCATATCTGGTGTCTCTATAGCGTGCTTTTAAAACCAAATTGTTTTTTTCACTGTTATAGATTGAATAGCAGTTACTTGTCTTCAAGCGGGTGTGTCAGGCCTACAGTGTGTGCTCTGCAGAACTGTTCAAGTGCACATTGCCAATCATATCTGGTGTCTCTATAGCGTGCTTTTACAAAGAAAAAAGGTTTCTAGTGTAAGCTAATAGCAGCCAGTCAGTGTCCTTCAAGCGGCTCTGTCAGTCCTTCCTTCAGCGTGTGCTCTGCAGACCTGTGCCAGCGTGCTTTGACAGTTGCCAATCATATCTGGTGTCTCTATAGCGTGCTTTTACAAAGAAAAAAGGTTTCTAGTGTAAGCTAATAGCAGCCAGTCAGTGTCCTTCAAGCGGCTCTGTCAGTCCTTCCTTCAGCGTGTGCTCTCCAGAACTGTTCCAGTGCACATTGCCAATCATATCTGGTGTCTCTATAGCGTGCTTTTAAAACCAAATTGTTTTTTTCACTGTTATAGATTGAATAGCAGTTACTTGTCTTCAAGCGGGTGTGTCAGGCCTACAGTGTGTGCTTTGCAGAACTGTTCAAGTGCACATTGCCAATCATATCTGGTGTCTCTATAGCGTGCTTTTACAAAGAAAATGTGTTTTTCACTGTTATAGATTGAATAGCAGTTACTTGTCTTCAAGCGGGTGTGTCAGGCCTACAGTGTGTGCTCTGCAGAACTGTTACAGTTCACATTGCCAATCATATCTGGTCTCACAGTAGCTTGCACGCATAGTACCACTAATCCCCCCAAAAATTACTGGCAGAGGCAGGCCACCCCGCAGGGGCCGTCGTGGTCGTGGTGCTGTGATTCCCTTTTGCCCTAGAATAATGCCCAGTTTTCAGAAGCCACGTACCCTGAACTTGAAAAGTTCTGAGGACATAGTTGACTGGCTAACACAGGACACCCAATCTTGTACAGCCTCCGCTCGGAACCTTGACGCACCATCCTCCTCCAGCTTAGCTTCAGGCACCTCTCAAGATACCACTCACCCGCCTGCCGCCACCACCAAAACTAGCACCACAGCCGCTTTACTTGGTATGTCAGAGGAGTTATTCACACACCCGTTTGAAGAAATGAGTGATGCGCAACCATTATTGCTAGAGGATGTAGATAACAGGGATATGTCTCAGGCAGGCAGCATTAAACACACAGAGGTACGGTGTGATGATGATGATGTTGTACCCGCTGCTGCTTCCTTTTCTGAGTTGTCAGATACAAGCGAAGCGGTTGATGATGACGATGCGTCCATGGATGTCACGTGGGTGCCCGCTCGGCAAGAAGAAGAACAGGGCGAAAGTTCAGATGGGGAGACAGAGAGGAGGAGGAGACGAGTTGGAAGCAGGGGGGGTCGTCGCAAGGAGCTAGTGGCACAGTCAGACAGCATGCATCGGCACCCGGGGTCAGCCCGACAGCACGCCAATCAACGCATGCTGTGTCCACCACCAGAATGCCGTCATTGCAGAGCTCAGCAGTGTGGCATTTTTTTTGTGTGTCTGCCTCGGACAACAGCGATGCCATTTGCAACCTGTGCCAAAGGAAACTGAGTCGTGGGAGGTCCAACACCCACCTAGGTACAACTGCTTTGCGTAGGCACATGATCTCACATCACAAACGCCTATGGGATCAACACATGAGTACAAGCAGCACGCCTACTCTAAGTCGCCACCCTCCTCCTGGTCTAGCATCTTCAGCCACGTCAACCACTGCTGTCCTTCTTGCCCCCTCTCAACCATCCGCCACTCCGTCTCCCGCCTTGAGCAGTTCCCGCTCATCTGCCCACAGTCATGTGTCTGTCAAGGACATGTTTGAGCGTAAGAAGCCAATGTCACCAAGTCACCCCCTTGCCCAGCGTCTGACAGCTGGCTTGTCCGAACTATTAGCCCGCCAGCTTTTACCATACAATCTGGTTGAGTCTGAGGCGTTCAAAAAATTTGTAGCTATTGGGACACCGCAGTGGAAGGTACCCGGCCGGAATTTCTTTTCACAAAAGGCAATCCCCAACTTGTACTCGATTGTGCAAAAGGAAGTCATGGCATGTCTGGCACACAGTGTTGGGGCAAGGGTCCATCTGACCACTGATACCTGGTCTGCAAAGCATGGTCAGGGCAGGTATATCACCTACACTGCGCATTGGGTAAACCTGCTGACGGCTGACAAGCAAGGAATGCGTGGCATTGCAGAGGAGTTGGTGACACCGCCACGAATTGCAGGCAGTCCTGCTGCCACCTCCTCTACTCCTCCTACTCCATCCTCTTCCATAACCTCCTCGGCTGAGTCCTCTTGTGCTGCTGCGTCTTGCTCCACATCAACGGCACCCTCCCAGCTCCCCAGGTACTATTCCACATCCCAGATACGGCAGTGTCACGCCGTCTTGGGTTTGACTTGCTTGAAAGCAGAGAGTCACACCGGACAAGCACTCCTGTCCGCCCTGAACGCACAGCTGGAAAAGTGGCTGACTCCGCAGCAACTGGATATCGGCAAAGTGGTGTGTGACAACGGAAAAAATTTGATAGCGGCATTGAAGTTGGGCAAGTTGACACATGTGCCGTGCATGGCACATGTGTGTAATCTGATCGTACAACGCTTTGTGCATAAGTACACAGGCTTACAGGACGTCCTGAAGCAGGCCAGGAAGGTGTGTGGCCATTTCAGGCGTTCCTACACGGCCATGGCTCACTTTGCCGATATCCAGCGGCGAAACAACATGCCAGTGAGGCGCTTGATTTGCGACAGCCCTACACGTTGGAATTCAACACTCCTAATGTTCGACCGCCTGCTCCAACAAGAAAAAGCTGTTAATGAATATTTGTATGACCGGGGTGCTAGGACAGCCTCTGGGGAGCTGGGAATTTTTTTGCCACGTTACTGGACGCTCATGCGCAATGCCTGTAGGCTCATGTGTCCTTTTGAGGAGGTGACAAACCTAGTCAGTCGCAACGAAGGCACCATCAGCGACATCATACCATTTGTTTTCTTCCTGGAGCGTGCCCTGCGAAGAGTGCTGGATCAGGCTGTAGATGAGCGTGAAGAGGAAGAGGAAGAGTTGTGGTCACCATCACCACCAGAAACAGCCTTATCAGCATCGCTTGCTGGACCTGCGGCAATGCTGGAAGAGGATTGTGAGGAAGAGGAGTCAGAGGAGGATTGTAGCTTTGAGGAGGAGGAGGAGGAGCAAGACCAAACACAACAGGCATCCCAGGGTGCTCGTTGTCACCTATCTGGTACCCGTGGTGTTGTACGTGGCTGGGGGGAAGAACATACCTTCAATGACATCAGTGAGGAGGAGGAACGGGAAATGAGTAGCTCGGCATCCAACCTTGTGCAAATGGGGTCTTTCATGCTGTCCTGCCTGTTGAGGGACCCTCGTATAAAAAGGCTGAAGGAGAACGACCTGTACTGGGTGTCCACGCTACTAGACCCCCGGTATAAGCAGAAAGTGGCGGAAATGTTACCGAATTACAACAAGTCGGAAAGGATGCAGCATTTGCAAAATAAATTAAAAAGTATGCTTTACACAGCGTATAAGGGTGATGTCACAGCACAACGGGAATCTAACAGGGGGAGAGGTGGAAGTCATCCTCCTCCTCCTCCTCCCACGACCACGCCGGCAAGGACAGGACGCTTTAAAGATGTGTTGTTGATGGAGGACATGCGGACCTTTTTAAGTCCTATGCATCGCCACAGCCCTTCGGGATCCACCCTCAGAGAGCGACTCGACCGACAGGTAGCAGACTACCTCGCCTTAACTGCAGATATCGACACTCTGAGGAGCGATGAACCCCTTGACTACTGGGTGTGCAGGCTTGACCTGTGGCCTGAGCTATCCCAATTTGCGATAGAACTTCTGGCCTGCCCCGCTTCAAGTGTCCTGTCAGAAAGGACCTTCAGTGCAGCAGGAGGTATTGTCACTGAGAAGAGAAGTCGCCTAGGTCAAAAAAGTCTAGATTACCTCACCTTTATTAAGATGAATGAGGGATGGATCCCGAAGGGACTGACACTGGGCGATACATTCGATTAAAAAAGGCCTGATGAGATGAGCTGCCTTGGGCTAAAAATGGTCTACACGCTGCTGTATTTTAGCTCTGAATGACGTTTGACTTGCGTGACTTATCCGCCACCAACTAGGGTTCAAGCCGCCATGTTTTAGGGCACTTTCTGCCTGTGAAACAAACATCAATTTTTCTGGCCGCTGCTACAGCAGCGGCTGCAACAATACCACATTTTTCAGGCATGTGTACATGCCTAATTTTTAGGCCCACTGGTGCAGCACTGTGGCTTCAAAAACCAAACCAAAAAAAAAATCCTCCAAGATGGCACCAATATACCAGTGGTCTAAGCATCTTCCCACCTTGGCCTAAAAAGGGGAGGTGATTCAACAATTAAAAATCTCTGCCATTTACACGTCCACTGATAGGAGACGCGGAAGGTATTAAACTGATATGAACAATACTAAACTCACCACTCCTATCTGGTGGCACATTAGCTTGCCTGCGTAGTGCCCCAAATTTCAAGTAAGAGGACCGACCAAGCATCTTCTTCCATCTCCCTGTTACATAAATCAATGCCATATCCATAGAATTTGTAGAGAATATCCAGGATAGTTTTACAGGGCCAAATCATGTCGCCTGTTGAAAGAGGTGACCTTGCTCGGGTCCCAGGTGTGTGGTTCCTAAAATGGCTGCCATATACATGTCCTCTGATAGGAGACGCGGAAGGTATTAAACTGATATGAACAATACTAAACTCACCACTCCTATCTGGTGGCACATTAGCTTGCCCGCGCAGTGCCCCAAATTTCAAGTAAGAGGACCGACCAAGCATCTTCTTCCATCTCCCTGTTACATAAATCAATGCCATATCCATAGAAATTGTAGAGAATATCCAGGATAGTTTTACAGGGCCAAATCATGTCGCCTGTTGAAAGAGGTGACCTTGCTCGGGTCCCAGGTGTGCGGTTCCTAAAATGGCTGCCATATACATGTCCTCTGATAGGAGACGCGGAAGGTATTAAACTGATATGAACAATACTAAACTCACCACTCCTATCTGGTGGCACATTAGCTTGCCTGCGCAGTGCCCCAAATTTCAAGTAAGAGGACCGACCAAGCATCTTCTTCCATCTCCCTGTTACATAAATCAATGCCATATCCATAGAAATTGTAGAGAATATCCAGGATAGTTTTACAGGGCCAAATCATGTCGCCTGTTGAAAGAGGTGACCTTGCTCGGGTCCCAGGTGTGCGGTTCCTAAAATGGCTGCTATATACATGTCCACTGATAGGAGACGCGGAAGGTATTAAACTGATATGAACATTTACTAATCTCACCACTCCTATCTGGTGGCACATTAGCTTGCCCGCGCAGTGCCACAAATTTCAAGTAAGAGGACCGACCAAGCATCTTCTTCCATCTCCCTGTTACATAAATCAATGCCATATCCATAGAAATTGTAGAGAATATCCAGGATAGTTTTACAGGGCCAAATCATGTCGCCTGTTGAAAGAGGTGACCTTGCTCGGGTCCCAGGTGTGCGGTTCCTAAAATGGCTGCCATATACATGTCCTCTGATAGGAGACGCGGAAGGTATTAAACTGATATGAACAATACTAAACTCACCACTCCTATCTGGTGGCACATTAGCTTGCCCGCGCAGTGCCCCAAATTTCAAGTAAGAGGACCGACCAAGCATCTTCTTCCATCTCCCTGTTACATAAATCAATGCCATATCCATAGAAATTGTAGAGAATATCCAGGATAGTTTTACAGGGCCAAATCATGTCGCCTGTTGAAAGAGGTGACCTTGCTCGGGTCCCAGGTGTGCGGCTCCTAAAATGGCTGCCATATACATGTCCTCTGATAGGAGACGCGGAAGGTATTAAACTGATATGAACAATACTAAACTCACCACTCCTATCTGGTGGCACATTAGCTTGCCCGCGCAGTGCCCCAAATTTCAAGTAAGAGGACCGACCAAGCATCTTCTTCCATCTCCCTGTTACATAAATCAATGCCATATCCATAGAAATTGTAGAGAATATCCAGGATAGTTTTACAGGGCCAAATCATGTCGCCTGTTGAAAGAGGTGACCTTGCTCGGGTCCCAGGTGTGCGGTTCCTAAAATGGCTGCCATATACACGTCCACTGATAGGAGACGCGGAAGGTATTAAACTGATATGAACATTTACTAATCTCACCACTCCTATCTGGTGGCACATTAGCTTGCCCGCGCAGTGCCCCAAATTTCAAGTAAGAGGACCGACCAAGCATCTTCTTCCATCTCCCTGTTACATAAATCAATGCCATATCCATAGAAATTGTAGAGAATATCCAGGATAGTTTTACAGGGCCAAATCATGTCGCCTGTTGAAAGAGGTGACCTTGCTCGGGTCCCAGGTGTGCGGTTCCTAAAATGGCTGCCATATACACGTCCACTGATAGGAGACGCGGAAGGTATTAAACTGATATGAACATTTACTAATCTCACCACTCCTATCTGGTGGCACATTAGCTTGCCCGCGCAGTGCCACAAATTTCAAGTAAGAGGACCGACCAAGCATCTTCTTCCATCTCCCTGTTACATAAATCAATGCCATATCCATAGAAATTGTAGAGAATATCCAGGATAGTTTTACAGGGCCAAATCATGTCGCCTGTTGAAAGAGGTGACCTTGCTCGGGTCCCAGGTGTGCGGTTCCTAAAATGGCTGCCATATACATGTCCTCTGATAGGAGACGCGGAAGGTATTAAACTGATATGAACAATACTAAACTCACCACTCCTATCTGGTGGCACATTAGCTTGCCCGCGCAGTGCCCCAAATTTCAAGTAAGAGGACCGACCAAGCATCTTCTTCCATCTCCCTGTTACATAAATCAATGCCATATCCATAGAAATTGTAGAGAATATCCAGGATAGTTTTACAGGGCCAAATCATGTCGCCTGTTGAAAGAGGTGACCTTGCTCGGGTCCCAGGTGTGCGGCTCCTAAAATGGCTGCCATATACATGTCCTCTGATAGGAGACGCGGAAGGTATTAAACTGATATGAACAATACTAAACTCACCACTCCTATCTGGTGGCACATTAGCTTGCCTGCGCAGTGCCCCAAATTTCAAGTAAGAGGACCGACCAAGCATCTTCTTCCATCTCCCTGTTACATAAATCAATGCCATATCCATAGAAATTGTAGAGAATATCCAGGATAGTTTTACAGGGCCAAATCATGTCGCCTGTTGAAAGAGGTGACCTTGCTCGGGTCCCAGGTGTGCGGTTCCTAAAATGGCTGCCATATACACGTCCACTGATAGGAGACGCGGAAGGTATTAAACTGATATGAACATTTACTAATCTCACCACTCCTATCTGGTGGCACATTAGCTTGCCCGCGCAGTGCCCCAAATTTCAAGTAAGAGGACCGACCAAGCATCTTCTTCCATCTCCCTGTTACATAAATCAATGCCATATCCATAGAAATTGTAGAGAATATCCAGGATAGTTTTACAGGGCCAAATCATGTCGCCTGTTGAAAGAGGTGACCTTGCTCGGGTCCCAGGTGTGCGGTTCCTAAAATGGCTGCCATATACACGTCCACTGATAGGAGACGCGGAAGGTATTAAACTGATATGAACATTTACTAAACTCACCACTCCGAGTGCTGTTATTTATTTAATTTTTTTGTGGTGAGGCTTTACAGGACAGAGTGCTTCTCCACGGGACATGTTAACTCACGGGCAGCTGGCTCATCAAGGAACCAGAGCAGCTTGAACGAGGTGACCTTGCTCGGGTCCCAGGTGTGCGGTTCCTAAAATGGCTGCCATATACACGTCCACTGATAGGAGACGCGGAAGGTATTAAACTGATATGAACAATACTCCACTCCTATCAGTAGGTCCGTCCCATTGTGATTTATGCCCCCCACCCACCGCGCAGGGATTCGGGCCGGGGGGGAGGAAAGTAGGCCCCCCCATTCTGATTTATGGCCCCCACCCACCGCGCAGGGGTTGTGGAGGACAGTAGCTCCCCCCAGTGTGTATCATGGGCTTTGAGGACAGGTGTCAATCCATACCTGCCAAGTGACCCTATGTAGGGGTAACAGTCCCTATTCTGCTCTGTGTCAGTGTGTATCAGGGCAGGGCTTTGAGGACAGGTGTCAATGTTAGGTGATTTCTGCCCTTTATGGATTAAAAGCAGACTCTGCATCAACTGTGCAATTTTCCATGGGAGTTTTGCCATGGATCCCCCTCCGGCATGCCACAGTCCAGGTGTTAGTCCCCTTGAAACAACTTTTCCATCACTTTTGTGGCCAGAAAGAGTCCCTGTTGGTTTTAAAATTCGCCTGCCCATTGAAGTCAATGGCGGTTCGCGCGGTTCGCGAACATTTGCGGAAGTTCGCGTTCGCCGTTCGCGAACCGAAAATTTCGGGTTCTCGACAACACTAAAGATGAATGTTTTCTTTCTTTTTTTTTTTTTTTAAATATAACAGCTATAGAGATCTATTAAATGTTATTTTTATTGTTTATTAATACTAATATTTTCCCATTTCCTTCCATGAATGGCAGGTAACTTTTGTTTTTAAATAAAATAACATTGATTAGTTATTTTATATGAAGCTTTTTAGTAAGTATTAGGAGGAAATGTATTATGTCAACACTTGAATTTAGTTCAGGAATGTGTACAGTATTTGTGAGTACCGAATTCGATGTTTAGGTAATGTACCACTAGTGAAATTAAGAGACAAGGAGATTGGTACAGAGACTTTTTACATAAGGGTTTGTGAGATAGCCAATGATCTTATGGACTCTGGAGCCAACACGCCCATCCGGGAGGACTTAAAAGGATGACAGCAGCAAAAGAGGAGTATGATCTGAGAAAGCCGATTTCAGGCGACTCACATCATCACGCCATGGCCCACCATCACATCGCACTTCGCACAAAACTCCACCTCCAGGAAATACTCTAAGACATGTAGCCTGTGGTAACGCAAAGCCGGTGGCGAAAACCGAAGGGACAGTATCTAAGTTACAAGAGAGGAAGAAGGAGTGGTAGGTGATGTGCTAAGAGGCTTTTTTACTGTGAAGAGTGTCTAGATAAAGTTTAAATTTCACTTACTGCTGCCATCTGGTCCTTGTCTAAGGATATTTCTATGCGCTAACAACTAGAGCAGACATTTCTGATTTCTGCTTCCTCTACTGTATTACACTATATATGTTTTTCTTTTTTTCTTGCTTGTTACACATACTTGAATGCTGGAGAAAAATACAGCTGGATTGAGAACATTGAGAGTGCTCTTTAAAGGACCACTCTAGGCACCCAGACCACTTCAGCTTAATGAAGTGGTCTGGGTGCCAGGTTTCAGAGAAACTGCTATGTTTATAAATTGGTTAAGCCTTCCCCCTAATCCTCTAGTGGCTGTCTCATTGACAGCCGCTAGAGGCGCTTGCGTGATTCTCACTGTGAAAATCACAGTGAGAGCACGCAAGCGTCCATAGGAAAGCATTGTAAATGCTTTCCTATGCGACCGGCTAAATGCGCGCGCAGCTCTTGCCGCGCGTGCGCATTCAGCTGACGGGGCGGAGAGGAGGCGGAGAGGAGGAGGAGAGCTCCCCGCCCAGCGCTGGAAAAAGGTACGTTTTACCCCTTTTCCCCTTTCCAGAGCCGGGCGGGAGGGGGTCCCTGAGTGTGGGGGCACCCTCAGGGCACTCTAGTGCCAGGAAAACGAGTATGTTTTCCTGGCACTAGAGTGGTCCTTTAACTTTACTGTAAGCACGAATGGTTTTGCACTTTATTTGAGGGATCACACTTTGGCACGTATTTCAGATATAACTTTGTATTGCACTTTAATAGATGTTTTAATATCATAATCTTTGGGATTTTATGGATAAACAATATTCACTGTTTTAAAGACACAGCGCACCTTTTTTTTTAGTTTTAATTGGATGGTGCAAGGTCTTATCAAGATTTTTCGGAATATTAGGGTTATGATTTTTATTTTTGGATGTAACCCCTGTTTCACACTTTGTCTACGATATTCCTTCAAGAACATCTTAACGGTACAGGAACGTAACATAAATAAGTTTACTAGCATATACATATACATGTACTTCTTTATATCAGTTTAATTAAATAATGAATCCTTTAGACTGGGTCTTGTGATAAGAAAAATACATCTTTCTTTATCATTATTATTAGTTATAAAGCGCCAACAAATTCTGCAGTGCTGTACAATAAGTGGACTAATTGATGCCAAGTGTGTATTATTATAAATATTTGGTAAATAAATAGTCAGCAATCATTGTCTGTTATATACATCAAAGCACAACACTAAAAGATGATACACATTGTTTATATGAATTATGTTGTAAATAATTTAGGATTAAATTATATAATATTAAACTAACATAATTATGTTAATTTAGGCTAGTTATATGTCATTACATTTGCTCACTTTGACACTTACGTATCTTTGTCGGCACCCAAAATGCTATTTAAATGAGCTGGTATGATAAAAAAATATGGCCTTCCTCTCACCTCTCGCTATGCTAGCTCGGACCAGAAGCAGTGCATGCCCTGACAGAGCCAGGTAAGTGTCAAACTGTCAACAACAAAGCCTTAAATGCTTTGACAGTTAACCATCGAACAGTGCCACGGAAGTCCAAGCACCATAACCACTGTAGTTTATTTTGTATTAGACTTTTAGACAGTATGAGTCAGATGCACTTTGTTTATTTTGTATTTGATTTGACTATAGTGAATAACTCATATGGAGATTCTGTTTTCCAATTAAAAAAAAAATAAAAACAAGATGAACTGAAGTTGGAATATTTTGAAAGCATCCATTAACAGTACTCTGATTCACCAATTAATTAAACAGACATTTTCCCTTTGCTGATTAATTTTAGTCTAACCACCACTGACCAATCCTGAACAAGTTTTGTATGTATTTGAATTTACAGGATGTGATCTTGTAGCACCAACTCTGTTGTTTTTAATGTGCAAAACACCACAATATTGTGTCTTCCATATTTTTTATTTATTTTTATTTGTAAAACTGAATGACTATAATAAAGTAAAATGCAGATGCAAAAGGCACAGTACCTTAATTCACTCAAGGAATAAGCAAATATGAAAATTGATATTTAAATATACGTGATTTTAATTTCTGCTATTTCCTCTGTTACTCTTAAATGTACAAATTGCTTTCTTGCTACAAATTTTGTCAGTAAAAATATATTATACTATAAATGTAAAATGTATTGTTTTCAATATATATGTTTTTGTAATTAAAAGAAGAATGTCAAGCTGCTTCCTAATATAGCAAATGTAGTTGTTCCCTTTGTTAGGTAATGATGATTATATACTTGTTTATAATTCTGCACTGTCACTTCACATTACAGTTTATACAAATCCAAATACAAGGATCATGGGAAAACGAAAACTATGTCTGAAATAAGGGTGTTATATAACACACAGGAACAGCTGTTTAACTGGAACATACCGTATGCACGGAAATATAGCAATGCATGTTCTTATAAAGTCAAGTATGAGAGTGAGATTGAGGAAACCTTCCTAATATCTTGATATGATGATTAAGCTGTTGTTGGCTATGCAATTATATAATTGGAACATACATTATGTACTATACTACCCTGGGGTGCAGGCTTTTGTAAATGTGCTGCTTAATGCACCCTGCCACTGCAAAAATTGTTCATGAATGGTTTAAAGAACATGAGAAAGAGTTCAAGTTGTTGCCTTGGCCTACAAATTCCCCAGATCTTAATCCAATTGAGCATCTTTGGGATGTGCTGGAGCAAAAAATGTGTTCATGAACCAATTTTGCAGTGTGGCAGGGTGAACTATGCTGCTGAGATGCCACTGCCATCAGGATTGCTATGAAGGAGTGTATTTGGTCTGCAACAATCTCTAGGTAGGTGTTACATGGCAAAGTATCATTCACATTAATGCCAGGACACAAGGTTTCTCGCAGAATATTGCCCAGACCATAATGCTCCCTCTGCCAGCCTGCCTTCATCTCTTTCCCACCTGATGTAAAAGAAAAAGTTATTCATGCATGTAGATTTTTCATTTGCACTATGCTCACTTTACTAGGGGATATTGATTATTATCCATCTATTGGACAGCACTTTATTACCATAGAATAAAAGGCACTGTTGCACTTTGTTGAATTTTACATTTACCTTTTTAGAGTAGATTACAGTGTGTAAAAATCTTCCTTATGAATATGCTTTAGAGCTATTGACTCTATAGGTTTTGAGGGGGTTCACAAATTTTGATGTGAACCATGTGCATAAGCGAGAATCATCCAGGATATAAAGATACTGTTTCAGATGTACTGTCAGTCTAACATTGTATCAATTTAGGTTTCTCTGGCACAGTGACTGCTAGGGTGGGCGGTATCCAGCTCCTGGCTTGTAATATACAAGCGGCGGTCTTTAAGTGAGCCGGCACCACGTGGGTGCAGAGATCTCCTAGGAGATGAAGGACGCCTCAATACACAGTTAGACCTTTGACAGCATGGGAGCGTTGATCAGCGCATCCGTGTCCTGGTTTCTATGGGGGTAGATTACTTCACTGCAATTAATTCAGTGACTTATCATGCAGACAGCTGATTGGTGTATCTGGTCCTGTGCTCTGGGAGCCGGAATGCCTGCCCACCCTACAGCTGAAATGTGAGTAATTTTCTGCCTTATTTAAATGTTTGTTTTGTAGTATATCACTTGTGGTTGTGCTGATGAAAGTTCCTGAATGGAACTGAAATGTTGACTGTTACAATTTTTAGTAAAAGAAGTTCCTAAGAAAGCTACCTGGGAGTGCTGATTTTTTTATTTCATACATTTAGTGCAATCAAGCATCCGGTCAAATAACGTAGGAGTGCAAGGCTCTTTTTTTCAGTTTTTCATATATATATATATATATATATATATATATAGAGAGAGAGAGAGAGAGAGAGAGAGAGAGAGAGTTAATATAAAGTTCAACAAAAATCTACATACCAGTCAAGTCGTAAAACTTGATTTTCCCACAGAAATCACAAATCTGCAGTGATGTTACTACCGCAAAGGATTCTGGGTGGGAATATGCAAATTAGTTTAACAAAGATTCACATTTGCCACATTCCATTTTAAACATATATACAGGGCCGTCTATAATATGCATAGGCGAATTATAGACCCTAGGCGAAGCATTTTCTTGGGCCCATTGGGCCCTGCCCCTCCCACCCACCCCCTCACCATCCCCAATTACGCCCATCCCCCAATCACACAGACGGACATACTGACACATACACACACAGACAGACATATTAAAACATTCGCAGATACATGCTGACACACACATATATACTGGTAGACATATTGACACACATTCAGACATACTGACACACATAGATACACATACATTCATACATACACACACTGACACATACACTGACAGATATACTGACACACACAGAGACACATACACTGACAGAAATACTGAAACACACACAGACACATACACTGACAGACGTATTGACACATACACACAGACAGGCTGACACACACACAGGCATACTGACATACACACACACACACACACTAACACACACACAGAGGCATACTGACATACATACAGACAGACATACATACACACACACACACAGACACACTGACAATATACTGACACACACACAGACACATACACTGACAGAAATACTGAAACACGACACAGACACATACACTGACAGATGTATTGACACACACACACACACACAAACATACTGCCAGACATACTGACACACACACACAGACATACTGACATACTGACACACATACACACACACACATACTGACACACACGCACACGGGCATACTGACATACACACAGACATATTGACACACACACAGACATACTGACACACACTGACAGACATACTGACATAAGACAGACATACTGACATACACACACACAGACATACTGACATACACACACACACACCGCACACACAGACATACTGACATACATTTAGCCACCTCCCAGGTTCTTACCTTTTTCTGGAGGGTGGTTGTAAAGAATCCCTCTGTGTGAGAGATTTCCCTATATTTGCCTATGTGCATTCGGGTGTTTCCTGTCCCTGCTATTTAACTGACTTTACAGTATTCATTTTCTTATATGTTCGGCAAAATGGTTCGTTCTACCGAACGCAGACCACCCTGGGTAGCAATTAGAACTCAGAACACCAAGTATCCACACAAAATCGCAAGTAATTGAGTGCTCCTAGGTGGCTGCCATTCGGTAAACGAACACGTGGCGAGAACAATGGATGGTGGCCATCTTAAATCTCCCGAACACAGCCAGCGGGACTTAGTTGTTGAGTGCCTGGAACGGTTTTTGGCATGGCACTCACATGAACACCCGGTCTCTATGGAAGTCCCAGTTGACCTATTTCCAGGCACAGTACCAGACCGGCGTTCGGGAGTTTTAATCAACCGAACGAGGTCAGCATTCTCTGGTAACCAGCTGCATTATACCTATGGTGGTTTTCATGTAATTCTGCACGAACGGAGACCGGCTCTTGCTACCAATTTCATGGAACTCTAACTTGGATACAACCGCATGGCGAGCCAGTCAAACTTCCACACAATGCGACATGTAAACTACCAAACGGATTTTCGTGAAATTTGGATATGTTACTCCCAGTATCCTCAGCTACTGGCTTTATATTAATATGCCATGTATAAAGTATATTTCTGAAAATGTTGAAAATTGTGAATGTTTCTGGCCAGCAGATAATTGAGTTTAGTATGTTGCTGAAACTCAATTAGCTAGCCTGGCCCAGAGGAGGAATTTGTACTGTATATATTGAATGCCTGTTGCTTCTAGTAAATCAGTCTTGTTACAGCATTAAGCTTTGGCTCATGTGTGGATTATTTGGCGATACCAGCATTATTTTACCCTGTGCATTATTGTGGTTATTCTGCTATTGGAAGAAAGGGAATACTAGACGGTGATACAGATAACTACCGTCACAGTGGTTTCCCTGGGGTCCAGTGGCAGGCTGAGGCAGTTGGGAGTTATTCTTTGGAACTCCCCTCCTCCCTGCCTTCCTCCTCCGCGCGGCTCTTATCTCCGGTGGGAGGAGGTGACGTGTGGCACTCACTTCCTCCCAGCTGGCTGACGAACAGGAAGGGGCCCGGTCGCGCTGTTTAAGCACCACAGCGCCTGACTGGGCCCCTGCTGACACATATAGCAGCAAGTGAGATTTCGGGCGCTTGTTCCTTATGTGTACAGCAGCTAAAACTTTCCCAAACCAGAGTCTCTTCTTTCTGTTTGTTGATGCAAGTAAAACGGGGGATGTAGGGAAGCAGCGCTTAACAATTGAAGTCCTTGTGTGGAGTCCAATGGAGCCAATATAAGGGAGAAAACAAAATGGGACAGGGATACTAGTATTCCTGTCCCATTTTGTTTTCTCCTTTATATTGGCTCCATTGGACTCCACACAAGGACTTCAATTGTTAAGCACTGCTTCCCTACATCCCCCGTTTTCCCTGCTGACACATGCCCACTGGGTGGCCCTTGCATGGGTCACCCGGGGGCCTCCTTAGTGTGCAGCCCAGTACGGCTCTGGAGCCTGGTTATTGTAAATATAGTCATTCCACTTAAATCGGGTCTCGAACAGGTGCTTCCTAGGTGGATCTGTGTATGTGCCATGCATTCATAGTCCAAGTTCAAGGATATTTGACATTTTATGTCAACTAGTAGTGGTACATTAGTAGATTTCCACGCCCTTGCTAGGTTTGCTGCAATGAGGTTGTAGAAAAGGAGGCTAGAGTCAGTGAAAAGCCTGTCCAAGTCCATAAATAAAAGGCACACTTCAGGTGTGAGCATTATGGTCTCTCCTCGGAGATTCAATATGATTTCCACTAAAGGCCAAAAATGGCGGATGTTAGCACATGACCACCAACTGTGGTACATTGTTCCTCTCTTACTCAGGCACCTCCAGAATGTGCTAGACGTGTTAGGGTACATGCGGGCTAGTCGATCTGGTACCATGTACCACCAGTATTGTAATTTCTGAACTAGCTCCATGTGTTCTACCCTTATGGGCTAAGAAGGCTCTGGTCCATTGTGCTTTGTCAAACGTCTTACCTATGTCTGTTTGCCAGGCTACCATGTGAGAGTCATATGTAGTTGTTGTCGCTTTGTTTAGTAGGTTGTATGTCAAGGAGAATATCTTTTTTGGTGTAGTCAAGAAAGCCCATGTCCTTTCAAAGTGTGCCATTATTGGTGTCAAGTCTCACTGTAGTTTGGGTAGCAACATAGATTTAAGTTGTAATGTTTGGACCTTATTACAAATGGATGCATTCGCTCCCATCTACTTTTTAGGTGCCGAAGAATAGGCAAGAAGAAAACTAAGTTCAGGACAATTGACTAAGTAACCATGGATGTTATTTCTTTTTTTTATGGGAAATGGAAAATAGAAATTGAGTTTTGCTAAATTAAATCATTATACAAAATGTTTAAACCTATATTGCACTGATTGGAAAAACAAGACAAAAGTATAGTCAGGGTCTTAATTTAACAAGAAAGAAATCTGGAAATGACTAATCCAGTTAAAGAAACTATATTTCAACTTTTTTTGTTTTTGTTTTTTTGTTATAATAGGAAGACAGGTTCAGTTATCAATTAATTTATTATAACAACTATAAACAATCTAAATAGTGATAACCAGTGTACAATAAAACAGAATATGATACAATATATATTCATGACTAATATAATCAGTTGTCATATAGTAAATTACAAAAGAAGCTGTCATGTAAAGGTGTTTTTAGAGACATGCAGTTTTCAGTTACACACTGTATCTTTTATTTATACAATTACAGTATTGGGGATTCCAAAATGTGAGTGTTTAATGTTGAAAAAAAAAAAACGTATTTTCTCCAATCCAATACTTGTGGATATTTTGTTGGTAATTATTAGAATTAGTTGACAGCTTATCAGCAGGCATTAACACATCGATAAAAATCAAATATTTGATTTTAATTTAGAAAAAACATCAGGGAGGTAGAAAGAACCTTTTTAGGAGATCTTATTTTCTGATTTTTTTTATTAGTGCTTTTTAATATCAGTTCTTTTTACAGATCTGCCATTTTCGATTAAAAGCCATAACAAATCATGAAAAAATGTTGGGCTACTTCTGGCAGCAATTCTTGCAGCTTAATATTATTCCATACCCCATTTCCCAATATTTGCCAAAAAATCTATTTGCTTATTATAGACTTATAAAACATAAACTTTTTTTCCAGTGCAGTTATAAAACAATTTAGCATTAGAATTTAGCATTTTAACATGATATTTACATGCTTTTTATATGATAAGAGCTGAAGACTTCCCTGCAATGATAAAATGTAAGGAGACCTATAAGGGATACCATACAGTACCTAAAATAGGAAAATAATTGAACAGATGGGTACTTTGCACAAGAAAAACACACAATATACACAGGATGGACAAAATAATGGAAACACTGCGTGGATAAGGAGTTCGACTTCATAGTTACACAATCACATACATGTCTGAGTGCTGCCTGACGTTAATAGGTGTTACACTCCTGGGTGTCAGCTATTTCATTTGCTGTAGTTAATTCAGTTTGAGGACATTCTAAATTAAAATGTCAGCAAGCCTCATGGACCGTTGTAGTATATGGTGATATGCCGCATATTATTCACAGTGTATAATTGCAAAGCATGTCTTCATTTGTGCGCTATTGGATTCACATAATAGATGTGAAGATAATAAAGGTTATTACTATTTATTATTTTATATGATTACTATATTAACATAGTTATTCACTAAAGATGAGATTTCAAAACTAATTCAAGGTAAATATAACATTTTAGGTCAGAGTAGTCAGACCGAAGGCATAACTGGCTTAGATAATTTTTCTATTATTCTATTTTGATCTTAAATCTGAACTTCACTTTGAATTCACTTTCAATTCTCACTTTAGTAAATAACCCTGAAAGTATTTTCCTTTAACATTAATTATGCTATCAAATGCTTGATAACCTTTTTCGCACGAGACCCCTTTTCTCAGCAGAAAGCATATTAGCAGCTACAAGTCTCTCTTGAAAAGAGAAGCTGTTATTTACACAACTAACTGATGAAGACCTTCCACATATATCAGAAACAGAAGTAGGAGAGTGAGTAAGTGTAGAATTGGAAGAGACTTGGCTACTAACTGCCAGACTGCTAGCACTCTTGGAAGAATATTTATATATCATTTTAAGGAAGGCCGATTTTGTATTCGTATCTTGCTTGCATAAGATAATATAAGATTTTGGGAAAAATGTACATGCCAGTATTCCATAGCTTGATATTAATATTACAATCATTTCGACAGCTGGTAAATATATCCCAATGGTTGTGGCATAAACAGGGATAAACGTTATCCATGCTATGAAGTAAATTAGCATTCCAAAAGTAATAAATTTGCCTTCGTTGTAATTTTCTGGTAATTTCCTACCTCTAAATGCAAATATGAAACATACGAATGCCAGTAGGGCTATATAGCCTAACATTATGCCAAAAGCTACTGTGGAGCCTTCATCACATTCCAATATAATTGTCTTGGGCAGAGAGAAGTTTTCTCGAATACTTGGAGGCCAAAATACTAGCCACAGAGTGCAAATAATGACCTGGATCCCTGTACACACAAAGACTAAGGTGAAGGGTTTGTAAAGGCACTTCAGGAAGCATTGCACCCTTGGTTCAAAACTAAAGGCTAACAATATTTTTATGGACTTTAACAGGATACATGAAACCACCATGGTGAAACTAATGCCGAAGATAGCTTGACGTATTTTGCACTTGAAGTCTTCTGGTTTTCCAATAAAGAAGACGGCACTTACAAAGCTGAAAAATATGGATAGTAGAATAATATAGCAAAGGGTACCTCCAGATGCTTTTACAACGGGAGTATCAATATTTTTTGCAAATAACAAAGCTATCGCAACAATGACCGCTACTCCTGAAAAAGAAACAACGAGAAGAACTATAGCAAAACCATCTTTCCACCGTAGATATTCAATCTTCTTCTTGTAGCATGTAGAGCTGTTCACCGGAGCCCAATGAGTCTTGTTGTTGCAATGAATACAATAATCCATATCTAGAAAGCAATAATTAAACATTATTATAATAACAATAATAGAACAAATGCTACATGCTGTGAACTGAATAAAGCAGACATAGAAACTAAGCAGATATGGGAAAAAATACAATATATGTAACTGAAAATATTACAATCATTAATTAAAAAGAAAATAATTGCCTTAAACACAAGATGTCAAAGAACAGAGAATATGTCATAAGGTGTATAGAAAATGTTGCTGGTACTCTATTCTAAACATACATACATGTAGATTGTGGTGGAACCAAAAAAATATAAAACTCCCCATAATGAAAATTAGTGATGTGCATCATATGCATATTTCAACTTGGACTTTGATAAGTCCCTTTTGGGAACAAAAACTTAAGAAATTATGTTTCCACAACTATATACACAATATCATTCTGTATATATCTCTGACAAAGGTACCTCGTACAGTGAAACACGCATGAGGCATTTTTTATTTTATTTTTGCACTGTTATGCTGATGTAGTTTAGGGTGTTTAGACAGGTGGACTGGCTTAGCTTATCCACAGTAATGTAAGGAGTTCACTCTCAAGGGCTGAGGTAAAGGTAATATTAACTTGATCCAATAAGAATGATTGTTTTTTGAATACTGCCAGTGCCTGAAGATCTTCTTTTGTACTACTAAATTTTTCTGGATTTGCTGGTCCTGCTTCAGTTAAGGACACAGTGGTCATCTGTAATTGAGTGTAGTCCCCTTTGTCGCTTGAGGTAACATAAAGTTCTAAAAGTTGACCAATCTCCATTAAAAGAATTGTAATAATTCTACTGACTTATTGCTTTCTATACAGAACGCGCTACTTTATTACATGCCGGCTGGATCATTAATCAACACTAAATTAATGTTTTGCTTAGTCACCATTTTAAGAGTCCTCTTAGTAAATCTTAATCCTTATGGTAAATCTTAGGTATTTTTAATATATTTACATTTTTTAAAACTATTTTTAAAATCTTACCTTTTAAGCATGTTAACATTTTTACACATTTGTTTTTATAGTTGTATAGTTTTTATTATTTACATTAGTTCAGAATATTTGTTGTTACCATGTGATATGTGGCACTTTGTAAGTATAATTATTTGTAGATTTAGATCTATTATTCTTTCCACTTTCCATGGAAATTGAAGTATTTTTAGTTACATAATTACATAGTAAGCTAGTTCGAGACTTAATGTTTTTTTTTCCAATCCTATTTTTTTTAATTATGTGAATAATGCCCTACTGGCATTTTTGTTCAGAGTCCCCCCTTCCAAATGCTTAAAAAGCATTTGAAACCAAGTTTTTATTCACCTTAATCCAGTGTCGGGCAAAATTCCTGGTACTTCTCGACATGCTCCGTATGACGTCACAGGAGCTGCGCCGAGGTCCAATCAAAGGCTTCTCATAGAGAAGCCTTTGAGGGGACCATTTAACCAACTCAGAAAGCATGCATTTACTCTGAGTCAGCAAGGGGAGGGATAGAGGGAGGTTAAAGAAGGAGGAAGGAGAAAACACAAAATATCAGGTAAGATAGGGAGGTGAGAGGGCTATAATTAAGGAAGTTTGGAGGGAGAGGGAAGTAATCTTCCCCTTGGCAAGAAGAAGATTATTATGTCTGTCGGCAGTGTGCAATGTGTGCTGACGATAGATGAAAAATATGCACAGAATTTACATTTAGGCAGCTCAGAATGTCCTGGCTGCTGCTGCTGATGTGAAGTGTACTGGGGGTGCAACAAGCCCCCAGGACAGAAATAAATATAACTCTGTATGTGCAGTGAACTGCACATCCTGTCTACTACAACATGACCACTTCAAATCTTTTATGTGGTCATGGCGGTTGGAGTAACTCTTTAACTCCATCAAGTTTAAACATTAAAACATATTCCTCTATGCAAGGCATCCCTTCCAAACCAAAATTGTTCATTATATAATATTACTGATTGTAAAAAATAACAACAACATTTCAAACTTTGTGGTATCTAAGGAATTTTATATATTCAAGCATTAGATGCAAAACAAAGGGAAGCTTTAGGAAAAAGAACACTGAAATTAAATAAGTTATCCAGACTATCCATAACTTAATGTAAAAACGGAAAAGAAAGTATATACACTAAAAGTGAAAAACGTATAACTGGAAGTGATCCCAGGTGTACTTCACAACCACCTAAACAAATATACAGATATATAGGAAAAGTGGAAACCACCCAGAATATGTTAAAATGTATATGGAATAGAATAACCTGTATTCAGGTAGAATATCCAAAGGTATGCTCTGTATAAAAAAATCAAATAGCTAACATAGCGTAAAATAGTATAGCATTAATTGTGAATAAGTGAAGGTATGAATGCACTCACAAACGAATGGAAAAATCAGGCCTTTCACCCACTCAGGGGTACTGTGATGAGTATAAGTTGAGGTATCTTCCAACCAAGTATGTAAAATAAAGGAAATCAAATATGGTGAAGATTGTTATAAAATTGTATATGACACATTTATTGGTCTCACTTACACATAGAAGATATAAAAACAGCGTGTCTCCCAGTAATCATGGGACTCCTGGATGATGTTGTCAGAATATCCGTAGTGGGAGCCCAGGAGCAACGATCAGGATATAACAAAATACAAAATAAACAAATATCTGTATAAAAAGTACACAAGGAATTTTTATACAGATATTTGTTTATTTTGTATTTTGTTATATCCTGATCATTGCTCTTGGGCTCCCACTACGGATATTCTGACAACATCATCCAGGAGTCCCATGATTAACTGGGAGACACGCTGTTTTTATATCTTCTATGTGTAAGTGAGACCAATAAATGTGTCATATACAATTTTATAACAATCTTCACCATATTTGATTTCCTTTATTTTACATACTTGGTTGGAAGATACCTCAACTTATACTCATCACAGTACCCCTGAGTGGGTGAAAGGCCTGATTTTTCCATTCGTTTGTGAGTGCATTCATACCTTCACTTATTCACAATTAATGCTATACTATTTTACGCTATGTTAGCTATTTGATTTTTTTATACAGAGCATACCTTTGGATATTCTACCTGAATACAGGTTATTCTATTCCATATACATTTTAACGTATTCTGGGTGGTTTCCACTTTTCCTATATATCCATAACTTAAACATTAATACATCACTTGGCCCAGATGGCTTCTCTAATTATTTCTACACAAAAATGTCCCATATAATTTAATCTCATCTAACAAAAGTATTCAATGACATTTTGGAAAACAATTCATTCCCTAAATAAATGCTTCAAGCTGTAATCATTCTGATACCTAAACAAGGGAAATATATAAAACGTATCCAATTATAGAGCTATCTCCCTTATCAATAGTAATATCGAGATCTTTTCAGCAATATTGGCAGAAAATTCCATCTATAATTCATAAAGACCAAGTGGGGTTTGTCAGAGGCCGACAACCTTATGGTAATACAAGGAAGATCAAAGATATAACTGACTTTGCCATGACCAAATTAACCTCTCTGATCTCCCTCTCTCTAGATACGGAAAAGGCATTTGACTGGACATTTTAGACATTCAGACTAGACATTTTTGGAAGCAACCCTTAAAAGGCTTAACTTTGGCAAACATATAATGAAACTAATTATGACCCTGTATACAGACCTGTCGGCTAAGATAGTGGGGCAAGGTTTCTGATCCCAATGGTTTTGAGTTAGGACCGGAACTATACAGGGGTGCCCTCTGGCTTCCCTTCTCTATATCATGACTCTCGAACCATTGGCATCCAGAATGAGAAATAATAAAGAACTTACAGGGATATCTATTGTCAAAATTTAAAGCAAGGCTAGTCTCTATGCTAACAACATTCTGTTAATATTGACACATCCAGAGTCTTCATTAGAATCTCTTTTAAAGACGATAGAGTTATATAGGGAGTATTCTAATTATAAACTTAATATAACTAAATATCAAGCTGTGGCTATAGAAATCAATGAAAACAGAATGACAACACAAGTTCCCCTTTTATGTGGACGAACAATTTATTGACTATTTAGGTATTAAAATTACCAGGGACCCACTACAGATAATAGATTGGAACGATCAAAATCTAATAAACAAACAAATTAATAAATTGGGAGAATGGAAAAAACATCCTCTTTCATGGATGGGGAAAATGAATGTAACCAAATCTTATGTTTTACCCAGATGGCTATACTGTTTAACCCCTTAAGGACACATGACATGTGTGACATGTCATGATTCCCTTTTATTCCAGAAGTTTGGTCCTTAAGGGGTTAAGATTAATTCCACTTCAACTTACATCTTACCATGCCAAACAATTTCAATATATAGTAGAAAAATGTATATGGTCAAATAAGAAACCAAGAATTTCCCCAAAAAAATCGTATATAGAAGTCAATCTAATGGGGGCATGGGCTTTCCTAACTTAATGCAATATAGTCGAGTATGTGCATTGTTGCACGTATAAGCTATATATTCACATACTTCTAGAACTGAAGACTGGTTTTTGATTGAGCAAATACTCTTAGATATTAAGAATTGTTATAATACCTTATGGATAAACCAAGAAATAATAAAATAAAGAATAGCCCAATCTAAGGGGACTCTAATATTCCAGAGATGAAGAAGATGAAGTGGTACGGGAATAAGGATATAAAAGTGGCAGATTTCTTTGACTGATCTTATTTTATACCCTTTGAGCAATTAATATCAGACTTTGAAAAAACACGCAAAGATTATTACAACTTTATCCGTATTAAATATTATATAAGTGGTCACCTTTCAAACATGACAAATTTAAAGGTACTAGAAGCATTAGAAAATATCCTTGTTTCTCACTCCAATAGAAATATCCTGAAAAAATCCCAATGTTTCTTAAAAACATGAAACAGGGTAAATAAATCTAGAGCCCAAATTGTTTGGTCTAAAGACTATGGATTAGATATTGATATACCAGAATTGGGAAGAAGTTGGATACAGTTAGGGAAAGTCATGCATTTTCTAAATATTTAAGAGCTGCACTATAAAATAAAGCACAGTTGGCACTTTACCCCCACTAGATTACATAAAATAGATCCTATTCAACTCTCATTATGCTGGAGAAGCGGTATAAACGAAGGTACATATAAACATATATGGTGGTCATGCAGATTGGTTAAGAAAATTTGAAATAGAATTTTAAACATAATTTTGGACCTTTTAAAAGCAAATGTCTCTATATCTCCTGAAAAAAAAAAAAAAAATCTTACATTTACTTCTAGATAACATCAACAAAGAAATGGCAGATTTTTGACCATTCAAATTTGGCTATGAAATTAGTGATTGCAAGAATGTGGAAAAAAAAAATCAAGAAATTTCTTGGACAATGGTTATGAACCAAATAAAATTCCAATGGAAAATGGAAAAAGGTAACTTTTCCACTTTTCAAAGATTTGGATCCTTAATAGAAATTTGGAATCCCTGTTAACAAGCTATGCTAAAGAGGGTTAAAAAATTTAAAATTAGTTTTCTTTGTTTTTTTATTACAATGGGAGGGAGGAGACACACACTTTGGTTGCACAGACGTGCCTTTTGTTTATGTATCTGTTTTGTATATGGGGACTTAGAATAAGGTTTTAAATACATCCATAAATGGTAGAATTATTATATAGAATATATGTCCCTCAATTACTTGTAATATTTGTTTGTTGTGATTGAGGATGGGCGATAATGTCTTGCCTTTCACGAATTCCACATATACTGTGTCTTCTGACATGTGAAACAATACAAATTATTAAACAAACCCAAATGTAGTAATTTTCAATTATGTCATAAAAAGGGAAGAAAAACATTCTTGACTCCATAATGAAAAGCAGATTTATCCTTGGATGAACAACCTGTCCACATACATGTTAGTAACATTATTTTATATTCTATTTTACAAAAAAAGCTTCCAGGCAATATTTAAAAATATATCTATAGAACATATAGTTTTATGTCCATCTTTAAATATTGTCCTTACCTGGGATGTTAGTGTAGTGATTTTCTGGACAGCTAACACACTCATAGCAGCATGTATGAAGGCTTGCAGATGTTTTTTTCATTTGCCCTGGTTTGCATTCATCTGAACACTTGGACTTTATTTTCTGTATTTACACAATAACATAAACATACATTTATTGAACAAAATATTGTAAAATTTTGAAATTGTAAAACTACTAAAATATGCCAATGCCTTAAACAGGACACTCCACCAGTCATTGACAATATATAATGAGTATTCACTATTGCAAATATCCTATTAACCAGGATTCCAATATTCTATTATGTCTTCTTATTCTGTAAATGGCAGGGTGAGAACTCATTTTCTGTGAGATTATAGTTTCGCATGGGCAAGAAGGTCCTCTATCCCATGGTCCATAAATATGTCTATGCTAACCCCAATATAATCATTGTCATCCCCAATTTCTAGTGCCTTGACATGCCCTGTTCACCAGGAAAAAAATGTCAGATAATTAGACTTCTACTGCATTACCCATGGACCCCATTATATAAGGATATGGGATAACTGTCATAATATTTCTCTGTAAAATAAGATAATTTTATGTTTACACAGAAACTGAACCCATATACAATAAAATATATCTGATTTGCTTTAAAAGAAAAGCTAAAGAGGGGTTGGCGCCGGACTGCTCTGCTGACCGGTTGCACATCGGAGAGTCTCCTGTGAGAAATGTATTTTTTTTTTTTTATTATTCTTTATTTTTGTCGTGCAGGTGATTACAAAGCGTAGTCTTACACCACAACAGCGTGCATTCATAGTTAAACATAGGATAAAAAGTGGCATTAAGGGTTCGCACATTTTTGTTTTTAAAAGACACATAATAAGCCAGGTAAATATGTACAATCGAGTATAGATCAGTTGTAGTAACTGCAGTGGGTTAGCAACAATAGCTTCGTCAGGATGCCACAACAGTGTATTCATGCAGTCGTGTGCGGGTTAGTTAGTGGCATGTATTTTTATAAATTTTTTTATGTAAGTTAACAAGCTTAACCTCGTGAGTAGCCGGTATAGTTCCTGAGAGCCTATCTACTATGCTTATGGCACAGAAAGGCAATACAGGTCCGGTCGGTTACATTACAGGCAGAGACAAACACTAACAACATAAACAAACCAAATCATAACTGGTGGAACATACACAATAGATTGCTGTAAGTTACTGCTGACTAACCCTGCCCCCCTTTTATAGGTAGGGGGGGTCAATCAGCAGTATGATGTTGGTCAGGGCATATACATAAGGGGGTTAGTTACTATTCAGTACCTGACTTTGCTGTGGGAGATTACTGCGTGCCCTCCTTCCATCTCATAAGTTCTTTAGTTTGTGTAATGGCGATTAGACATCGCCACATCAGCTGGTGCGGTCTAAGCAAAGGCATACACAAACAGTTGCATGGCTTAAGAACATTGCTCTATTTTGTGTGTTTAATACAGGGGGATAATAACAGTTGATGATTGACAGGCTATGGTGGGTAATGTAGTCCAGGTTACCATTTAATTTGATGTTTCTACACATAGCCCTATAAAGTATGTGAGGGCCATAGTTTGCTGGAGGTATGGCCCACGTGGATGCTAGTGAGGTGTGCAGACAGTTTTTGTCCAACTTTCTGGGCTGGGAAAGGAGTGTTAACTGGGGAGAGATGGAGTAGTGTGTGACAAGAGGGTAGCTATACTGGCTGGTCATGTGGGGGGGGGGGGGTGCACGTACATGTTTTGTACTAGTGCCGGCATAAGGAGGTGCCCTATTGCATCTGCATCTGGTCATGGGACCAGCATCCAGGTAATGTCAGTACACATGCTGCTGTCTGGGGATGGGTGTCAGACCGTGAGCTGGTTAGCAGATGGTTAGTTTGCCCTTTAAACTAGTCTAAGTCAGTGTTGTTGGCACTCGAGAGCATGGCTTGTCTTGCGTGGGGAAGTTCCAGTAGCTATGTAGGTAGGAGCGGCTATTTGTGTTCATGTGTAGATCCCTAAGGGGTGCAGATAGCTAAAGTGTCCCCTGGGTTCCCATGTAATGTTGTGTGTAGGGGGGTGGGCGTCAAAGTGGACCTGGTAGGTCTATAGCTGGTATGGTGGAGAGTTCTGTTGAAGGCATGAGGACTAGTCCGCCTTTGTAGCTGTGGGAGTTCATGAGGTGGCTGCTTCGTAGGTATCGGCTGAGGTTCTCCGTGGAACAAACGGGGCCGTGTGTGCTGGGTCCCAGACATGTGTACCGGTCGTGGTTGGTCCTCTGCGGCTGAGGAATTCTCTCGGGAGACCTAAGGTCTCCAGGATAGTCTCTGCTCCGGCAAGGTTCCTGATCGGATAGGAGGTGTCTCCCTTCTGGACCACCAGTGTGCGGTTGGTCTTCCAGCGGTAAGTAATGTTGTTAGCTCGCAATACCTCTGTGAGTGGCTGTAGCGATTTCCTCCAGGCGAGGGTGCTCCCTGATAGATCGGCATAGAATGAGAGTGAGGAGCCTTCAAAGCTGTATGGGGAGTTTCCCCTGAGTGCACCCAACACCGCTGCCTTGTCTTGCCTGCTTTGGAATTTTGCTATCACATCCCGTGGAGCTGTGGCGGGTGCCTTGAGTGGTCGTGGGATCCGGAAGAGACCCACAGTTGTGATTGACTTGGCTTGTTTTGGGGTGAGTAGTGTGCCGAGTAGCCGCCTTAGAAAGTGCGGTAGCTCCTCATCGGGTACTGCCTCTGCTACCCCTCTGATCTTGAGGTTCCTACTGCATCTGGAGTCCTCAAGTATTGCAAACCTCTGTTCCATTGCGGTTTGTTGCTGGTGTAGTTAGGTAAATGTAGTTTACCTTTTAAAATGTAAATGCGGACTACAATATTTAGAAAAATCATCCAGAAGCTTAAAAACACGCATAAATGAACACATAGAAACATAAGAAAAGGGTTTTTAAATCATAGTGTGTCCAAACATTTTTTAGAGGTTCACCAATCTAATCCCAAAGAAATGGAATTCATGGCCATACAAAAAATAATAACCCACTTGAGGGGGGGAATGATGCTTTTAACTTAAGTAAAAGAGAGTGTTCTTGGATTTTTGAACTGCAGACTCTGCACCCTAAGGGACTTAATATAGATTTTGATATAGGTCCAATCTTGTAACCTCCCTATTTTAATATGGGTATTTGCATATCTCTCATTTTACTGTACTTTTCCTGGTAAAAACTTCTTCCTTTCTTTTTAAAACAATAACAAAAAAAGTTTTTTATTTATCAAATTGTTTTTATTAAGGTTTATTTATTTGAACTATAAAATGCCTTTTAGTAAAGTGGTTTGTTTATTTAATATATATGATGTAAACAGATAAAATAAGGTATACCACTTACTAACTCTATTATATTGTTTACTTGCCTTCAATTTTTCCCTCAATATATATGGCGATTGTTGAATTTCGCTTGAACTCAACACGCCCCCTTATTGATAGGGACGGCAAAGGGAAACCATACACCCTCCCCACATGACGCAAACCAGATATTACATCAGAAGCGAACAACGGAAGTGAGGCGAATACATGTGACCGACCGCAACGCGCAGCCATTTTGAGAAGGAAGTATCGCAAGTATCCACGCATAAGGAATCATTAACAGCCATCCATTAAAGTTGTGGCAATGAAAACCGTAACTCCATAAAAGGCAAAAAGGGGTGGGTTGTTTGGGAAATTGATAACATGTGCATTCTACTTGTACTAATTGTATATGCTATATATGTTTCTGGTATGTACCTGTTAAATATTGCACCTGAGGAAGACCGAATGGAATTGGTCGAAACGCATTGTGCTAATCTTTTAATGTAATAAAGAGTTATTTTATACTTTCAATTGGGTTCCTACAATTCTATCTAGAAGAGTATCGCCAAATCTCTGGGGGACCTCCATCATTTACAACACCTACAGTGGATGTTACTACATGCTGCCATAGTTTAGAGCCAACTTATATGGCTCTAAATATTGTGAGTGTTCCCTTTAACTCCGTATTGTCTTATTATACATTTTCATATTACACTATGATGTTTTTTTATGATTATACTTTCTAGATACCAGTTTCCATATCTACAATATACCATTGTGTGCGCAAGTACCCTGTAAGTGTTTTTTGGTGACTAAACACTGGAGTGTGTTCAGACACACTGGGATATATTATTTATTTTCCATATATCTTATTAGATTTCAAGCACCACTTATCCTTTTTGTGTATTTAAAAATTACTTAGTATTAGTAAATTCTGCCCCTACTCGCTATACCGCCAGTAGGGGCATGTCTAGTAAACAGTGAGCGGTGGGTGGGGACCCTAAATTACTTTAAGGGGGGGGGGACCTATTGTCCTCCCCCCTGGCCCCCACCCCCGAGCGGTGGGTGAGGGCTCTAAATTAGAATAAGGGGGGGACCTATTGTCCTCCCCCCGGCCACCACCCCTGAGCAGCGGGTGGGGGCCCTAAATTAGAATAAGGGCCTATTGTCCTCACCCCCAGCCCCCATTCCTGAGCGGTGGGTGGGGGCCCTAAATACCAATAAGGGGGGGACCTATTGTCCTCCCCCCTGGCCCCCACCCCCGAGCGGTGGGTGGGGGCTCTAAATTAGAATAAGGGGGGACCTATTGTCCTCCTCCCCGGCCCCCACCCCTGAGCAGCAGGTAGGGGCCCTAAATTAGAATAAGGGCCTATTGTCCTCACCCGCGGCCCCCATCCCTGAGCGGTGGGTGGGGGCCCCTCAAAACCAATAAGGGGGGACCTATTGTCCTCCCCCTTGGCCCCCACCCCTGAGCAGTGGGTGGGGGCCTTAAATACCAATAAGGGGGGGGGACCTATTGTCCTCACCCCTGGCCCCAACTCCTGAGTGGTGGGCAGAGCCAGATTAATATAGGGACTGATGGAGCTGCAGCTTCAGGTCCAGGCCCATGGAATAGGCCCATTTAAAAAAAGTAATATCGGCAATACAAATGCAAATATTTTTTTCAGTATAAACGGAGATTACTCTGCAATACCAGCACCAGCCAGTAGGGGTCACTGTGTATGGAGAGGGGCAGGGATAGGAAGTTACAGCATATCCCTCCCTGCCTCTCTTTACTCACTGATACGCAGGGGAGCATCTACACAGCACAGAGAGTTGAGACAGCAGCTACCAGCCTGCACAGACAGACTACAGCTCAGGGAAGTGAGAGATAAGGGGAAAGGCAGCAGGGAGACATGGGGACACTGAGACACTACGGGACACATGGGGACACTGATACACTATGGGAGACTGGGAGACGTGGGGACACTGAGACACATGGGGACACTGGGACACTGTGAGATGTGGGGACACTGAGACACATGGGGACGCTGTGAGACATAGGTAGAGATATTGGGACACGGAGAAACTAGAGACACAGTGTCCCCACGTCTCCGAACCAGCGTCCCACAGTCTCACAGTGTCCACTAAGGACACTGGCTGGGAGACATGGGGACACTGAGACACTGGCTGGGAGACATAGGGACACATAAATAAGAATAATAACAATAATAACAATTGAATTTGATTAGAATGATTGCTAAAGTTTAAATGTGTTTTTTTCTTCTTCAGAATTATAGATCACAGTAAAGACAAATTGAGATCTACTCTATGAAATGCACATCATGAGCTCTCTAACAAACTACTGAAAGAGAGGGAAAGTAAAGTTTACTTTGTCTCCCTGGTATCTCCAAAATCCTCACTATTGCCAGATAGTATGCTCAAAATGGGGACACTGTCATTCAGACAGACTAAGTGGAATGGGGAATAACATTTTGTTTGTAAATGTAGCAACTGCCAAAAAGACTGGAAGAAAAATATCCATGTATTTGCGAGCCCAGCACACAGTAAATAAAGACAATCTTAATTAGTGGATTTCAAGATCAGAGACAACATGGGTTTACTTCAGGGAGATCCTGCCAAACTAATCTCACTATTTTTTTTAATTGGGTAACAAAAATAATAGATCATGGTGGAGGAGGGGAGGGGGGGCAGTCCGTCCCTGGAGCACTTTTGTGGGGCAGCAAGAACTCTGCTCCCACCTTCTGAGGGAGACATGGCAGCGATCCTGCTTGGCATGTCTCTGTGTGGTGCAGAGAGAGAGAAAAAAGTGGGGCAGGAGGATGGGATATGAGGTCACTTCCTTTGCTTTCCTGTCCTCCGGAGTAACAAAGAAGTGCAGCCTGGTAGAGACACCAGGTAAGTTCTTCCCTGCACACAACCCCTCTCCCCCTCCCTCCCCTGAACAGATCCCCCTGCCTCCCTGACATCCCCCTACTAGTACAGATCCCCTCTCCCCCTGCCTCTCTAAAAAGCCCCCCCTCCCTGCACAGATCCCCTCTCCCCTGCCTCCTGTGCACAGATCCCCTCTCCCCCTCCTTCCCCTGCACAGATCCTTTCTCTCCCTGCCTCCTCTGCACATATCCCCTCTCCCTCCTCCCTCCCCTGCACAGATCTCCCTGCCTCCCTGACAACTCCCCTCCCTGTACAGATCCCCCTGCCTCCCTGACAGCGCTCCTACCATGTACAGATCCCCTCTTCCCCTGCACAGATCCCCTACCCCCCTCACCTGCACATATCCCCCTACTTACCTTACAGCCCCCTCCCTGCACAGGTCCACTCTTCCTGCCTGACCTGCACAGATCCCCTACCCCCGTCCTCCCCTGCATACATCTCCTCTCCCCCTGACAGCCTCCCTCCCTGTACATATCCCCTCTCCCCCTGCACAGATCCCCTGCCTCCTCCCTCCCCAGCACAGATCCCCCTGCCTCCCTAAGAGCTCCTCACTGTACAGATCCACTCTCCCCCTGCCTCCCTTGCACACAACCCCTCTCATCCCTCCATCCCCTCCCTGCACAGATCCCCTCGCCTCCTGCCTCTCCTGCACAGAACCATTCTCCCCTGCACCGCCCCCTTCCCTCCACAGATCCCACTCCATCCCTGCACCCTCCACACACACCCTCCCCCTCCAAAAAAGTATATATTTAAAAAAAGTGTAAAAAATGTAATTCAATAAGCTGCGTTTTATTTTCTCAGTGTTTCTTTCCTCACCAATAAAAAGTTAAATATACTGAAGCACTTCAGTAACAATACTTATTTAAAGGAACACTCTGTCCAAATGGGCAAACCCACCCTCCATAAAATCACTGTGTAGTAAATATGCCCCCAATTAATTACATGCATGCATTTATTTGGTGTATATATTTAAAAAGCTTGAAAAGGTTGTAAGGTGGCAACTGACATTTAACCCCTTAAGGACACATGACATGTGTGACATGTCATGATTCCCTTTTATTCCAGAAGTCTGGTCCTTAAGGGGTTAAAGGAACACTATAGTCACCTAAAATACTTTAGCTAAATAAAGCAGTTTTAATGTATAGATCATTCCCCTGCAATTTCACTGCTCAATTCACTGTCATTTAGGAGTTAAATCACTTTGTTTCTGTTTATGCAGCCCTAGCCACACCTCCCCTGGCTATGATTGACAGAGCCTGCATGAAAAAAAAAACTGGTTTCACTTTCAAACAGATGTAATTTTCCTTAAATAATTGTATCTCAATCTCTAAATTGAACTTTAATCACATACAGGAGGCTCTTACAGGGTATAGCAAGCTATTAACATAGCAGGGGATAAGAAAATCTTAATTAAACAGAACTTGTAATAAAGAAAGCCTAAATAGGGCTCTCTTTACAGGAAGTGTTTATGGAAGGCTGTGCAAGTCACATGCAGGGAGGTGTGACTAGGGTTCATAAACAAAGGGATTTAACTCCTAAATGGCAGAGGATTGAGCAGTGAGGCTGCAGGGGCATGTTCTATACACCAAAACTACTTCATTAAGCTAAAGTTGTTCAGGTGACTATAGTGTCCCTTTAATGTGGATAAGTACAAGATAATGCATCTTGGACATAAAAACCCAAGGGCAGAGTATATAATATTTGAGAGTCCTAACCTCAACATCTGAGGAAATGGATTTAGGGGTAATTATTTCAGATGACCTAAAGGTAGGCAGACAATGTAACAGAGCAGCAGGAAATGCTAGCAGAATGCTTGGTTGTATAGGGAGAGGTATTAGCAGTAGAAAGAGGGAAGTGCTCATGCCATTGTACAGAACACTGGTGAGACCTCACTTGGAGTATTGTACACAGTACTGGACACCGTATCTTCAGAAGGATATTGATACTTTAGAGAGAGTTCAGAAAAGAACTACTAAACTGGTTCATGGATTGCAGGATAAAACTTACCAGGAAAGGTTAAAGGATCTTAACATGTATAGCTTGGAGGAAAGACGAGACAGGGGGGATATTATAGAAACATTCAAATACATAAAAGGAATCAACACAGTTAAGGGGGAGACTATATTTAAAAGAAGAAAAACTACCACAACAACATAGTCTTAAATTAGGGGGGGCAACGGTTTAAATATAATATCAGAAAGTATTACTTTACTGAGAGGGTAGTGGATGCATGGAATCGGCTTCCAGCTGAAGTGGTAGAGGTTAACACAGTGAAGGAGTTTAAGCATGCGTGGGATAGGCATAAGGCTATCCTAGCTATAAGATAAGGCCAGGGACTAATGGGAGTATTTAGAAAATTGGGCCGAATGGTTCTTATCTGCGGTCACATTCTATGTCTATGTCTATGTGTTGAACATAGTACATTACCATCAAGAGTTTGAACTCATTCTCCTTTTCTTTATTGTGAAATATGAAAATGTCTTTCTGTGTATCATACTCTGCAATTGTTGTGATGTTAATGTTTCCAATTACACCCTCCTTCCAGAGTAACACGTCGTACCCAGTGTTTGCATCTCCATTGGAATCAAAATGAATATTTCTATCTCCGAAGGAGAAATTTACCTTTTTCAAAGCTTGTAAGAGCTGAAAACAAAACAAAACAATAATAATAGAAATATGTAATTACAATATACTTACAGTAAACTTTATAACTATATATATATTGTTTATCTTCAATTGGGTATAAGTCTAATCTATATGCTGTACTGGTGCAAACACTAAAAACTGTATAGCTTAAAATGCATATTTACTTGAAGGTAGATTACACTATCTTCTAAATTACATTGGAAAATAAAATTAAATTAGTGTATAGGACCCTTTGATAAAAAAAAACAAAACAAAAATAAAACTGCCACTCTGTTATCCATAAGTGAAGGACAAAATTGTCTGTGCTCGTTGATGCCATATTTATGTTATATATATGTTGTGTTAAAAATAAAGAACTTTTTTATTTACAAATTCATCTATATATTTCCTGTTATAAACTATGTATGTGTATATGTGCATACATCTCAGTATTCAAACACACTCCTGCATTAAACATTAATACTACATACAAACACACATCTGTGTTAAAAACACCCAAATTATATTCAAATGCCAGCACTACATACGAACACACCCCTACATTCACACAAACATACTCCATACAAAACATGCTTACATTCAAACACACAGACACTGCTCATTGCTAAACACAACGCTGCAAGCACGGGGCAATGATAGATCCCTAGGTGTCAAAGCATTCTTGGAATGGTATGACAGATGGGGATCTACCGTATGGCCACCCTTGCGATAGCAGGGCCCAAAATAAGCATTGCACCAGTACCCTTTCTAGTTCATTTCCTCCACTACATTGTGGTGGAGGGCGTGACTGCATGCCAGAGAGTGGGGTGGCGGGTAGGGGGCCCAAGTAAATGCTTGCCCAGGGTCCAATCAAAATTAAAGAGGACCCTGGCAAGGAGTGGTGCCTATCATTTAGTGGTTATAGTATTTACTTTGGTCCTTGAATTCATATACATTAAGAAACACAACATCTCTGTTTTATACAGGAATCGCTGCAGTAAACTCTGTGTACTCTGAGCCCTGCCCTTCTCTAGAATGCAGCCATAAAGTTTGACCTTCAAATGCTGCTGTAGAGTGACATTAATTTCCTTTTGCATGGAAGCAGAAGATCATAAAGAAGACCTGGCAGAAAGAAATAATTTCTTTTGCAGATCCAAAATTATTCACATCCTGTTAAATATTCACTTTGCATCCATATTTTCTCTTTAGCCCTATTCAGTTGTTTATTTTAGTTTAAGGCTCACTGACTTTACTCCAGGCAAAAGCTGTTCAAGTAGACAAGAGAATGCTTATATTGACAATTCTTTAGAGATAGTCTGATGCCTTCAGGGATTCAAGATCCTATAGTCCATGTCCAGAATACTCAATGTCTCAGCCCTTGAGAAGAGATAAATCCCATTTTGCAAGATGTTCCAGAGCTAATGGGTCTTATTCCTTGTATGGTTTTTTAGACAATTTTGGCTGTCATAAAACATGAGCAAGATTGCCATTAACAACGGGGCAGAATCCATATAGAATCAGGGGCCTTTCCATTTACAAATAAGATAGCATTTAGATGTCATCTTCCAAAACCAGAATACATCATGAAAACAAAAGGACAGCCTTGCTTGAATATGTATTCACACTCCTCAAAAGCAGACTTATTGATCTCTGGCTTGTATTCCTACTTGTTATTCTTCCCCAAGGGAACTAGAACTTGACACCTATCTTTTCAAAATTAACAAGTAACTTAATCTTACGAATTTTAAGTCATTGCAGATGCATGGCTCATCTTTAATTAGAAAGATACCTATTATCATATCCCTATCTTACAACTCCACCATAAAATTCACCAATGCAGGTTTGCATTTCCAGTTCAGGGTGATGCTATATAGAATAAATATAGCACCAGGAACCTACACCAACATTTGTCTCCTAGGTATAGATTTTTTTTTTCACTAGACAATATGCATATTAAACTCTCCAGAGCTTCTTAAAATTATTTTTTCTTGGTCAGCTTCATCAAGATCATTATCCTAAAAGCCAGGTTAAGGTTGCCCAGGGCACTAGGCATGATGCCAGATTGGGACCTCTCCCTAGAGCCTTGGGCTCTGATTCTGTGAGCGGTGTGATAGTGTCTAGCGGCGGATTCCTGTTTGCGTGTGGCAAGAGTTGCATGGTGGCTGACTGTCTGTGTACGCTGGTTGAGTGTTGTGTGTGTGTGTGGTTGCTGAATTTTGTTTGTGTGTGGCTGGTGGTCCAGTAAGGTATGAGCAGGATCCCTGGAGGTCCAGTGGAGGCTGAGTTCCATCATGGTTCCGCAACCGAGTCAATCACAAATGGGTTTCTGGCAACTTGCTACTTTTATTTCAGTAACACAGATAGAGAAATTATGTTTGCATACTTTTATTACAGCTGCTTTGAGCTGTTTCCCTTCTGTATACAAGGCTTGTTTACTGTCCTAAGGAAGGGAAAGATGCTTAGCATATGTAATCTATTTTATATTAATCTCCCTACCCCATCTTGGATGAGACACAAAATAGTGAAAAGGAGACAAAATATAAAATTTCAGGTGGCATCTCTCACAATTTTTCTCCTGTTGCCTCCTTATAATGTACCAATAATGCATTTCATTTCTCTCAGTTGCTTAATTCTGCAAACTCTCACAAGCTGCATGCATTTATATATGTTCAGCTATCTTGTATTCAAAATAACCACATATTTCTTGGTACCGTTACCCCAAGGCATAGCATAGAAAAGAGATTTACAAACAAATAATGTGTATGATGCTTTACAGTCTAAATGGAAATATGCATCACCATAAACCTTAAATTCCAAGATTTTGAATCAGTAAAGTGAAATCTAATTTTCTACTAATATATTTTAAATATGGCATTTGGTAAAATATAGCATTTAATGTAATCAGTTTACCTCCCAGGGAGCAAAAGCAGTTGGATTTGCGCAGTTTCGGTCCACACATATGTGTCGAATTGCATTTGCAATGGCAGTTACTGCTAGTTGAGTACTGTAAACCACCCCTGGCCGCACCATCGCAGTAAGAAAATCCTCCCTCAAAGTTTTGATTTTGTTCCTCTTTATGTTATATACTTGCTCCTTTGAATAATTGGTAATGCAGTTATATAATTCATTCAATTTTATTTTGGGGCAATCAGAAAGCAGTGCAGCATATTGGTCCAAAAGTCGATTCTCCTCAAACTGTTTGTGGTCTAGATCTCTGAGATACTTGTTAAATGATGAAGTGTCTCCACTTTTAAATATAAACCCAATCACTTGGCCAATTCGGTGGATGTTTGGAATAGAACTAATTCCAACAGCTGAAGACCAGCTGTCGCTCGCAATCCAGGTTTTTTGCATTCCCACTTCTAATACTTTTTTAAACAGTCTGATTAAAAGTGAAGGTTTCAAAAAGGCAACAATAACATTTACCCTGGTTTCTTGTTGTATTGTTTTGACTGTTTCGTCTATCTTAGATTGTATTGTACTATCAGATAAATGTGCAGGTATAACTTCTTTAAACGCAATGCATACATTGATGGTCATAGTCTGTGTTCCAAAGCTCTCTAAAGCTGAGCGGCCATATTCATCATCCATGACTATCATTCCAATCCAGTTCCAGCCAGATTTATCAATGAGTTTAGCCATTGCTCTGGTCTGATGGGCATCATTTGGTATCGTCCTCAGGAATGCAGGAAAGCGAAATTTGTCACTTAGAACTTCAGCGGATGAAGAATGGCTGATCTAGGAAGATTATAGTTAATGTTATTATATTTTAATGCAAATAGTTTCACCTGATAAGTCTGTGTAACTCTGATATAAAAAATAAAGTAAAAAAGAAATATATATATATATATATAATTGTATACATTAAATGAAAATCCTATCACATTTTCATTTGTTTAAACGTGTGAAAATTCGAAATTCTGAATCATTCTTAACTGTTGCCATGTAAACACAGAAAAGCATGTGACAGTGTCTGTGATATTTTTTATTTGACCACAATTGAGCACAGCGTTAATCGCACCTCAATTACCAATATTCACCCACTGACACCAGAATGTAGTGTAGTTTGTGTCAAAACAGTTTTGTTTTTTTTAAATAGTATAATACATTTGGGTGACCCATTCTTTCCATTCCATAATATATAATGAATAATATAAAACAATTGCTGCAAATTTGCCTTTCTTATGAGTCTTGACAATTTTGTTTATAACCCACTGCCAGGGTTATTTACTAAAATGAGAATTGTCCGGAATTCAAAGTGAATTTAAAAATTTAGGTCGCAATCAACAAAATGGAAACATGTCCAAGTCAATCTTGATTTACAACCCCAAAAGTTACAAGGTCCTTCCAACTGACCAATCAAAGTTTTAATTGGGCTACTTGAGAGATTAAGATGCAATGACATATACCCAGATATGTGAAATATCCCCAAATACTCAGTAAAATATTCTATAAAATGTCTAGCTGAACTGCAACTGAAGGGATGTGCCGTTTGTTTGTTTCATTTAAGATTTTACATTTCTCGAATAGAACCTGGATTACAAACCTAAATTATTGTGGTTGAATACAAGGCCATCGCTGCCATATATAATTAAATAATGTAGAGGAAAAAACTATTTTTTATAGAGAAGAAAACATGCAAAGATCTCAATCGATCACCTTGCAAGCATTGCAAAGGCATACGATCATAAGATGGCACCCTACTGTATACAAGTACAACTAAAGTCATTGAGTTTAGGGAAGAGCTAGTTTGTCCTTTGGCACTTTAACTTTTTATTCTAAGCAAAAATATATATACAATGTACTACTATAATAGATATATACACACACACACACACAGACACACTGTCAGGATCGGGACAGGGATCCAACACGCAGAGTACAAAGAGTGGAAAGGTACGTATACCGGGCCTTAGAATGGCCGGACTAACGTACCGAGAGTAATAGAGAATAGTCAGAGGCAAGCCGAGGTCGAGGGAACGAGAAGACAGATAAGCGAGAGACAAGCCGGGTCAAGGGATAACAGAGATAAGCAGGGTAGTACAACAAGCCGAGTCAAAACCAATAGAGCAAACTAGAATACCAGAGCACTGAGTGACTAGACAAGCTAGAACCACGACAGGGCAATGAGCTGAAGGGAGAAGTAAGCTTAAATACCCTGGCTCCGGATGGTAGACACGCCTCTGACAAGTACCGATTGGATATCGGACACTTGAGTGGCAGGTCGCTCGTGATAGCGTCATGACGTCACGTATTGAGCGTCCCGCTAGAAAAGGACGTGGATTCCTCGCGGTCGGTGTTTAAGTGACTGGATGAACCGCGAGGAACGAAGGAAACAGCTCGTTTGGAGGGATAAACTACTAAGTCTCTACCTCTTTTAGAGGTAGAGACCTCAGGTACCCTGACAGTACCCCCCCTCTCAGATACGCCCACCGGGCGGAAGGAACCGGGACGAGATGGGAAGCGGAGGTGAAATGCTCTGCGAAGGCGAGAAGCATGAACGTCCTCCTGAGGTACCCAACTCCTCTCCTCAGGACCATATCCCCTCCAGTTGACCAGATATTGCAATTTTCCCCTTGAAATTCTGGAATCAATGATGGAGCTGACCTCGTACTCCTCCCGACCCTCCACCTGAACAGGACGAGGTGAGGAAACCTTAGAGGAGAATTTGTTACAAATAAGAGGTTTCAACAAGGAGACATGAAAAGAGTTAGGAATGCGTAAGGCAGGTGGAAGAGCAAGGCGATACGCAACCGGGTTGATACGAGTGAGAACCCTGTAAGGACCTATGTAGCGAGGAGCAAATTTCATAGATGGAACCTTTAGGCGAATATTCTTAGTACTCAACCACACCCTATCCCCAGGAACAAAGACAGGAGCCGCTCTTCTATGCTTGTCAGCGTGTTTCTTGAACAACGAGGAGTTATGTAACAGAATTTGCCGAGTCTGATCCCATAATTTCCTCAGGTTGGCGACATGATCATCAACCGACGGTATCCCCTGAGAAGAGGAAACCGAAGGAAAAATTGAAGGATGAAAGCCATAGTTCATGAAGAAAGGGCTAGAGCGAGTTGAATCACAAACAAGGTTATTGTGTGCGAACTCCGCCCAAGGGATCAAACCGACCCAATCGTCCTGGTGTTCGGAAACAAAGCAACGTAGATACTGCTCGATCTTTTGATTGGTACGTTCAGCAGTTCCGTTAGACTGAGGGTGATAGGCAGAGGAGAAGTTCAATTTGATTCCCATTTGAGAACAAAAGGATCTCCAGAAACGTGAGACAAATTGAGAACCTCTATCAGAAACAATCTCCGAAGGAATCCCATGTAGGCGAAAAACTTCTCTCGCAAAAATCTCTGCCAATTCAGGAGAGGTCGGAAGTTTAGGTAATGGCACGAAATGGGCCATCTTAGTAAATCTATCCACCACCGTGAGAATAACAGTCTGTCTCTTGGAAGCAGGCAAATCTACGATAAAGTCTATGGACAAACAGGACCAAGGTTTCTCAGGAATGTCCAAGGGGTGTAACAGGCCACAAGGAGATGTATGAGGTTGTTTAGTCTTGGCACAAGTCTCACAAGCTGCGACGAACTCCTCAATATCTTTTCGTAGTGAAGGCCACCAGAAATCCTTGGATATCAGAGAGTATGTCTTGCGAATACCAGGATGGCCAGCTACTTTACTTTCGTGAAAACATTGTAAGAGCTCCAGTTGGAGTTCAGGAGGGACAAAGTTTCTTCCCTCAGGAGTGTTTCCGGGTGCCAGATGTTGTGACTTCAAGATCTGGTCAAGTAGCGGAGAATGGATTTTGAGACTGGTATTAGCAATAATATTGCATTTGGGTACAATGGAGGACAAAAGTGGTTCAACTGAAGCAGAAGGCTCATATTGGCGAGATAGCGCATCGGCTTTAGAATTTTTAGACCCAGGTCTGTAAGTCAGAACGTAATTGAAATGGGTAAGAAATAACGACCAACGAGCCTGCCTGGAGGACAAACGCTTGGCCTCTCTGATATAAGACAAATTTTTGTGGTCCGTTAGAATGGTAACAGGATGTAATGTACCCTCCAACAAATGTCTCCACTCTTTCAAAGCCTTGATAACCGCTAGTAATTCTCTGTCACCAATGTCATATCTGCTCTCTGTACCAGACAATTTTTTAGAGAAAAATCCACATGGATGTAATGGTTTATCAACACCCAACCTTTGAGATAGGACAGCCCCTAAACCAGTCTCTGATGCGTCTACCTCAAGTAGAAAAGGCAGGGAAGTGTCGGGGTGAACCAAAATTGGAGCGGAAGCGAAAAGCTCCTTAAGAGTTTTGAACGCAAGAAGAGCTTCAGTAGTCCAATTCTTAGTATCAGCCCCCTGTTTGGTCATATTAGTGATAGGTGCGATAATTGAAGAATAACCCTTAATAAAGCGCCTATAATAATTAGAAAAACCAATAAATCTCTGTACGGCTTTAAGACCCTTGGGCAAAGGCCACTCTAGAATGGACTGAAGCTTATCCGGATCCATCTTAAATCCCTCCCCAGAGATCACATAGCCGAGAAAGGTTACCTGGGTTTGATCAAAGCTACATTTCTCCAACTTGCAGTACAAGCCATGCTGGAGAAGCTTGTGCAAAACCCTCCTGACTTGCTTGTGATGAGTCTCAATCTCACTAGAATGTATGAGTATATCATCTAGGTATACAATGACGCAATCTTGCTGAAATTCCCTAAGAACCTCATTTATCAGATCCTGGAATACAGCTGGTGCATTGCATAACCCAAAAGGCATAACTGTATATTCATAGTGGCCATATCGAGTATTGAATGCCGTCATCCACTCATGTCCCTGCTGGATTCTCACCAAGTTATATGCCCCTCTGAGATCTAACTTGGTGAAAATTGTAGAGCCCTTCAAACGATCGAAGAGTTCGGTGATCAAGGGAATCGGGTAGGCATTTTTAATGGTTATCTTATTTAGGCCTCGGTAATCAATACAAGGTCTTAAAGAACCATCCTTCTTTTTAACAAAAAAAAATCCAGCCCCGGCAGGGGAGGAGGACCTCCTAATGAATCCCTTGTCTAAATTTTCGTGAATATACTCCTCTAGAACTGAGTTCTCTTTCGTAGATAACGGGTATACATGACCTCTGGGCGGCATGGTACCAGGGAGTAGGTTAATTTTGCAATCAAAGGACCTGTGTGGGGGTAAGGTATCGGCTTTCTTTTTGTCAAATACTGCCTTTAAATCTAGATACTGAGACGGAACTTGTGTCTCTGTAGGATTGTCAGAGTTAGCCGAGGTGTTGGTTAAGCAGAGAGGTGAGACCTTCCGCAAGCATTTCTCTTGACAATTCTGTCCCCATGAAACTATCTCCCCTGACTCCCAATTAATAATAGGGTTATGTCTCCTCAACCAGGAGTACCCCAGGACTATGGGAATAGACGGAGAAGAAATGAGCAGTAAGGATATGTCCTCTCTATGTAGGATGCCAGCAGTTAAGTTAATCGGTATGGTCTCACGGAAAATAACAGGCTCAAGTAACGGTCTACCATCGATGGCCTCAACAGCCAGTGGTGTCTCTTTTAACTGGGATGGAATAGCATGCTTGGCAGCAAAACCCTGATCTATAAAGCTCTCAGCAGCTCCAGAATCGATTAGTGCCATAGTCTTTACTACTCCCTTTTCCCACTTTAAAGAAACGGGTAACAGAAGCCTGAACTCTTTGTAGTTGTGAATAGAGGACAAAGTAGAAACACCCAAGGCCTGTCCTCTAGAGAAACTTAGGTGCGAGCGTTTCCCGAACGATTAGGACAATTTAGGCGTAAATGACCTCTGACTCCACAATACATACATAAACCCTCCCTTCTCCTGTACTGTCTCTCCCTCTCTGTGAGATGAGTACTGCCTATCTGCATAGGTTCAGAAATACGTAAGTCCTCGAACTCAGAATTTTGAAAGGTAGGCGCTAGTTTAAAGGAGGGTCTACGGGTCCTATCTCGAGTGTTCTGCCTCTCTCTTAGGCGTTCATCAATACGAGATATAAAAGAAATTAAATCCTCCAAATTCTCAGGGAGTTCTCTAGTAGCGACCTCGTCAAGAATTACATCTGATAACCCATTCAGAAACACATCTATATAAGCCTGTTCGTTCCACTTAACTTCTGCCGCCAAGGACCTGAACTCTAGTGCATAATCCACAAGTGTTCGATCGTCCTGTCTAAGGCGCAACAGTAATCTAGCTGCATTGACCTTTCTACCAGGAGGGTCAAAAGTTCTTCTAAACGCAGCTACAAAGGCATTATAATTATAGACTAGTGGATTATCATTCTCCCATAAAGGATTGGCCCATCTCAGAGCTTTCTCAATGAGTAAAGTAATAACAAATCCAACCTTCGCTCTATCTGTAGGATAAGAGCGGGGTTGTAATTCGAAATGGATGCTAATCTGGTTCAGAAAGCCACGGCACTTCTCCGGTGACCCGCCATAACGTACTGGTGGGGTAATACGGGAAGAAGCACCTACAGTGGCTACCTCTAGACCTGAGACTGCAGGAGAAATAGAAGGAGTACGTGTCTCCTCAGGTGGGTTACTAGCACGAGACAAAAGTGCCTGTAGTGCTAGGGCCATCTGATCCATCCTATGCTCCATGGCGTCAAACCTGGGATCAGAAGAACCAAGCTGACTGTTTGTACCTGCAGGATCCATTGGCCCTGTCGTAATGTCAGGATCGGGACAGGGATCCAACACGCAGAGTACAAAGAGTGGAAAGGTACGTATACCGGGCCTTAGAATGGCCGGACTAACGTACCGAGAGTAATAGAGAATAGTCAGAGGCAAGCCGAGGTCGAGGGAACGAGAAGACAGATAAGCGAGAGACAAGCCGGGTCAAGGGATAACAGAGATAAGCAGGGTAGTACAACAAGCCGAGTCAAAACCAATAGAGCAAACTAGAATACCAGAGCACTGAGTGACTAGACAAGCTAGAACCACGACAGGGCAATGAGCTGAAGGGAGAAGTAAGCTTAAATACCCTGGCTCCGGATGGTAGACACGCCTCTGACAAGTACCGATTGGATATCGGACACTTGAGTGGCAGGTCGCTCGTGATAGCGTCATGACGTCACGTATTGAGCGTCCCGCTAGAAAAGGACGTGGATTCCTCGCGGTCGGTGTTTAAGTGACTGGATGAACCGCGAGGAACGAAGGAAACAGCTCGTTTGGAGGGATAAACTACTAAGTCTCTACCTCTTTTAGAGGTAGAGACCTCAGGTACCCTGACACACACACACACACACACACACACACATATATATATATATATATATATATAAACAAGATTAACTTGGCACTCACCCTCTAATGTGGTAGGTAGTGGAAGTCTTGCCCAGGTGCATCCCCAGCATACAATATATAGGGGTCGAAACGTTAATCGATATCTTTTGCACAAATGTGATACAACAATAAAAGAAAATATAGAAAATAAGTCCTTTTGGGTGCTCCCACTACTCCTTGTTTGGATATATATAAATATAAATATATATATATATATATATATATATATATATATATATATATATATATATATATATATATATATATATATATATATATATAGGTGGGTGTGTGGATGTTGGATGTTACTTAAATAATTGTCATTAATGCCACTCATGGTATGTGAAATGAATTGACAGGTGTCATGTTTATGGTTCCTAACTATGGACTTATTTGTCATCCATGTCATACATTCTATATAATATGGAGTCATAAGTCCAACTATTGATGAGATAACTATTTCCTGTTCTGACCTCATGGTGTATACAGAGACAGAAAGTATAGACATGACAATTAAGTAGCATACATAATTATTTTTGCTGCAACAAATGAAGTCTACTGTGCAATAGACAGGTACCTTACCTAAAGCACATAGAATATGTTTGGACATGGCTTCCTACTATAAAACAGGGTGACATTCATAGAGTTCCCTCAGGTGAGTGCCAGGAACCTTAACCCCTTAAGGACCAAACTTCTGGAATAAAAGGGAATCATGACATGTCACACATGTCATGTGTCCTTAAGGGGTTAAAGGTGCCATAATGATAAACGGAGCTTCCCTTGAATCAAAGTGTTGCTTCTCTGTAAGGTGGCAAACCATTGTTACATTGCTTAACTTTTATTTAGCTTTTGTAATATAACAAATGGAGTCATATGTATTTAAGAAAATGACAGTATACATTTCCCAACATAAAAATATATATTATTTTTACTTTATTGAACACCCACATGTGGAATAAGTTGTGTGTTTAGCATTTTTGCAATAGTTATAGAAACTTCTGAACTAAATTTATGTGTGTGTTTATTTATACATAGTTTGTATATTGTATTTTTGCAATATTGTATCCTATTGTAACAATGCAATGCTTTGTGGACAAAGACCCAGGACATACTTGAAAACGAGAGAAACCTCAATGTATCCATCCTGGTGAAATATTTTATAAATAAATAAATATCACTGAGCCACTCTGGTGAGATTTCAAACGTGCGGTTTATGCAAGACGACCAAAGACTTTGCATGACCTGGAGGCATTTTGCCAAGACCAGTGGGCAGCTATACCGCCTGCAAGAATAAGGGGTCTCTTAGACAATTATTACTAAAGACTGCATGCTCTCATGCTAAAGAGGAAAATACACAGTATTAAGAACTAAGAGTATGCAGACTTTTGAACAGGAGTCATTTCATTTTTTTCTTTACCATATTTTCTTTTCTGAATGTGCCATTCTGTTATAACATACAGTAGAATATGAATCCCATAATAAATAAAATAAATTTGTTTTGCCTGCTCACTCATGTTTTCTTTGAAAATGGTACATCCATTAACAGTTCGCCAAGGGTATGCAAACGTTTGAGCACCACTGTACTACAGTTTAAATGCATTTAAGAAAATGACAGTATACATTTCCCAACATAAAAATAAACTATTACTTTATTGAACACCCACCTGTGGAATAAGTTGTGTGTTTAGCATTTTTGCAATAGTTATAGAAACTTCTGAATAACTGGCTCCAATGACGGCCTTAATTTTCGGTGTATTGTCCGTGTAGTTACATTGAAATTTTAAAGTGTCTTCCGTTGAATTAAATGTTGTAAGAAATCTCATTGTTGCCAATACACCCAGTCTAGTTTCAGAGCAAGTGTCATAAATTTCATACCCAAGTTTTATTCCTGGTATGAGTGAGGAATTGTTTATTGTCTCAATAGCATGAATCATAGCCAACATTTGCAGCAAGCCTTGTATTTCAAACCTAAAACAATAAAAAAGCAAAATAGTAAATGATCGTTCAAATGTCAAACATGCAAAGCAGAATTACACTGTTATTGAGATCATATTTTTAGTAAACAGTAATAATCCAAGCAGGAAAATGATGCCTTAACCCCTTAAGGACAGCGGGCGTACTATGCCGCCCTTGGGAATCGGGTCCTAAATGCGGTGGGCGGCATAGTACGTCCCTGACATCCTATGCACTTACAGTGCCTTGCAAAAGTATTCACCCCCCTTGGCACTTTTCGTGTTTTGTTGCCTCACAACCTGGAATTAACATGGATTGTTTGAGGATTTGCATCATTTAATTTACAGAACATGCCCACAACTTTGAAGATTTTTTTTTTTATTGTGAAGCAAACAATAGGACAAAATAACATAAAAAGTACATCTGCATTACTATTCACCCTCCTAAAGTCAATACTTTGTAGAGCCACCTTTTGCGGCAATCACAGCTCCAAGTCGCTTTGGATAAGTCTCTATGAGCTTGCTACATCTTACCACTGGGATTTTTGTCCATTCCTCCTTGCAAAACTGCTCCAGCTCCTTCAAGTTGGATGGTTTGTGCTTGTGAACAGCAATCTTTAAGTCTGAACACAGATTTCTATTGGATTGAGGTCTAGGCTTTGACTAGGCCATTCCAACACATTTACATGTTTCCCCTTAAACCACTCAGGTGTTGCTTTAGCAGTGTGTTTGGGGTCATTGTCCTGTTGGAAGGTGAACCCCCGTCCTAGCCTCAAATCAAGCAAAGAGTGGTACAGGTTTTGCTCAAGAATATCCCTGTATTTAGCACTATCCATCTTTCCCTCAACTCTGACCAATTCCCCAGTCCCGGCTGCGGGATGGTGTTCCTTGGGTGATGTGATGTGTTGGGTTTGAGACAGACATAGTGTTATCAATTTTAGTCTCATCAGGGCAGAGCACCTTCCTCCATACATTTTGAGAGTCTCCCACATGCCTTTTCGCGCCATTTAGTTTTTTGCTGAAAGTAATGGCTTTCTTCTGGCCACTCTGCCATAAAGCCCAACTCTATGGAGCGTACGGCTTATTGTCGACCTATGTACAGATACTCGAGTCTCTGCTGTGGAACTCTGCAGCTACTCCAGGGTTACCTTAGGTCTCTGTGCCGCCTCTCTGTTTAATGCCCTCCTTGCCCGGTCCGTGAGTTTTGGTGGGCGGCCGTCTCTTGGCAAGTTTGCTGTTGTGCCATGTTCTTTCCATTTGGTTATGATAGATTTGATGGTTCTCTTGGGGATCATCAAAGTTTTGGATATTTTTTTATAACCTAACGCTGACTTGTACTTCTCAACAACATTGTCCTTTACTTGTTTGGAGAGTTCCTTGGTCTTCATGGCAGTTTTTGGTTAGTGGTGCCTCTTGCTTAGGTGTTGCAGCCTCTGGGGCCTTTCAAAAAAGGTGTGTATATGTAATGACAGATTATGTGACACTTAGATCGCACACAGGTGGACATCCTTTCACTAATTATGTGACTTCTGAAGATAATTGGTTGCACCAGAGCTTTATATGGGCTTCATGACAAAGGGGGTGAATACATACGCACATGCTAATTTTCTGTTTTCTATTTCTAAAATATAGTTTATGTATATATTTTTCTCATTTCACTTCACCAACCTGGACTATTGTGTTCTGATCCATCAAATAAAATTCAAATTAATAAAACATTGAACTCAAGGCTTTTATGTAACAAACTAGGTAAAAAGTAAAGGGGGTGAATACTTTTGCAAGGCACTGTACTGGCTCACCGGCGATCCCCCATCGACGGTCGTGATGGGGGGGGCTTGCCTGGCATCCCAGGGAGTCCCCCTGCTGCTGATTGGCCCTCCCGGGCCATGTGATCACTATGAGGTCGCTATCACATGGACAGAATAGCCGTCCACAGCAGTGCCTGCAGGGGGCCTGTCTGGAATTACAGGCAATCCCCCTGATGCCTGGAACAAAGTTCAATAAAATTTTAAAACAGTGTAAAAGTAAATTATATATATGATCCTGACGAAAGTTCCATTAGTGAACTGAAACGTTGATCCACCTAGGCTGATGCCTGAATAAAGCTAAGTTTTTTCACCATATTTCTGAAGTCCTTGGAGTGCTATCTTTACACTACTTATTTTATATTTATTGCTGACCAGCACCAGGCAGATTATCTCTTAATAGGAGTGCAAGCATTGGATTATATATATACATACATACAAACATACATACACGTACACTATGTCTCTAAGTGTATGTTAATATTAATATATATATATATATATATATATATACACACACACATTTTAAAATACACTTAGAATGATACTAATTTAACATATATATATATATATATATATATATAAAATATACGTTTACGTTTTGATCACAACTTGTACAACTGCCTTAGCCCTTAAGGGGTTAAAAGACATGGGCTGCACCTTATTTATATTTTATTTATTTAGAAATAATCAGGATCAGTGGTATCTAATCATTATTAGTCAAATTGATTTGATTTTTGAAAAACTTTTTTACTACTGGGTTGTAACAAATATTTGAATAAAACCCATGATTATTTTTAAATTAAAAACAAATCTGATTTAAAAATATTTTTTAAAATTTATTTTGAAGGAGAAATCAATCTAAATATAGTTTTCTATTTATGACACATGATAGTCTAAATGTTACTCAGCATGAAATATTTAATAGTTATATAGCATGTATATTCAAATAATATTTACATATTCGTAATTGAATTCCATTAATCCAAGTTAATTACATTTGAGGTCAGCAGAGATACCATGCACTATTTCACAGCATAAATGTTATAATACCAAGATACAAAGTCAGAAAAGGATCTTAATCCAAATGTTTTTTTGCAAATCTATGTATACAATGAATACCTTTAATATAATTTGTTCTTTAAAAAGGAGTGATTAACTTGTCAAACTGGAAATCATTTACCTTGCAATAATTTCATCGTTATCTATTTATTTTTAATGCTAAAACAAAATCAGTCTTAATATAACTGTTAACCAATCTGAAAAGTAAATATTCTAAATGTGAAATCTTCGTCTGGTTGCAAATATTAAAAATTATTGAAACCAGCAAAAATGAGTATTTACGTTAAAAAATCCACATATCTATTCTACAACGCCACCCATGTCAGAAAATGATACTTACCCTGCACAACTCTCTATAACAGGTATTCTTGGATATCCTTTATGTGAAGTCATCATTCTACCATGTACGGCTAACAAGCCACCAATCATAATGTCCCCTCGAGATCTAGCTCCAACAAAATCATTTGGGGTCTTGCAGCAGAATATCCCATTACGAAATATCCCAATGATGATTAGTAGTCCGCACAGTGCCATGTCTATGTAGCATGCTCTTTTCTCTGGATACACAGCAAAGTATACAACTGTCTAGCTTAGTGCACTTAGTAAGTCACCTGCAAGCAAGCAGCAAAAGCCGGATACACCTTGCTTAAGTTAATACTCTTTGTATGGGGACAGCTGCTTCTGTATTCCTGTCATAGCTCTAAAACACTCTGATAAGGATTTTAGATTAAGATAACACCACATTGAATAGCTTTATTTACAAATAACAGTACACTGTACAAAATATTAAAATTGCTATTGAATAGTTGGCAGCTGTTCCATTGCTTGTATGCAGTGTCAAATGCACTAAATTGAACACGATAATTTTGCCTGTTATCTAACATTGATTTCGTTTACAGTCTTTCTTGTACTTATTACCAATGAAAGTACTTATTAGCTCCAAAGTAAATCTAGTGCAATAAAATGACATATCTTGTAAATCCCATAGCATGCATCGCTATTGACAACAGATCCATTATTTTTATTAAATAAACACTATAGTTGATAAGGTTATCTATGAGTGAGTCACTACACTAATACATATTTTAAGAAGCATCCTTGATCTATGTGATTTTAAATAGACAAGACAATAAAGAGAATATATCACTAACAAAACTTTAGCTTCTTTAAAGGAACGACATTTTTAATCTTTCCATGAACAAGGATTTTGAAAAGAAAATACAAACAGAAAATGGAAATAAAATTATATGCTTTATGTTTTATACCACATCTACCAGGACTCCAGTATTTTAGTGTTCTATTTTCTGTTTGTCAATACTGATGTCTTGGTAGACATGGTATGACACATAACGCATATAATTTAATTAATTTTTATTTTGTTTTTAATTTGGGCATTGGAGTGCCCAAATGTCATGTGTCCTTAAGGGGTTAAGCTCTGTTTCACAGAATGCACAATTAAAGTTTAGCTCTCCATTTCGATTTTCAGGATGGCATAAGAGGATAAAGTAATGCATGTTGCCTTTTGTCTCAATACATAAATGAGCACAGTTAAATAGCTAGATAAAAAAAAAAAATACTTCTAATAAATACTATATGTAATTTACTAATCATTTATGTTTTTGTGGATTTCCTTGAGCGGAATTTTAAAGGTCATTCAATGGATTTATGATTTGTTTACATTGCAATTTTTATTACAGTTTGATTAGTGGGTTTAGGGTTTGTTGCTGTCACAAGTCAGTCATAACAAGCAGTTTATGCTCATCGCTAGAAATAACTGGTTTTGTAGATCGTCTAAGAAATATATAAACTGTCAATGTTTTTGACTATTTACATGCCAAGAATGATCTAAAAAGTTAATTGTGTATTTCCTAGACATATTAATAAATACTTCCAATGTACACCAATGTTAAGCTGTCTGGCAGCATTTACTTTTTTTCAAATTGTTGATGCTTGGTAAAACCCACCAGATACTAAGCAGAGGTGCAGATGCAACCAGGTAAAGAACAACCCTAGCTACATACATAATGAATCCTTGTCAGAGAACCTTACCAGTAATTGTCCTGTGGCATGACACCTAAAGATATATATTTGTCTACCTCAACTGCTCATAGATATCAGCTAATAATAATAAACCCTACTCAGACTAACCATTATTTTAGAGCCACCATGTCACAGTCCTCAACATCACAGAAGTCAAACTCAACATAAACACGACAAGGAAGAAGATGATAGAATGGAAAAGTAAAGGAGAGAGAAGAAGGAAGGAGAAGGACAGAAAGGAAGGGGTGTGATGTATCTCTCTAAGAACCTTAAAGGTACACATAAAATAAAATAATAATCCAATTACTGTTCAGTAGATATACTCCCAATAAAACTACGCAAACAGCTACCAAAAGCTGACAATCTCTTGTCTGCAGCCTTTGCAAGCCCTCCCCTTCTAACCCCGCCCAAACTTTCTGTGGTTGTCCAATCACTTTCTTTCTAATGCAGTTCAATGAGAAGTTTTGCAAAGCAGGTGCTCTGAACATTTGCCGCCCCTTGATTCTAGCTCCACTCAGATAAGCAACCAAGAAGTACCAGGACTGGTTGTCTGATTGACATACAGGGGGTGAAACAAGATTAATTTATAAAACTGACCATTTCTATTGAAAACTGCATTTTTTGTAAAAAGAAAAAAAGAGGACATACTTTTCACACATAAAGCACATCAGCAAGCTCAAGTGCTTTAAGGGTCTCTAAGTGTCTTTCTAAATAGATAATTTATGGAAGCTGGTGATGAAAATGAATACGAGGATTATTATTATTATTATTGCCGTTTATATAGCGCCAACAGATTTTGGAGCGCTTTACAGTATTATGAGAGGGGAGATTTAACTATAAGAAAACTTACAGGAACAATAGGTTGAAGAGGACCCTACTCAAATGAGCTTAAGCTATAATTAAGCTATACCTATGGCTCTGTGAAGAGATATAAGAGGGGCTAGAATTGTTCAGTGCTTTATATGTATGGGTTAGCACTTTGAATTGACTCATATAGGATACAGAAAGCCAATGTAAGGACTGACAGAGGAGTGAGGTGTGAACGTACCGATTAGAGAGGGAAATCAGTCTGGCGGCAGCATTCATTACAGACTGTAGTGGGGCAATAAGGCTTTTGGGAAGACCATTCAGGAGAGGGTTACAATAGTCCATGCGGGAAATTACTAGAGCATGGACAAGATTCTTGGTAGCATCTTTGGTAAGAAAGGGGCAGATGCAGGCTATGTTTTTAAGTTGGAATCTACAGGATTTGGCAACATACTGGTGTGAGGCTCAAAGGTGAGGCCAGAGTCAAGTATGATGCCAAGACAGTGTGCGTGCAAGAATGGATACCACTGACTTGAAGGGAGAGCGATCATATCTTTAGTAGGATGCACATAGGATACGGTGTTAAATGCCAGCACTGCTTAGAAAAATACTTATCTTTGCCACTTCCACAATGTATATTCCTGGTATTGTGCCAATTTAGGATTCACTCTGGTTAAAAACACTGTAAGTAATATGTAGCACTCAGTCGACAGCCCTTGAATCATACTTAAAAAGCATAGTTTGTTTCTAAACATTGCTTATTTTATAAGCTGTATGCCAAATAGTAAATTAAGCAGAGAATGCCCATTTGTGATTATATATATAATATATAATATATATATTTAAATTCTTTATTTTTTTGTGCATTTTAGCTAGCAATGCCACAACAGCAGTGGCGTACACATGACCCATGGGGCCCCGGTGCGAAAATTGATCCGTGGGCCCCCCCCAACCCCCCGCGCTTACTCTGGCGGACCGGGGCCGCAACACATTGCGGCGGGCACCTGGTCGCAGGGGTTGCAGGGCTGCGAACCCTGCGACCGCGGTATGTACGCCAGTGCATACAGATGCACACACTTAAAGGACCACTACAGACACCCAGATCACATCAGCTCAATGAAGTGGTCTGGGTGTCAGGTCCCTCTGGTTTTAACCCTGCAGCTGAAAACATAGCAGTTTCAGAGAAACTGCTATGTTTCACTGAGGGTTAATCCAGCCTCTAGTGGCTGTCTCACTGACAGCCGCTAGAGGCGCTTCCGCGATTCTAAGACACTGAACGTCCATAGAAAAGCATTGAGTAATGCTTTCCTATGGGCGGTTTGAATGCGTGCGCGGCTCTTGCCGCGCATGCGCATTCGGAGCTGAGAGGCGGAGGGTTCCCCTGCGCCAAGGGAGTCCAGCGCTGGAGAAAGGTAAGTGCTGAAGACACACACACACTCTCACGAACAGACGCATACACACTAGCTAACAGACACACACATTTACTGACAGAGACACACTCAGCGACAGACATACATACACACTCACTTACAAAACATACACTCTCACTGACAAACACACACTCACTAACAGACATCAAACAGACTCACTAACACACACACAAACACACTCAGTAACAGACACACACAGTAACACAATCACTGACACTCACTAGCAGACACACACTCACTCACTGACACTAGCAGACACACACACTCTAACACACACACAAACACACACAGTAACAGACACACACAGTAACACACTCACTGACACTCACTAGCAGACACAAACACTAACACTAACACACACTAACACTCACACACACACTAACACTAACACTCACACTCACACTAACACACACTAACACTCACACTAACACTTACACACACACACACAGACACACTAACACTCACACACTAACACACACTAACGTTTTTTTGTATTTAATCCCCCCAGCCTCCTTACCTTTTGGAGTGCTGAGGGGATTCCCTGGGGTCCAGTGGTGCTGCTGGGCTCCTGGGGGTCCGGTCACCCGGCGGGCAGTCAGGCTGGCGGGCGCGCGAGGGAGCACTCTCCCCTGAGTGCTTCCTCTTCAGCTCCCTCGCGCGCCACGTACTGATACCGGCGCCAGAAGATGACGTCATCTTCCGGCGCCGGCATCCCTACGCGGTGCGCGAGGGAGCTGAAGAGGAAGCACTCAGGGGAGAGTGCTCCCTCGCGCGCCCGCAGGACCGGCCAGCCGGGTGGCAGCAGGGCCAGCCTCGGGGGGGCCCGGAGGTGGCCGGCTCTAGGGCCCCCCAGGAGAAGAGGCTGGTCCAGTGGCTACATACCGGGTCGCAGGGGCGGCCGGGCCCCCTGGTGGGCCGGGCCCGGTCGCAGCCGCGACCCCTGCGACCCTGGTATGTACGCCACTGCACAACAGCTATCACCCCAGATTCAATAGACAAATAAAAACAATTGCATGGCGTGAGTAACTGTGCACATTTTTAAAAGTAAGAAAAGTAGACAGTAGTGTGGTTTTGGGTCAAAGCATTTGTGTCAGAGGCTGTAATGCGTAATCAAGATTTTGTGTACAAGAGTTGTTTAGGCACGGTCTATCATGGCCTGTGTAAGTAATATGAAACAAGCTAGTACGGAAATATATATCACTATGTGATGATCGTTAACATGCTTAATTGTTGCTTCAAACTTCTGAACAGGTATTTTATCTAAACATTCAAGATTGTGTTAGCCTAATGAACGTAGATTGATAGTGGATTCAGGAGTTAAGCAGAGAGTATTACGTTAAATGAGAAGTTAGCTAGCAAGCAAACTAACAGATGATCAAATGTATAGTTCTCACGGTATGTATGTGGGCAAAGAATGTAAGTAGCTTGATAGGTCAGTCCACACATGTCTAGCCAATGCCCAATCTGGAGGCCTTGGCTGTAAGCCCAGGATGGTCGTCTGTTATGCTTCCTTGCTGAACTCAAGCACCCTGTGCCCATGCGTGTTCTTTGCAGCGCCGGCGTCGCAGTCGCCCCTCCCGCCTTGGGATCTACCAAGGGCCTGTGCCATTTTTCCCAGGACTCTGTGCCATCTTGTGGCCGAGGCCTTCCCCGATGGGGGTATGTGCAGGGTTGCATTCCACCGCTTCCGCCTGTGTCTTGGACTTTTCGGCAAGTGTGGGTGGACATTTGGGGTTGAGCCCTATGCGGCTTTGTTCCTGGGTGGGCCAGCATTCAAGACTGGTGTGGTTGTTGCTTTGCTCAGTTGGGGCCTTTCCAGCAGCACCTACATGTGTTGCCCTTTGCTGGATGATATTCTGGCCGGCAGTCGTGCAGTTGGTGCTTTAGGCTGGTTACTAATTGGTGTTAATGCAGGAGGCTGTCGCTTGCTCTCCAGACACTCCCAGAATCGCCTACATATAGCGTTGAATTTTGCCTGCAAGGCTGCTGTCCAATCGCTGGGTGTCAGTCGCTCTTTGTGGACCAGGGTGCTGTTGGCCATCTTTGCACGGTCTCGTGGGTCCCGTCCATCAGAGTTTCTCCCTGGGCCATTTTTAAGGTAAGTGCTTGCTATGTGGGGGTAGACCGGGATGTCCTCCACCGGTCCAGTGGGGGGGACAGGGAAAAGGGCCTTTGTTCAGATTTGCAGCTACCACGCGTGTAGGCCTCTGACACTTGTCTAGTGAGTAATGCTTGTAATGTCACTTGGGTGGTGTCATTTTGTTCTTCTCAGTGTCACCTCACGTCTGGTGGCCTGTTTGTCTCGATGGGTCGCCATGTGAGCAGCGAAAATCAGCTTTGTTTGTTAATCGCTGCAGGAGCTGCTGAGGAAAGCATCTTCTCGGCTCAGCGGTCAGGCCCTGCCCCCCACATTTGTGAATTTTGAAGAGTCAAACTATGTAAAATTATTTTCGGATTAGTTTCTTTTTATAAAGTAATATATTCGGTAAGAACAAAACCAAAACAAAATCATTAGAAAGCGAGTAATTGGTGGTAATACATTTAAAGTGCACATAACTTTGTGTAAAACATGCAATACAGTGATACAAATAACATGATTTTAGTACAAATATAAATTCTCATGCAGCACCATCTGTGTTTCAACATCCATAAAGGAATAGAAAGATAAATACAAGGTGTAATGAATAACAAATACTAAAAGTTGGCGGCTACATACATTCACAAGCGTCTGGACTTGAGTGATAGCTCAAAGAATAAAAGAGTATGTGCGCTCAGAAGTAGATACTTTGGATAACATATATGGTGTATTTATTGAGATAAAACTCATATACAATAAATCTAATAAAATAAATCAAAATAAACACTAAATAAATAAAAAAATAAAAATCACAATAAATACATGAACCCACTGTTATAAATGATACACCAATGAACTCTATATTATAGGTACATAGTGTGAAGTAAAACATCAAAGAAGCTGCCTAAAAAGTAACACAATATATGTAAAAAAGAAACAACAAAAAAATTATATATATTTATAAAAATGGGCCCCCCACCGAGGTATATGTGAATGGAAATCGGTACTTGAAGAAAGAACCACAAAAAAATGATGAAGGAGAGTGGGAGTTCTGTGCAGCAAGCCTTCGACACACTCCAAAGGGGATCCGTCAAAAAACGCTGATCTACACCGCGGTCGAGATCTTCAAAAAAGACCGCGGTGTAGTTGTGGCAGACCACCCACAGATGCAGCTGATAGATCACACACGAGCTGGGAGCATATACTAGATAGCTGCAAAAAAGACCTGATTTAAATACCTCCAAGGTAATGAGGTAATTAAACATGTAAGAGGAAAACACCCTAAAATAGGGATGTTAATCAAATATACTAAACAAAATAGCAAGGAATAATAATATACATATGTGAGTGAAAGGTAAAAATACACTTTCCACAAAAACAAAATAAAAATATATAACAGTTAGGCAATACAATATAGATAACTAAGGAACATAATAATCAAAAAATACAAAATTATATGTATATGCATAAAAACTCGATCACATCACCATTTAAAGGGACAGACTTCATTCTTACAACATATAATTGGAAACCCTTGATAGATCTTAGGATGTTACTACCAGTGACCAAAAACAATGTATACATTGATGAAATAAACGTGGGAATAATTCTCCCCACTAAACATAAATGTTAGGAAAACTCAGGGTGGACTTGGATACCTGTCACCCATGAAACAAAGAGGTAGAGTGGACATGGGTCCTCTTGGGATGTCACTACCAGTGACCAAAAACAATATATACATAACATCCATAAAACACAAATAATAAATGAAATAGTACACAATACTCTATTTTTGTATATTTCTTTACATCAAATCAAGCTTCCTTTTTATCTGAAACAAGAAATAGTGTAACTCTGTATTATTAAAAGCTTGTTTTGGTAAAACTCACAAATAATGAGTGGTTATGTGCCACATAAACAATCCAGCTCTGGGAGAAAAGGCCCCTAGAATGTGTGAAATGTGCTCGATATCGAAATGTGCTTGAAGAAATCCTTCTTCCAAGGATGGAAAATCGACAGGTGTCCAGATTTTTTTTTATTTCTGTGTAAGCATTAATACAAGTTTTTAATCTTTATTTGTAAAGCTTTGTATAGGTTTATAAAGTTTGTATGACAAGAAAGCTTCATTTGATGTATATGTATACACAAAGATAGAGATAAAGATAAAGATATTGTGCACCATTATTTTTATCAATTTTTTTCAAGTATTTTTCATAATACAACAAAAAGTTGCACTTTTACATATTTTACATAGCTATATCTTTACCTGTAAAATAAATTAATCATTAACAGATAGAGAAGTGCATTTTAATTAAAAGTAGAACAGGCCAGATATTTTCAGAAATTGTAAACCGGTAGTGGATCACGTCTTATTTTTCAGACCAGTTATTTCACAATCATAAAGCGTTCTGTAATTCCCTGAGGGCCAACAACATGTCATGACTGTCAAGAAAGGATTTCCCTAATCGTGCTCCTAAAGTAGGTAGGGGACTGCTAAGATTAGGGTTTGATACAACCCTCCTTCATTTTCAAAACAGAAATATTGTAGGAAGCAAAATGCATTATGTCGTAATGACTGGTCATAAATTTAAGTTGCAAAAATTTTGATTATTAAACATTCCATGCACCACAACCACTGTGCTAGGGGCTATGGTGCCCAGAGTGCCCTACTACTCCCCCAATGTAGCTAGTCCAAACATTTAGTAACAGTTTGACATCTTACCTGACGTCCACCTGCACCATTCTAAGCTTTCTCTCTAGTCGGAAGCTCTCTTCATTGAGCTAAGAAGTAGGACTTAGCTTATTTACAGAAGAATAAGATAGTCCTGTACGGCAAGGCTATAATGTTTAATTTTTATTTTCTGGATAATGAAATGGAGGGGAATGTGAAGTTGTTTGGGAATAATCATCTGATAAATGTGCTTCTGAAGCACATTTATCAGACTTTTTTTTAAATGACTAACCCTATTAGTTGTTAGAAACAAAATAAATAAAAGCATATAGTCCACCTGCTGCCCATGGTTGGTAGCTTGGGGGGGGGGGGGGAGGTATACAGTCACACACACAGGCGCAAGCAGACAGTCACACAAACAGTTACAAGCAGGCAGTCAGATACGCTCAGTTAGAGGCAGACAGTCACACACACACGTTACAGGCAGACAGTCACACATGCTCAGTTACAGGCAGACAGTCACAGAGTCAAACACACAGTTAAAGGCAGACAGTCACAAACAGTTACAGGCACACAGTCACTGGCAGACTGTCACTCACACAGTCACAAGCAGACAGTCACACATACTCCATTACAAGCAGACAGTCATACACACTCCGTTACAGGCATGCAGACACTCACGCATGGTGATAGGCACACACGCACTCAGTTAAAGGCAGATAGTCACACATTCAGGCACAGGCACGCACAACGACACAGCTACAGCGACACACACAATTGGAGTCTCACACAGGCAGACAGTCACACAAACACACATACAGGCAGAGAGTCACACACACACACACACAGGCAGAAAGTCACACACACACACACAAAGGCAGATAGACAGTCACACACACAGACAGTCAGACAGGCAGTCACACACATACACACACACACACACACAGGCCAGCAGTCACACAGGCAGGCCCCCTGACTACATATAGATACACACAAATACACTACCTAACACGCATGCAGATACACACTGACCGCATATAGATACACACAAGAACATACAGATACACACAGACTACATATAGATACCCTGACAAACACACAGACACACACAGATACACAACCTGACACACATGCAGATACACAGATACAAACACTGACATACATGCAGATACAAAAGTACACACACTGACTACATATAGATACACCGACACACACACTGACCTACATACAGACACAACCTGACACACATGCAGATATACAGATACAAACACTGATTATATACAGATACACACACATAAACACAAACGGGCAACATACAGATAGAGACACATTCTGACAGACTTACTGACACCGAGACACACACAGACAGCCATACACACATACATAAAGACCTACTGTTCCACACAGACACTGACAGACTCACACACACACAGACATACAGATACACTGACAGACATACTAGCACATATACACACAGACAGACGGGCATACTGAAACACACATACACACAGACACTGACAGACATATTGATAAACACAGACATACAGAACCACACGGACACTGACAGACTCACACAAATACTTACTGACACACTGACAGACATACACACAGACAGACATTCTGGCACACATACATACTGAAACACACATACACACAGACACTGACAGACACACACACATACAGACATTTTGACACACACAGACAGGCATACTGAAACACATATACATACTGGACCACACAGACACTGACAGACTCACACACAGACATATTGACACACTGACAGACATACTGAAACACACATACACTGACAGACTCTTGCACACACAGACATACAGATACACTGACAGACATACTGAAACACATACACACAGACACTGACAGACAAACACACATACAGACATTTTGAAACACACAGACAGCCATACTGAAACACACATACACACATACATACTGAATCACACAGACACTGACAGACACACACACACACACACACACACACACACTGATACACTGACAGACATACACACAGACAGACATACTGAAACACACATACACACATACAGACATATTGACACACACAGGCATACTGAACCACACAGACACTGACAGACACACACACAGAGACAGACATACTGACACACTGACAGACATACTGAAACACACATACACTGACTCACACACACAGACATACAGATACACTGACAGACATACTGGCACACTAACAGACATACACTGACAGACAGACATACACACATACAGATACACACTCATGCAAAATTTGATAACCACCCTCAGGTTTCTTACCTTTTCCTGGAGGGTGGCTTCCCTGGGGTCCAGTGGGCTGGCTGGGGTGGCTGGGAGTTAAGCTCTCACTCTCTCACGGCCTGGCCCCCTCCGGAACAGCTCCTTCCTCCCGCACGGCTCCTGTTTCTGTGTAAGGAAGTGACTGTCACTTCCTCCCAGCCGGCTGCCGAAAAGGCCCAGTCACACTGTAAAAGCGTCACTGCGCACTGCGACCGACCGGGCCCCTGCTAACACAGTCCCACCGGGTGGCCCTAAGTGCATGGGCCACCCAATGGGCCCCCATAGTTTGCGGGCAGAGGGCAAACGGGGCAGCTGCCTTGGGCCTCCGACAGGGCCGTTTGCCCCGCATTAAAGATGGCCCTGGTAGGAACAAAACAAAAATTGTTGAAGGCAGCACTTGTCATTGTTAAGTGGAAAGTTTAATACCCATCTATACCGTGTAAAGGAGAGCAAGGAATATCATGAAGTAGGTTTATGAACAATGTTTAGAAGCAGACCAGCATTCTACTTTATATTTGGCTTTAACCTTGGCATGGCATCAACATTGTGCAGTCCAAATTACATTGTTGCTAGGTTTCAAGGGGACATAATGATAGGAGGACTCTTTCCAATCCATAAAGAAATATCGAACTTGGAGAACTATACAATGCCACATGATATCCACTGTAAAGGGTAAGTAATAATTAGTTTTCACCTATTAAAATGTTGTTTAAATCAAACTTTAGGTTTAAGGGAACAGTTATGGCACCAGAACCACTACAGCCCTCTGTAGCTTTTATGGTGCAAGGAGTGCCCTTGCACCCCTGTTAAAACGAGTCAAACAGTTCTAGAATGGATTTACTTTTTACCTGGGGTCCGCTTGGAATATCGCTAGTATGTCCTTTGATATCAGCTTTAGTGGCAGGGGCTTCATCTCCTGGGGTTAGAGGGTGGGGTGGATAAACCCATTTGTTTGTTGGAGCTGGTAAGTCGTCTTCCAGGCTGTAGTCCTCTGAGGATGCTGAATAATAGGCCACATTGGTCCCCATTTTTGGTGGAGTAGGCCTCTGTGTCTGACAGTGCTATATTGCAGGACCCAGAGCTAGGCCGATGCTTCTGGGATTTTCTCCCCATGGTCTGTAGGTAAGAGCCAGCCATATAATGTGCAAGGAGGGAGTGCAATCTCGTTGTGACATGCTATACCAAGGCATAAAGCATGAAGCTCGGAAAAGACACACCGTCTCAGTTGAGTGCAGGTTCTGCCCCCTTAGAGAAAACATTGAGTGAGAGATTGTCAATTGGGATGACAGGCAATTTGTAATTGATCGTAGTGTGTGCCAATTTTCTCAATATACAGCTTGGAAGTAGAAAAATCTTCTTTTGGGGAGTATGGTTACAGAAAACAAAATTCTTAGCCTTGGTCATTGAGTCTAGCTAATAGATTACCAGTATTCTGTGGTTAAAAGTTATGTTTTGGAAATGTGTTCACTCCAGTGTGTGCTGTGCAAGTTTGTGAACACTGTGTACTGTTTTTAATGTCAAATACAACAACGTTACAGCAGTAAATCCACCAATCATTATCTAATTTTGTAACACAAGCACCAATTTTTGCTGAATAATGTGCTACGTTGCACAAAACACAATCATTCATATACATTACCAAAATTATTGAAATAATAAAATTAAATGTCACATACCACTCCCACGGTACAGGTAGTTAGGCCTAAAAGACCTCCATTAGAAAGTCAGCTTGTGTGTCCAATAATCTACTTAGTCCAGTGATCATGTATGGTTTCCTGATAGAGAGCCGAAACCTGATGTGGATATGGAGACTGCTTTGTCTCTGTATATCTCTTTATATAAAAAAACAAGCAAATATAGGCGCTAGTGATTCAGTAATACAATATTTACATATATATAGTGATGTCGCGAACCCGAAATTTTCGGTTCGCGAATGGCGAACGCGAACTTCCTCAAACGTTCGCGAACCGGCGAACCGGGCGAACCGCCATTGACTTCAATGGGCAGGCAAATTTTAAAACCCACAGGGACTCTTTCTGGCAACAAAAGTGATGGAAAAGTTGTTTCAAGGGGACTAACACCTGGACTGTGGCATGCCGGAGGGGGATCCATGTCAAAACTCCCATGGAAAATTACACAGTTGATGCAGAGTCTGGTTTTAATCCATAAAGGGCAGAAATCACCTAACATTCCTAAATCACAATGGATATGGATTGACACCTGACATATTGACACCTTGACATATGGATTGACACCTGTCCTCAGAGACCCTGATACACACTGACACAGAGCAGAATAGGGACTGTTCCCCTTACATAGGGTCACTTGGCAGGTATGGATTGACACCGGTCCTCAAAGCCCCTGATACACACTGACACAGAGCACAATAGAGACTGTTCCCCATCCTCAGAGACCATGATACACACTGACAAAGAGCAGAATAGAGACTGTTCCCCGTCCTCAAAGCCCCTGATACACACTGACAAAGAGCGGAATAGAGACTGTTCCCCCTACATAGGGTCACTTGGCAGGTATGGATTGACACCTATCCTAAGGACCCCTGAAAAACACTGACACAGAGCAGAATAGAGACTGTTCCCCCTACATAGGGTCACTTGGCAGATATGGATTGACACCTGTCCTCAGGGACCCTGATACACACTGGGGGGGGGGGGCTACTGTGGGGGCCATAAATCACAATGGGGGGACCTACTGTCCTCCCCCCCGGCCCCCACCCCTGCACGGTGGGTGGGGGGCATAAATCACAATGGGTGGGACCTACTGATAAAGAGTGGTGTACTATTCTGATCATTTTAATACCTTTCGTGTCTCCTATCAGTGGACGTGTATATAGCAGCCATTTTAGGAACCGCACACCTGGGACCCGAGCAAGGTCACCTCGTTCAACAGGCGACAACATTTGTCCCTGGAAAACTATCCTGGACATTATGTACAATTTGTATGGATATGGCAGTGATTCCTGTAACAGGGAGATGGAAGAAGATGCTTGGTCGGTCCTCTTACTTCAAATTTGGGGCACTGCGCGGGCAAGCTAATGTGCCACCAGATAGGAGTGGTGTGTTTAGTATTGTTCTGATCAGTTTAATACCTTTCGCGTCTCCTATCAGTGGACGTGTATATGGCAGCCATTTTAGGAACCGCACACCTGGGACCCGAGCAAGGTCACCTCGTTCAAGTTTCTCTGGTTCCTTGATGAGCCAGCTGCCCGTGAGTTAACATGTCCCGTGTTGAAGCACTCTGTCCTGTAAAGCCTCACCAAAAAAAATTAAAATAAATGGTTCTGCTCGTGGCCATGGTACCACTAGTGTGAGATGGGGGAAAACTCTAGTTCTCAACCCACTCCAAGTGCTGGAGTGGGTTGAGAACTAGAGTTTTCCCCCATCTCACACTAGTGGTACCAGGGCCGCGAGCAGAACCATAGAGTTTCCATATTGGAGGCGTATCTGAGGAAGGAGGAGGAGGGGGTCGTGTTAGAACAATAACATATACACGAAGGATGAATAGTACCACTCCTAAGACCTAACTGCTCTGACGCAGAGAGACGACGACTCCAAACACCATGGTACAACAGCCAACATTGAGGTATACCAAGCTGAGGTTAAACAATCTACAGGGCATAACGCAACAAACACCCACATTGTATATAGTTAAGTAGTTAGATAAGGGAATAGACCCGGTGACCGCACACAGCGTGCTAACTAAGAAGGAGACAAAGGGAGATGAGGGGCTTCTGACGTAGCCTGTCCCTAGGTTTCCCCCTTCCCATACCCCGGACCAAACCCAGGTTTAGGAGAGAAAAACAACCCTGACATGGTACTAGACCGAAGGCACAAGGGCAGCGGAAAAACTCCCACGAGAATGAATAACCAGTTTGCTCTTGAATGTACCTTAACCGCTTACCCTCCCTTTTTTCCTTTCTGTATCCCGAACAAGTTCTCTGATAAAATAGAAATTGTCAGATTCAAGTTCTTGTGCCCCACAGTTCAAATTAACATTCCAATGAAAATTCATGACAGATCACACAAGTGAATAGCCCTGCCAACGTCGTCTCAGAATTTTTTTGTTATCTAAGAAGAAATAGAAATGCAAGAGCAGAATAGAGACTGTTCCCCGTCCTCAGAGACCATGATACACACTGACACAGAGCAGAATAGGGACTGTTCCACCTACATAGGGTCACTATGTGCCTTTTTTTGGTTTGGTTTTTGAAGCCACAGTGCAGCACCAGTGGGCCTAAAAATTAGGCATGTACACATGCCTGAAAAATTTGGTATTGTTGCAGCCGCTGCTGTAGCAGCGGCCAGAAAAATTGATGTTTGTTTCACAGGCAGAAAGTGCCCTAAAACATGGCGGCTTGAACCCTAGTTGGTGGCGGATAAGTCACGCAAGTCAACCGGCATTCAGAGCTAAAATACAGCAGCGTGTGGACAATTTTTAGCCCAAGGCAGGTCATCTCATCAGGCCTTTTTAAATCGAATGTATCGCCCAGTGTCAGTCCCTTCGGGATCCATCCCTCATTCATCTTAATAAAGGTGAGGTAATCTAGACTTTTTTAACCTAGGCGACTTCTCTTCTCAGTGACAATACCTCCTGCTGCACTGAAGGTCCTTTCTGACAGGACACTTGAAGCGGGGCAGGCCAGAAGTTCTATCGCAAATTGGGATAGCTCAGGCCACAGGTCAAGCCTGCACACCCAGTAGTCAAGGGGTTCATCGCTCCTCAGAGTGTCGATATCTGCAGTTAAGGCGAGGTAGTCTGCTGCCTGTCGGTCAAGTCGCTCTCTGAGGGTGGATCCCGAAGGGCTGTGGCGATGCGTAGGACTTAAAAAAGGTCCGCATGTCCTCCATCAACAACACGTCTTTAAAGCATCCTGTCCTTGCCGGCGTGGTCGTGGGAGGAGGAGGATGACTTCCACCTCTCCCCTTGTTAGATTCCCGTTGTGCTGTGACATCACCCTTATACGCTGTGTAAAGCATACTTTTTAATTTATTTTGCAAATGCTGCATCCTTTCCGACTTGTTGTAATTCGGTAACATTTCCGCCACTTTCTGCTTATACCGGGGGTCTAGTAGCGCGGACACCCAGTACAGGTCGTTCTCCTTCAGCCTTTTTATACGAGGGTCCCTCAACAGGCACGACAGCATGAAAGACCCCATTTGCACAAGGTTGGATGCCGAGCTACTCATTTCCCGTTCCTCCTCCTCACTGATGTCAATGAAGGTATGTTCTTCCCCCCAGCCACGTACAACACCATGGGTACCAGATAGGTGACAACGAGCACCCTGGGATGCCTGTTGTGGTTGGTCTTGCTCCTCCTCCTCCTCAAAGCCACATTCCTCCTCTGACTCCTCTTCCTCACAATCCTCTTCCAGCGTTGCCGCAGGTCGAGCAAGCGATGCCGATAAGGCTGTTTCTGGTGGTGATGGTGACCACAACTCTTCCTCTTCCTCTTCACGCTCATCTATGGCCTGATCCAGCACTCTTCGCAGGGCACGCTCCAGGAAGAAAACAAATGGTATGATGTCGCTGATGGTGCCTTCGGTGCGACTGACTAGGGTTGCCACCTCCTCAAAAGGACGCATGAGCCTACAGGCATTGCGCATGAGCATCCAGTAACGTGGCAAAAAAATTCCCAGCTCCCCAGAGGCTGTCCTAGCACCCCAGTCATACAAATATTCATTAACAGCTTTTTCTTGTTGGAGCAGGTGGTCGAACATTAGGAGTGTTGAATTCCAACGTGTCGGGCTGTCGCAAATCAATCGCCTCACTGGCATGTTGTTTCGCCACTGGATATCGGCAAAGTGAGCCATGGCCGTGTAGGAACGCCTGAAATGGCCACACACCTTCCTGGCCTGCTTCAGGACGTCCTGTAAGCCTGTGTACTTATGCACAAAGCGTTGTGCGATCAGATTACACACATGTGCCATGCACGGCACATGTGTCAACTTGCCCAACTTCAATGCCGCTAACAAATTTGTTCCGTTGTCACAAACCACTTTGCCTATATCCAGTTGCTGCGGAGTCAGCCACTTTTCCACCTGTGTGTTCAGGGCGGACAGGAGTGCTTGTCCGGTGTGACTCTCTGCTTTCAAGCAAGTCAAACCCAAGACGGCGTGACACTGCCATATCCGGGATGTGGAATAGTACCTGGGGAGCTGGGGGGTGCCGTTGATGTGGAGCAAGACGCAGCAGCAGAAGAGGACTCAGCCGAGGAGGTTATGGAAGAGGATGGAGTAGGAGGAGTAGAAGAGATGGCAGCAGGACAGCCTGCAAGTTGTGGCGTGTCACCAACTCCTCTGCAGAGCCACGCATTCCATGCTTGTCAGCCATTAGCAGGTTTACCCAATGCGCAGTGTAGGTGATATACCTGCCCTGACCATGCTTTGCAGACCAGGTATCAGTGGTCAGATGGACACTTGCCCCAACACTGTGTGCCAGACATGCCACTACTTCCTTTTGCACAATTGGGGATTGCCTTTTGTGAAAAGAAATTTCGGGCGGGTACCTTCCACTGCGGTGTCCCAATAGCTACAAATTTTTTGAACGCCTCAGACTCCACCAGCTTGTATGGTAAAAGCTGGCGGGCTAATAGTTCGGACAAGCAAGCTGTCAGACGCTGGGAAAGGGGGTGACTTTGTGACATTGGCTTCTTACGCTCAAACATGTCCTTGACAGACACATGACTGTGGGCAGATGAGCGGGAACTGCTCAAGGCGGGAGACGGAGTGGCGGATGGTTGAGAGGGGGCAAGGAGGACAGCGGTGGTTGACGTGGCTGAAGATGCTGGACCAGGAGGAGGATGGCGGCTTAGAGTAGGCGTGCTGCTTGTACTCATGTGTTGATCCCATAGGCGTTTGTGATGTGAGATCATGTGCCTACGCAAAGTAGTTGTACCTAGTTGGTTGTTGGACTTCCCACGACTCAGTTTCCTTTGGCACAGGTTGCAAATGGCATCGCTGTTGTCAGAGGCAGACACACAAAAAAAATTCCACACTGCTGAACTTTCGCCCTGTTCTTCTTCTTGCCGAGCGGGCACCCACGTGACATCCATGGACGCATCGTCATCATCAACCGCTTCTGACAACTCAGAAAAGGAAGCAGCAGCGGGTACAACATCATCATCATCATCACACCGTACGTCCATGTGTGTAATGCTGCCTGCCTTAGACATATCCCTGTTATCTACATCCTCTGGCAATAATGGTTGCGCATCACTCATTTCTTCAAACAGATGTGTGAATAACTCCTCTGACATAGCAAGTAAAGCGGCTGTGGTGCTAGTTTTGGTGGTGGCGGCAGGCGGGTGAGTGGTATCTTGAGAGGTGCCTGAAGCTAAGCTGGAGGAGGATGGTGCGTCAAGGTTCCGAGCGGAGGCTGTAGAAGATTGGGTGTCCTGTGTTAGCCAGTCAACTATGTCCTCAGAACTTTTCAAGTTCAGGGTACGTGGCCTCTGAAAACTGGGCATTATTCTAGGGCCAAAGGGAATCACAGCACCACGACCACGATGGCCCCTGCGGGTTGGCCTGCCTCTGCCTGTCATTTTTTGGGGGATTAGTGGTACTATGCGTGCAAGCTACTGTGAGACCAGATATGAGTGGCAATGTGCACTGGCACAGGTCTGCAGAGCACAGGCTGTAGGCCTAACACAGCCGCTTAAAGGACACTGACTGGCTGCTATTAGCTTACACTGGAAGCCTTTTTTCTTTGTAAAAGCACGCTACAGAGACACCAGATATGAGTGGCAACTGTCAAAATACGCTGGCAGGGTTGTGCAGGGCACACGCTGAAGGAAAGCCTGACACAGCCGCTTGAAGGACACTGACTGGCTGCTATTAGCTTACACTGGAAACATTTTTTCTTTGTAAAAGCACGCTACAGAGACACCAGATATGAGTGGCAACTGTCAAAGTACGCTGGCAGGGTTGTGCAGGGCACACGCTGAAGGAAAGCCTGACACAGCCGCTTGAAGGACACTGACTGGCTGCTATTAGCTTACACTGGAAACCTTTTTTCTTTGTAAAAGCACGCTACAGAGACACCAGATATGAGTGGCAACTGTCAAAGTACGCTGGCAGGGTTGTGCAGGGCACGCGCTGAAGGAAAGCCTGACACAGCCACTTGAAGGACACTGACTGGCTGCTATTAGTTTACACTGGAAACCTTTTTTTCTTTGTAAAAGCACGCTACAGAGACACCAGATATGAGTGGCAATGTGCACTGGCACAGGTCTGCAGAGCACAGGCTGTAGGCCTGACACAGCCGCTTGAAGGACACTTACTGGCTGCTATTAGCTTACACTGGAAACATTTTTTCTTTGTAAAAGCACGCTACAGAGACACCAGATATGAGTGGCAACTGTCAAAGTACGCTGGCAGGGTTGTGCAGGGCACACGCTGAAGGAAAGCCTGACACAGCCGCTTGAAGGACACTGACTGGCTGCTATTAGCTTACACTGGAAACCTTTTTTCTTTGTAAAAGCACGCTACAGAGACACCAGATATGAGTGGCAACTGTCAAAGTACGCTGGCAGGGTTGTGCAGGACACACGCTGAAGGAAAGCCTGACACAGCCGCTTGAAGGACACTGACTGGCTGCTATTAGCTTACACTGGAAACATTTTTTCTTTGTAAAAGCACGCTACAGAGACACCAGATATGAGTGGCAACTGTCAAAGTACGCTGGCAGGGTTGTGCAGGGCACACGCTGAAGGAAAGCCTGACACAGCCGCTTGAAGGACACTGACTGGCTGCTATTAGCTTACACTGGAAACCTTTTTTCTTTGTAAAAGCACGCTACAGAGACACCAGATATGAGTGGCAACTGTCAAAGTACGCTGGCAGGGTTGTGCAGGACACACGCTGAAGGAAAGCCTGACACAGCCGCTTGAAGGACACTGACTGGCTGCTATTAGCTTACACTGGAAACCTTTTTTTCTTTGTAAAAGCACGCTACAGAGACACCAGATATGAGTGGCAACTGTCAAAGTACGCTGGCACAGGTCTGCAGAGCACACGCTGAAGGAGGCCTGACACCCAGACGCTTGCAGACAACTAACTGCATTTTTTTTTAAATGTAAAGCTTAAGCTATTGTGACAACAGATATGGTGGCACTGACTGTGCAAATGGGTACAGCATCCAGCCTGACACAGAAGCTGGCAGGCAGGCAACTGCTCTTCTATTACAGTGAAAAAAAAAAAATAATGTAAAGCTTAAGCTATTGTGACAACAGATATGAGTGGTGGCACTGACTGTGCAAATGGGCACAGCAGCCTGACACAGAAGCTGGCAGGCAGGCAACTGCAATTACATTACACAGAAAAAAAAAAGCGCAGACTGATGTTCTAGCCCTAAAAAGGGCTTTTTGGGGTGCTGTCCTTACAGCAGAGATCAGATGAGTCCTTCAGGACTGTAGTGGACACTGAATACCCTAGCCTAGCTATCAATTTCCCTATCTAATCAGCAGCAGCTACCCTTTCCCTCCTCTCGGTAAGCATGCAGCTTCAGAATGAATCGAAAATGGATGCTGGGAGGGAGGTGGGAGGGTGTGGAAGGGAGGGTGCGCTGCTGATTGCCTGGAATGTGTCTGCTGACCGAGAGGCACAGGGTCAAAGTTTGCTCAATGATGACGAATAGGGGACGGATCGAACCGTGCATGTGTCCGCCCGCCGTGGCGAACGCGAACACGCTATGTTCGCCGGGAACTATTCGCCGGCGAACAGTTCGGTACATCACTAATTGGCACTGTTGACTGGTCAGTAGTGGTAGGTCTATGTCTTTCAGGAAAGAGGTGATTTCGTCATGATTAGGTTTATATGTGCCTTTGTAAAGTCGTAAGTTGTAAAGTGTGTTGTAAAAGGAGGCGAGCTCTTTAACTATGTCTTGAGGATTGTACAATTTGGTGTTGTTAGCAGACGTCATGTAAGGTAATTTGGACTGTAGGTATTGGGATTTCAAATTCCTTGTGAGCATTCTGCCTGCTTTGTTTCCCTGCTCATAGCAGGATAGTTTGTTTTCTTTGTTGTCTCTCATTAATAGTTAGGGGCAACATCTGTAGTTCAGTTTTGATCCTATTGATTTGTTTTGTCAGTTTTTTTTTATGGATTTATTTTGATTTTAGATTCTGTTTTGTCAATGTCTTTAAGAGTCGCTTCCTGTCCTCGTTCAAATTTTTTATCAAATAACACTTGTTGAACATTCTAAAATATGAGGCTGAGCGGTCTCCCTTTCGGACTTGAGAATTTGAGGCACACGGTCCTCCCATTATCGTATATATAGTAGACTCTCAGGTCTCACATTCCTGTCGAGCATTTAATCCCACTGGGACGCGCAGGTCCCTGTCATTATGGTGAACAGTGAAGCCGTTGTCACCTATCTAGTGGTCGGGTGCAGTCAATGTCGTTGCCCTAGGTGTTTAGTGCCTGTAAGATGAAGCCGGTGGGCAGTAAGGGCAGTTCAAAGCTTAGGTTAGGGCAGGACTCTTGGGTCCGACCTATGATGTAACTCGGGTGAGGGCTCTCCAGCCTCTGTGGTTTCACATTGCACGTCATGGTAGACTCCCGGGTCTCAAGCGTTCAACGTGGCGTGCATCGTCTCGGGACCGAAAGTCCTGATGCGTCTCTATAGGGGTCTCATCAGATATCTGTGTATGTTTATGCGTTTGGTCTCGTTATGTCAGCTTTCGATGTTTACGGAGCAAGGTTGAGCGAAAGAACGGGTGTGATTCCGCCCATCGGTCGGTCAGGCGTTTGTCGGTGTTGGGTGGGGTGGGTAGAGGGGGGGAGGGAGGGGTGTTCCCTAGGGAGCCATCTGTCGGGGTACGGTAGGCCGGCATGGTTGCCTTGCGTGGATCTCTCTAGGGCTGTCAACCCATGCTTTCAGAGGTCTGGGGTCGTAGTGTTAACCAGTCTCCCCCAGTGCGTCCAGGAGTTTGTCTCCAGTCATCGTCAGAATCCAGTGTGTCGCTGTGCCCTGTCTGTAGCCGTCAAGTGTAGGTCTTCCGTCACCCTGAGGTCCTCCATTTTCGCAAACCATTCCCTAAGGGTAGGGGCCTCAGTGTCCCTCTAGTATAGGGGGATGAGTAATTTGGCGACGTTCAATATCCTAATAGTCATTGATCGTTTGTATATGTTGCTAGGCACCGTAGTATGGTGTAGGAGCATTGCTGCCGGTTCAAAAGGTGGGGGGTGGTCAGAGAATTTCTGTATCAATTTGTAAATCCCCCGCCAGAAAGGTTGTATCTTCTCGCAGAACCACCAGATGTGTATATGTGTCCCCGTTCCAGTCCCGCAACCCCAGCAGTGTGCGGCGTGAGCTGGTTGTATGTTGTGTAGTATGTTTGGAGTGCGATAGCATTGTGTGAGCAATGTATATGCGGCCTCCTGGTGTCTGCTGAAGGGCGCGCAGTGGTGTGTCAGTGTGCATATTTTGTCCCATTCCCCGTCGCTTAACTTCTGGTTCAGGGCCATTTCCCATTTTCCCTTAAATCTAGGTGTTTCTACGGGAATCTGGTTTTCTAGCAGGCCGTAGAGTTTGGATATCCCATGTGGGAGTGGTTCCGGGTCGAGGCACAGTCGCTCGAACTCCGTGGGGGTACGATGCAGGGCCCTACCTTGCGGCAGAGTCTGGAGATAGCTTGTCAATTGTGCGTGTGTGAATGTCTGTAAGAAGGTCGGGGGCCGATCACCCTGAGAGGGTCTTCCGGCCTGATGGTGTGCGGAGGTGGTGGAGCCTAGGTAGTTGGTCTGGGATAACGCTCCTGAGAATTAGCGGGTCAAGTCCCGGAGGGAAATCTTCATTATGTGACAAAGGAAGTAGGGGAGACGGGTACGGGGTCAAGCCGGCTCTGTCTGCTATACCGTACCATACCTGTAGGGTGTTCCCTACATATATGGGTGTCTCGACTCTCTCCCCTCTAGGTAACCATGGGGCCAGCGCTATGGGGATTCGCAGGTCTGACTCCTCCACAACCTTCCATTGTTTGTGGACGTTGAATTTTGACCATTCCAATATTCTAAGGAGATGGCACGCTAGATAGTAGAGGTGGAAGTCTGGCAATGCCATGCCTCCCCGCTCCCTCGGCTGGGTGAGTTGAGAGAATTTGAGCCTAGGCTTTTTCCCTTTCCACACGTATTCTCTTAGGGTCCTATGTAGGGTCGCAAAGTATGTCCTGGGGATACGTATGGGTATCGTCTGCATCAGGTACAGCAGTCGTGGCAGGAAATTCATTTTAATGACTTGGACCCGGCCAAACCAGGAGATGTGGGGGTATGACCATTCCCCGGCATCTCTCTTGAGCATGGCCAGCATCTGGGCAAAGTTTTCCTTAAAAAGGTCCGTGCTGTTTCGAGTGAGCCAAATTCCTAGATACCTGATTTTAGAGTCTGCCCATTGGAATGAGAAGCTCTGGCGGAGAGGTGTTTCCCTCTGTTGGGGTATGGAAATGTTAAGGATGTATGATTTGGCGAAGTTAATTTTCATATTTGAGATCTCTCCGTATTCTCTAAAGGCTTTAATAATATTGGGAAGCGAGAGTTCGGGTTTGGAAACAAAGAAGATAAGGTTGTTGGCGTAAGCCGCAACCTTGTGCTGTGTGCAGCCTCTAGTTACCCCTGTGATGTCCGGGTTGGTTCTGATTGCCTGTAAGAATGGCTCTAGTGCTAAAACGAAGAGAATCGGCGACAGGGGACATCCCTGTCGAGTGCCGTTCTGTATTGTGAAGTCGTCTGTGAGGGCCCCATTCACGAGTATCTGGGCTTTGGGTTGCCTGTAGAGCGCCTCTATCCATCTTCTCATGTGTGCCCCCATGCCCAGGTGTGTAAGGGCCTGGAATAGGAATGTCCATCCGATCCTGTCGAAGGCCTTCTCCGTGTCCGTGGATAGCAGGAGAATGCCCCCGACTCACCCCTGCTCCCCGTGTGCTATTGACAAAGCTCTGATCGTGTTGTCTCTGGCTTCCCGCGCCATCACGAACCCCACCTGGTCCGGGTGCACCAGGGTGGGGACGTGTGGTTGCAGGCGGGTCGCCAGTATTTTCGCTAAAAGCTTTGTATCGCTGTTTATGAGGGAAATAGTTATGGCAGTAGTCGCCGTCCCTCCCTTCTTTTGGGATGAGCGTGACGTGTGCCCTGGGGGACTGTGGGGGTAGGTGGTGTCCTTCCCTAATCGCGTTGAAGGAGGACAGCATCCGCGCGTATAGGGTCCCCGCGAAGCATTTGTAGTAGCGCAATGGGAGGCCATCGGGCCCCGGGCTTTTGCCCAGTTTGGATGTTTTGACAGCCATTGCTATCTCCTCCACAGCGATGGGTTCATCTAACGCTTCAGCTACCTCTGGTTCCAAGTGTGTGTGCGTGTTGGTTTGGTGGAAGTTAGTTATCCGTGTCATGAGGTTGGCTCGTGATTGTACGTCTTGTGGGGTCGGTAGGGAGTAGAGTTCTTTGTAATAGGAGCGTATGATTTTATGTATTTCGGTAGGGAGGCGATGCACCGTCCCCTTTCCGTCCTTGATTCTGTGTATATATGTCAGCTGTCTACGTTTGATCAGCATTCTTGCTAGCAGTGTTCCACTTTTGTTGCTGTTAGCCTCAAAAAATGCTTTTTGTCTGGCAGCCTCTCTATGGTGTATAGCGTTCAGGAGTGTGGACAGTTCCCTTCTCAGCTGGAGTAACTTGGCCTGGTGTGTGGGGAGGTTGTCCCTTTTGTTAGAGTCGTCTGTCGTCTGTATGTCTTGTATAAATGTCGTGATGCGTGCCTCTCTTTGTCGCTTTAACAACGACCCCTGTTGTATGAGCTGTCCCCTTATCACGCATTTATGTGCCTCCCAGATGTATGTGGGTGAGGTTTGGTCTGGTGTGTTAGTCGTGAAGTAATCTGTCAGTATCCTCTCCGTCTCAGTCCGGACTTCAGGTATGGAGAGCAGGTAGTCATTCAGTCTCCATTTGGTCACCCTTGGCCTATATAGTGGTGAGGAGAGTGTGAGTATTGCCGGCGCATGGTCCGACCACGTTGCTGTTCCCAGCCCCGTTGTCTTCACTAGGGTTAGGTGATGGTGTGTCGTGAAGAGATAGTCGAGTCGTGAATATGTGTTGTGTGGGTGGGACAGGAACGTATAGTCCCTTTCATCCGGGTGGTGTGCCCTCCAGCAGTCTATCAGTTGCGAGCGTTTGAGTAGGGCTTTTATGAGGGTTAGGTGCTGAGTCGGGACCCTGGATGACCCAGAGGACGAGTCCCATTTAGGGTCCAATGTCAAGTTAAAGTCCCCTCCTAGAATTAGTACACCCTCTGTGAAGGTTTGTAGTTTGCGTAAGGTGCGGTTGAGGAAACTATAGTGCCGTTGATTAGGGGCATATATGTTTGCGAATGTATATGTAGTTTCGGCTATGGTGCCCTTTAGGAACAGATATCGTCCGTCCGGGTCCGACTTGGCCTCCGTTTCACGGAGTGGTACCCGCTTGTGGATTAATATGGCGACCCCTCTCGATTTGCTTGTCTTATAATCACTATAGTACCCCCTGGTGTATCTGTGGACTGTCATTTTGGGCCGGAGTCCTTCTTTAAAGTGCGTTTCCTGGATATAGACCACGTCTATTCTGGATTTATGGAAGTCTCTCAGTGCGCTCGTGCGTTTCTCGGGTTTATTCAACCCCCTCGCGTTTATGGTGCTGATGTTGAGGTCTGCTTGGCGAAGCGCCATTTTAGGTCCCTTGGGGGACCCCATGGTGGCGGTCTAGGGAAGATAGTCTGAGGAAAAAAAGGGGGGAGGGGGAGAATAGGGGTGGATAGTCGGTCTGTGGTAAACCAGTGTCCGTCAGGTCGCTGTCTAGGATGTGGGTTGCCCGGGACGGGTTATTCACCCTCCCACCAGGGGCGTGGGGTGACCCCCTGCCCGGGGTCGGTTACCCCCTCCTGTTAGGAGTCGAGGGGGGTCGCAAGTCTCGTGGCAGCACTCGTGAGTGTGTGGACTAATGTGGCACCAGTCCCCTAAGTCCTGGGGTTCGTGGCCCATGTCGTCCCCTATCGGCTCATTGTGTGTCTTAGTAGCCTATGTGTTCCTCGCTGTCTAGAGCGCGGCCCTGGGCCGTGTAGCCTCCGTGCGTGTCAGATCTCTAGTGGGTCAAGAGATAGCGTGTGTGGGGGGTCTATAATAACCATTCAACATTTGAACATTTGAACATTAGCAGAAACAGAAATATAAATAATAAAGAAAGAAAACCTGCAGTATCTTGGGCCTTTTCGCAGCCCAGTAGTATGTGCCCAGTGCCCCCGTGAGGGGCCCACCCCACCCCCCCATCCCTGTCAGCCTTATCCTCCTGATCACATTAGCCTGTGTGTGTCAGCCGTCAAGGCCCGCAGCTCCCTCCCCGGGAGCCTGGGCCCCCCCCGGGCTCGGCCAGGGGCGTCCCCCTGCGCGCTCTCCTACACGGGTCGTCACGCAGCGGAGTGGGGGACCCCAACCCCGTTTGCCCCCAGTTCCCCCCCCTCCAACCCGGATCCCCCCCCCAGTGGCCTTGCGGCCCTCACCAGTCTAATTATCAAGAAAACTTTTACTGCTGGTGCGAGGTCCCTCCGGCCTCCCGGCTGGGCGGCCCATGTCAGTCCCCAGGGTGCCACTGTATAGCTCTGGTGGTCCGCTAGCATTGATAGTTCAGATAGAGTCGTTGGCGGACTGGTCGGGCCTGACCCTCCATCTTGTGCCAATTTGTCATCTGGGGTGCCTGGTGAGTGTTAGTGTCACGTCTAAACATTTGTTATGAAGGAACACAACTGCAGATTTCTTATAGTTTGAACATTTCTTATAAAAAGTAAAAGGTATTGACTTTAATTCCAATTTACAGGTACTGTAGCTTTAAGTAGTAAACGATAACTGAAGTCCACAATTATATGCACTGTAGCTTTTAGTAGTAAACGATAACTGAAGTCCACAATTATATGCACTGTAGCTTTAAGTAGTAAACGATAACTGAAGTCCACAATTAGATGCACTGTAGCTTTAAGTAGTAAACGGTGACTGAATCAGAAAGAGTCCTTTAGTAGTATTAATCAATTAGGTGATAAGAAGTTACAATAGCTGTTCCATAGACTTTAACTGAAGTAAGACAGATGCAGCTAACTGAGACAAAGTATGAGTTGAAGTTAGCTGTAACGGGTTGGCTTTAACGAAGGACTTTGGAGACAGGAAATAACAGCTTTGAGATGCAACGCTTATCACAGAGGTTTTACTTAGCTTCCGGCACATAGAACACTGGTTCCCGGGATTTCCTCAGAGGCGGTTTATCCTGAATGGTGAGAGTTCAGCTTCAGTCGTGGATGAGGAAAGGTGAAGGGAACTTGAAGGCTTCCAGTCCGGTCCGGTAACAGAGGGCTTTCACAACGATGTTGCAGCCGGTTCGTGAGTACGGAACGTAGTTCATTAATCCAGCCTCGATCAGCTGGTGCGGTCAGATTAAATAGGGAGACCGTGTCATAAAGAGGTGTGGCTAAGCTCCGTGGAACCAGGAAGTAAGAGGATATCATAATTAAGGCATGACAGTTAGGATGAACTGGGGCATGGTGTCTGGGTGCCAGTGGAAGGTCTTACCCGAGGTCGGGTGAGTAGGGCGTGGGCAGGCCCTGGACCCCAGCGGGGCTCGGGCGGCATACCTGGCGTTCTACACGGAGACCCCGAACGGGCGCATCGCCTGTTGTCGGCCCCGTCGTTGTCTTTGTGGTCTCTGCTGAAGCAATTGGGCATTATGGCAGGTAGGTAGAATGCCAGTGGGTCCGGCCATGGCATCTGGATCGGAGGGAGCTGCAGTTCCCGAATCAGCTCTGGTAGATCTGGTAGGGGCCTGTCGGTGTAAAAATTTGTAATCCGGTTGGGAATGTCCAGCGGTAGCGGTGTTTGTTGGATTGCAGGACATAGTTGTATCAGTGTTTCGTTCAGAGGTATTCGGTCCATCTCCCTGGCCCTTTGAAGGACCTCCTCTTTGAGTGGATAGCTGGCCAGACAGCATATAATGTCTCTAGGGGGATCTTCAGGAGTCCCCCTGGGGCAGAGAGCCCTGTGAGCTCTTATGAACTCTATAGTGGAGGCCTCTGGTCTTCCGAGGATCTTGTTAAAGAGGCCTGTCAGAATCTCCTTCACTGATTCTGAATTTGTCGTGCTCTCAGGGACACCCCTGACTCTGATATTTTGCCTTCTGCCTCTGTTGTCGAGGTCTTCGATGTGGTGGGCCATCTGCCAGAGTTGGGCCGCTTGTTTATTTATGGTGTCCGAGTTCGCCTTTTGCACTGATTGCACGTGGTCGGAGTCCGCCTCCAGTTGCGAGACTCTGTGGTTGAGGCCTTGCAGGTCCTCCCTCATGGCGTGCAATTACTCCGTGATGGAGCGTTGTAGGGCTTTGTTCGCCTCTCTTAAATCCGCCTTTGTCGGGATGTTGCTGAGCATTTGCATCCATTCCGGGGGCATCGCTGGCGCCCCATGTGGGGCAGGATCCCCCCCCAGGTAGGTGTTGGAGTGAGGTCCGTGGCCTCGGAGTCGTTAGAGGCCTGTGAAGTGAGGTCGGCCGGTGTGGTTCGGCCGGTGTGGTGAGGTATTGGAGGGAATGCACGCCTGCCAACGTCAAAGCAGACCCCCCTAGATGGGTCCTACTCTGACCCTTCACCTTGCTTCATGGAGCTTCTGGCAAAGATATCTCTAATGGCCATTGACGTTGGCAGGCGGGCATTCCCTCCAGTGGCCATTGGAGTAACTAAATAACCTCCATTTGTTTAAATATACATAGGGATTAAGGAGAGAGCGCAGGTAACCTTTTTTCCTTTGGTTTTTACTATATGTATTGGAGCTGATGTGTACTGTGGTCGTTGCTGCTGTCCAGGAATGATGGGAGTGAGTGCAGGACTTTTCTTTTTGAATTTGTAATCACTTTTTGTATCTCACAGCTAGGTTACAATGCTGCTGCCCATCCCATGTGTTCCCAAGGGTTAACAAGTATATATGGGTGTATATAAAAAATACCCCTTTTGTCTCATTAGAGATATCTTTGCCAGAAGCTCAAGAAAGCAAGGTGAATGGTCAGAGTAGGACCCGTCTAAGGGGGATCTGCCTTGACATTGGCAGGCGGGCATACCCTCCAGTGGCCATTGGAGTAACTAAATGACCTCCATTTGTTTAAATATGGGGATTCAGTTACACCATATGGCCATATTGTGTTAAGCCCACCACTACTTCACAATACCCCAATATCGGGGGGTCCTACACTAATCCCAGCATGGGAGACTCTGGCAAGTGGATTCTGGCAGTGGAGAGGGCAGGGCCATGCTGTGACATCCTATGCCTGCCTCTCTCCGCACATAGCACAGAGTACCAATGAGTCAGGCATGGTCTGAGAACACTACACACCCTTGTGGCTGGTGCTCGTAAAGCAAAACATTCTCCTGTCAGAAAAAAAAACTGGCACTGGCTACACTACCTCAGGAATGAGGTATGGGGGAAGGAATGAGACACATAGACACATAGAGGAGATGGGTGAAGAGAGTATGAGACACATGGAGGGACTGGAGGAAGGGAAAGATACACATGGAGGGGCCATGGGGAGGGAGGGAATGAGACATATGGAGGGGCTCGAGGAAATTAGACACTTGGGGGAGGCAGGGAATGAGGCTAGGAGGGGGAGGGAATGAGACACATGGAGGGGCATGGGGGAGGGACATTGAAGGGTTACAAGGAGGAAGGGAATGAGTCACATAGAGGGGCTGGGGGAGAAAGGTAATGAGACACATGGAGGGGTTGGGGTGGGGGGGAGTGAGTGAGACCCAAGGAGGGGCTGGGGGGAAGAGATGCATGGAGGGCCTGTAAAGGGAATGGAGGGGCTGGTGGAATTAAACACATGGGGGGGGAGCAGTGCATTTTTCGCTCCTGAGCCCGGTAGTTTCTAGTTACGCGTCTGAAATTGAATATGCAGTGCAATATTTGGCACTAGTTTTAAAGAAGGATATTACATATTTTAAAAAAATGCATTGGTAATCTACAAAAGAAACAAAGGGTATGGAAAACATTAGTGATAAAGAAAGGCTAGAAAATCAGCATTTGTTTTCTTAAGAAAAAAAAAGGCGCCTCAGATGGGATATGATAGCACTATACAAAAATTAGGATTCCTGCACCAAATGTCGATTAGTATTAGAGCCCATAGCATATTCCCCTGAGGCGAATTTCTGCTCACCATGGGGACTTCATTTCACTTTCACCTAAGGGTTAAGAATGGGCTAAGTGGTGGAGCAATATATATATGTATTATGTGTGTATATATATATGTGTGTGTGTGTGTGTGTAAACTGCTAGTTCCCTTTTTCTAATAAGAGGTTACAGGAGGCCTAATATTATTTACTTGATCCTCTTAAAATTTAGTATATTTGAGGGGCTATTTTGCCTTCATATGTTTTACCAATATGTTGTCAAATATACGAATGAAGTTGCAATTTGGAGTATTTGCTAACTGTCTGAATTTAGGGAAAAATATTAAATAGTCATTGTAATAAGGGGCAATCTTGATTTGAACACTAATTGCCTTTAATAAATTGCAGTTTAAATATAGATTTCTGGTCTTTTAGTGAATTTTCAAAATCAGATGTACAAGCACATTACATGTCGGCTAGAGCTCGGAGAACTACACCCGTGAATATAGGGTATTATTACAGTCCATGTCACATTTCTCTGGGGTGAATTTCTGAATCACCATGTTAATATGTATATTTACAGTTAAAAATAAGCATAAACAATTATTTAATTTGTATTTATTAATAATGAATTAAATAGTAAAACTACAAATGTACTGAATCATAATTACCTGCCATGTGGAATGTATGCTCTAGAATTTCATAATCATATTCATAATTTACTTACGCAATCAATTTGGCCTAGGTTGAAAGCACTTTGTTTTCACTCCTCCTGAGCATTGAGTAAAAATATTTTTAAGGAAGACAATCTCTGCATGCACAGCTACGATGAATATTTTCCAGAAACTCCTATTTTATATACTTTCTACATGTTTTCTTTGGAAGTATCTTTTGTTATGCGATATCAATGAGATTCCAGCAGCTCGGCTACCTGGGGATATTATGATAGGAGGAATTTTTCCCATTCATGAAGGATTTGCTAACTTGTCAAACCGTACAAACAATGATTTTAAATGTAGCAGGTATGTGATTTTTCTGTTTTGCAATTTAAGAATTGGATGCTTCAATGCTATCTGTCTGTCTGTGTCTGTCTGAACTTTGGATACACGGTTAGCATATGGACTTTTAACAAAGTAGCATTTATGTGTAAATATCAATCTTTCTCTCTTTCCATCCAACCATTTAAAATTTGGATGCATATGGAATTTGGACAAATCAGCAGTTTTGTGTAAAACATGTATTGTACTTAGTGGTTGTCAATGACAGTAATATAACTGTAATTGTTACTGCAATAATGTCACATTACATTCATTTTTATTTTTGCTTATTGTTCATGCATAGAAAAAAATCTGAAATCAGAAATCAATGTAATTAATTAAGTCTTAATGTGATTTAATCCCTTGTAAATATTTAATTAAATACAGCATTTATCCCTAAACAGAGCTAAAAAAAAATCCACTTTCCATGTGCCACTGGTGAGCAAACATTCAGCCTTGGCAAGTAGAAATGTATTCCTGATAAGTGACCCATGGACCCTACAGGCTTGCACTGTCAAGTACATTTTCAGCCTGGCTAGTAGATCATGGCTTGCAATTTTAATACCTGCCGAAAGTACATACTACTCAACTTGAGCTTCTATATTATGTGAAGTAACATTTGTATAGGCTTTAAAAGTATTTTTAATGTATTCACTTACTGTGTTTCAACATGCTTACAATTTAGCCACAAATATACAATCATGGGGAAAAAGTGCACTCTCTTTGAATTTGATGACTTTACATATCATGACATAATAAAAATCATCTGTTCCTCGTCAGGTTTTAAAATTAGGTAAATACAACATCAGATGAACAACAATACGTGATATATTACACTGTATCATGATTTATTTAACAAAAATAAAGCCAGAATGCCAAAAGTCACATGTGAAAATGAAATACACCCTTATTGCTTGCATAGGAATTAAGAGGCTAAGTAGCAGACAGGTGCTGCTAATCAAATGCCTTTGATTAATTTAGCAAATTAAAACTTACCAGTTTGCTGGTCTGCAGAATTCAGGTGTGTGTAAACACAATGCCAAGGAGGAAAAACATCAGAAGTGATCCAAACAATTTCAAGTCCATCATTCTACAGTGAGAAAGATTATTCAAAAGTGGAAAACAGTCAAGACACCTTCCAAGGAGTGGACGTCCCAGTGAATGCACCCCAAGGTCAGAACATGCAATGTTCAGAGAAATTGCAAAAATAAAAAAAAGGGTTACATGTTAGACTCTACAGGCCTCAGTTATCATGTTAAATGTTATGACAGTACAATTAGAAAAATACTTTATTAGTATGTGTTGTTTGGAAAAGTTGACAGAAGAAAGCCTCTTCTCTCTAAAAAGAATATGGCCGCATGGCTTAGGTTTGTAAAATTGCATCTGAACAAACCACAAGACTTCTGGAACAATGTCCTTTGGACAGACAGAACCAAAGTGGAGATGTTTGGCCATAATGCACAGCACCACGATCAGCAAAAACTAAAGCATATCTGCACAAACACCTCACACCAACTGTCAAGCACGGTGGTGGAGGGGTGATGATTTGGGATCGTTTTGAGCCACAGGATCTTGAAACCTTGAAGTCATTGAGTTGACCATAAACTCTTCTGTATATCAAAGTATTCTAATGTCAGATGTGAGGCAATCTGTCAGACAGCTAAAGCTTGGCAGAAATTGGGTCATGCAACAGGACAATAATCCCAAGCATACCAAATAATCTGCAACAGAATGGCTGAAAAAGAAACAGTGTTGCAACGGCCCAGTCAAAGTTCAAACCTGTGGCAAGAACTTAAAGAAACAAATGCCAGCAAACCTCAATGAATTAAAGCAACGTTGTGAAAGAGTGGGCCAAAATGCCTCCACAATGATGTGAGTGACTGATAAAGACATACAGAAAACAATAACTTCAAGTATGCTACTAAAGGTGGTTCTACAAGCTATTGAATCATAAGGTGTACTTAGTTTTTCCATCCATGGCTTCTCCATTTTGGTTTTATTTTTGTTAAATAAATTATGATTCAGTGTAATAGGTCATGTGTTGTTCATCTGAAGTAAGGACGTCCTGCTAAGGATGAGATAATTGTTATTATGTGTTATTATTATTAAAGAGGGTGTGCTTTCTTTTTCGCATGAATTTATAAAAGGAGAACTCTAAGAAAAATAACCACTAAATAGAATGTCAATGCTTTATGCGCTACGTGCCAACCTTAGTGAGAAATAAGTCATTTGGGAGTACCTTGAATACAAAAAATGTCACTCTAATTAAAATGACTTCAAGAGGAAAAAAGGCATATGTTTGCAATTATTACCCAGAAGTCATGAGCCTGCATGTGTCATGTGCCAGTTCCAATGAAGTTATACTTGACAAAGATATAGTATTTCAACTTTATAAAACTATAACAAATATCACTACTCATATTTCTAAAGCTTTGCCATATTTAAACTGACATAGCAAATATGTAAATTGAGCTTACCATAGATATAGAACACCTACAAAGTGTTCTCTTACAGAGAAAACAATACACATACAAAAATTCAAATTTAAATCAGATCTGTCACTTTTCAGTATTTCATGAAAAAGATCTTTATGAAATACAGATTAAGACTATGTTTTAATTTCACTGGAATGTCAATGTAAGTCAGTAGGGACAACTTTGTCTTATGGTAAAGCCTAAGGTTGACAAAAGTTAATGGCGGATTTCCGCTGTCAACTTTTGTCCAATAACAGGAGCTGTCACAAATGAGAGCTTTGGGATTCAGGCTCTATCGTGGGATCCTCCATAGACCTCAGTGTTTACTCTAGCTAGTTCTAGCTTGCAATAGTGGAGGTGTAATGCTGCACCTGGCGGTAAGAAGTCAAAGCACAGTTTGTCTCCTATTGAGGGTCAAACAGGGAGACTACCTCTTGCGCCAAAGACAACCAAACAAGCCAACATGTTGTAGTGGATAGTTATGGTCCTTGGAGTATCCCTGTTCCTTATCATATGTCTGCAGTGGACCAGTCAACCACTTTCTCTTCTTTGAAGCAAGCAGTGCTTGCAAGCTCATTGGCTGAGAGAGGGCACCCATTAAGTGACAGCAATGCTATTGGTCTGGCCTTGGCCTTGGCCTCTAGCCCTGTCGGGCCTGGCTCAAGGAAGTTAATGCTCTGTACATGACTGGTATCCAGCAGAAAGTATTAGTTTGACTAATTACACTGGGAGCCAGTGCTGGAATGCAACTCTCTGCTTTCACTAGATTAGATACAAATATTTAAGTGCAAAAGTGTAAGGTTACTCTTAGTAACCCCTTAAGGACACATGACATGTGTGAAATGTCATGATTCCCTTTTATTCCAGAAGTTTGGTCCTTAAGGGGTTAAATAAATGGGGGATAAAAAGACATAAAAAATCCCTAAAAAAGAGCAACCCAAAAATAAAACATAACGTTTATTAAAGTCCTTAAAAAACTATAAATCAAGTGATGATTATTATAAGTCCATTGTATTGAAAAAATGTAAAAATAAAATTGCAAGTATAGGCTATGATAATTATAGATGGAATGAAAACATTGTCTTGATACAAATCTGTCCAATCACACTGGTAAGTGTAAGAACAAAGTATCAAGCCGCTATTAGCCAATACCAGGTAAACAAAATATTCCCACAGTTACCCGAAAGTGTATGTTAACTATTGCAAAAAACATACTCCTGGGTTAATAATAAGGAGAGGGAAAGAGGTATGAGAAAAACATACATGGTCTATAAAGATAGTTAGGTACTGCCAGAAAGGGATAAATCTGAAAATAACCTAAAGCGGTAACTATACTGTTGTGCCTTCGAGGGCACCCCTTAAAAAGGTCTACCTCCAACCAGCTCTATATTAGAGTAGCTAAGTCTAAATATAGAAGAAAAACATTGGAAAGAATATAAACTAATATCCAACCCCTCCTGGAAAAACAAGGAATACAAATATTAATGTTAAAACCAAAAACAGAGATTGCAGCTAAAATATCTGAAAGAGTATATGATGTATATCTCTATAATAGTCAAATACTATAGCATCGTCCCGTGTCTACAGAACACCATAATATTGAACCGTCCCAACGCACGTTTCGCCACTAACTAACTCTTCCATGGGAACAGAGTATTACAAGGACGGAGGCTTATATCGGAAACCACCAACGTTGATAGGGTCAAGCCCTCCACCACTCCGGAGTGGTGTAATCCAGGGGTGGGCATGATATGTGTGAGAGGACCGACTAGAGTGGAAAATCAGTCTGGCGGAAGCATTCATTACAGACTGTAGAGGGGCAATATGGCTTTTGGGAAGACCAATTAGGAGACAGTTACAATAATCCATGCGGGAAATTACTAAAGCATGGACAAGCTCCTTAGTAGCATCTTGTATTAGAAAGGAGCGGATGTGGGCTATGCTTTTAAGATGGAATCTACAGGATTTGTCAACATACTGGATGTGAGGCTCAAAGGTGAGGCCAGAGTCAAGTATGACGCTAAGACAGAGCGCTTTGAAAGATGGACCTGATACCACTAACTTGGAGGGAGAGTGAAAGAGGAGGAAAGTAAGTAGGAGTAGGAAAGACAAGGAGCTCAGTTTTAGAGAGATTGAGTTTCAGAAAGAGGCAGGACATCCAGTCAGAGATGGAAGAAAAGCAAGCAGGATGGCAGGGGAGAGGTCCTGGGAGGAGAGATATATCTGGGTGTCATCAGCATACAGGTGGTAGTGGAATCCAAAAGTGGTAATAAGATAGGCAGTATAAAAAGAAAATAGGAGGGTACCAATGACAGAGCCTTGGGGGATTCCAACCGAGAAAGGACGAGGGGAGGAGGTATGATTAGGAAAGGAGACACTGAATGAGCGTTGGGAGAGATAAGAGGAAAACCACGAGAGGACAGATACCAAGTGATTGAAGAGTTTAAAGAAGGAGTGCATGATCAACAGTGTCAAAGGCAGCAAAGAGGTCAAGAAGAATTAGTATGGAGTAGTGGCCTTTGGATTTAGCTGCGATTAGGTCATTAATAACTTTGATAAGAGCAGTCTCAATAGAGTGGAGAGGGCGGAAGCCAGATTGAAGAGGGTCAAGGAGAGAATTAGAATTGAGGCAGTGAGACACACAGGCACAGGTTGTGAATCAATCTCAGTTGACAGTTGCTGAAGGTCAATAGAATTAAGGTTCCTCCTGAGTTTAGGGGGGTTAGGCTGAGGTTGTTGGGTGAGGGGGTACTCAAGAGAAAACGATAAGAGGTGGTGATCAGAGAGAGGAAATGGAGTGTTGCAGATATTAGATACTGTACATGCGTATGAGAAATTGAGGTTAAGGTTGTTGCCAGCTACATGGGTGGGAGAATTAGCCCACTGCATTAACCCGATTAAGGAAGTAATTGAAAGTAGTTAGAGGTTGCTGAGGTCAAAGGTGGATTAATCAGAATATTGAAGTCCCTGAGAATTAGGGATGGAATATTAGAAGAGAGGAAGTAGGTTAGCCAGGAAGCATGTTAGCAGAGAAAGGTTTGACAAGGCGATTGAATGAATTTCGATGTGTTTTTTTTGCAATAGTTAACACACTCTTTTGGGTAACTGTAGGAATATTGTTTACCTGGTATTGGCTAATAGCGTCTCAAGTTTTATTATTGGGTTGATTCTTTTTCTAAAGAGATTTTCTATGTCTTTTTACCCCTAACCTCCTTTTCCCTTTTCGCATGTCTCTGCTATCACTTTACCACTACAGTGAACTCAGTCAATGTAGGGGTTATGGTGCTTGGAGTATTCATAACTATATATATATATATATATACATACACATTTATACATGGAAAATGCATACACAGGCATATTGTAAAATACATGAAAAATATAAACATTTAAACATTATCCAAAAGTTTAACATAAAGGGAAAACCCATATCTAATGGTAGGGCAGTAGAAATTACTATAGTATTCATCAAATATATAGAACAAAAGCAAAAAGGTTACCTGTGCACTATTTACATATAAATAATTTAAATAACAGGTGGTTTTTAGTACCACTCCAATGTCCAAAATCCCATTAGAAATGTTGTATTCTAGAATAAAGCAGCAACGTGAATGGTTAGTGTAGGATGTACACTAATAATTTTAATGGTCATTGACATTTATGCTTTGATATTGACTTTAACTGTACAGTAATCAAACTATTATGTGTATTATTAAAGTTTAATTTATTTCTGTTTTAGGGTGACAATAGATGGAATGAGTCAAGCCCTAGCTATGATATACACAATAGAAAAAATTAACAATTCGTCATTGTTACCAGGGATCACTTTGGGCTATGAAATTTATGACTCGTGCGGTGATGTTTTGAAAGCCACTCAAGCAACATTGAGATTAATTCCAGAGACTGTTAGAAACAACTTTACTGAGAGTGGCAAAGCAGAGATGATACCTACTGTCAAAGCTATAATTGGAGCACAGTACTCAGACATTTCTATTGCAATTTCCAGAATTCTTAGCCTCAATTTTATTCCCCAGGTAATGTAACAAAGCTATTTGTATGAAAATAGTATGCATAGTCACAGTAATATAGGTTAATAGAAAAAAACAACAACAATATTTTCTGTTTGTGCAGGTTGAAGAAACACCTGAAAATGAAAAAACAAGAAATCAGGGAAATAGCCACTATAAAATAGCAACTTATAAAAGAGTACAGGGTTGTGGCATGTTGTTAAAGTAATTTAAACATTATTTAGGTCTAGTTCTTAAAAACAAACAAAAAAAAAAACATTTCAGCCACAAGGTCTTTAAATTATTTTAAAAAAATTATTACAATTATTACTTTAACCACATACTGTGTGAGTCTGTTGTTAACCTTATTACCTGGAAACTTTACTAATGTTAATTGCTCTTCTACCTATGTATTTCCATACTGTATGTTGTACATTAGTACCTATAAGAAATCCTAATCTTCAGGTTAGATATACCTTCACCAGAGTCTTTTCGCATTTAAGACTTCTTTGCCCTGGTGTTTTTCTTTTTAAGTAACAAGTTGATCCTTCTTCCCTTTACTTAATTATTGAGTTAATGTAAGCAGAGAGAATGTGTCAGGTTGCCAAAGGAAACAAGGGGAGGATCGGAGGTACAGACTATTTCAAACTTCAAACCTCACAAGCCTGACCTATAGAGATGGAAGAGCAACCCATAAGTAAATGATTAAAAAATATCCTTTAATAAGTATAATATATGTAAAAAAAAAAAAAACATGTGTGGGTTTGGAAAGTAGCTAAAAATAAGTCCTAAATGCTAAAAATAATAAATAGTTCTAACAAAAAGTAAAGTAACCAAAAAGTGGATATTGCTGAATAAAAGGGAGGGAGGGGGGAGGAAGAGTATGAGTACTGACTGCAAAGTCGCAGATAAAGAGTAAATGCTAGGAAGGTAGCAGTATGAACAGGGAAAAGGGACTGAAAGATAGCCAATATCTATACCCTAGCGTGCCTTCGAGGGCACCCCTTAAAAAAGTCTAAACCTCCAAGCCTCCCAGATACGTATAACATGAAGTGAAACAAACCCCTTTCCAGCTCACCCACAGCAACAAAAATTATAAAGGAAAATAAATATAAGTAAAGATCTTATACTAAAATCACAGCGTGGTGGCTTGTCTTAATCTTGTCTTAATCTTAGAAAATAGCTTCAGCATCATCCCTAGTCTCACTGCCAACCACTGCTAAATCTGTCCCGACACGCATTTCACCAAATAGTGGCTCTTCCCTTTACTTGTTGCTTTTCTCCATAGTCCTTTCCCATCTGTCTTTTTGCTTCTGCTGAGTTATTTTTCATTTTTATATGATATAGGTTTACCTATTTCCATTCTCCAACTCTTTCTTTCTTAATTTCACTATTTCTTTCTTTCTTTCTCTTTCTTTCAATCTTTATTTCCCCCTTTACTCTTTCTTTCACTCTTTCTTTCCTTTCTTTCTCTTTCTTTCCCTCCTTTTCCAATTCCTTTCCAGACGAGGAAGATAGAAATGATTCCAATATATATATATATATATATATATATATTATAAAACAATGAGTGAGAGAGATTTTTTTTCTTTCCCTTTCCTTCTTTTTCTAGTTCCTTTCAAGAGGAGGATGATAGACATTATTTCAATATTATTTATATAAATAAAACAATGAGTGAGGGATCATTCTAAAACATAATTAGCAGCCACAAGAGACCTGATGTATAGAACTTACAGGAAAAATTGCCCTTGATATTTGCCTTAAAAGGGTGGGGGGCAAATAGGTAATTTGCCTAAACCCTGTGCAATCTTAATCATTTTCTGCTCTTTCCATCTCTTGCACCATGAAGTAGGAAAATTGGCTTTGATTTAATAAGCTTTCAAAAGGATTCAATACTATTAAAAAAACTTTCCAATGTTTCATGAAAAATGCAAAAAAAAAAAATATGAACGCTAACTTTGGCCAGTGTTTGTGAGTAAGTGGCTACTAAGAACAAAATGATATGTAAAAAGTGTTTAATTTGAAAGATAAATTATGGTTGAACAGACATGTAGCGCAAATTAAAGTATTTGTTTACTTTATTTTTTTATCAGAACTTTTACAATTGCCTCCATCCTTAAGGGGTTAATTGAGGGCTTCTGTAGATAAATACATTGGAAAGTTTGCCTAACAGCATTGAGTCATTTGGAAGCTTATTAAATCAAGGCCATATTGTTCATTAGGCTAAAATGTTTTTCCTTGACCAATAGGTGAGACAATTCTTCCTAATAAAGATAACCAAAGACCAAAATATAATGTTAAGGGTTTTACAATCTAATATTGCTTATATTGCCCTCCAAATACAATTCCAGTGTAAGGATACATTCCCTTATGCTGTGCGATCACATAGTGCTCCAATCCCCCTCCCCCAAGTTGACTCCAAACCCTTTTTTAACCCTTTGGCTTCTTTGCTGGCTTTTCCTAATCTGTACACTCTAACTCCACCCCTTTTTTTTACACCGACTGCGTGCGGATATCATGACATCATCAACACAGAATTGTATAATTGTCGATATGTTTTGGGGTATGGCTACCAAGTCTACTCCCCAAATCTATAAATACTTGGATTTTGCATTTGTTCAGTGCTCTGTTGTGGTTTCCTTGTGTTCCTTGTTCCTGGGCTTGTTTTAACATTTTCTTTTGAAATGAACATTTGGATAGTAAATTAGACAGTAGAACTGCAATTGGATTATTCCATTAATTTAGTTAATATTCCACTATACTTGGATTTATGCATCAATGCTGTATTAATTTAAATAATGATCTAATGAATAAACCCCAAAAAGACACAAATTGTAATGTATACTATCCATCCTTCATAAAATAATGTATATTTATTTTTCTGCACTGTTTTTTTTTTTTTTTTTTAAGATAAGTCATGCATCAAGTGAGGATCTACTTAGCGACATGGTAAAATTTTCAACTTTTTTGCGGACTGTTCCAAGTGATATACATAAGATGGAAGCAATTGCTAAACTGATCAAAGCATTGGATTGGAACTGGATTGGAGTCATTTCAAGTAATAGTGTCCATGGGGAGTCTGCGTTACATTTCCTGAACACTTTTCTTGAACAGCAAAGGATATGTGTGAATTTTTCTAAATCCTTGCCTTTGTATGTTGATGATCCTTCACTGGATGAAAAACTTAATGATATTATTGATACCATTAACCGTTCTACTGCAAATGTAGTGGTTGTTTTTGCAAAAGTACCGATTGTCAAAAAACTTTTTGAAAAAGCTATCAGTAGGAATATAAACAGGACCTGGATTTCAGGTGACAGCAGGATTTATTCCAAAGAAATTTCAAATATTAAAAACATTGAGAAAGTTGGTACAATTTTAGGATTCAGTATAAAGGTCGGTGCCATTCCAGGATTTAATGAATATTTGGAAAACCTACAGCCACCAGAATATGGAACAATAAATAACTTTCTTAAAGAGTATAAGGAATTACGATTTGGATGTTCTGACCAGTACAGAAAATATATTGAATGCATTAATTCATCTTCAACAAACTGTGGATACAATGATTCTGTGCTGCAGAAATCCCCTTTAGCATGCAGATTGGACAATGTATCTACTGCCAATGATGACTATTTATCGAAGAATTTTGATTGCAATTTAGCATATACCACAGCTCTGGCTGTAACGGCTGCAGCTCAAGCTCTAAAACATATTGTGTGCAAAAATATAACTTGTGAAAAGGATATGATCGTGTCACCACGTCAGGTAAGGCAAAACATTTTGAAGAACAATTAACTGCTATAAAGCAACTTTAGCTAATTAAGTGTGTTTTTTTGTGTTTAGATCATGCATAGCTGCTCAATTCTCTGCCATTCAGGAGTTAAATATGTTTGTTTATGCAGTCCTAGCCATACCTACTGTTGAAGACTCACACAGCCTCCCTACAGACATCCTTAAAAAAAATAAAAATAAAATAGTCTAAATTATTTTAGCTTTCTTGTTGTATAGTGTGCTATCTTCTCCTGCTTGGTTAATTGACTGCTCAAGCCTGTACCAGCCACCTGTGTGTAGTTAAAGTACCATTAACAGAACACGAAAAAATAACTTTGAAAAGAAACACAGTATGCTGTAAAAAAAATACAAAAAAAAACTATATTTCTTCATGGAGGCTGTGTGAGGTGTAGCTAGGAGTACATAAATTAACAGGGTCATATTGGAAAATTTCTCTAAGTCAATTATGCTTCCAATTCAGCTACTTTGGCCCTAAAACCAAAATTTAATGAATAAACGTGTAGATGATTTAACCCTGAAAATGCAGAGAACTGAGCTATAAGACTGCAGAGGTATGATCTAATCACTGTTGCATTACGCTTAGAGTTATTTATTATTATTAGCAGATAATTAATAATAGTAGTTGTAAACAAAAGCTTACTGCAAGCCATGTAATTTTAACAGAGGTGAATATTATGTTAAAGGGACATTGTAGGCACTTAAACAACTTCACCTAATTAAATTTATTATAGCATCTTGAGTCCTGCCCCCCCATCCTATCCCCAAAACCCAATATTAAACCAATTAGAAGGTTTGGAAGCATGGTTTCAAGTCATGCCAATAGGCTCTCTGGGTATGAGAACTGGGACTCTTACTTCCTGGTTCTCATACTGTAACATACTGTGACGTGCTGTCACGGTCGGCCATAGAGAATTGTTGAGTACAATGATTCTCTGTGGAGGAATTGTAGGTACATCACGGTGCTGGTGTTCCCTAATGCTCCTCTATGAGGAGCATTGGATTGGTCCTTCATCCTGGAGAATGTTTACATAGGCAATATTAGTCAGAATTACCAGAAACAATTAGAAACAATAAGGATTACTATGACATGACTCAAGAAAGGGTTATTAAGAAGAGCTATCTCTCACTCTAAGACATTCTGCCAGGTATTCACTAAAATAAAGATGTTGGGAACTCAAAGTGAATTTTAAATATAAGTCCCAAATAGCTGAGCTGGAATCATAGCTGTCTTGGTGGATTTTTTTGAGTTAAGAATTTAGCCTTAAATTTGAAATTCACTTTGAATTCCCACAATTCTCTCTGTAAAGTATTGACAGAGGTCAGGGAAAAATATGTCAGATAGAGCATGTCTAGCACTGTTATTTTTAAAGTAAAACATATCTCCCTGACAGACAATAAAAAAGACAGCTTAAAAAGTTTGTTGTTACTTTTGTTTTCACAATTTCGCAGTATATACATACTTTTTAATTTAGGCACATACACATTCTCTGATATGTTACATATATAGTTGCATAGATACAGTTATATAGGCTGGAAAAAGACCTGTGTCCAGTTCAGCCTTTCTCACATCTACTTTTGCTGTGATCCAAAAGAAGGAAAAAAAACCCCAGTATAAAGTACTTTCCAATTTTACAACAAACTAGAGGAAAATTCCTTCTTAACCCCAGAATAGCAGTCAGATTTTTTCCTTGGAAGAAGCTGTTACCCACATATTAAAAAAATATATGATTATAATTATATCAATATACATATCTGCTCTTACAGTGAAAGGCCCTTGCCTTTGCCTTATACTAAATTTCCTTTCTTCCAGTCTAGATGGGCGACCTCGTGTCCTACGTATAGTCTTGTTTATGAACCAAAAGATGGTTTGTATTGGCCCTGAATATAGTTGTATAATTCTACAATAGCCTCTCTGGGCACTGTTTTTCTATTCTAAACAAATTAAAAAATGTTAAGCGTTCTTCATAACTAAAATCTTCCATTCCTCTTATTAGTTTTGTATGCCAGCACTGCACTTTTTCTAGTGCTATTATATCCTTTTTTTAGACCAAATGACCAAAATTGCATGGGATTTTTAATGTGTGTCTTGATTTATAAAGAGGTATTGTTCTTTTTTTCATCTCAATAATTAATGTCCTTTTTATGGATTCAAATATCTTACTGGCCTGAGCAACAGCTGATTGACATTGCACATTGTTGCCTAGTTTACTGTCTATAAGAATTCCTAAATCCTTCTCATGTGTTGCTATCCCTAATTCACTACCATTTAGGGTTTACGTTGCTTGTGCATTCTTCACACAGAAATGCATTACTTTGCTTTTATCAAAATTAAAATGAATCTGCCGTGTGAATGCCCAGTTGCCTAATCTATCTAAATCCCTCTGCAGCAAATAATAACCTGCTCACATTGTATTATTTTACAGAGCTTTGTGTAATTGGCAAAACACTGAAACATGACTTTCAATGCCTATTTCAAGATAATTTTTTTAAATATGTTGAATGGAAGTGATCCCAGAATAGACCCATGGAGGATACAACTTACCATGTTTGTCCAGTTTTAAAATTTACTATTATTATTATTATTATTATTATTGCCATTTATATAGCGCCAACAGATTCCGTAGCGCTTTACAATATTTTGAGAGGGGGGGATGTAACAATAAATAAGACAATTACAAGAAAACTTACAGGAATAATAGGTTGAAGAGGACCCTGCTCAAATGAGCTTACAGTCTATAGGAGGTGGGGTATTAGAAACATTAGGATAGGAAATATCAAGTAGGAGTGAAGCAGAGCTGGAGGAGAGAGCAAAGCACTATCCCATAGGGACAGGTATGTAAGGGAGAGATTACTCTGGGAGGCCATACGCTTTCCTGAAGAGATGGGATTTAAGGCCCTTCTTAAATGATTGAAGACTAGGGGAGAGTCTGATGGCAGTAGGCAAGTTATTCCATAGGAGAGGAGCCGCCCGTGAGAAGTCCTGCAAGCGTGAGTTGGCCGTACGGGTGCGAGCAGCGGTCAGGAGGTGGTCGCGGGCAGAGCGGAGGGTCCGAGGAGGGGCATACCTCTGGATCAGTGAAGAGATATAAGAGGGGCTGGAATTGTTCAGTGCTTTAAATGTATGGGTTAGCACTTTGAATTGACTCCTATAGGATACAGGGAGCCAATGTAAGGACTGGCAGAGGGGCGAGGTGTGAGAGGACCGACTGGATAGGAAAATCAGTCTAGCTGCAGCATTCATTACAGACTGTAGCGGGGCAGTACGGCTTTTGGGGAGACCAATCAGGAGAGGGTTACAGTAATCCATGCGGGAAATTACTAGAGCATGGACAAGCTCCTTGGTAGCATCTTGCGTAAGAAAGGGGCGGATGCGGGCTATGTTTTTGAGTTGGAACCTACAGGACTTGGCAACAAACTGGATGTGAGACTCAAAGGTGAGACCAGAGTCAAGTATGACTTTAACAACTATTAATTAACTTTTTGTATTCTATCTTTAAGTCAATGTTCTACCCCAAAACAAGAAATTTCATCTAGACTCCTAAGTTGTTTTAGTTTGAACACTATACTATCATGTGGAACTGAATCAAATACCTTGCAAAATCCAAGTAGATCACATCTACTGCAACAGCCTGATCTATATTTCTACGTAGAATGCAATTAAGTTTGTTTGACATCCTTGTTTTATGAATCTATGTTTCATGAAACCATGCTGATTTCTGCTAATACTAACCCATTATCCAACCTTCAAATACTTTATAAGTCACAGAAGTCAAGCTCACAGGTCTATAATTTCCAGGAAAAAAGTTGAACCTTTTTGAATATAGAAACCACATCTGCCTTCCTTCAATCTTCTGGTACAATTCCTGAATGAAAAGAATCCTGAAAGAATTAAAAAGAGAGGTTAGCCTTTCCCCCCGTGCCCCAATCCTTATGTGCTCATGGGTGAATACTATCAGGCCCTGTAAATTTGTTTCTATTAACTTTCTTTAGTTGCACCTTGTCTTGAGTCATCCAATAACTATTTCTTAGCAAGTTTTTTCTTTCTTTTTTGGCTTACCTTACCACTAAGCCACATTGGTTTCAATTTGTTCCTTTTACATTTTCTACCCAATGGCATATACTGATAATTGTTCATTTCTAATATTTGTTTGAATTATTTTTTTTTTTACAATGTTTGTAAGTGCATCAGTAGGGGCAATAAGATAGGCAGAGAAGACAGACCAAATGGGGACAGGACTAGGACAAAGGGGATCAGACACGATGCTAGGAAGGGATAGTAGAAGGTCCAGGAGCCTAAATTAACACAGCCAAAATCAGCATAGATAGAGCTACAGAGCACACAGATTTATATTGTTGAAGAGCCGGACAATGGGTGGCTGAACCCACAAATACTATTTTGCAATGTTAAGACTGTACTAGAGAGCTAAAGTTACTTATTTCACAAAAATAATTCTAAACGGCCAGCAAACTGCTTCAAGTGACGCATTGAAAGAAGGTTAAGAATGTGTCAGTAGTGTAGGAATTAACAAGAGGACAGTTGAATCCCACACGACAATGTTGGAATGACTTCAGAAGAACCATTTAAACAAAATGGAAAAGTGAGCCTGCATATGAAAGCAACGAGAAGAGGAGCACCAGTAGAAATAATGTTTCACACTTAAGCTGAGATTATTTACTGACAGAGGATCATGCAAGCTTTGGAAGAGCTTCCTGGTGTCATGGATACGAGTACAACCCATAGAAGCAGTAAGTTCACTATAAAACATCACTTACATTAAATCTTTCTCATTTCAAGCTGTCCTTCACTTTTACACTTAGAATGTTCTCTCTTTCTGCTCCCAAACCTTCAAATCTTTTCTTCTTTGTTGCATAAAACCACTAAGGATGTCGTCATATGTGTTAGGACAAGGAAAATGTACTCACGATTACCATAACTGGTAGAATGTGCAATTTAGTTGCATGTCATACACACACTATATAGGACAGAAAAAGCAAAAGAAGGCAAAAAAAATAAGCTTTTGTCAAGGTTCCAAAGCTCCAAATGTAAAGGCAAGCCTAAATTAGGAGCCATATATTGCCATAAGTAACTATTTACGAATACACTTATATATAAATAAGTATAAATTCCATTCTCAAGATTGACGTAACTAGAAGTGAGATGTCTGTAAAAAGTGACATTCTCAGGATACACATATAAACATTCTGTTGCTTTGAAAATATATAGAGCAGATCATAAAATAAATACCGGTAATAATTGCCAACCAAAGCACTCTCACAGCAGGGTGCAAAAATATCCATCCTTTAATGTTCAGCTTTCCTTGAAAAAAATATGGTATATGTAAAGTAAAATAAAAATTACAAACTAGGCAGATACAGAAGATACACTAGCACCTAATGACTAATAGGGAAAAACAGGAAAGACTACATACCAAACCCGAATATCACATCTCCCTGGATACTTCATCAGCACCTATATATCACCAACTCAAAATTTGAGCGTAAATACATTCAAACACACACAAAACATAATTAAAGAACAAATTAACCTTGTGTTAAGGGTTTAATACAGTTGCATTCAGCATCGATTAAAAAGAATGTTACAAAGGAAAACATTACCAAATTCACATTGATTCCTAAAATTGGAATGTCTCTTTGTTGCCATGATTGACGGTCAGGGCCGGCCCAAGACATTGTGCTGCCTGGGTCAAAGGATGAAATGTTGCCCCCCCCCCCCCCACACCACCCTTGCACACATCCAGGAAATGCAGTGTGTATTGTATGCAGTGTGTATAGGGAATGCAGATAACAGGATAACGAGTGTGTGTGTGTAGTGAATGCAGTGTTTAGTGGATGCAGTGTATGTCTGAGTGCAGTGTAGTGGGTGCAGTGTCATTTTTTGTGCAGTGGATGCAGTATAGTGTGTGCAGTGTCTGTGTAGTGAGTGCATTGTCTGTGATAGTGTAGTGGGTGCATTGTCTGTGTAGTTCATGCAGTGTAGTGTGTGCAGTGTAGTGCAAAGAGTGTGTGTAGTGTAGTAGATGCAGTGTATGTGTGTAGTGTATATATTGTGTATAGTGAATGTAGTGTGTGTAGTGGATGCAATGCATGTGTGTAGTGTTTGTAGTGGATGCAGTTTTTTGTCTTCGTGTAGTGTATGTAGTGTGTGTAGTGGATGCAGGTTTTTTTAAATGTAGTTCCCTCTCCCTGCCTCGTACCTGTGGTCAGGGAGGGGGCCACTAGTTTCCATGGTGGTCCAGTGGCCCATTTTGCTGTGTCCTGTGGAGAGGGGGCCCAGAAGTATGATCTTTCCCTCCTGCAGCTTCATGTCGCCTCCTCTCACGAGCCGAGTGAGCAGCATGTTGCCATGGCAACCTGCAGAAACTATCTTGCGGTTTGTGAGAGGAGCAGATATGAAGCTGCAGGAGGGGAATGTTAGACTTCTGGGCCCCCTCTCCACAGGACAATGTAGCAGGGGCCCATAACTGCACATATATATAGCCGTAATCATTATATATATATATACATACCTAGGCAGCCCAGGCCCCACAGCAGGCACACTACAGTGTACAGAGGTGGCACAATGACGTAATTGTAAAAGTGCCACCTGGAGCCATACCTGCAAAAAAGCAACATGTATGGAATAAATGATTTATCGACATTGCCAGCAAAGGGATTATTTATCTAATAACATTTTATTATTGTAAATCACGATATGTTGGTAGAACAAAGTGAAAATTAAAAACGAGAATTGCTGAGCACACTTATAGCATTTAAAGTAATGTCAACAAAACACCAGTTTCAAGGCAAAGAATATGTAGATGGAGATTTATCTAATTTTGTTGTGCAAGGTATTGAAAAATGTAGACTTGGACTCAGATCTTCCCCTTATAGAGCAGAGGAATTTAGATTGGATTTGTGTCCATCAATTAGGTTGAATTTATAAAATAAAATAAAGTGAATTTATATAATTTGTGATTATATAAATGTGGAGATCTATTTGGATTTGGTGTATTTCTAGTACATGGATTTTGATTTTAAATGTATTACATTGGTTGATTTTCAATTTTCACATAAGTAATCTTAATACTAGAAATTTAACCAGTTTACCATAAAAAAAGTGCATTATAATGATAAAGTAAAGGCAGTTCGTCCAAAACATTTACACATTTAGGACATAATATATTAAGGTATTATTGATTAGAATAGTTATATTTGAAATATTGTCCATGCAATTGGGATCTGGGCGCTTGGGTGCTTCTTATAGAGAAACAATTAATCCTAGACAGTTTGTGTCATCATATCATTGTTTTAAAGCAAGGGTGTCCACATGGTAGATCCCCAGATGTTTTAAAACTACAGCTTACATGATCCTTTGTCATTCTAAGGGAATTCTAAAGGCTTGCAAAGCATCAGGGGAATTGTAGTACTACAACATCTAAGGATCTACCTTTTGTGCACCACTATTTTGAAGGGTCAGTCTAAAGACCAGAACCACTACTGCACCAATTTTAATCAATACTTTGAATTAATTTGGGTAATTGTTGCAGATTTGTTTGGGTCGACCATATTCCAAACACATTTAGCTTTTGTAAATATGAATATAAGAATTGCCAATGATTTGAATTTAAACAAGATGTTATTAAGACAAATCAATATGGACACGTCTGAATACTCATTGTAATATTATAAACTTATAAAGGTTTAGCGATCTCTTCTTCCCTCCCGGGCACCCACGGTGCTCTAATTTGAACTTATAAATTATGGAACATATTATACCCATGACATCTTCTGTTGTTGATTACTGTAGGTTGATTTTGTTGTTATGTAAGTCTATGGCACTGTGAAATAGAATGTAAAGTTACTGACTAAAACTTTCTTCGGCTACATGAGATTGAAGGGAAATTGGAAGTACTACACATATTAATGTGAATGAAATGAAAATAAATTCAGAGTTCTTCCTCTCGCTCTTCTTAAGAATTGCCAATATGTGTATGTATGTATGTATGTATGTTATACTTTGTCTTTTATCAGGACTTTCAAGAAACTTTTCCCACATTGATATTTCTGATTGTATTTGTTATATATTTAAAATTAATAAAAAAATATTTAAGAAAGAAAAAAATTGCCAATGATGTTGGAATTTGGTCATTTTTACCCGATTTTGTCTATCTGGACAAAATACCATGTTCACTGATGAATGCCGACATTATTGAGATTGTTATATAAACACAAAATATAAATAAGCTAAACTCATCACATGTTTTTTGGGACTACTTTATGTAAACTTATGTTCTTTAGCGAGCAAAAAGAGGAATTAAAACAGTAGTTCGCAACATTTGCACAGACCCAAAGGCTTAATAACAAAATGTACTAAACAAGAGCAAAAGAGAAATAACAGCCTCTAGCATGGAGGTTCATGTCTCTGCCACACTTTGAGACTTGGCAAGTTAACACTCCAAATGCTTTGATGAGCATTTTCATCTCTAGATGGGAGATGTTGGTCAAACCATTGTCAATGAATACATTTTCCCAGATGACAGGCACCTAAACATGGATTTAATACCAGAATCCAGAATACAGAATCAAAGGGCAATATTTCTTAGTTGGATCTTTTGAAAAAGAGGCCTGATAAGTATAAAATACTTTATACTTTAAATATATTAAATATATTAAATATATTTCATGCAGTAAACAGGAAATACAGTGAGTGAGTGGAGCTGCTCAATTGCTCATGCTGTCAGGGAACTTAATTTAAAGCATTGTTACGTGGCTTTGCAATATAAGGCATATAATTAAGTATCAATATGTATGTTTAGCAAGCTCAGTAGACATTTTAAACGTTAAGATACTGATATATCAATCTATAATGTATAGATTAGGGCTATAAGGATAGAAGTTAAGCAATAATAGTGTAGTAATATCTCCTTTTCTTTTTGTTTCCCCAATAGAAAAATCTCAACACAAACTATTTCCATCCATGATATATAGATCAGAAAATTGTAGCAGTAGCCAGTACAGTTCAGCTGGTGCTCACTCACTGATACTGACATGGTCTTCCTGTCCTTCCACAAGCATGGCCTGGCAGGAAGAACAGAGAACTACAAGAGAGATGCTGTAACATCAACAAATTGCTCAAGGATGGCTGCAAAGTTATGAGGCAAGTACTGAATGGATGCAGCTATAGCTTAGAGCAGTTTTGAGTCAAGAATGGATAATGATACCAAGCCATGTGATGTCTCTTATCTCTCCTTACCACTCTGTGCCTATGGAGTCAAGTTCAGCCTACATCAAGCAGCTCCTTCCAGCAGATATGTAATTAGCCACCACAGTCTACATATGGCAGATACCAAGGCAACAAAAGCCTCAAACTGTAGCATATGTTTCCTCTCTTGCCCATACTCCTACAGTGCCTTCATCTGTGGCAGAGGGTGAATGAAGCATAGACCTGATAGGAGGAGATGGTGACAATGTTATCTTATCTTCAACCACATCTCATTCATATCTCAACTCTCTCATGAACATAATGAACATGAACTAAATCACCACATCATCAGATAAAACAGGAGAAAGGAAGTGATATCAATGACTGGCTCACCAACAAAACAACAATGCTGGGACATATTAATTTCACCATGATGGATTATCTGCTAAAGTTCTAGAATGGAATATATGAACAGTGGTGGTTCTAGACTTTGTGATGCCTTAGGCAAAACTCAACATTCTTTCACCCAAAGTGAAAACATATTGTAGTTGCATTGTGTGTATATAAGGAGCTGCAGTTATATTGAAGGGCGGCATGCAGTGCTGGATACAGAGAGAAAGTCTCTGTATTCATCATTCAGAGGCTTGCAGTGTTGCGGCTCCCTGTGCCGCTGTGTTGTCAGCTATCTGATTGTAGTTATGGCATAATTTATTTGCAATAAACAAATTCAATTTTCAATTATGCTAATCATTTATACATGATTGCAGGGTATGGCATAACCTGATAGTCATGTATACATAAATGCTGGTGTGAAGGGTTTATTGGAAACAAAAATGAAAAAAATAATTTACCAAATAACAAAGTTACAGACAAGAAAACAGTGTCATAGGCATTTCCCTCACATATTCTATAATCATTTTACATATTTTATCCTATATAACAGTGATTCCCACACTTTTATATTCAAGGCTCCTTTAATATTTCAATATTTTTCAAAGGCAACCCAAGTCAAAACAAGGTTCTAAGTTGTATATCTTTATAGTGCTGCGGCATATACAGGTGCTATAATATAATGTATAGTGTTGGTGTTTGATTGAAGGGGTACTTGTATATAATTTTAGTGTTTTAAAACAGGGGTGTGTTTGCATGTAATGCTTGCATTTGACCGCAGGTGTGCTTAAATGTAATGTTCGCTTTTAAATGCTGATGTACATTTGTGTGTAGTATTGGTGTTTGAGTGAAGGGGTGTGTTTGTATATAATTTGGGAGTTTGATGGCAGGGGTGTGTTTGTATGTAATATTAGAGTGTTAGATTTCAGGAGTGTGTTTGTATGTTGTGCTGGTGTTTGATTGCTTGGATGTATGCACATACACTGCCACATACATGCTTGCACAGATATACATAGACATTAACACACAGAAACATATAAATACACTGACACATACACACAAATTCATATTGACACTGACACACACACACATAGATACACACACACACCTTGACATACGCATACACCAACATACACACACATACAAAGGCACACCCTGACACACAGATACATATACACAGATGCACATCCTGACAAACAGATACACACACTGACACACAGATACATATACACAGATGCACATCCTGACACACAGATGTGTGCGCACACACACTGGCACATAGATACATACGCTGACATATATACACAAAAACACACTTGCACACACCCTGACAAACAGATACACACATTAACATATACACACAGATTATATACACACACAAACAGATGCGCACACACACAGGTGCATACCTTGAGACACACACACACACACACAATCTGACATACATTTAAGCACAAATATGTGATATTGTTTTATATCTACATCCATCCTCCTGTTAGCTTACCTTGTGTGTCCAGGAGGGTGGCTTGCTTGTAGTTCTGTTCCTGCTGCTGGCTGGTGAAAGTGAGACGTCTGGAGCAGCTCTTCTTGCTCCTTCTCATCTCCCATTCCGACATGCTGCCTGTCAGGATTGCAAGTTGATCAGGCACATAGAACTGTATCACACCTAGGACTAACAGGTAACGTTTTACCGGGCCTTAGAATGGCTGGACTTAACGTACCAGAGAATAGTCAGAATACTTGCCGAGGTTGGGGACACAGAATGAGACACTACGATGAGGGAAAGCCAATAGTTAGGGATACCAGAAAACAGGGAAGTCAAATGAAGCCAAAGTCAGTAACCAGAAATAAACTCCTGGACAACCACTAGGGAAACCATGACAGGACAATGAGGAAAAGTAGAAATGTGTTTAAATAAGCCTTTTACACTTCTGATTGAAATCAGCCTTTGACCCCAGAATGTGCCCGCGTGATGTCACACACATGCCAATGCCATTATTACGGTGGGCGGATGTGGGGCTATAATCTGGCGTGGATCCGCAGAGGCCAGAGTCCATCAACATGTTGCAGGAATCAGGTACACTGACGCATAGCCGCTAAGCGGAGATACTTTAAGGTGAGGCTGAATATGTTACATTATCCCCCACCTGAAGACCGCCCACCAGGCAGGCAGGACCCAGCTTGAGGGGAAACTTGGAGTGGAAATAACGAATCTTGCGACCAGCATGAATATCGGAGGCCGGAACCCAAGAACGTTCGGCAGGCCCATATCCCTTCCAATCAACCAAATACTGTAATGAACCACGAGAGAACCTGGAATCAATTATGGAAGGGACTTTATACTCCTCCTGTCCAGAAACAACCAACGGGGGTGATAGAACAGTTGGGACAGTATACCTGTTGCAAATAAGTGGTTTGAGCAAAGAAACATGAAATGTATTAGGAATACGTAAGGAGGCCGGGAGAGCCAAAGAATAAGAAACAGGATTAATTCTACGAAGGATACAAAATGGACCAAGGAATCTGGGAGCAAACTTCATGTTAGGAACATTAATTTTGATGTTGCGCGATGATAAACACACCCTCTCACCCACTTGGAAAACAGGGTTGGCACCCCGCCGTTTATCAGCATGGAATTTGAAACGATCAGCCGCAGTACTTTGAATGGAGTGAACTTTTGTCCAAGTATCACAAATTGAGGCAAGGTGATCATCCAAAGCAAGGATAGCTGTGTCAGAGAAAACAGCTGGCAGAACAGTAGGATGACGTACATTATTAACAAAGAAAGGACTACCAAAAGAGTCATGGGTAGCATTGTTCCTAGCAAACTCGGACCAGGGAAGTAATTCAGGCCAATTATCCTGAGTGCTATTAACATAACAACGCAAATATAATTCCAATGACTGGTTAGCCCTCTCATCCGTGCCATTGGTTTGGGGATGGTAAGAGGAAGAAAAAGACAATTCAATGCCCAACTGTTTATGGAAAGCCGTCCAAAACTGGGACAAAATCTGAGAACCTCTGTCAGATACAATATTGTGAGGAATGCCATGAAGTCAGACAATTTCACGTATAAAAATGAGAACCAGGTCTTGAGAGGATGGCAATTTCTTGAGCGGAACATAATGAGCTGTCTTGGAAAAGCGGTCAACCACCATAAGGATGGTAGTATAGCCATTAGAACTAGGAAGTTCTACAATAAAATCCATGGAAAAATGGGACCATGGCACACTAGGAACGGGGAGTGGATGCAATAATCCACATGGAAGCTTATGAGGAACCTTAGAAGCTGCACAGACAGGCCTGCACATATTCTTTAACATCTTTCCTGAGAGAATCCTACCAAAATGATATCACGATCAAGAATATGGATTTATTAATGCCTGGATGTCCAGCAGTTACGTTGTTGTGGAACACCCTCATGACATTTTCCCTTTCACCTAATGGAACAAATAATTTATCTAGTGGTTTATTGCATGGCACCTGAGAATGAGTCTCCATGATAGCTCCAAGCCTAGGAGATGACCAGGAAAGGACAGTGGAAGCGATGATACACTGAGGTGGTATAATAGAGGATATCTCTTGGCCCTGTAACTGATTCAGTACCAAACTGTCAAGATAAGGTGTCTGCCTTCACGTTTTTGGAAACAGGTCTGTAGGTAATCTGAAAGTTAAAGCGAGAACGGAACAAAAACCATCTAGCTTGTCTGGAAGATAGTCGTTTTGCATCCCCTGTATAAGCCAAATTCTTGTGGTCGGTAATGATCAAAAGGGGGTCCTTGGAACCCTCTAAAAGATTTTGCCACTTTTTAAGCGCTAGTCTAATGGCTAATAATTCTCTGTTGCCAATTATTAATTATGCTCAGCGGGAGATAACTTCCTAGAGCAGTACCCACATGGATACAAAGGGGTGTCCTGACTCTCCATCTGAGAAAGAACAGCCCCTACCCCAGTTTCGGAGGCATTAACCTCCATTATGAAGGGTTTGCTGGTGTCAGGATGTCTCAATATGTCAGCAGAAGCAAACCTTTGTTTAAGAAGTTCAAAAGCCTCTCTAGCTTCCTTAGACCATATCGTACTGCTAGCTCCCTTGCGTGTCATATTGGTGATGGGGGCTATCACAGAAGAGAACCTTCTTCTGTAATAATTGGCATTCAATAAATCTTTGAATGGCTTTTAGTCCATTCGGCAATTGCCAATGTAGAACAGCCTCTAATTTATGAGGATCCATCTGAAAACCGGGGGAAAAAAGGTTATACCCCAAAAACTGTAGTTCATTCTGATCAAATATAAATCCACCAGTTTGCAATAAAGTTGATTATTAAGTAAAGTTTGCAATACTTGACATGTTTGTAGTAAGTCTGAAGGTCAGGGGAATAAATAAGGATATCATCTAGAAAACTAGGACAAATTAATAAATATAGTCCCTAAGTACATCATTAATAAAGTCCTAGAACACGGCCGGAGCATTGCACAATCCGAAGGGCATCACCAAGTACTCATAGTGCCCACTCCTAGTGTTAAAAGCCATTTTCCACTCATGATTCCTCTTAATCCTTAACAAATTGTACACACTCCTGAGGTCTAGTTTAGTGAAGACTTTAGCACCCTGGAGTCTGTCAAACAATTCTGAAATGAGCGAAATAGGATAGGCATTTTTAATGGTGATTTTGTTTAATGCCCTGCAGTCAATACATGGACGTAATTCACCATCTTTTATAGACACAAAAAGGAACCCTGCACCAGCAGGTGAAGATGATTTACGTATGTGGCCCTTACTTAGGGAGTCTTTGATATATTCTTCCATTATTTTACTCTCCTGTGGAGATAGAGCATATACTGCTCCCTTGGGTGGCATAGCGCCGGGTAGCAATCATATGATCTGTGAGGAGGTAAAATATTGGTCTGACTCTTACTGAATATCTCCTTAACCTCACAGTATTGTATGGGAACTATGGAGGTCTGAGGAGTAGTAGTGGGTAATGTAATAATGCCCACTCTTTTCGTAATCCGCACCACACATCTCTCTGTACATTATTTACCCCATTCCAGTATTTCTCCCTTTGGCAAGTCAACATGAGGATTATGCTTAGCGAGCCAAGGAAATCCAAATATGATGGGAAGAGAAGGAGAAGCAATTATCTGGAATGTAATGTCTTCCTTGCGTAGCGCTCCAATAGAATTGTTAATAGGCAAGGTTTTCATGGGTAATCAAGGGTTGAGAGAGAGGTTTCCCATCGATAGCACCAACAGTGAGAGGTGATGATCTCTCCTTGAACGGTATTAACTGTTTTTTTCAACAAAATGTATGTCAATGAAGTTTCATCAGGGGTTTCCATGAAAAGTTATTTTTGTTACACAGGACCATAATATCAAGGAAAAAACTATTTTGAATGTTACCAAAAAAGACATATCCATTACATCGAAGACCTGTCCCCTTAAGGTTCTTAGGTACGGACATTTTCCAGATGTATGGGACAAGCACTCCTCATATGTCATTTTATACCGCAATATAGGCATAGACCTTCTTTTCTCTTATATTGTCTTTCTATCTCTGACAGTCTAGTGCTCCCCAACTGCATAGGTTCGTGTTCTACTGTGTAGGGAGGTCAGGGACAACAGGTCTCGAGGTGCCAATGACATAGTCATTCGTCTAGTTCTGTTTCTATTAATTTCTCTGATTATTAATCCGTTATCAATCTGCATAACAAATGTGATAAACTCATTAATTTTTTAAGGTAGATCTTTGGCAGCAATCTCATCCAGAATTGCCTCAGATAATCCTTTTTTAAATGCAGAGATTAACCCGCTATTAGTCCAGTCTACCTCAGAAGCCAAGGTGCAAATTCTATGGCATAGTCTGAGAGAGACCAGTTCCCTTGTTTAATATGCATTAGGGCAGTGGAGGTGTCATGATAATTTGAATTCTGCAAGGAATTCCTGGTAATTGTGTGCAATGCTCCTATTATTCTCCCATAACGGATTGGCCCAAGCTAAGGCTTTACCCTTAAGTTGGTTCATTAGGTAACCATTAGGTACCCTATCCGAGGCATAAGATACGGGTGAAGCCTCAAAGTGATATTCAGTTTGATTCAGGAATCCCCTGCATTCTTGAATATTACCATCAAAATGTGGTGGAGGCGATAGGGAGATAGTAGGAGTCTTACACTTCTGATTGGCCGAAATCGGCCTTTGACCCCAGAACGTGCGCGTGTCTCTCACATGACATCACATGCACGCTGACGTTGTTATTACCATGGGCGGACGTGGGGGGGTATAATTTGGCGTGGATTTGCAGCGGCCGGCGTCAATAAACATGTTGCAGGATTCAGGTACACTGGCGCATGGGAGATACTGTCAGGTGAGGCTGAATATGTTACACTGCTTCTGCAGCATACTCCTCTCCCTCCCATCATAGGCATGCGCACAAGGTGTGCCGGGTGTGTGGTGTGCCTCCATGGGCTGGTGTGGGAGATCAAAGATCTCCCTCACCGGCCCACAGGAAGGAAGGGAGGCAGGAGAGGACCCGGGGATCTCTTTCCAGCAGCTTCACGGGGTTCCTCTCGCGAGGTCGGAACGTTATCCTGTCTCAGATACCAGATGTCCACTCCCCATCTGTCAAGTAGAAAATAAATCCCAGGCCTCCCAAATCATATGATATGGAAACATTTATTTTATCCAGGTTGATCCTAATTTATCAACATTTCAATAATTTTACACATTGTGTATACTGTTTTTTATTTATTTTTTACAATGTATTAAAGTTTCTATGTTGGATTTATTATAGGGCTTTATAATGATATGTGACTTTGTAAAGGTAAAGCATTACTGAGTACTCTATATAGTTGTTTAGGTTTTACTCTTACACAGAGAACAATGCTTATGGACTTCGGGATAAAGAATGCACAAGCAACTTATACCCTGAATGGTAGTGAATTAGGGATAACAACAGATGAGACGGATTTGGAAATTGTTATAGACAACAATGTGCAATGTCAATCAGCAGTGGCTAAGGCCAGTAAGGTATTGTCATGTATAAATAGGGACATTAATTCTGAAGATATAATTTTGCCTCTTTATAATTCACTGCTAAGACCACACCTTGAATATGCTGTGCAATTTTGTTCTTAAGAAGGATATTATGGCACTAGAAAAAGGGCAGAGGCAGGCTACACAATTATTAAATGTGTGGAACATGTGACAAACTACACTTCGCCACTGGTTTTTGGAGGGGCCTGCTTGGGACTATGGACCCTGTGATAACCCATGTTCAAAAGTATTTTTTCTGCCCCTTGGACTTCTAACTGGAAAAGATTCAAACATGTGGCTGCGACCATCTTAAATTGTCCAGCAGTGTTTTGCCGTCGAGTGTATGGAACTGTTTTGGGCATGGGACCATGTGCACGGTGGGGCAACAATAAGACTTACAGGAAATTCCCAAACCCCTGAACCGATCTGGGTGATTTTTGGATATGTTGTTCACCCAGATCGGGGCTATCAGGGGATATGTTGTATTCTGGGGTACTTTTTGGGGTTTCTAAAATTGTATGTTGTTTTTCTTCTAAAGTTATTTTAGTTAGTCCATTGTCTTTGTTAATTATATCACAGGCAGAGGTGAGGTTTTGTGTACAGTAACTGGGAGTGTTCAAATGTAAAACTCTGTTTTTATTGGATTGTACATTTCATGACCTGTGCCCCACAACGTGGGCAGTAACCTTGTGGGGAAATACTGTATAAAAGAAAAGAAGCAGCTGTCCTACTAAACCTTCAGTTCCTCGTCTCATGTTTGGGGGGGAGGGGGCAGCTATGATCACTACAGGGATTGCTATGCTCTTCATACTCCCTTGAATAATCACTAAGCTTGTGTAAGAGCTTGTTCCTGTTCCTGCTTCACTCTTTGGGGAAAGAGAGGTTCATCCACTGGAACCTGGAGCCTTGTCGTAGGTCCAGGGTGGGTAGGAGACGGCGAGACCCCAACCAAGTATAAACTCTGCGTACCAAGTGGGCTCCGAAGGTAGCGTCCACGCCTGCTAGTGATAGCGAGGGTGGCCATTTAGCGAGGATGGTCGTCGAGATGGGAACATGTGGTCTAACATATGACAACAGGAGTTGACCCGAGGGCGAAGTCCGAATCAGTAGCATAACCTCCACATACCGTCGTAGGGTGGAAATGATGCAGAGTTGTGGATTGTTGAGAAAAAATGGGTAGAACACCGATGTAGAGTCAGTCTTTGTGTGACGGGATACCCGGAGCGTTACTCCTTCCGGGGAGACTGAGAACACGTATATGTCAAATGCTCAAATGTCCGATACCCTGCGGAAAGAGACCAGGCAGAGCAATACCGTGAGTTTTGCTGAGAGTTGTCGGAGAGAGAGCCTGTCGTTAGGTGGCCAGTCTCTCAGGAAGCGGAGGACTACTTCGACGTCCCAGAGTCGTGAGTATTTGGGGCCCGGCGGCCGTTGCTATCGGATGCCCCTTAGGAGTCGAAATACTAGCGGATCTTTCCCTACCGGGATCCCTAGTATGTGGACGTGGGCCGCTGAGATAGCAGAACGAACTACGTTAAGCGATCTATAAGATCGACCTGTGGGATAGGAAGTTCAAAATGGCTGGAATAGAGGCCGTAAATGGATCGAGGTTCCGTTCCATACACCAAGTGGACCAGGAATTCCAAGCAGATAGGTAACATCTTCTAGTTCCTGGAGCCCATGAGTCCCAAAGCAGTTCCTTAGCAGCCTGCGATAGTTCGCCGACTTGTCAGGCACCCCTGAAAGCGTCCAAGCCACCAGAGTGAGACAATTGTCTAAAATGAGTGGATGGGGGTTGCCTTTCGGATCTGTGAGAATGTATTGATGGTGAGGTAGTAGGACGGGATCCTTGTATGACAGGGCTAGGAGGTCCGGGAACCATGGCTGTCCTCTCCATAACGGAGTGATGAGTACTAGAGAGGCTTGTTAACTTCTCAAGTAGTGGATGGTCCTCGCTATCATGGCAAAGGGAGGGAAGGCGTATGCTCCCGTGTTCGGCCATGAATGTAGGAATGCGTCCACTGCTTCGCTTTCCGGGTCCGGGAGCCAACTGAAGAATAGTGTTGTTTGTCTGTTGTTGCGGGACACAAACAGATCTAGGTGACGTTCCGCTATGTGGTTGAAGATCTGTGGATCCAGTTTCCAGTCGTTGGTGGCCTGCCAGTGGCGTGAGAACCAGTCCGCCACGAAGTTCGTCTCCCCTGGGATGTATTCCGCTGTGAGGGAGATATTGTGGGGTAGGCAGAAGTCGAATATCTCTTTCGTTATTTCTGACGGGAGACGGGAGCGGGCCCCGACCAGGTGGTTGATATGGCAGACTGCAGAGATGTTGTCCATCCTGAGGAGGATGCAGCAGTCGGACTTGTCCTTTGTTAGGCTGCAGATAGCGAATTATTCCGCTAGAAGCTCTAGGCAATTTATGTGCATGTTGAGATCCTGATTGGTCCAGGCACCTCCTGTCAATGTACCTTCGCTTGTCGTGCCCCATCCCCAGAGGCTGGCGTCTGATTCCAAGACTATGTCACCATCTGAGATCGTCTCTGACTTCCTCTGTCATCGGGACCGATTGATCGTATGAGGGGTTTTCCCTGAGGAAGGAAGCTTTGAGGCGCTGCATTGCCCAGTAATGGAGTGGACCTGGGAAGATCGCTTGTATGGAAGCCGAGATCAGTCCCACAATTCGAGCGAGAGTGTGAAGTGGAATGGTGTGGCAACGAATGGCCCTGCGTAATTCTTTGCGAATGGCCGAGATGTCGGCAACCGCAGTGTGCTGGAGGTGGAATCTATCTCGAATCCTAGGAATTGTGCCGTTTTGAAAGTTCACTATAAAGCCCAGGGATGACAGGAGATCCGTGGTATAGCGGGTGTGTGTCGTACCAGTCTGGACTTGTCGGAACAGAACAGCAGGAGGTCGTCCAGGTAAATAATGCAGCGAATTCCTTGTGCTCGAAGGTGAGCGACCACGGGCTTCAGTAGTTTGGTGAAGCACCATGGGGCCGAGCTGAGGCTGAAGGGGAGGCACGTGAATTGCCAAGGGAGGCCTTGCCAGTGGAACCTTAGGAATTGCCGGCAGGAAGGTATGCGTCCTTCAAATCTATTCTTGTGAACCAATCCTTGTCATGTAATAGGTCCCTCAGAAGATGTATGCCCTCCATCTTGAAATGTCTGTACATGACGTATTCGTTGAGTCGTCTCAGGTTTATGACGGGGCGGAAGTCTCCCATTTTCTTCTTTACTAAGAAGATGTTGCTGAAGAAACCCCGGGGGTCGAAGGCGGGTTCGATCGCGCCTTTCGAAAATAGGGCTTGCAGCTCGTCGTTGATGAGGGAGGTGTCTTCTGTTGAGCAATTGATGGGACGTGGTAGCTCCCTCTGTCGTGGTTGATCTACGAAGTCGATGATGTAGCCCTGTATCGTCTGTAAGATCCATGCGTCCATGGAGATGGATGTCCATTCTTGGAAGAAAAGAGATATGTGACCTGCTGTACGCATTGGAAGAGAAAATTGTGTTAAGCGGGTGCTTACATGTGGAGTAGCGTACTCTGCCTCGGGTGCGTGGTCCAAGACCTCTGTCTGCACCTCGGGTGTAGGAGGACGGTCGGTATCCCACTTCTGGGTAGAAAGGTTGGGGTCTTGAAGTGCGGGGGCCTGAGGGCCAGAAACGGCTGGCAGCACGGCCCCTTTGGCGGCCAGCCCGTCCAAAAACACCCCTAGTGGGGTTGTATCTAAAGACTCTCCGCATTGAGGTCTGAGCCTTGTTTAAAGATGTGAAGAGGTTTACATGCCTGTTAAAATCTCCAAAGGGTCTCCAAATAGACTCCAAATAGTCTGCCCTGTGCCAATGGACCTAGTTCTTTGGTGCCCAATTCCACCAACTTTCCGTCAATGCGGAAAAGTGCTGCTTTATGTTGCTCGGATGATAGAGTGACATTGCCATTACCCACAAAGCAGAAACATCTTTGTGCCCACTCCCGTACGTCATGAGCCCATTCACGCACCATAGTGGTGTCAAACTGATCGGCTTTAGCCAGAGCATCGTCAGCCAAATACATTATTCTGGACAGTGGTCCCACGGAATCCAGAAGCTTATCTTGTACCCCTCTAAACCCTTTCTCCACTCCTTTGCGTGGGTCACGGCCACCTCGCGACATAAAAGTAGTCATCACCTGATCAAATTCGGGTGTTTCTGCAACGTGGTCGGGTAGAGAGGGTCGTGGACATTCAGACCGCAATCGGTTGCGAACTGTCTTGTCCATGGATTTACGTAGTCAGAGGTGCATGAACCTAGCTAGGTGGTCGGGGGGTGTCCAGTCCCCTGAACGTGGATGCCTGAGGTTTCTCAGGTCAAACAGTTTGTGGCCCGATAGGTCGAAGATGGTGTCTTCATCTTCCTGTGGTGGTTCCGCGGCATCTGGCCCTTGTGAGTCTCCCATCAACGTGTTTTGTGGGAAAAAGGATTGGGATCCGGAGTCCGAGCCCCATGCGTCCTCATTAGAGTCCGACTCGTTCGCTTGCCATTCATCTAGAATGGCCATGGATGTAGTGTGAGTCTCTCCTTCATCAGAAGAATAGTCGTGCTGCGGGTTCGGAGTGGTGGGCGTTGAGGGCTTGGTGCTTTTGGCAGGGTACTTGCCTTTGTTCGGGTTTTGATGACCCTTTTCCCCTTTCCAGTGGCATTTGCAAGTGTGGGGTTCATGGCTCTTATGTGATTTTAGGGCATCAGAATCTGAATCAAGGCGGGATTGGTGGGTTTTTGATGGTTTCCTCTTGTCGGAGCGGGAGGTCATCATTTTGGAGAGAACTTTCTCCATGTAGGCGGTTACGGCCTCATTTACCATAGTTTGGAGATCTGTCGGGGTTTGAGAGGTCTCCATAATGCCGACTAGGTGTATATTTATGGCACAGGGCGTAAGTGGCAGAGGTCAGTATGCTGTATAGTAGTCAGTGACTTGACTGTATGAAAATAGCACTATGCAGGCCCCAGAAGGGTGCAGTAATATGCAATTAGTTGTATCAAGTACAAGATTAACCCCAGCAGGGTGTGTAAATATGGTAGTACCCCAGCAGGGTGTTAGTATTGGTATGAGGGTTTCAGTGGACCCCAGCAGGGCCTTATAAGTGATTATAGACTGTTGATAAACCCCAGCAGGTATATAACTCGTATCTGGCACTTGCAGTGTCAGATAGCCCCAGCAGGGCATGAAAAAAACACTTAATTGGGATTTATTTATGTATTTATCTTGCTGGGCCTCACCCAGAAATATAGAGGTGGCCACAGGGCGACCTCAAGAAGCAGCACACAATAGAGGGGCAGCACCACAAGTAGGCACAGGGTAGTGAGCCCTATTGCGCCTATACAGCTTAGCAAACAAACTGACCTCTGTGTTGTAGCAGCTTCACTCCGTCTATCACTGCGCATTACTCGCGCCACTGTGGAGCTTCTGGAGATGGCGGCCGCGAACTCAAGAGATGCGAGATCGGGAAAATGGCTGCCGCGTCTGTGGTGCCGCGTGAGGGGGAGCCGGGAAGGCGGAATGCAGTGAGGAGGTAGCCGTCGAGGACGGCAATGAAAGGGGGGGAATGCCTGATGGCAGGTAGCTTGCGACGGTAGAATAAACCGTCTAGATAAGCGGGTCCGCCCGTGGGCGGGAAAAAGTAAGAAGAGGGCTAAATGCATATCCAGGCTAACGCGAAAGTATAATAAAATACTGGAAAGTGAAGCATATATAAGAACTAATAAGCAAACTATAGTAAGCCTTATAACCTACACATATAATAAAGTGACTATAGAATAAATAGCAAGTATAATATGAGACAATAGAGATAAATCAAGGGAAGAGCCAAAAACTCTGACCTGCCTGCGATGGAGCAGTAAAGAAAGAGGGGGATGAGCCTACTTACTGGGATACTATACTCCCTACTACATTGAGTTTAGAAAAGAGTTATGCAAAATAGGAAGCCTCCTGTCATGTGATAAAATTTGCTGCTCCAGGCAAAACAGAATTTCCACCCCATTAGCTCCACAATGGACTTGTAAGTTGAAACCCACAAGATAAAACATTGCTTTCCCTTGAAGGATTAAACAAGCCTCTAGTAGTTTTCACATCTACTAAAGGCACCTTCACTACAATGCCATGTTTAACTATGAGTGTTGGATGTGCATAGCGCTTCCGCATCAGCTCCTATATGAGGAACATTGGATTTGAGTAGCATTGCCCCACCAGTGACATTGTGCGAGGTAAGAAGGCAAGCAGTGGAGATATAGTCTTAGTGCTTTAAAAACATACGTATCCCGCACCCCCCTTTTAAATCATTTTTATGGTGAGGGGGGCTTGAATCTATGTAGGGACAGACACACTATAGTATTTGGAATACAGGTTTATATAGTGTTTTTTTATTTTTATTAAAATGGATAATAATGCAATCACTGATAGATAGATACATAAATACACTCATTCACTCACTCACACTCAATGGTCCACAAAATTGCAAACATAAATTCACAGGCCATGCAGACACACACACACACACACTGACTGATGCAGACTGACACACACACACTGACCCAATCAGACACACACACTGAACAATGCAAACACACATACACTGACCCAAGCAGACACACACATACCCAAACAGACACACACATTAGCTAAACACACACACACTAACCCAAGCAAACACACAGACCCAAGCAGACATACACACACACTGACCCAAGCACACACTGACTCAAGCAGACAAACACACACGTACTGACTCAAACAGGCTGATATGCTTGCTTTGATTCCCCCCCTGTGCTTGGCTGCCTTCACTCTCTGTCTCAGCCCGCTCCAGCTACCCTCCCACCCTTTTGACCCCCAAGTACAGGACAAGGGGCAGGAGCCCTTGCGCTGCTGGCAAGGGATGGTTTGGGGAGGGGGTTGGCTCTCTTTGATCTTTGCAGGCTAAGTTTGATGCAAGTGCTATGCAAGTACCCCTTTAGCGCAAAGTGCCATGACATACAGCACGCAATGCATAATTAGTCCCACATAGAGGGGCTGCTCATAGCACTTAAGAAGTGCCCTAGACGGCCACCTAATTGGCCTACAGAAAACGCCAGCCTTGTCCCAACCTCTGCCTGTAATTTGACTAGCTCCTGACTTTATAAAGACACTTGTGGCTCTCAAGCCTAGTTTTTTTTTACTTTGTATCATGCTACAGGGACCATGCAGCCAGCCAATAGGTCCAAAGACTCTGTTATAGGGATCCCTGAGCAATAAAATAATTTAATTTGCAATTATGAAAATCATGTATACACAATTGTGTAGCTATATTAATGCATACTCTGGCAATTATGTATACACAAGTGCCGAAGTGAATTGGTTAATAGGGCACTCTTAGTACTATAATGCATGCTGTAGTGGTAAGTATGCCAATACCAGGAGTCCATTTGTGCAATGTGTAATCAAGTTATATTTCAACAGTTCGACACTTACTAGGGTCTCACAGGCATACAGAAAACCAAAATAAGTGTCACATTGTTCAAAAACATTAGACAGAAATTATTTCAATTTACTCGTTGTAAATTACAGTCTTCTCATATTTTTCTCTCTTTCAGCTGCTTAATAGATTATTTAATGGCACGTTTGTCTACAATGGTGAACAATTTAAATTTGATCAGTTTGGCAACATCTCTACAAGTGAACTCGATATAATAAACTGGAAAAGAGTGAATGCCTCCACACAGTTTATTATTGTTGGAAATTATAATATAAATAAAAGTACTGTAACTGTAAACAGAGATCTAGTGTTGTGGAACACACAAGACAAAGAGGTATGCATCAATTATTTTAAAATAGTGTAGGAATCTACTGTGTTGTGGTTTACTAATTGTTAAACGAAACCTTACATATATTACACATAATTTATAGAAATTAATTATGTAATAATATATTGAAAAATATTAATGAATCCTATTATGTTAATACAGTTTGATAAATAAGCATTTCTATATTCCAGAAACATCTGGGGCTTTAGCTCAAAGGAACATTTAACAACTTTTCACTAAGCGAGTACTAAGAATATGTCATGACATGTCCCGGCATTTTTATGTCGGGCACAGTCATCTCAACCCATAAACAATGCGCTGTTTATGTTCTCTGGAATTTCAGTGAAAGCACAGCTTGTATATATTGTACACAAATATATGTGATTAATGCAATCCTGTCAAATGATCTAACTATAGAGGTGTGTGCAGCAAATTTCTGTTGGGAGGGAGGCTCGTAGACCTATATTAAAATTTAAAAAAAAATATTTGTGAGTGTGTGAGAAATGTGTGTGTGTGTGTCAGTTAGTATCAGTGTGTGTGTGACTTTCGGTATCAGTGTGTGTCTTTTTAAAAGTATCTGTGTGTCTGTGAGTGAGTGTGTCTGTCTGTCTAAATGTGTCTGTTTAGGTTACCATATTGATGATCTCAGCTAAGACAATGCTTTACCATAGAAAAAGATTAGGAGGATATTGCGCATGCATGTTAAAATCATGCAGCAATCGGCATCTCCTCCTAGAGATGCATTGAATGAATGCATCTCTGAGAGGGGAACATTCAGCGCCTTTACGCAGAGCTTTGAGACGCTGAACGTAGGTGCTGCACACTGTGCAGCACTGGACTATGAATCACCCCTAGTGGCCGTCTGAGTGACTTGCTAAAGGTGTTACTTGGCTGAAAAGGCAGTGTTTACAAAAAAAACCTACAGTGACAGATTATAGACACCAAAACCCCTATATTAAGCTGTAGTAGTTCTGGTGACTATAGTGCTCCTTAAAGAATTGTATTTTTGCAATTGAACATTTAAAAAAAAATAACTGGCTCCTAGATTCCAAGCAAATGTGTCAATCCCTGTGTTACACCCACATTATTCCAATATAAAACATGAACTGAGTTGCATTTTTATGTTGTCATAAATTTTGGGTGCGACACAGAGGCCAATCATAACTGTTCCCCCTATGATCCTCATTGATATGTTACTGCATATCAGTTAAATACAAGTAAACAGATTTGATGGGAAGGGACAGTGCTCATGGCTTAGTACAAAAGAAAAAGTCTCCATGTATTTTTGGAAATAAGGTATGACTCTAGTGCATCCAGGTCAAGTATACTGTATATAAGTACTATAGCTATGCCAATTTAAAAAACAAACAAACATTGTTATCAAATATTATCAGAATCTACACAAAGAATATCTTAAATGTAATACATGTCACATGCGGTTTAAACCTATGTATAAACATTACAACTGATGGGTATTAGTATATTTCAAGAAAGTATGGGAATAGAATTTTTCAGGGTTTGGTGACTTGGCACACATGCAAAAGAAGCATAATTTAAATTATACGATTACATTTTGTGATATAGATTGGTGAATCAATATTACTAATTCAGTTTTCTGTGTTTACTTAGGTACCTTTTTCAAATTGCTCCAAATCTTGTCCAAAGGGGTATTCCAAAAGTTCTTGCGATCACAGTTGCTGTCATGAGTGTGTTCCTTGTCCGGAAGGGTTCTATGCGAATGCAACTGGTAAGTATATCTTAGTTGACATCATAATCCTAGGAACATGGGTAGTCAACTAGCCATGAATAAAAACTCTGGCATTTTCATTGTGTCCTTATCCCCCTTTACAAAAATACATAATCCAACTCAGGGTGCATGGACCCAGACTCTGCTAAACATAATAAAATATTATGTCCAGCACACACCTATTGTTTTTTTTAAGGTGCCAAATAGAACAGATAGACCTGACACTAAAGGTTTGTGCTGAACATAATATTGTATCTGTATTTCCTCCAACTCTAAGCAGGCAAATTACCAGAACTGACCGCATTGTTCTAGCTTACATACAGAGCGTGTTTACATACGTGTAAAATTAATCTGTTAAGCATTATTAACGGAACTCTGCATGTACAAGGGGTGTGGAAATTGAAAAAATATATTTTTGCCCAAGTAGTAGACCAATCTTATCCTGACACCAATGCTTATCCTGACACCAAATTATTTTAATTTCTAAAGTTTAGACCTGGAAATTGGCAGGGCTATTCACTAACTCAGCAATTTCCCAAATTAAATCAAAATGGAAAAGCTGAGGAAAAATGAAATGATCGGGATAGATTCTTTAACTCTGCTTTAGCCACAGCTGGCTATTTTTGGCTCAGTTTTGCTATTCAGATTTAATTTGGGAAAATTTAAGTTTAGTGTCTTTCCCGCTGTCCTCCCCCATAGTTTGTGTGGTGTCTAGGTGTAATGAGTGTGCATGTTTTGTGTGTTGGCTGTATGTGATGTGTGAGTGTTGGTTAGATGTATGTAATTTGTCAAATATGTGTTGACTCTATGTAATGCCTGTAAATCAATATCACTTATAAGAATAAGATGAAGGGTTTCCAGGAGCTGAAATAAAATAGCACTATAGTATATGTCTCACAATAAGAGCACAACAATAAATAAATTCAATTCATATACATTTAAATGTATGCATGGTAAGTCCAGAATAAGTCCATATATAAAATCCCATAAATGAGAGAATTGAAAGTTGTAAATTAGTAATTAAAGTCCAATAGACCACAAAGTGTAGCACAAGGGTAATCACACTGAACTGTGTACATAGGGGATGTACAGTCGTGGAGACCTATCGGCAAGGCAATATAATTCACTGACTTTCAGTGAATATAAAAAGGAAAAACAAAAACAAAAGAAACAAACTACCGTATATACTCTAGTATTAAGTCGAGTTTTTCAGCACATTTTTTGTGCTGAAAAAACCCAACTCGACTTATACTCGAGTCACTGTCTGTATTATGGTAATATACATTGCCATAATACAGACAATGGGGCTGTGTAGGAGGGGGCTGTCAGGAAGCTCTTACTTACCTCTCCTGCAGCTCCTGTCAGCTCCCTCCTCCTCCGCGCCGGTCTGGTCAGCTCCCTCTGCAAGTCCCAGTGTAAGTCTCGCGAGAGCCGCGGGGTCAGAGTGCGGCCGCGAGACTTACACTGAGAGCTGACAGGGGAGCTGACCGGACAGGCGCAGAGGAGAAGGGAGCTGACAGGAGCTGCAGGAGAGGTAAGTAAACGCTCTGCCCTCCTACACAGTGCACACAACTGGACCAACAGGGAGTGAGAACCCCCCTGGCCAGCTAACAAGCAGGGAGGGGGGACGAAAAAATGAATACAAATTTAAATAATAAAATATTACTAATAATAATAAAATTAAAAAAATATTAATATAACAAAAAAAATATTAAAATTATAATAATTAAAAAAATAATAATAAAAATGCCCACCCCCCACCAAGGCTCTGCATCACACTCTGCATCACACACACACTGCATTCATACACACACACTGCATTCATTATATACACACACTGTAAATAAATATTCAATTAATATATTTTTTTTAGGATCTAATTTTATTTAGAAATTTACCAGTAGCTGCTACATTTCCCACCCTAGTCTTATACTCGAGTCAATAAGTTTTCCCAGTTTTTGGGGGTAAAATTAGGGGCCTCGGCTTATATTTGTCAGGGCACCGCGGGCGGCTGTAAGGGGAGGCTACAATCCACTTGCAACACTCACCCTCTGTCCCTCGCCGCCCGCGGTCTCCCCTTCCCCTACCTGTCAGCGAGCGGCGTCCTCTCTGCTCCAGGCGCCGCTCGCGTCCTCCTCCTCGCCTCCCAGCGGCAGCATGTATAACACTGCACGCTGGGAGCTTGCGCATTTATGCGAACACCAGGGTCGGTCACGCGACCCGGCGTTAAAGTCACAGTACCATAATCACAGTGGGAGGTGTAAATATCTCCCACGTGTGATTGTTAATTCTGATTGGAAGTTATCCAATCAGAATTAACCATAGGATTTATATACTTACCTTTCCTGTCTCTCAGTGCCCTGTTGTGGTCATGTGATACCTGTATTGCAGTCTGTTCGTGCGTCTCTCTCTGGTTACCGATTATTTGGCTTGTTATTCCGATTTTCCCGTATTCTCCATTCCTTCCTTTCCTCACTACATCAGAGGCTTCAATAATTGACAGATACGTGGGAAGATACTTATATATCCTGTTAAACAGCTGGTACAAATTACATTGCATCAAATAACCATGATGAAAATGTTTAAACTACGGATCTCTTAGGATGCATTAGAGAAGAAGGAGAAAAACTAAACTAGAAAGGTAAAGAATAATAGAAAATAAAAGTAAAAAACTAAAAATAGTAGTAATAGAAATAATAATAAAAAATAGAAATAAAAATAACAATAAAAATAAAATAAATATAAAAAATACATATAAAATAATATAAAAATAAAGTAAAATAATACAAAATTAAACCAAATATAAATATATATTATAGAGAATGTAAATACAAGTGCAAAGTACAATGTAGATAATATATAGTAGATAGCAAGTAATATATAATGGATAAGGCTTATACCTGACAAAAGGCAGATTATGAATACAGATCCAGAGACAAAGTATTAATACTAAATCTAAAGAGCAAAGGAAAATGAAATAGTGGAAAAATGAATATGCCATGATATACTAAAAATTAGTGAATTAATTAATTCATTCAACTAATTAGTAAAGTGGCCACAGGATAGTAAAATGTCAGAAAATGTGGCAAAGAGAAATATGTATAAAAACAATGTAAAAAATGGCTTTAAAAGAAGATGAAGTAAATTAGATCAAAAATAAAATAAAAATTCAAATAAAACAGATAAACAATAAATGACTGTGATGTAAAAAGAGAAGAGAAAGTAATCTATGGGAATACAAATAGAATAATATGAAATAGTGGACTGCATGTAGATAAAATATAACACATTTATTACTAATTAAATTAAAAACTGGAAATATCTATTATAAAAATATTACATAATAGTAATAATAAAATAGAATATTGGAAAAAACACTCATACTATAGTAATGTTGTTAATCTAAAAGAGAGGAATAGACATAATTATCATAAGAAGGCATTAAGTTCAAAATCAATGTTTAAGCCTCTTGGGGCTAGAGTGTTTAGGGTGAAGATCCATCTAGCTTCTGCTTGGTCTAGAACTCCCCCTCTACAATGTATTTTGACTTTCTCAATAGGTAAAAACTGCAAAGCATCTGGGTCTCTTCCATGAACATCATTAAAATGTTTTGACAAATTATGCGTGGACAATCCTTCTTTAATATTTCCTATATGTTCCGACACTCTTATTTTTAGGGATCTTTTAATTCTTCCTACATATTGTTTTGGACAAGGACATGTAAGTAGATAAATTACCCCTGTTGTGTTACAAGCCATACAAGATTTAACTAATTTTTTCTGGTTATCTAGACAAAGGAAATTATCTTGAATATGATCTAGGTTAGGATTATTCCTACATCCTATGTATTTCTTGCACCTTGTAGAGCCTTTAATGGATGTGTTTATGGTGTCATGAATATGATTTCTAGAACTGTCAGTTGGTGCCAACATAAGCTTTAAAGTGAGAGCTTGGGAAAAAATAATGTTAGGTTGTTCATTTAAAATTTGATTAAGCATATTTTAGTATATCCCAGTGTTTAACTAACACCTTTTTGATATTCTGGGATTGGTTACTATATTTCATTATGAAGGCCAGAGCTCTCTTATGTTCTTCTGGTTGTATTCTCTTCTCATAAAGGGTTTCTTCTCTTGTGATAGATAAGGCCTTCTTCATTGCTTGTTCAAGGAGCGGTTCCGGGTATCCTTTTACTGCAAATCTACTTAATTTCTTGCATTTGAGTTTGTCAAGTTTCCAATTCTGAACAATTCTTCCTTATTCTTCTAAATTGTCCATATGGTATATTTTCAAGCCAGGTGTGTTTATGGTAGCTGCTAAAAGTTATAAAACTATTACAGTTTACATTCTTCTTAAACGTTTTTGTGTGAATTTTCCCATTTTTAATATATATCTCAAGATCTAAAAATTGGATTCGGCTTGTAGAGTGACAGAATGTGAATTGTAAATTGTATGGATTGTTATTAAGATACAATTTAAAACTTTCAATGGATTTCATACTCCCCTTCCAGATAAAACAAACAATCATCAATGTATCTCCGCCATAGAAACAGTTTTGCGCCAAGTGGGCAGTGGTTCTAAATAAATTCGTCCTCCCACTTACCCATAAAAATTGGCATAGCTTGGCACAAACAGTGTTCCCATGGCAGTTCCTTCTAGTTGTAATTAAAAATGATCATCCGACCAGAAATAATTGTGGCTTAAAATAAATGCTACTCACTGTATTATAAAATCAATCTGATCATTCTTGAGTTCAGAATAAGTGGCCAATGAATACTGTATCACTTCACATCCCTGTGTACAGTGAGGTAACATCCGTTGTCACCAAGATCATGTCTGCTTCCCAGTTGATGTCTGCTAACAAGTTGAGGATTGAGTTGAGTCTTTAAGATATGACTTGAGATGGTGAACCAGGTTTTTCAGATATTGATCCACATATTCTGATAAATTAGAGGTTATGGAACCTATCCCTGATATGATCTGCCTACCAGGGGGATTATGAAGTCTCTTGTGTATCTTTGGTAGGTGATAAAAGATAGGGATAAGTTGTCCTGATGAAAGTTCCTGAATGGAACTGAAACATTGACTGTTACACTTTTTAGTAAAAGAAGTTCCTCCGAAAGCTACCTGGGAGTGCTGATTTTTTTCTTTCATACATTTAGTGCAATCAAGCACCGGGTCAAATAAGTGTAAGTAGGAGTGCAAGGCTTTTTTCATTATATATATATATATATATATATATATATACACACACACACACTTTTACTCCCTCTATCTTAGAGCCAGATCACAGTTTTTTTGAATTCTAAGCACTTAGCTTTCTTTTGTGCTTTCTATACTTTTATTTGTATTCCGTGTATCTTACTATTGTTTCTATGTAATGCCTGTCAGTATTGTATTTGATGTCTGCTGGCTGTATGTTTTGTGTTAAGTTTGTGCTGGATGTATGTAGTGGTGTAATGTGTGCTGCTTATATCTGTGTGTGTGGTTGGTGCAAGCTGACTATATGTAATGTATGTGAGTTTTGTGTGTACTGTATGTATGTAATGTGTCCATGATGGTTGTCTGTAATGTGTGTAGTGTGTGCTGGCAACATGTAATGCATGTCGTGTATATGGTGTGTGCTGGCTGTATATAATTGTGTACTGTGTGGTGTGTGCTGTTTGAATGTAATGTGTGTGTGTGTGTGTATATGTATGTTGGCTATATGTAATGTGTGGGCTAGCTGTATCCAGTGTGCTTGTGTGAGGGTTTTATCTAATGTGTGTGGTGTGTCCTTACTATATTTAATGTGTCTTTGCTGGGTGTATGTAGTGTGTCTGCTGGCTGTATGTGATGTGGGAGGGGCATGAGCTTTGCACCTAAAGTGGGTACAGACCACAGTAATCACTCCTTGCGGTTCCAACATTTATGGCGCTTAGAGTCTAAAGGCACTAAAGCTTGCATCAGTGCTAAACTGTTTACTCATCATGCTTTGTTGCTGGTCCAGTCTCCAATGATGATATGGAGGAGCTGTTTCTGCCTCTTTATACCAATTTATACCTGTTATATAGTCAGTGATTGGTTAAGAGAGCTGATGCTTTCAGCCTATAACTGCCTGCTAACCTTATAGATCTGGATACACCTCTGCCATTTTGTCATTGGAGGCTGAGCGTCAGGCTGCCAAGTATCAGCTATGGCACTAGGTAGGCTATGGTATAATTTTTATGATTGTCTCTGCTAAAGGGTGATTAAACTGTTTACCTAGGCTGCAGGACCCAGTGCTCATGGACTCCAGGCACTATAATCACTTAAATCAGTAAAGTGGTTCTGCTGCCTCCAATGTTTCTTTAAACCCAATGGCTGTTAGATGTCTGTGGCAACAAATACCATGTTAAAGTCTTATATTTAACAGCTGCATGCTACTCATGCTCCCCACCATGTTTTACTAAGCACAATGTCACTGATTTTGTAACTTATACTTGTGCCTAGCTATCAAATTAATGTTAATATAAATGTGTCATATTTCAGGAATCAGATTTGTATGGACACAATAGAAAACATTTTTCTTATTTTTCTATTACAGATATGGATGAATGTTTGAAATGTCCTCCAAAAACGTGGTCACATAGTCAAAGCTCTACTTGTGAGGAGAGGACAATCGAGTATTTTCCATGGGAAAATCCATTAGCTATTGCTCTTATGGCTTTGGCTTCATTTGGCTTTTTATTACTTTTAATTACAGGCTTCTTGTTTAGGAAGTATAAAGATACCCCCGCAGTTAAGGCAGCGGGGGGAAATTATAGTTATCTAATGATAACATCTTTATTATTTAGCCTGGCAAGCATCTTTTTTTTTATTGGTAAACCAAGTAATACAATCTGTCAGATCAGACAACCTCTCTATGGTATCAGCTTCACCCTCTGTGTATCTTGCATATTGATCAAATCTTTACGAATAATTTTAGCATTTGAGTTTGCCAAAAGATTCAAACATTTACCTAAAGTAGCTTATAAGCCAATAATTATTATTACTGTGCTAACCAGTTTGCAAATTAGTATTTGTATATTATGGCTGATATATCAGCAACCAACATACACAGAAAAATACGATATACCTCAAATTGTACGATTGCAGTGTAATGAAGGATCCTATGTTTACTTTGGTATCATGTTGGCATATATTGGATTCCTTGCATTGAATTGTTTCATATTAGCTTATAAAGGTAGAAAACTACCAGAGAAATATAATGAGGCCAGTCGTATCACATTCAGCATGCTTATATACATGTTTGTATGGATTATTTTCATTCCAGTCTACATGAAAACCAAAAGCAGGTATCGTTCAGCTGTGCAAGCTGTTGCAATATTCGCTTCTGTATATGGAGTGATTTCCTGCCATCTTTTATCTGTGTGTTATATCATATTATTCAAAAGGAAAATCAACAACAGACAAAAATATCTACAAAGTATCAAGTCATATTCCAGTGTCCAAAAAGCAACTTTAAATGGTACACCACTTTATCTTCATCCAGGGACTGAGAGAACAACTTTTACACAGCTAAAATCAAAGGGTTTGCACAATTCAGCTTCAGTAAGAAAAAGATGTTACAGTTGTTAGTGCTGTAAAATACTTAATACGTGATGATTGTTATTTCCTTAGATGAACACCCAAATCAAGTCAAAACACTTATGTTCATGTATTTTGCCTTATGAAATCTAGTTCACAAAAGCCTCACTCACCCTCAATTATACTGTATTTATGATTACCAGTCTGTAGAGTAACCAATTTTTCTGCCAGAAATCCCTGCTTTCAAACAGTACAGGAAGATTCTGAAGGTGATATCATTCCTACAGTCAAGGAGGGAGGGAGTGAATGGACACTGCCATTTCACTGTTAGAATTATAGTAGCAGTCCAGACATTTATAAAGATTGCTAAAATAACTTTATTTTAGAAATATATGATTTAACTGTATTATACAGTATGTGGACATAATGCAGACATTCTTTTTACATTCTAGTTTTAGTGAGCTGTACTGCTAGTAATGCCTTCATGATCCTTGCAAATACCTGTAAGCAAGGTATTTGATAATTATTATTTATATATTTTTGTTCTACTTACTGTTTTTGAGAAAGAAAAATTAGTTTTTATACTAACATTTCAGACTGTGTGAAATATTGCAAGATAAAGGACACTATGTACTGTGTAAAGCTTTTCATTTTCCAAATATGTTTTTTTTTTATAAATAATGATGAACTATATGTGAAAAATAAAAATTGTGTATATAATTTTAATTTTTACATTTGTCTGCAAAGTAATCTATAAACAAAATTGTGTTATAGTATGTTTACATGCTTGCTATGCATCCCTCGCTTTAAATAAATGTTATGCTGATATATATATTTTTTATAAAAAAAAGTGCTAAGTAGTGATAGGGCTAAATAACTTTTTTGATAATTACAGCACAAATTGTTTCTGAGCTAATTTATTATGTTTTATTATGTGCATAGATCATGCCGTGTAGCCTCAGTGCTTAATTCTTTGCTATTTAAATCACTATGTTTATTCAGCCCTAGTCACACATTTCTGGTTAAGACTCACACAGCCTTCCTAAACAAAACTCTGAATTTCTTTGCTTCCCTTATTCACAGGTCCCCCGCCAATATTGGTATTTAAGGCCTGCCGCTCAGGGGTGGGGGCTGAGGGCAGGACAATAGCCTTCCCCATATTGGTATTTAAGGCCCCCACCCGCTGCTCAGAGGTGGGGGGGGGGCAAGGGAGGAGGACAATAGGTCCACCCCCATATTGGTATTTAGGGCACCCACCTGCCACTCAGGAGTGGGGGCCGGTGGGAGGACAATAGGTCCACCCTGTATTCTAATTTAGGGCCCTCACCTGCCGCTCAGAGGTGGGGGCCAGGGGTGAGGACAATAGGTTCCCCCCCCCTTATTCTAATTAAGGGCTCCCACCCGCTGCTTTTTTTTTTGTTTTGTTTTTTAACAGTGAGTAGCCACAGGCTGCTCACTGTTTACTAGACACGCCCCTACTCGCGGTAACATGGTTTATGTTAGAAACCCAGCCACTGAATAGGATCGACCTAAATAAACTTATCTGGAATAGTAAAGGATATTTGGCACTGAAAGAAATCAAATATTAAATCCTAACACATTTTTGCAGTATGGTTTAAACTAAAAAAAATATGAAAAATACTGAAAAGATTTATGGATTTATGGAGTTAAAAATATTGGAATCTCTTACAGATGATTTAAAACTAGATCTGTGGAGAGAAAAAAAATGTACTAAATAACATAATGAAGGAGGGAAGAATGAAAACATTTGCATCATTGGTCTTAGAATACAATATACCAGAATCTGAAATATATAATTATTTAAGAGTTAATTCACTTGTCTCAAGAAATTTTGATAAGGGGAAAACCCCAAATTCCATATGTATGAAAAAGGTTTTTGAAATAAGAAAAATTACAAAACTTCTATCTAAGTGTTAAAGGCTGATTAAATCAATGGTGCAAACTAGTATGCCGAAACAGTTTAAAAAATGGGAAATTGAGTGTAATATTAATATTGATATTTGTGTATGGGGTGAAATATTAGTCAGAACAAAGAAAAATGTCCATAATACAATACTGATTGAAACGTTTTACAAAGTATGTAATAGGTGGTACCTAGTGCCAACAAGATTAAATAAAATTGATGCCATTGTCCCAAACTTGTGTTGGAGATGTTTGAATGCAGTGGGAAGGATGTTAAAAAACAAATATGGGATCAAATATATAAAAATGCATAAGATTGTAATAAGATCAAAACTAAATAAAACTCCGATAACAGCTTTATTACATTTGGGCTGGCCGGATCTAACAACAACATCTTAATATTATTTGACCACACATAGTTTTTTTTGGCTATGAAGATTCTCTTGACAAGAAACTGGAAACAGCCTTTAGAAATTAGCAATATTTGTTGAAAAAAAACAATTAACTTAACAACTAAAGATGGAAATGTTGGAGAAATAATATTTCGGCCAAGAATATATTGCTAAGAGGAAAATGTTTGTATCTAGTATTAACTTATATGTAAAGATTGAGTAAGCACTTTAGAGATATTCTTTTGTTTTAAATATGAAGAACAGATAAGATTACCTCTATTCACACTCAGGCACTTCACAGGTAGAAAGAAGTATGTATTTAGTTATGTCGGTCTCTGTTTGTGGAATGTTTTGTAATCTTATGTCTGTATGGTGTTTTATAAGATGGGAAATAAAGACTATTTGAAAATAAATAAATAATATTACTAGATAGAGTACACTCTATAGTACTAATTTAATAGTGAGTGAACTTTAGCATTTTATAAATAAATGTCTTTAAAAAAAAAACAGAAGAAAAAAACAGTTTGTATGAAAGAAAGAAAGAATACATTGGTTTAATTTTCCTTATCATTCTAATTATTATAAAGACAATATAGGAAAGTATCAGACTCAGAACTTTAAGGCTTCCTTACTGTCAAACTATTCAAGAACCATGAATCATCCAAAAAAAGAAATCATTAAACAAAAGGCCCGGTCCTTCAAACTAAGGAACCTAAAGTAAGCACTCAAATAGCAGACTCTCCAGAGACTCCTCAAAGCTTTGGTAAAAATCCAAGAGGACTATTTTGAGGGGAATATTCACTAAAAACTAGAAATGAAGGAAAAAAGTACAGACAAAAATATCAAAGTTTGAAATAAACATTGTCTGCTGAATTAGGGTTATTCCCCAAAGAGCAAATTTTGTAAACCTATTAACCTAACATAGTAAATGGCTATATGGAGAGTATACTATTGTTATCAAGGAGATATTGTGTTGGGAGTTTTTCCAAAACACGTATAAGTGCAGACAGTATCTGCATTTGGTTGTTTGGTTGACTGTTGTTCTACTGATATGTCTCTTTTGGTATTGTGGTTTAAAAAACATATATTTGGTTTAAAAAAAAAAAAAAAAAAAAAGAGAACTTCAAATGAGACCTCTGGAAGACTCTAAAACCATACTTGAAGTAAAAGTGAATCAACTAAAAAAACAAAATAAGTGTAAATTAGTGATGTCCCGAACTGTTCGCTGGCGAATAGTTCCTGGCGAACATCGCTTGTTCGCGTTCGCCACAGATGGCGAACACATGCGCTGTTCGGTCCACCCCCTATTCGTCATCATTGAGTAAACTTTGACCCTGTCACAGTCAGCAGACACATTCCAGCCATTCAGCAGCAGACCCTCCCTCCCAGACCCTCCCACCTCCTGAACAGCATCCATTTTACATTGTGAAGCTGCATTCTTAGTGAGAGTAGGGACAGTGTAGCTGCTGCTGATTTGATAGGGAAATTGATAGCTAGGCTAGTGTATTCAGTGTCCACTACAGTCCTGAAGGACTCATCTGATCTCTGCTGTAAGGACAGCAACCCAAAAAACCCTTTTTAGGGCTAGAACATCCGTCTGCTTCTTTTTTTTTTTTCTGTGTAATGTAATTGCAGTTGCCTGCCTGCCAGACAGCCTGTGTGTCAGGCTCACAGCATATACTGTGCCCACTTGCCCGGTCCCACCACTAACTCACTGGTGTCACAATAGCTTGCATTTAACCAAAAAAAAACTTTTTGGACTGTAATATAATAGCAGTCAGTTTCCTTCACTAGTGTGCGTTTCAGGGCCTGCCCAGTGCCACCACTCACTCACTGGTGTCACAATAGCTTGCATTTAACAAAAAAAAAAGTTTTTGGACTATAATTAATAGCAGTCAGTTTCCTTCACTAGTGTGCGTTTCAAGGTCTGCCAGGGCACAGTGTCACACCAGTGCAACTCATATCTGGTGTAACAGTAGTGTACATTAAAAAAAAAAAAAAATTGACTGTAATAGATTGAATAGCAGTTAGTTGTCTGCCAGCGTGTGTGTCAGGCTCGCAGCGTATACTGTGCCCACTTGTAAAGTGCCACCACTCATATATGGTGTCACAATAGCTTGCATTTAACAAAAAAAAACTTTTTGGACTGTAATATAATAGCAGTCAGTTTCCTTCATTGGTGTGCAGGGCCGGACTGGCAAAAAAATTTGGCCCGGGCATTTTTTATTCACAGCGGCCCACTGAAAAGGGGGCGAGGCCAGATAGGGTGTGTTTTGTCATCCCCAATGACAAGCACGCCCCATCTCAAAGTGAGCATGTTGGTTCAATGCTCTTCCAGGGCATGAGAAAATGGCCCTGTATTTGTTCTGCACAGCACAAGCAAATTTAATAACATGCTTGCGTTGTGTTTGCTTGAAACTTGTCTCAGGGGTTTCCATAATTGGGATACTCACGGTATCCCATTTATGGAGACACTATGTGTTTGCTTAAATGGAATCTAGTGTGTGCATAGGGTATCCAGAGTGTGTATGTCAGAAATGTAGTGTGTGTGTAGGTGGTGCAGCGTCTGTGTGTAGGGGATCTAGTGTGTGTGAAGGAGTGCAGTGAGTGTGTGTGTGAGTGGTGCAGCGTGTGTGGGGGCTGCTGTGTGTGTGAGGGGTGTAGTGTGCATTTGTGAGGAGTATAGTGTGTGGGAAGGTGCTGTGTGTGTGGGAGGGTGCAGTATGTGTGTGTGGGGGCGCTGTGTGTGGGTGCTATGTGTTAGGGTGCTGTGCGAAGGTGATGTGTGTGTGTTAGGGTGCTGTGTGAGGGTTCTGTGTATGTTAGGGTGCTATGTGAGTGAGGGTGCTGTTTGAGCTAGGGTTCTGTTTGAGCTAGGGTGCTGGGTGAGCGTTAGGGTGCTGGGTGAGTATGTTAGGGTGTTGGGTGAGTACGTTAGGGTGCTGGGTGAGTACGTTAGGGTGCTGGGTGAGTACGTTAGGGTGCTGGGTGAGTGTTAGGGTGCTGGGTGAGTATGTTAGGGTGCTGGGTGAGTATGTTAGGGTGCTGGGTGCTGGGTGAGTATGTTAGGGTGCTGGGTGAGTATGTTAGGGTGCTGGGTGAGTATGTTAGGGTGCTGTGTGAGTGTTAGGGTGCTGTGTGAGTGTTAGGGTGCTGGGTGAGCTAGGGTTCTGTTTGAGCTAGGGTGCTGGGTGAGTGTTAGGGTGCTGGGTGAGTATGTTAGGGTGCTGGGTGAGTACGTTAGGGTGCTGGGTGAGTACGTTAGGGTGCTGGGTGAGTGTTAGGGTGCTGGGTGAGTATGTTAGGGTGCTGGGTGAGTATGTTAGGGTGCTGGGTGCTGGGTGAGTATGTTAGGGTGCTGGGTGAGTATGTTAGGGTGCTGGGTGAGTATGTTAGGGTGCTGTGTGAGTGTTAGGGTGCTGGGTGAGTATGTTAGGGTGCTGGGTGAGTATGATAGGGTGCTGTGTGAGTGATAGGGTGCTGTGTGAGTATGTTAGGGTGCTGGGTGAGTGTTAGGGTGCTGGGTGAGTATGTTAGGGTACTGGGTGAGTATGTTAGGGTGCTGGGTGAGTATGTTAGGGTGCTGTGTAAGTGTTAGGGTGCTGTGTGAGTGTTAGGGTGCTGTGTGAGTGTTAGGGTGCTGGGTGAGTGTTAGGGTGCTGGGTGAGTGTTAGGGTGCTGGGTGAATGTTAGGGTGCTGTATGAGTGTTAGGGTGCTGGGTGAGGGTGATGTGTGTGTTTGCAAGGATTGTGTATTGGGGGAGGCAGGTAAATGCCAATATTGAGTTGGGGTTTTTTTTATTATAAAAATAAATAGATTATATCCCCCCCCCTTCCCTTCTTACCTGTAGCCTGAAAGGGGGGGGCGCTGACATCCATCCCTGGTGGTCCTCGTGGTAAGTGAACTCTAGCCTTCGGGCTAGAGTTCACTCTCGCGAGACCGGGCCGGTTGCCATGGCAACGGCCCAGATCTTGCGAGATAAACCCGGCGGAGCTGCAAGTTAGAGCTCCGCTGGGTCCGCCTCTCCAGGCAAGCTGGCTCCCTCCCTCTCTCTCCCAGCCGGCGGCCGCATTTGAGAGCATGTGGGCCGGTGAGGGAGATCTTCTATCTCCCCACTGGCCCTTCATGCAACACAGCGGGGCCGGTGCTCGGATAGCGCCGGCCCTGCATAGACCGGCTGGATCTCCCCGGCCTCGGCCCGTGGCCATCGCGGCCCACCGGGCATTTGCCCGGTTTGCCTGATGGCCAGTCCGGGCCTGCTGGTGTGCGTTTCAGGGCCTGCCAGGGCACCGTGTCACACCAGTGCAACTCATATCTGGTGTAACAGTAGTGTACATTTAAAAAAAAAAAAAAAAAAACATTTTGACTGTAATAGATTGAATAGCAGTTAGTTGTCTGCCAGCGTGTGTGTCAGGCTCACAGCGTATACTGTGCCCACTTGCCCAGTGCCACCACTCACTCACTGGTGTCACAATAGCTTGCATTTAACAAAAAAAAAAGTTTTTGGACTGTAATATAATAGCAGTCAGTTTCCTTCACTAGTGTGCGTTTCAGGGCCTGCCCAGTGCAACCACTCACTCATATATGGTGTCCCAATAGCTTGCATTTAATAAAAAAAAAAAAACTGTTTGGACTGTAATATAATAGCAGTCAGTTTCCTTCACGAGTGCGCGTTTCAGGGCCTGCCAGGGCACAGTGTCACACCAGTGCCACTCATATCTTCACAGTAGCTTGCACGCATAGTACCACTAATCAAAAAAAATAAATGACAAAATGGCAGGGGCCGTCGTGGTCGTGGTTCCGTGATTCCCTTTGGCCCTAGAATAATGCCCAGTGTTCAGAGGCCACGTACCCTGAACTTGAAAAGTTCTGAGGACATAGTTGACTGGCTAACACAGGACACCCAATCTTCTACAGCTTCCGCTCGGAACCTCGACGCACCATCCTCCTCCAGCTTAGCTTCGGGCACCTCTCAAGATACCACTCACCCGCCTGCCGCCACCACCAACACTAGCACCACAGCCGCTTCACTTGGTATGTCAGAGGAGTTATTTACACATCAGTTGGAAGAAATGAGTGATGCGCAACCATTATTGCCAGAGGATGTAGATAACAGGGATATGTCTCAGTCAGGCAGCATTACACACGTACGGTGTGATGATGATGATGTTGTACCCACTGCTGCTTCCTTTGCTGAGTTGTCGGATACAAGTGAAGCGCTTGATGATGACGATGCGTCCGTGGATGTCACGTGGGTGCTCGCTAGAAGAGAAGAAGAACAGGGGGAAAGTTCAGATTGGGAGACAGAGAGGAGGAGGAGGAGACAAGTTGGAAGCAGGGGGAGGTCGTCGCAAGGAGCTAGTGGCACAGTCAGACAGCATGCATCAGCACCCGGGGTCAGCCAGACAGCACGCCAATCAACGAATGCTGTTGCCACCACCAGAATGCCGTCATTGCAGAGCTCAGCAGTGTGGTATTTTTTTTGTGTGTCTGCCTCTGACAACAGCGATGCCATTTGCAACCTGTGCCAAAAGAAACTGAGTCGTGGGAAGTCCAACACCCACCTAGGTACAACTGCTTTGCGAAGGCACATGATCGCACATCACAAACGCCTATGGGATCAGCACATGAGTACAAGCAGCACACAAACTCAAAGCTGCCATCCTCCTCCTGGTCCAGCATCTTCAGCCACATTAACCATTGCTCTCCTCCTTGCCCCCTCTCAACCATCCGCCCCTCCGTCTCTCGCCTTGAGCAGTTCCTGCTCATCTGCCCACAGTCAGGTGTCTGTCAAGGACATGTTTGAGCATAAGAAGCCGAAATTTCTTTGCACAAAAGGCAATCCCCAACCTGTACTCGATTGTGCAAAAGGAAGTAATTGCATGTCTGGCACACAGTGTTGGGGCAAGAGTCCATCTGACCACTGATACCACATCAAAGGCACCCCCCCAGCTCCCCAGGTACTGTTCCACATCCCGGATACGGCAGTGACACGCCGTCTTGGGGTTGACTTGCCTGAAAGCAGAGAGTCACACCGGACCAGCACTCCTGTCCGCCCTGAATGCACAGGTGGATCAGTGGCTGACTCCGCACCAACTGGAGATGGGCAAAGTGGTTTGTGACAATGGAAGAAATTTGTTGGCGGCATTGCATTTGGGCAAGTTGACACATATGCCGTGCATGGCACATGTGTGTAATCTGATCGTACAACGCTTTGTGCATAAGTACCCAGGCTTACAGGACGTCCTTAAGCAGGCCAGGAAGGTGTGTGGCCATTTCAGGCATTCCTACACGGCCATAGCACACTTTTCCGATATCCAGCGGCGAAACAACATGCCAGTGAGGCGCTTGATTTGCGACAGCCTGACACGTTGGAATTCAACACTCCTAATTAGTGATGTACCGAACGGTTCGCCAGCGAATAGTTCCCGGTGAACATAGCGTGTTCGCGTTCGCCACAACGGGCGAACACATGCTCGGTTCGATCCGCCCCCTTTTCGTCATCATTGAGTAAACTTTGACCCTGTACCTCACAGTCAGCAGACACATTCCAGCCAATCAGCAGCACACCCTCCCTAGCAGACGCTCCCACCTCCTGGACAGCATCCAGTTTAGATTCATTTGGAAGCTGCATACATTTTTTTAATTTATTTTTTTATTGCTTTTTTTATTTTTTATTTTTTAATTTATTTATTTACTTATTTTTTAATGTCCTCCCCCCCGCCGCTCAGGGGTGAGGACAGTAGGTCCCCCCCCATTATTCTTTTATAGGGCCCCCACCTGCAGCTCAGGAGCCATGTTACTCTGTATATAGAGGGAGCCATGTTTACACTGTATATAGAGGGAGCCATGTTACTCTGTATATAGAGGCAGTGGCGTACTAAGGGGGGGGGGGGTAGTTCGCCCCGGGTACCACTCACTAGGGCGGTGCCCGGGGAGAACTTTCGCAGGGGTGGCAAAATGCCGCCCTGTGTCTTGTGTAAAGGGACCGGCTGCTAATAAGACTATCTACTGGAGTTTCCCATCCAGCAGCAGCAGGGTCCTCTGTTCTCGCGATCCGCGAGAGCGTTGCCGTGGGTTGCCATAGCAACGCTCTCGCGGATCGCGAGAACAGAGGACCCTGCTGCTGCTGGATGGGAAACTCCAGTAGATAGTCTTATTAACGAGCATGGAGAATACTGGGCCCCTCTAAACTGCCCAGTGATGCTGTGCCACCGGACCACCAGTCGAGGAGGACGGGAGGGACAGGTAAGTGGCAGCAATTATTCCACACAACATACACACTGCATCTGCATACACTCTACACACACTGCATACACTCTACACACACTCTACATACACTGCATACACACTGCACACACACTATACACACACTATGCACACACACTCTACACACACTCTACACACACTCTACACACACTATACACACACTATACACACTCTACAGACACTGCAAACACTGCAAACACACTGCACACACACTGCATACACTACACACACACTGCACACACACTGCATACACACTGCATACACTCTACACACACTAATATACAAAACACAACAAGGGAACCGGCTGGTAGCCTAAATAAAGATAAATACAAAGAAATATAGTGTAATACAGTTTTACAATATTGACATTGCGCAATATGAAATGCACTCACAGGATCTTGGACAGTTCAGGCATATATGGTGCCACCCCTGATTATGTGGGGGGCTGGGGGGATCCCCTGGACACTTCCACCCAAAAAGCAGGACTCCGGGTGAAGGTATGAAAAAAGCGGCTGCATACACTATACACACACACTGCATACACTCTACACACACTGCATACTCTCTACACACTACAAACACTGCACACACACTATGCACACACTGCACACACTATACACACACTGTACACACTGCATACACAATACACACACTGCACACAATATACACATACTACACACACTGCATACACACTGCACACACTATACACACACTACATACACTCTACACACTCTACACACACTATACACATTACACACACTGCATACACACTATACACACACTCTATACACACACTGCACATACTATACACACACACTATACACACACTATACACACACTACATACACTATACACACACTGCACACACTATACACACACTACATACACTATACACACTCTACACACACTATACACACTACACACACTGCACTAACTATACACACACTGCACACACTATACACACACTGCATACACCCTATACACACACTGCATACACCCTATACACAAACTGCATACACCCTATACACACACTGCATACACACTATACACACACTGCATACACACTGCATACACACTATACACACAATATACACACACACTATACACACAATATACACACACACTGTACACACTATACACACTATGCACACACTACATGCACTACACACACTACATACACACTATACACACACTCTATACACACACTGCACACACTATACACCCACTGCACACACACTGCATACACTATACACACTCTACACACACTGCATACACACTACACACACTGCACTAACTATACACACACTGCATACACCCTATACACACACTGCATACACCCTATACACACACTACATACACACTGCATACACACTATACACACACACTGTACACACTATACACACACTGTACACACTATGCACACACTGCATACACTATGCACACACACTACACACACTGCATACACACTGCACATACTGCATACACACTGCACACAATATACACACACTCTATACACACACTGCACACACTATACACACACTATACACACACTATACACACACTACATACACTATACACACACTGCACACACTATACACACACTACATACACTATACACACTCTACACACACTATACACACTACACACACTGCACTAACTATACACACACTGCACACACTATACACACATTGCATACACCCTATACACACACTGCATACACCCTATACACAAACTGCATACACCCTATACACACACTGCATACACACTATACACACACTGCATACACACTGCATACACACTATACACACACTATACACACACTATACACACAATATACACACACACTGTACACACTATACACACTATGCACACACGACATGCACTACACACACTACATACACACTATACACACACTCTATACACACACTGCACACACTATACACCCACTGCACACACACTGCATACACTATACACACTCTACACACACTGCATACACAATACACACACTGCACTAACTATACACACACTGCATACACCCTATACACACACTGCATACACCCTATACACACACTGCATACACACTGCATACACACTATACACACACACTGTACACACTATACACACACTGTACACACTATGCACACACTGCATACACTATGCACACACACTACACACACTGCATACACACTGCACATACTGCATACACACTGCACACAATATACACTCACTGCATACACACTGCACACACTACATGCACTACACACAATGCATATACACACTGCATACACTATGCACACACTGCACACACTATACACACACTGCATACACTCCATACACTATACACACACTGCATACACTGCATACACTCTACACACTGCAAACAATGCACACACACTATGCACACACTGCACACACTATACACACACTGTACACACTATGCATACACTGCATACACAATACACACACTGCAAACAATATACACATACTACACACACTGCATACACACTGCACACACTACATGCACTACACACACTGCATACACACTATACACATACTCTATACACACACTGCACACACTATACACACACTGCACACACTATACACACACTGCATACACTCTACACACTCTACACACACTGCATACACACTACACACACTGCACTAACTATACACACTGCACACACTATACACACACTGCATACACCCTATAAACACACTGCATACACCCTATACACACACTGCATACACACTATACACACACTGCATACACACTGCATACACACTATACACAATACACACACACACTGTACACACTATACACACACTGTACACACTATGCACACACTGCATACACTATGCACACACACTACACACACTGCATACACACTGCACATACTGCATACACACTGCACACAATATACACACACTGCATACACACTGCACACACTACATGCACTACACACACTGCATACACACACTGCATACACTATGCACACACTATACACACACACTATACACACACTGCATACACTATGCACACACTGCACACTCTATACACACACTGCACACACTATACACACACTGCATACACTTCATACACTATATAGAGGGGAGCCATGTTACTCGGCATATAGAGAGGAGCCATGTTTACACTATATATAGAGGGGAGCCATGTTACTCTGTATATAGAGGGAGCCATGTTATTCTGTATATAGAGGGAGCCATGTTTACATGGTATATAGAGGGAAGCCATGTTACTCTGTATATAGAGAGGAGCCATGTTTACACTGTATATAGAGTGGAGCCATGTTACTCTGTATATAGAGGGGAGCCATGTTACACTGTATATAGAGGGAGCCATGTTACTCTGTATATAGAGGGAGCCATGTTTACTCTGTATATAGAGAGAGCCATGTTACCACTATCTGAGGTGTTAAACAATGATTGGCCCTGGCATGTTTGTTAGCCTTGACTGCATGGTTGTCTGGCATGAATAAAAGTAGCATGTTTCAACTATATTAGTAGTTAGACTAGTTTGCACTAAAACATGTGCAAATGGGGAGTTTGCGGTTGTGCAAATGGACTGTTTGCAGTTGTTTGCGGTGCGTTAAACGGGGAGTTTGGTCTGTCACTGTGAAGCGGGCGTAACCCTTACACTACCTGAGCGATACAACATCATACCTGATGTTTCAAAGCACATTATTCAAAACAATTTAGGAATGTTAGGTGAGTTATGCCCTTTATGGATTAAAACCAGACTCTGCATCAACTATGTAATTTTCCATGGGAGTTTTGCCATGGATCCCCCTCCGGCATGCCACAGTCCAGGTGTTAGTCCCCTTGAAACAACTTTTCCATCACTTTTGTGGCCAGAAAGAGTCCCTGTGGGTTTTAAAAATCGCCTGTCCATTGATGTCTATGGCGGTTCGCCCGGTTCGCCCGTTCGTGAACCAAAAATTTTATGTTCGTGACATCACTACTCCTAATGTTCGACCGCCTGCTCCAACAAGAAAAAGCCGTTAACGAGTATTTGTATGACCGGGGTGCTAGGACAGCCTCTGCGGAGCTGGGGATTTTTTTGCCACGTTACTGGACGCTCATGCGCAATGCCTGTAGGCTCATACGTCCTTTTGAGGAGGTGAAAAACCTAGTCAGTCGCACCGAAGGCACCATCAGCGACATCATACCACTTGTTTTCTTCCTGGAGCATGCCCTGCGAAGAGTGCTGGATCAGGCCGTAGATGAGCGTGAAGAGGAAGAGTTGTGGTCACCATCACCACCAGAAACAGCCTTATCAGCATCACTTGCTGGACCTGCGACAATGCTGGAAGAGGATTGTGAGGAAGAGGAGTCAGAGGAGGAATGTGGCTTTGAGGAGGAGGAGGAAGACCAACCACAACAGGCATCCCAGGGTGCTCGTTGTCACCTATCTGGTACCCATGGTGTTGTACGTGGCTGGGGGGAAGAACATACATTCAGAGAGATCACTGAGGATGAGGAACAGGACATAAGTAGCTTGGCATCCAACCTTGTGCAAATGGGGTCTTTCATGCTGTCGTGCCTGTTGAGGGACCCTCATATAAAAAGGCTGAAGGAGAACGACCTGTACTGGGTGTCCACGCTAATAGACTCCCGGTATAAGCAGAAAGTGCCTGAAATGTTACCGAATTACGGCAAGTCGGAAAGGATGCAGCAGTTCCAAAATCAATTAAAAAGTATGCTTTACACAGCGTATAAGGGTGATGTCACAGCACAATGGGAATCTAACAGGGGAAGAGGTGAAAGTAATCCTCCTCCTCCCACGACCACGCCAGCAAGGACAGGACGCTTTACAGACGTCTTGTTGATGGAGGACATGCAGAGCTTTTTAAGTCCTACGCATCGCCACAGCTCTTCGGGGTCCACCCTCAGAGAACGACTCGACCGACAGGTAGCAGACTACCTCGCCTTAACTGCAGATATCGACACTCTGAGGAGCGATGAACCCCTTGACTACTGGGTGTGCAGGCTTGACCTGTGGCCTGAGCTATCCCAATTTGCGATAGAACTTCTGGCCTGCCCTGCTTCAAGTGTCCTGTCAGAAAGGACCTTCAGTGCAGCAGGAGGTATTGTCACTGAGAAGAGAAGTCGCCTAGGTCAAAAAAGTCTAGATTACCTCACCTTTATTAAGATGAATGAGGGATGGATTCCGTAGGGACTGACAGCGGGCGATACATTCGACTAAAAAAGGCCTGATAAGGGGGACTACTTAACACACCACTCCTATCTGGTGGCACATTAGATTGCACGCGCAGTGCCCCAAGCATGTTTTTCCATCTCCCGCTTCCTAAAATCGATGCCTTATATACACGTCCCCTGATAGGGGACATAACAGGGATTAAACTGATAGGAATAGTACTACTTAACACACCATTCCTATCTGGTGGCACATTAGATTGCATGCGCAGTGCCCCAAATTTGAAGTAGGAGGACCGACCAAGCATCTTTTTCCATCTCCCGCTTCCTAAAATCGATGCCTTATATACACGTCCCCTGATAGGGGACGTAACAGGGATTAAACTGATAGGAATAGTACTACTTAACACACTACTCCTATCTGGTGGCACATTAGATTGCACGCGCAGTGCCCCAAATTTGAAGTAGGAGGACCGACCAAGCATCTTTTTCCATCTCCCACTTCCTAAAATCGATGCCTTATATACACGTCCCCTGATAGGGGACGTAACAGGGATTAAACTGATAGGAATAGTACTACTTAACACACCTTATAATAACGCAGAGAGTGGCGACGCAGAGAGAGGAGTCTGAAGAAGAGGAGTCAGAGGAGGAAGGTGGCTTTGAGGAGGTGGAAGACCAAACACAGCATTGTCCCAGGGTGCTTGTTGTCACCTTTCGGGGACCCTTGGTGTTGTACGTGGCTGGGTGGAGGAAGAGACCTTCAATGAGACCTTCAGTGAGACCTTCAGTGAGGACAAGGAATGGGACATGGCTAGCTTGGTATCCAACCTTGTGCAAATGGGGAGTTTGCGGTTGTGCAAATGAACTGTTTGTGGTTGTTTGCGGTGCGTTAAACGGGGAGTTTGGTCTGTCACTGTGAAGCGGGCATAACCCTTACACTACCTGATCGATAGAACATCATACCTGATGTTTCAAAGCAGGTTATTCCAAACAATTTAGGAATGTTAGGTGATTTATGCCCTTTATGAATTAAAACCAGACTCTGCATTAACTATGTAATTTTCCATGGGAGTTTTGCCATGGATCCCCCTCCGGCATGCCACAGTCCAGGTGTTAGTCCCCTTGAAACAACTTTTCCATCACTATTGTGGCCAGAAAGAGTCCCTGTGGGTTTTAAAATTCGCCTGCCCATTGAAGTCTATGGCGGTTCGCCCGGTTCACCCGTTAGCGAACATTTGCGGAAGTTCGCGTTCGCCGTTCCCGAACCGAAAATTTTATGTTTGCGACATCACTAGTGTAAATGAAGATAGATCAAGAAGATCAAATATACGTTTTCAAAATATCCCAGAACAAATCTCACAGGAAATTTTCTCAAATTTCTTAGGCCTGGGTCCAGATGTTCATGATCAAAATATTGACAGATGCCATGAATTAATTAAACCCAAAACTCTGGAACATATCCCAAAAGAAGTGATCATCTGTTTACACTCGTATTGCTTCAAGGAGTTACCGTATATACTCGAGTATAAGCCGAGTTTTTCAGTCCATTTTTTGGGCTGAAAAACCCCAACTCGGCTTATACTCGAGTCAAGGTCTGTATTATGGCAATTTGCATTGCCATAATACAGACCGGGGGAGAGGGGGGCTGGCAGAGCTGTACTTACCTGTTCTGCAGCTCCTGTCAGCTCTCTCCTCCTCCGCGCCGTCCGTTCAGCACCTCGGTCAGCTCCCAGTGTAAGTCTCGCGAGAGCCGCGGCTCTCGCGAGACTTACAGTGTGAGCTGATAGAAGGAGCTGCACGGACGGCGCAGAGGAGGAGAGAGCTGACAGGAGCTGCAGAACAGGTAAGTACAGCTCTGCCAGCCCCCCTCAACCCCCCACTGAACTGCCACTGGACCACCAGGGAAGGAGAGCCCCCCTCCCTGCCATGTATCAAGCAGGGAGGGGGGACGAAAAATAAATAAAATAAGAAATAATAATAATAATAAAAAAAAATAATAATAATAAAAAAAAAGGGGGTATAAGGACCACTGTGGGAGGGGGGGGGGTATAAGGACCACTGTGGGAGGGGGGGGGGTATAAGGACCACTATGGGAGGGAGGGGGTGGGATAAGGACCACTATGGGAGGGAGGGGGGGTATAAGGACCGCTATGGGAGGGAGGGGGGGGATAAGGACCACTATTGGAGGGAGGGGGTGGGATAAGGACCACTATGGGAGGGAGGGGGGTATAAGGACCGCTATGGGAGGGAGGGGGGGGATAAGGACCACTATGGGAGGGAGGGGGGGGATAAGGACCACTATGGGAGGGAGGGGGGGATAAGGACCACTATGGGAGGGAGGGGGGGATAAGGACCACTATGGGAGGGAGGGGGGGGATAAGGACCACTATGGGAGGGAGGGGGGGATAAGGACCACTATACCACTATGGAAGGGAGGGGGGGATAAGGACCACTATCGGAGGGAGGGGGGTGGGATAAGGACCACTATGGGAGGGAGGGGGGATAAGGACCACTATGGGAGGAAGTGAGGGGGGGATAAGGACCACTATGGGAGGGAGGGGGATAAGGACCACTATGGGAGGGAGGGGGGGGATAAGGACCACTATGGGAGGGAGGGGGGGGATAAGGACCACTATGGGAGGGAAGGGGGGGATAAGGACCACTATGGGAGGGAGGGGGGGGATAAGGACCACTATGGGAGGGAGGGGGGGGGGATAAGGACCACTATGGGAGGGAGGGGGGGATAAGGACCACTATACCACTATGGAAGGGAGGGGGGATAAGGACCACTATCGGAGGGAGGGGGGTGGGATAAGGACCACTATGGGAGGGAGGGGGGGAGAAAAGGAACACTATGGGAGGGAGGGGGGATAAGGACCACTATGGGAGGAAGTGAGGGGGGGATAAGGACCACTATGGGAGGGAGGGGGATAAGGACCACTATGGGAGGGAGGGGGGGGATAAGGACCACTAGGGGAGGGGAGGGGGAAGTAAGGACCACTAGGGGAGGGGAGGGGGAAGTAAGGACCACTAGGGGAGGGGTGAGTCAGGACCACTGGGGGAGGGGGGTGAAGGAACACGGGGGTGGGGAGGTAAGGACCACTGAGGGAGGAGGAGGGGAGGTCAGGACATATGGGGGGGGCAAATATCCTTGCACCGGCCCTGCACACACTGCATTCATACACTGCATTCATACACACACTGCATTCATACACACACTGCACTCATACACACACACTGCACTCACACACACACACTGCACTCACACACACTGCATTCATACACACACACACTGCATTCATACACACACACTGCACTCATACACACGCTGCACTCATACACACACACGCTGCACTCATACACACACACGCTGCACTCATACACACACACGCTGCACTCATACACACACTGCACTCATACACACACACGCTGCACTCATACGCACACACTGCATTCATTATACACACACTGTAAATAAATATTCAATTAATATATTTTTTTAGGATCTAATTTTATTTAGAAATTTACCAGTAGCTGCTGCATTTCCCACCCTAGTCTTATACTCGAGTCAATAAGTTTTCCCAGTTTTTTGGGGAAAAATTAGGGGCCTCGGCTTATATTCGGGTCGGCTTATACTCGAGTATATACGGTAACTTTGAAAGTAAAAAGAAATACAAAATTAAAGCGGCACTGTCATGCCGAATCCCGTTTTTTTTTTAACCCCCCTCCCGCCTCCACTACATCCAATTGACCCCCTAGTCACCCCCAAATGCCCCTAAGCCCCCATATTACCTATTTTTAATCTTTATTTTCTGCCCCGATCTATATTCAGGGCGCCGCCATCTTTGTGTGGGTAGGTGAAGTCCCTGTGGGACGCGTCATCTGCCCACACTAGATAGCACTGAGATTCCTGCACATGCCCAGTGATACACCTGGACATGCGAACGGGAATTTCATCTATTCATTCATTAGTCAGACAGACGAATGAATGAATAGAAAAAATCAGACGAACACCGTTTGTTTGCTCGTTCGGTTTATTACAAGGAGGGAGCTACCGGCACGCAGCTCCCTCCTTGTAATATGTAAAAATAGAAGCGGCAGGGAGCAGTGATACCCACCACTTCATAAGCCCCCCATGCCACCCCCCCCCCCTCACTCTTGCCTGTGGCTGCTCACTGTAGAAAAAAAATTACATAAATTACAATAAGGGGGCGGACCTATTGTCCTCCCCCCCTCCCCCACCATGAGCGGCGGGTTGGGGCCATGAAGATAATAAAGGGGGGACCTACTGTCCTCCCCCCCAGGCCCCCACCCCAAAGGCCAGTTCAAACTAAAAGAAATTGATATAGATGAACATTCTTGTTCTTGGATAGAACATTGGCTTAAAAATAGAGTACAGCGAGTTATTCATGGTATATTTGCAAGCTGGACAAAAGTGGTAAGTGGTGTGCCTCAGGGTTCTGTTCTGGGACCTCTTCTATTTACCATATTTATGTGTTTGCAGATGACACAAAACTCTGTAAAGTAATACAATGTGAGCAGGGTATTGCTTTGCTGCAGAGGGATTTAGATACATTAGGGGACTGGGCATCCAAATGGCAGATTACATTTAACCCCTTAAGGACACATGACATTTGTGACATGTCATGATTCCCTTTTATTCCGGAAGTTTGGCAGTTATGCACTTTGGGGTTAAGAATGCACAACTAACTTACACCCTGCATGATAGTGAATTAATGATAACAACCCATGAGAAGGATTTGGTAATTGTTATATACAATAAACTAGGCAACAATTTGCAATGTCAATCAGCAGTCACTAAGGCCAGTAAGGTATTGTCATGTATAAATAGGGGCATTCATTCTTGGGATGAAAATATAATTTTGTCTTTTTATAAATACCCGGTAAGACCACACCTTGAATATGCTGTGCAATTTTGGGCACCCGGTCTAAAGAAGGATATTATGGCACTAGAAAAAGTGCAGCGCCAGGATAAGGTGAAGGAAAGTTTCACTTCATTAATTAGCAAGAATAGCAAAAGGGTAGTATACACTGCACAAATTGGAGCTCACAGTCTGGCCTCACATTCTGACAGCTGACTAACAATCTAGGTAAACTAAACTAATGTGGTGCTACACCTATACGAGGGAAAATGGAAAATACCTATACTGGCTGCATGGGGACACTGAGACACTAGGGGACACACGGGGATGCTGTGAGACATAGGGACATTGGGAGACACTGAGACATTGGGACATGGAGACACTATGTCCCCATTTCTCCCAGTGTCCCCATGTCCCCCATCCAGTGTCCCATGTCTCTCAGTGTGCCTAGTGTCCCCATGTGTCCCAGTGTCCATATATGTCCCAGTGTCCCCATGTCTTTGTCCACAACTGTCCCCATGTCTCCCAGTGTCCCCAAGTGTCTGTCTCCCAGCCAGTGTCCCCCTAGTCTCCCAGTGTCCCATAGTCTCCCAGTGTCCCTATGTCACTGTGTCACTAGTGTCTTAGTGTCCCTAAATGTTTCAGTGTCCCCATGTCTCCCAGTGTCCCTATATGTCCCAGTGTCCCCATGTCTATGTCCACAACTGCCCCCATGTCTCCCAGTGTCTGTGTCCCTAGTGTCTCAGTGTCCCCATTTCTCACAGTGTCCCTAAATGTTTCAGTGTCCCCATGTCTCCCAGTGTCCCCATGTCTCTGTGTCCCCATGTCTCTGTGTCCCCATGTCTCTGTGTCCTCGGGTCTCTGTGTTCCCATGTCTCTGTGTCCCCATGTCTCTCGGTGTCCGTAGTATCCTAGTGACATGGGGACACACTGAGACATTGGGACACTGGGAGAAATGGGGATACTGAGAGACTGGGGGATTGGGCGACATGGGGACACTGACACTGTTATACATAGGGACACTGAGACACTGGGTGACTTGTGAGACTGAGACACTGGGAGCAATCCATCTATACAGCAGAATCAAACTGTGAGTAATTTGTTGGTGATTTTACAGAATTTTCTCTGATGTCATTCCTTGTGATTAAACAAATGATTTTTTTCCAAGAAAGGTGGCAACCCTAACTACGCTTCACATACTCACTCTTGCTTAAAGGAACACTATAGGGTCAGGAACACAATCATGTATTTCTGACCCTATTATGTTAAAACCACCACCCTGGCCCCTTCTTGCCTCCCTAAGTATAGTAAAATATAACTTGCATTCAAGTCTGCAGCTGCTGGCTCTGCCTCTGAACTGACTGTCTGCTGACATCATCAGAAGTGGTGGTCTAAGCAAATTACAATACTTCCCCATAGGATTGGCTGAGACTGTCAACTAGGCAGATCAGGGGCAGAGCCAGCACAATTCCAATCAGCAACTCCTCATAAAGATAAATTGAATCAATGCATCTGTATGAGGAAAGTTCAGTGTCTGCATGCAGAGGGTGGAGACACTGAATGGCAGTGCTGCACACTACGCAGTACGGCCGCAGGAAGCACCTCTAGCAGCCATCTAAGGAGTGGCCAGTGGAGTTATTTTCTCTGAAAAGACAGTGTTTACTGCAAAAGGCCTGAATGGAATGATTCTACTTACCAAAACAAATACAACAAGCTATAGTTGTTCTGGTGACTATAGTGTCCCTTTAAGTTTGAAAGCTTAAGAGGGATGTATGAGAACAAAACTTGTGTGGACTGGCTGACAATAAAATTAGTTCAGGTAATGCAGACGCTGGTCTCTCTAACACTGTGGCATGTCCCCTTTCGTCTACACTCACTACATACGCATTTTCTCTGTTTCAGACTATATACCAGGAACTTCTGCATGCTAGTAAGAATGTAAGAAGACAAGTGGACATGTGAGTGCTAGGGGACAGTCCTTAGAAAGCATGGAGTGAGCGCAACATTAGACGCATTTATGTCAAGCTTAGGGTGCTGCCTGCATAGTATTCCCTTAGTTGGACAGCCTGTAGGATTGGCGGGCAGCCTGACATGCATTCATGCCAGGCTGTCCTTCAAATTCTTTGGACAGACATGCCCCTTTTTTGGGCATGTTCTCCCCTTTTGGCAGGTCTGGTCACGTGATTCGCACCAGTGGCCCACCTTTTACCCCGCCTATTGACTTCCTGCTTCCCTGGACACTGCTGTTAGGGTTTATGGATTTACTTGAAAGATTAGAGAGAGATTAGAATAGAGTATGTGTTTTCTTATAGCCGCATCCTATGAGTTTCCCTCCAGCACCATCTCTATCAGATACATGACGCTTGGGAGGTATGACTGTTTTAGTGTTTTTGGTATATTAGATTCCGTAATTAGGCCCATCATAATTGTCAGCACCAGGCCCAGTGTGCTCTTAATCCGGCCCTGCACTTACAGCCACAGTCGTGCAGTTGTAATTACTAATGTCACCGGGGAAGACCTCTGACAAGGGCAGAACTGAGAAGACGCTGATTGGTTCCCCCTGAAAACCCTATGCAGTACAAAAACTGACTGCAGATGGTGATCAGCTTTGGGCTATGCAGGCTGCCCAGTGCTGATCACTGTAGGTGATCACTGCTGCAGGGGGAATATCAATTATATTGTGACAATTTGTGAGGGAATCTGCGCTCTAAGAGAATGTATTGATGCCAGCATAGGGATTACCTCTGCTGATATCAGAAGGTTATTTTACAGATTTCCTAACAATGCAGATTTTTCTACATATAGTAAAAAAAAAAAATCTGCACTGTAAAGCAGGGCCAGACAGGCCAACCAGGAGACTGGGAAATTTCCTGTTGGACCATGGCACCTGGGGCCGGGCAGACAGCCCTAATCATTCAGATAATGCCCTTGAACTGTTTTCCCCTTGGATTGTCAAAGCCTTTATACATATGCATATACACACACACAATTTGTTTTTCCAAAACAAAAAAATGCAGACCCATTCATCCGGACAATAAAAAGATAATAAAGGCTATATATAAGTATTACAAATATATACATACACACACAAGGCACAATGACTTATGGGGCTGGCACACATTTTTTTTCCACGGCTACTTTGTATCCCCAGATCGGCCCTGCTGTAAAGCCCTCTGCAGTGTGATCATGTAAGGGAATTTGCTGACATTACCAGGGGTTTCTTCCAAGTCCTCTCCACTGTGATTATTGGCTGCAGAGTGTGATCAGCGCATGGTTATGCAGGCTGCTCAACGCTAGTCACTGTAAGTGCAGGGGGAATTTAAATGTAGATGCTGAGATGGAAATACTGCCTCTTGTGCGGCAATATTAAAGTGCACTGTAAGAAAATCCCACTGCTGATGTCAGCAAGGGAATCCCTCTGCTGTTAACCCCCCTTTCTGCTTCAAGGCCAATTTCCTCAATGCAACTTGTGTCCCTTCATATACAGACATTTTAAATATGTTTGGGGTATATCATTGGATTGGTGAATGGGGCTAGTTTGTTGTAGGTGATTGGGTGGATGAATCGGTCTTGTTTTGGGATATATGATTATAGGTAAATACAGCTAGTTTAGTGCATAGTTGGATCATAACTGGGAAATGGAAACAAGAGGGTATGTGTGTGTGAATGTGTGTGCAGAGAGCTTGTGGGGTGGGGTGGGGGGTAGGGTTTTGATGGATTGTGTGTATAGGTGGGTCTGTTTCTTGCGTAGTGTGTGTTCATGTGATTAAGGCCTGTTTGGCAAACCTAGCCACTTCTGGACACTAATAACTGGACAAATATATTAATTTTGCTATGTTCTTCTTTGTCTGCAGTAAGGAGCATTCGTATGCTAGCGGCACGAAAGCCGCAAGTATTCAAATGGTAGTTTTCACGAACAGTTGAAATCCACTGTTCGTGAAACAAATATAACTACCAAATGGGAAACCACACAAGGGGGGTCGTGTGTCTCCCATTAACGATAGCAACAATGTATCCGCAGTTAATTAATGGGTTTTGCCGCCGTAATGGGGGGCCGCCGTTCGTATGACCGAACACGTGGCGGCGGCCATCTTTGCTCACGAAAGCCCAGCGGTGTTTGGTCGTCGAGTGCCTGGAACTAAAATCGGCTACTCGACTTCACGAACACCGCTAGACTCCCAGGTCTTTCGTTTAATAATGTGCATTCGGTTAAATCAACCGTCATTTGTTAAATTAAGCTCCATGTCTAAGGTATATTTGTACTGATTTCATATGTTGCACCTATGAACAGTGATGGCTAACATGTCACCACATTTGTTTCCTATCCTTTAGGCTGGCTGTGCATGTTATAAAATGGAGTTGAGAAACAGTTGATCTGCTGAGGTTAGCTATCACATCCCAAGGACTACACACATGGTGCCCACCACCATTTATGCCCTCAGTCTGCCTCCTGCATTTGAAAGGGGTACATCTTAAACCCTAAATAGTCACAGGGTCACATGAGATCCACATGGGTCACCATAACACCTCCCAGGCTGCTGCTGCCCTCTACTGATAGCCAGCTTCCGCATTCCCCTACAAATTGTTAGTCTCCGGCAACGATGTAATTGCACTGCAGCCTACAGCTCCCAGCATGCTACTGAGTGGAGAAAGCATACTCTAGTGGTGGAACAGGAAGCCTGTGGGGGCAGACCAGTGCTGTAAGAAATTCTGATTCCACATGGAACTGTGTTTCTCTCAGCAATTGCTGATGGCTGAGGAAAACATAGTTCAAATGGGAGACAGAATGAGAATGGGCTGGCCGGTGAGGGAGATTTTTTATATTATCACTGGCTGTGCCACCCCTCTACTGTCTGCCAACCCAAAGCCATGGCCACGGTGGCCTTATGACAAATGTGGCTCTGAACAAGGGAATCCAGAGGTACATTTGCAAGAGATGGAATCCCTTTGCTAACATCACCTTACCTTAAGAGAATCTGCAATATAAGTGAACCATTTGATCTAGGCAAAGGGATTGCCAGTCCATCTAGTCCATAAAGATAAATTATTGTTTATATATATTTAAAGTCCTAATATATATTTCCTAATCTTCTAATACATTATAATAAAATATCCTTTAGTATTTTGAATTATTTAAGTGTTTACCTAAAGTAATTAAATATAGTAAGGATCCTTGGCATAAAGCACGTACTCTCCTTTAGCAAACAGTAAGCTTTGCATTCTTTTTTACTGATTACCATTTTTCCTATTGTATCATCCCATTTAATTGGTTTATAATTTCTAAAAAAAATATCTTATGCAATATTGCGACCTGATTTATGCCTCTGTTCGTGAACACATCTATCATTATTTCTTGAAATACAATTCTGATTAATTGGAAAACAACTTTGTATTGTTTGAGTTATTCATTGAAACAGTTAGGAGCAGATTGTTCTGTTCTAAGAAAAGTAGAAACGAAAATAGTTTACTAACTGATGGAGCACTAGACATTTGGAGAGCTTTGGTGTTCAGAGACATTAAAACAATATTCAGCTTGAACTGGGGTGTTGCCACATTTATCTCCCAGTTAAGGTCTCAATTACATTTAAGTTGATCATGTGTATCTCCAGTTTTTTAGGCCCCCGATAAGCCTTCTTATGGTCTAGATCAGTTTCATTACAGCAGTTATACGTTACTATAATTTTAACCACCATAAGATGAATATAGGTGGGTGCAGGGGGAACGGACACTAAGATTCCCCTCCCACACCTTTTTTTTTTAAATCATTCTTTATTTATTGGTTTTGTATATACACCAGTATTCAGGGAAGGGGATACAGGAAAGAAGAGGGGTGGGGGGGTATAACAGTGCCATCTGTTCACATTTGTACCATCGCAGGGTACGCTTTGATATATTTTAGTACAGTTGTGTATTTTAGCAGTTTGACAATGGGTTGTAGTCCCACTTGTAGGGTTGATGCGTTGTCCCCTTGTCATTCACATGTTTGTGGCTGTGTATGTCTGTATTTCCTCCGTGTGAGGATACTTTTGGGGTGGGGAGGGGGGAGTCCGTTCGGGTCATGAGACTGTGTGGGGTGAAAGTGTGTCTCCGGGTTGTGCCCGTTGGTTCACCGGGTTTGGTGGTTTGCTCTACGGGTGTCGGGAAAGGGTCCCGAAGGTGGCCCAGTTGCAGGTCCTATTGGTCACCTGTTGTAGGGGGGGTGCCTAGGGTGGTCTCTGTTGTGATCTATCTTTCTTGTTATCATTTCCTGTGACGGGATGCGGGTCGTGGACCAGAGCTCCGCTATGGTTCTGCAAGTTGCTAAAGCGATGCGGGCGGTCAGCTTGTTTTCTGATCTTGTGAATGGGTCTATGGGTTTAGATAGCAACAGGGCCCAAGGGTCTACTGGGCATGGTTTGTTCAGTAGTTTAGTGATTGAGTGGTGCTCTGCCACAACGGTCGGAGATTCGGGCACGTCCAGCAGTGGAGGAACGTCCCTGTCTCCCCGCATTGTTTCCAGCATGTGTTAGATGGTGTCTGGTGCATGGAGGCAAGGCGTTGCAGTGTGAGATACCACCGAAAAAGCATTTTATATGCTTGTTCCGTGTGTGTTACGCATATGGAAATGGAGGCTGTTGCCTCCCATATGTCTGACCAGTCCGTCGTTTCAGTTGGTGGGCCCAAGTCTTTCTCCCATGCTGATATGTATGGGAGGGAGCATTGCGTGGGGTGGTTGGCAATGGTCATGTATATGTCCGAGATTTGGCCTTGTCTGTTTGGGTGGATCGTGCATTCACGTTTAAATTTGGTGAGCAGGGCTGTCCCCGCTTGCTTGATACTCGGGATTGCTGCGAAACTGCGTAATTGAATATATCGAAAATGGTCGAACGTCGTAAGGGAGGATGACTCTTTAATATCTGTGAATTGAATGATTTCGCTGTCCTGATAGAGGTGTCCTATTCTAGAGATGTCTCTATGTTCGAACTTGGAGAAGTGTTTGGGTGTGAGTCCTGGGGGGAACAGTTTGTTCCTCCAGATCGGGGTCATCGGGGAGAGGAAAGATGATAGGTCATATTTGTCTTTCATCTTATCCTATAGGTGGTTGATTGTGGGTGCGGTTGGCCTCCCACACCTTTTTAAAGGGAAACTCCAGTGCCAGGAAAACAATCCGTTTTCCTGGCACTGCAGGTCCCCTCTCCCTCCCACCTCCCAATCCCCAGTTACTGAAGGGGTGAAAACCCCTTCAGTCACTTACGAGAGGCAGCAACATGTCCCACGTCGCTGCTTCTTCCTCTGCCGCCTCTCCTCCTCTGCATTACGTCGGGCGGTGCGCGAGACTGATCCCGCCCGCTGGTTGGGGAGACCTAATTAGAGCTTTAGAGTGCTTTTCAATGCTTTCTTATGGGGAATTGAGCGACGCTGGAGGTCCTCACACAGCGTGTACTTGCACAATCTGTGCTAGAGACACGGAAGTGCCCTCTAGTGGCTGTCTAAACGACAGCCACTAGAGGTGGAGTTAACCCTGCAAGGTAAATATTGCAGTTTATACAAAAACCGCAATAATTACACTTGCAGGGTTAAGGGTAGTGGGAGTTTGCACCCAGACCACTCCAATGGGCAGAAGTTGTCTGGGTGCCTGGAGTGTCCCTTTAATGTAATAGTCACAACCTGATAAGTGGAAGCATTGGAGGGTGGACAGTGGCCTGTCCATGGCCCATACTTTAATTTGGATCCCCCACTTAATATCCACAGGTGTCAGCACAGGGGAACATGTTCCAGCTCCTTCACCCCCTCTGCCCCCTAACTCCTGTATGTAGCTCACAAGCAAACAGGCAACAATAGCTGCCCATTTTCTAGTCTTTTATGACAATGAGCAGCTGCTGGCTGCTCACTGTGTAGTAGACACGAGCACACCTCTCTAATTGTAATATGTGAGTTAGAATGACCCCCAAAGCACATTTATCAGCGGTTTTATTTGGGTTTATATTGGGTTCAGCTGTTGGATTGCAGCTGGAATTAAATCTAGTCAGACTTAAAAAAAAAAAAAAAAAATCATCTAAAACAGTTGCCATTTTACAGAAAAAAAGAATAAATCCCAGATCTTTGGGTTGCTTTAAAATTTGAGGACTGAAAGAGTCTACGAATCTTTTTTTTGCTTTTGGAATACTACAAATGGACAAATAACCATGCAATAACAGTTGTATTATAATAATTGTTATATCACAGAACTACTGGATTTGTAAACTATACATGATCTCTTTTTTCTACGATTAATGGTCACTCTCTTCAATTTTTGGTTTAATTTATGAAGATACATGTCATCTGACTTCATTAAAGGCCCACTTCACCCGTATAACAACCTCATCTCAGGTACTGTTACTCACACAGAGCATTCAGAGATAGTCTGAGAGCATCATTAAACAATGCCTATTACCGGCACCCAAGGCAAACCTTGCAGATCAATGTGATGCCTGGGAGGAGGACAAAGGAGGCAGTGCTCAGGGGTAAATGTCAGTATTAAACCTTTCAAGAAAGGTTTAACCAGTTTAGATGAAACCAGTTTAGATTAAAGTGCTTTTTAATTAGCATTATTCAGATATAACCTGCATTATTCAGATATAACCTGCCATTGGCTTTGCAGACCACCTTATTATGTGCAAATTCAGCACAGGAAACAAGGTCAACCCAGTTGTCCTGATGTTCATATACAAAACAACTTAAGTATTGTTCCAACTTTTAGTTGGTTCGTTCTGCTGCCCCATTGGATTGGGGTTGATAAGCTGATAAAAAAAACAAGTCTGATACCAAACTATGTACAGAAACAAGAAATAAATTGCGTTCCTCTATCTGATACAATTTCCATCGGTATGCCATGCAACCTAAAGACATCTTTGCCAAATATGTTAGCCAAGTCTGGCGAAGAAGGCGGCTTTTTCAAGGGGATAAAATGAGCCATTTTAGAACACTTGTCTACTATCGTTAAGATAACAATTTTCTTATCTGACAATGGTAAATCCACAATAAAATCCATTGCTATACTAACACGGCTCGTTAAGTATATCCAAGGTTTGTAACAGACCACAAGGGAGATCACGGGTCCGTTTTTGTTTTAGCACACACGTCACATGCCAAAACATTATCCATCACGGTAAAAGGAAAGTATGTCTTTTTGATGTTCAGGAGGTATGTATTTCTTGTCAGTAGTACATTTAGGTGCTATATTTTGGTTGGCTTCTATAATAGTACTTAGATCAGAACTTATCTTAACACACGTATTAGCTACAATATTTTGTCTGGGCACAATGGCTGTTTCAAAAGCTTGCAATGCGTCTATTATAGATGATAAACTTTTTATAAATCTCCTATAATAATTAGAAAAGCCTATGGACATTTGTATGGCTTTCAGTCACTTCAGCAGAGGCCATTGCAGAATGGATTCAAATTTCATAGAATCCATAGAAAACCCTTTATCAGAGATGATTAGACATGTGCAATTCGTTTCGGTCCGAATTTAAATGCGGATGAATTTCGGCAATTCGGACATTCGGAAGCTTCTGAATTGGCAAAGTGCAGAATTTCAGAAGTGCCAAAGCAAACCAAATTGCCTTAGTCCCGAATTGCCAAAGACCCGAATTGCCTTAGTGCCAAATTTTGGAAGTGCCAAACCGAACCAAACTGAACCGAATTGCCAAAGTGCCGAATGTCGGAAGTGCCGAAGTGCTTCTGATTTCTGAAAAGTGGCAAGAGGGAGGGAAAATTAACTCTACCCCTAACCTAACCTCTAACCTCTAACCTTACCCCTAACCCTAGCCCTAACCCTACCCTTAACCCTACCCTTAACCCTACCCCTAACCCTACCCTTAGCCCCAACCCTAACCCTAGCCCTACCCCCAGTAGGGTTAGGCTGTAGGGTTATGGGTAGGGAATTTCCAAAGTCCCGAAGTTACAAAGTCCTGAATTGCCGAATTACCGAATTGCCGAAGTACCGAATTTCAGAAGTGAAAAACAGACCGAAGTGCCAAATTGCCGAAGTCCTGAATTTCGGAAGTGCTGAACCGAACCAAAATGCCAAATTGCAAAAGTCCCGAATATCAGAAGTCCCGAATTTCAGAAGTGTCAAATCAAATTTTTTGCCCATGCACATCCCTAGAGATGATGTATCCTGGAAAAGCGATTTGAGTTTTATTGAAAAGACACTTCAAGTATAAACTGTTTTGTAGTAATCTGGTTAGTACCTTCTTAACATGTACATGATACGATTCCTTGTCTTTGCAATAAATCAGAATGTTATCAAGATCGACAATAGCACAGTAATGGAAGAAGTCCCTTAGTACATCATTAATTAGATCCCAGAGAGCAGAAGGAGCTTTGCATAAGCCAAAGGGTATTACAGTATACTCGTAATGCTTAAAACGGGTGTTAGAAGCTGTCTTCCAGGGCGGAGTTTGGTGGCCAACCTGAATGGATGCTCGATCAACAGGCTCCGCATTTCCACTAGAGATATTAGCGACACAAGATATGGTGTGTCCTGGAGGACATCCCCTTAGCGAAGTTTCTGCACCAGATCTGGAGACTGATTGGAGTCCTACTGGTACCAAAGCAGGCAAAAAACATCGCCCTTGATGGGATCTTCCAAGTTCCGAAGCCACGGAGAGCACCCAGAGACCTGGTGGTGCAATTCTGCAGTGGGGCTGATAGAGCAGAGCTACAGCATCGGGACTGCAGAGATGAGAGAAGGGTTCCTCCAGTGGCGTACACATGACCCATGGGGCCCCGGTGCGAAAATTGATCCGTGGCCCCCCCCAACCCCCTGCGCTTACTCTGGCAGACCGGGGCCGGCGGGCACCTGGTCGCAGGGGTTGCAGGGCTGCGAACCCTGCGACCGCGGTATGTACGCCAGTGCATACAGATGCACACACTTAAAGGACCACTACAGACACCCAGATCACATCAGCTCAATGAAGTGGTCTGGGTGTCAGGTCCCTCTGGTTTTAACCCTGCAGCTGAAAACATAGCAGTTTCAGACAGCCGCTAGAGGCGCTTCCGCGATTCTAAGACACTGAACGTCCATAGAAAAGCATTGAGTAATGCTTTCCTATGGGCCGTTTGAATGCGTGCGCGGCTCTTGCCGCGCATGCGCATTCGGAGCTGAGAGGCGGAGGGTTCCCCTGCGCTGGAGAAAGGTAAGTGCTGAAGACACACACACACTCTCACGAACAGACGCATACACACTAGCTAACAGACACACACATTTACTGACAGAGACACACTCAGCGACAGACATACATACACACTCACTTACAAAACATACACTCTCACTGACAAACACACACTCACTAACAGACATCAAACAGACTCACTAACACACACACAAACACACTCAGTAACAGACACACACAGTAACACAATCACTGACACTCACTAGCAGACACACACTCACTCACTGACACTAGCAGACACACACACTCTAACACACACACACAAACACACACAGTAAAAGTCACACACAGTAACACACTCACAGACACTCACTAGCAGACACAAACACTAACACACACACTCACACTAACACACACTAACACTCACACACACACACTAACACTAACACACACTAACACTCACACTAACACACACTAACACTAACACTCACACTCACACTAACACTTACACTAACACACACTAACACACACTAACACACACACGCACACACACACTAACACACACTAACACTCACACACTAACACACACTAACACTCACACTAACACACACTAACACTAACACACACTTACACTAACACACACTAACACTCACACACACTAACACTAACACACACACACACACACACACACACACACTAACACTAACACACACTAACACTCACACACTAACACTAACGTTTTTTGTATTTAATCCCCCCAGCCTCCTAACCTTTTGGAGTGCTGAGGGGATTCCCTGGGGTCCAGTGGTGCTGCTGGGCTCCTGGGGGTCCGGTCACCTGGCGGGCAGTCAGGCTGGCGGACGCGCGAGGGAGCACTCTCCCCTGAGTGCTTCCTCTTCAGCTCCCTCGCGCGCCGCGTACTGATACCGGCGCCAGAAGATGACGTCATCTTCCGGCGCCGGCATCCCTACGCGGCGCGCGAGGGAGCTGAAGAGGAAGCACTCAGGGGAGAGTGCTCCCTCACGCGTCCGCAGGACCGGCCAGCCGGCTGGCAGCAGGGCCAGCCTCGGGGGGGCCCGGAGGTGGCCGGCTCTAGGGCCCCCCAGGAGAAGAGGCTGGCCCAGTGGCTACATACCGGGTCGCAGGGGCGGCCGGGCCCCCTGGTGGGCCGGGCCCGGTCGCAGCCGCGACCCCTGCGACCCTGGTATGTACGCCACTGGGTTCCTCTCTACCTGATGGACCTCCCCAGGCTATGTCATTGCCTGGGCAACAAAAGATGTGGGAAGGGTTCCTCTCCACCTGATGTTCTCTGAAGTGCAGCCTTAACATCCTTCATGGATCTTTCAGGGGATACCCTTAAGTGGAGATGGAGCATGCAGCCCTTAACTGCCTTACTCCGAGGCCACGGCATCAACTACAGGTGGCAGTCTTCAAGAGCCCTTCAAGTCGTCCAAAGGGATACCTTACACTCTGTACAAGATCTGCAGGGAGCGGCTGCCTTCCTAGGCACACTGGGCTTGCCGGAAGACTCCTTGACGCAGTCTATGTCCTGAGAACCTACCCCGGCAACACACAGATAGGACCCGGCGACTGGTTGGTCAATTCAATTTAAATGTCAATTCAGTGAGTGTGTGTGTGTATGTATATGTCAGTCAAAATGTATGTTAGTCTTTAACAGGAAAGGTGGGGCAAATTTAAATTAGAGGGTTCCCAAGTTCATCATGCCTTAGGCAGCACAAATCCAAAATACGCCACTGAATACATTAATACACTCCATACATAGTTTGAGACCTGTGATAAAATGTCAACTGAGCACTCTCAGTCAATAACTGTCTTAATCTCTGTTATGGCTTGAGATGGAAGCATAGTTCTGTCTCCTCTGCATCATCATTGGAGGCCGGGTTACTGGGGACCAACCTGCACTGCTAAATGGTGAGCAAACCATTTAGTAGTGACGTGGATCCTGGCACCCACGGACTCCAGGTAACATAACCACTTAAATAGATTTAAGTGGTCATGGTTGTTATTTTAGGGACCCTGCTGGGCCCTGCCACGCTCTAAATCAATATTGCAGTAGCTCTAACCTGTGCTTACCTGACTATTGTCGACAAGCTGTGATTATGGCTGACACAGTCCTGGAGGGGGCTCTGAGTACATTGCGGCCTGGTGTGCAGCGTGGAAGGGAGATGCGGCCAAATCTCCCACCTGGAGCAGCCTGTGCCAAGCCAAACCAGCTTGCGCCCTGTCCTCCCTCCTTTGGACCTGCGGGATGATCCCGGAAAGGACCCAGGAGGTTTCTCAGTGAGCTGGGAGCACACGACACCACCACAAAGCCGACACCATTTGGCAACTAAAATGACAGCCACCGTGTGTGCTTCTGACCCAGGCAGTGGAAAATGGGATGTGCAGTATCGGCTGAACCGGCTCTGACGCCTTTTGAGAGAAGCTGGCAGCTTGCCTAGAACCAGTGGCCCCAGCCGCAGTGATCACACACAGGGTCTCTCACTCAGGAAGATGCAGAGGGCAGTGGACACAACACTTCCGAACCGAACATTGCGGAGATGCCGATGGCAGGTCAGAATGGCTGTGAGAAGGAGCAACACTCCACATGCCTACATCCAAGCTGGTTATGCTCTACTGCACCGGAGGGGCAAAAGGAGCAGCAACTCAGCCTATTTTCAAATCTTTGCTGCATACTGCTTAGGCCTCTAACTGGGACTCTGACCTGTTGAAATGCAACTTATTGAATTGAAGGCATCAGAATTCTGGAGAACAAAATTTGAAGAACTGCGGAAAACTCTGGAGGGAAATTGCACAGATAGATCAGCTGCCATTGTGCAATGTTGAACCAGTCTACCTGAAAAATGTATCTGCTTAAAGAAAATTGCATGTGCGTTGCTTTCAGCCTTTGGGTCAACATATATCTGTGAGCAAATCTTTTCACACATGAAGATCATTTTGAATCCACATCAAAGCCGTCTTACAACTGCTCATTCAGAAGCCTGGGTGAAACTTAAAGTTACAAAGTATGTTCCTGACATAGAGGAACTAATCAAGGAAAAGCTGTAAAAAAAATAAAAATAAAATGCTGTTGTTGTATGTTCTTTATTACGTTTTAAATACATTTTCAGCAAGTGTAAATGTAATTAGAAATTATTTGTTCTCTTAAAACAGACCTTCTTTATTTGTTATCATTAATAAAACATTTAACTTTCTTAACCATGCATTACGGCATTCCTCCATTCTAACCATGCATTACATTTATACACCAAGGCACGTCAAAGTTTTATTTTGGTATAGCGCTACCAAAAGGCTGCCTACCCCTGACCTAGGAGGCAGGCAAAGCTAGCCTGACCAAGTAGCATATGTGAGTGTGGGTGGTGAAAGTGATAGGGTGGGCCTGGGTGTTGTCAGCAGTGAGTGATTGGCAGGATGAGGGGTATAAATAGGAGACATGTTCTGTCTTTTCCCCCCTGCCATTTTATAATTGGCTAGGAATTGTGTGACAGATCCATCTGTATAGACTGAGATTGCTGGTTCGTCTGTTTGCCCCTTTTTCGTTTATTTGCCTGTCTGTATGCCCCTGTTCGTTTATTCCAGGAAATACCGATTGAAACTACCGAATGGACGGCCACCCAGGAGAGAAGTGTGCTGCTGGTTAACCTCTTGGCCCCAATTAGAACATTGTGGTTAACCGCAGACACCTCTCCATTCTATCTGTATGCAGGGTGGTCATCGTTCGTATGCCGACCACGAGGCGGCGGCCATTTTAAACACACGAAAGACCAGCGGTGTTCGGCGAGGATTCTATGGAACTATAAACGGACACTTTATGTGCCAAACACCGCTGAAACTACCGATCGTCCGTCGTTTTCCTCGAGACATACGAACACCGGTCCGTTCGGGAGTTTGGAACGTATGCATGGACTTAGCCCAGATAGCCATCCCATGGAGTCAATCGTATACCGAAAGACATATGAAAGACTTTGACCACCAAACACTAAATAAAAAACACCAAGGAGCAAAGCCCAAAGCAGGTCACACGTAAATAAGGCAGCATGGTCAGAATCACTGGAAATGAAGTATAGGCAGGAACACTGCAAGCGGACACTGGAACAGGAGGCCCAGGACACAGGACCAGACAGAGACAAGAACGCAGGACCATAAGGACATCGGGACAGGAACACAGGATCAGGATACACAGGATACAAGACACAGGAGCAAGGAGCAAGGAGTCAGAATCACAGGAACCAGGAAACAGCAGGTACAGGATAAAGGATAATAATCTGACAGGGAGTGAGGAGAGAAACCAGAATATATAGGTGCTAAACAAGGGCCAGGTGTAGTGCTTAACAAAAAGAAATGAGAAACAGTGGTGAGTGTGAGTACTGCACGAGGGTATATTAACTAAGGAGTGTCTTGACACAGATGCAGACAGGTTCCCCTGCCCAGCGGAACTGTGGTCCCTTGGGCAAGTAGCAGCTTGGATTCAGGCATCGGTTTCAGAGGTTACTTTTGGAGGCTTGGGGGGGATGGTTTGCTTTCGAACAGGCTTCGGGATGCTTTGGGACGCTCGCTGTCTTCAGTTTCGGCTAAACTATCAAGGCTTAGTTTCTGTTCAAGTTGTCCAGGGTTCCAAATGTGACTAAGGATGTGATGGTCACGTTGGCGATTAGAGTGTGGAGGCCCATGTCTGTTTTTGGTTCTGCCTGTGGTGTGTTTTCCCGATTTTTAAAGTGGCGCTCTTTCGACTCCCTGTACTCTTGCCTATTTACAGACATCGTGAGACGTACCATTTTGCATGTTAGTATGATTGAGATGTTTTTACCGTCTCAATATTCATTATTGCGGGTGTCGGGCTTTTGGTGAAGGCTTTATGGTGCTGTTTTTCTTTGTGGGCATATCGATGTCCGTTTTTGAGGTTAGGTACAGCCCCTCTAGGGGAACAGGTTCCCTTCTGTTCATTTTTTATTGTCGGTTCTCATTTTTCCGTGTGGCTACTAGCATGCGTTTTTCTGCCGGTAGCCACCCGGGCGTGTTTCCCTTTGTAAGTCATCTGTCGCCCCATGTTGCATGGTTTGCCATATTTGGGGTATTTTTGTTTGTGTGTTTGCTATTTTTTGGTTTGCTGATTTTATTGGGCGAGATCTGTGTGTGTGTTCTGTAATTGAAGTTTCTTCCTATGTTTGTTTAGTGTTAGTATGTCCGATAATAAGTGTGCCATATGGAGGTGTCATTTGTTTCTTTGTGAGGTGCATGAGGGTTAGGGTATACGTCTGTCCAAAAAGGGGGGTGGGGAGGGAACGAGGGTAACAGGTGGGGGGGAGGGTGAGCAGGGCTGTTTTGCCTTGTGCTTCCGCGACGTCGAGTGGCCGTAGCCCGGTCCCGTGTGCCGGCCCACCCGCCAGGTAGCTCTGTCATTATCCTCCTAGAGGCCCCTAGAAGTGAACATGAACCATGGCAACCAAGTCTCTGCGTGTTTGGTGGCTCTGGCCAGGAGAGATGCGTGCATCGCCTCTGCTCCTTGAATGTCCTCCACTTTGCGCATCCATTCTTCCCTCCGTGGTATTTCCGTTTTTTTCTAGTATACTGGTATGAGCGCTTTATAGGTGTCATAGGATCGATCTTTTATATCAGGAGATTGGCATCAGCGATATGTGGAGTAGGGCTAGTTCGGGTGTCCATTCAGTCACCTCACCCAGGATCTCTCGTATGTCGAGTTTGATCATCTCCCAATAAGGAGCGATCATCCCACATTCCGACCAGATGTGGATCGTGGTGTCCTGTTCAGTCAGGCATCTCCAGCACATTGGCGATGTCGCTGGGTATATCCTATGGAGGAGTGAAGGAGTTCTATACCAGGTTGCCAACAGCTTGTAGTTCGTTTCCTGAAATTGTGAGCTAATAGTGCTTTTATGGTGCCAGAGTAACGCTTTGTCCCACTGTTGTTGTGTGAGTGGTCCTACAAGGAGTGTCTCCCATTTTCTGCGGAACATGTCGTGTTCAGTGAGATGTCCAGTTAGGAGGTGTTGGTATAATGTGGAGATCGTTTTGTCGAGTTCGATGGCCTTTGCGCAGCATTCCTCGAACCACTTGAGCTCACGGTTTAAACGTTCTCTATTGCGGAGCGTGTCGTGGAAGTGTTTCAATTGGAGATATCGGAGATATCGCTGTACGGTGCAAGGTTTGCCGTTTAGTAGCGAGTTTAGGGGACATATCCTCCCATTCTGAAGAACTGTGTGTATAGGGAAATGTCCCTGTTCTTCCGAGAATGGCCATGTTCTTTTGGGGATTCCTCCTCCTATTTTGTGGTTTTAGGTGATTGGTAGTAAAGGACTTGGTGTTGGTGATATGTGTTTTTGCTCTCTAATTGGTCTCCAGCTGTGTAATGTCTGGGCCACCAGTCCAGTGTCTTCCCCTTGCATCGCTGCGTTGTGCCTCAACGTGTCCCATATGGTGTGGGGTGTAGAGCTGCGCTGTTCCCTTCGGTATTCAGAGTTACCCATCGTTTCTGCTCGGTGTTCGAGTGCCAGTTTAGTATACGCTATAGGACTGTGGCTTGGTAGTATTTTTTAAAATCGGGTAAGGCTAGTCCCCCGTAGTGTCTGGGTAGGCAAAGCGTTTCGTGTTTAAGTCGTGAGCGCTCGCCTCTCCATACATATCGTAGAACTGCTGACTTCAGTTCGGCAAAGAATGAGGTTGGTATAGCGATCGGAATTGTCTGGAAGGGGTAGAGGAGACGTGGTAGGACGTTCATTTTCAGGACCGCTTTGCGTCCATGCCAGGAGATGTGCGGGTATGACCAATTTGCTAGGTCCATGATTAACGTCTTTAATAAGGGAGTGTAGTTGTGGTGGTATAAGTCTCTCGGGTCTGGAGTTATCCCTATTCCAAGGTATTTCATTTTATTACTGCACCATTTAAAAGGGAACATCGTCTCCAGTGCGCTATATTCCTCCTCTGGGATCGTTGAGTTCAACACCTCGCACTTGGATAGGTTACGTTTGAATCCCGAGATTAGGCCGAATGTTTTGAATTCTGCCAATAGGCATGGTAGCGTGGTTCTTGGGCTGCTGACGAAGAAGAGAACGTCATCCGCATATGCGGCCACCTTATGCGTCACTCCCTGCCAGGGGAATCCCTGCACATCCTGATTTTGGCGGATCGTTTGTAGCAGGGGTTCTAGAGTCATGGCGAAAATCAATGGGGATAGGGGACACCCTTGTCGCGTGCCATTAGATATCGGAAAGTCGGCTGTGAGTGCCTTGTTGACTCTAACTGCTGCTCGGGGGTTGCTATAGAGGGCTCTGATCCACGTGAGGAATTTTCTCTGTCCTCTAATTTGAATCCAATGTTCTACCCAAGAACAAGAATTTTCATCTTGACTAATTTCTTTTGAACACTAACTTGTTGTGTGGAACTGCATCAAACATCTTGGCAAAAGTAGATCAGATCCACTGCAACACCCTGATCTATACTCCTACTTACTTTTTCAGAGAATGCAATTAAGTTAGTTTTACATGACCTCTTTTCATAAAACCATGCTGATTTTTGCTGATAACAATGTTCTTCTCAATGAATTCCAGAATAATATCCTTTAATAACCTTTCAAATACTTTCCCAGCCACAGAAGTTGAGCTCACAGGTCTTTAATTTCTAGGCAAGGATTTTGACACATGTTTGAATATAGAAGCCAAATCTGCCTTCCTTTAGTCCTCCGGTACATTTCTTGAAAGAAAAGAATCTTGAAAGATTAAAAACAGAGGTTCACTTATTTCCACACTTAGTTCCTTAAGTACTCATGGGTGAATAATCAATAAGTATTTGTGGGTGAATACCTTCATGTTCTGGAGTTTTGTTTATATTAATTTTCTTTAGTTGCTGCAGCAACTTGACTTGCGTCATCCTATCACAATTTTTCTGCAAGTGAATGACAATTTATCAATGTGCATCTTGCCGGTGTCTCTTTGGTCAACCATAGGGTCATTGATAAATCTCTGATACCTGTGCTGTAAATTGGTTCAGATGCAGACATTTATGATTTCCTGATTGCTCCTGACCAAATGGTACAGAATAGGTTGGACTGACTGAATTCCTGACTGCATTTGGCTTTAGTGAATCTGTGAATTGCCAATGCAGTAGGAATTTTTTCATTTTCATCTGATTTTGGCCATTCGTTTGTCAATAGTTCAGTAATCCCAAATAATACAGGACACTTTAACTCTGCACTACAGTATAATTTATCTCTAATTTAATGCACTCCTCAAGCAGCATATTCTGCACTTACCAGAACAACTCACTGTAAGTGCATGCACACTTTCTGATTTTATCATTATTTCTCTATTTAATCTTTCATCTCCCAGTTTGGTCACCCTATCATGGACTCTGGTACCCTTCAGATACTCTACATGTTTTGTGATTTTCTGATATCCTTGACCTTCGGTAATGATTTTATTGTGATATGCTAGTACCTTAGACCTTGGCTAGTTTACTGACTTTTCTCATTTCTCTCTCTGCATTTCTCTACTGAAGATCTGTGTTTCAATCTACCATAAGGACTATGAGGACCAATAATAATACACCTGGATTTATTTTTCCTACCTTATGATTTTTCATCATGCAGAAATCGGTCCTATACTAGGTTAACTTCCTGACATGTTGCTGGGTTTTACACAAATTCAGTTCTGCCATGGTTTGATTAAGAAAATAGAAAGATCTTTTATTTATGAAATAATTGACTACATTCTTTAAAATACACCCTCTCCCCATGGAGACATCAAACAGTATATTCAGAATATAATTTAATTCCATTTTGCTAAATCTATCACATATTTGTGTTTCCCTGTGTAGCAAGCACTCTGTACACCAGCTGGGTACCTCCATCAAGCATCACTTCCTTGCTGGAACCGGGGAAAGCTCAGCACTTCTGCCCCAGTCCCCGTGACTTGACTTGAGTCCTCCTGGAACCTCTCCTTCCTGGAACAGGGCAGGGAACTATCTCCATCCCCCTCCCCCAGGAACTGGATGACACACAGTCCTGGGAGCTATAGTCCTTACAAGGACGTTCCCGGCTGGATCCTCCATGAATAGTGAATAGCCTTTTAGCATCCCAGTAACTGAACAATACTAAGTTCTGAGAGTTCAACTGACTGACTTCAAACTCGGCCATTTAAGCACATACCCCAGCAGGGTGTCTCCATACAACACAAAACAAGCCCCTCCCAGGCGCCTATGTTCCTGGGAGATAATTGAGTTAAGTACCGGTAAGTTAATTATCTTGCAGATACAGAAAGCCAAACATAAAACATAAAAGTACCCCAAAACAGAGTCAAAACATACAGGAACCCCACATATATGCTTTATCCCCAAACAACCCTGATTTGAGCACCCAAGCTGTCCATATAGCGCTTAGACCCATGCAGTGTATGGGAATCACTACCAGGACACGTGGTCCTATGCCCAAAATAGTTCCAGAGCGATTAGTGCTTTGACTGGTCAACTTTCGGCGGCTCCTGCAGACGAAATACGAGGTGCTCCTACTGGCTTTCAGGAAGCATTTGTTCCTCATAGCCTGGGGCACCTTCCCTCCAAAAAGCACTCTCCTGGCGGGTCAGCAAGTGGGTCAAAATACGCAAACAAGATGACCGGGAACCACAAAGTCCTCATGCCAAAAATAATTCCATAGCGGTTGCTGCTAAGTACCGCTGCAGACCTTTCATGGGTTTGTTTGTGCAAAACGCCTGGGAGCGAGCGTTCATTTTAGTTTGGGAGAGCGAAAGTGACGAACCAGGGAAAATCCCCTGGGGGAGGCCGGGCAGGTTAATTCCCGAACTGGGTCTCCAGTCCCAGATCAAAGTCAGTGGGCAGGAGGCCAGTTTCCACACTCCTCCAGGAGTTTGTGGCAAACGTTCATGGAAAGTAGCGTTTGTCACACCCTGTTTCAGGGTATGGGTAGCGGTGAGTGGTTTTATTGATCATGCATTAGCCGCACTCTTTTACTTATATGGGATAATGATGGCACAAAACAAAATGTGCTTGACCGATTTCTTTTTTTTTGTTGTAATATTTTATTAACACAAGGATTTTTATAGATAAAATAAAGTGGTGCTCACTATGCAAACTGTGTAAGGTAACATGTGTAATCATAACAAAAGAGAAAAAAAGTGGGAAAAAAAGTAATTGATGCCACTTTCCAGTTGGAGGGTAAGGAAAGATAGTCATAATACTTTTTTTTCAATCATGCATTTGGTTTCAAGCAATATTTTTCAAAATACATATCATTCACAGGTTGCCAAGATATGCAACGTCTTACAGAAATTCAGTAATGTAAAAATGTATTTATAAATCATTTATTCATTTACTGTTGAAATTTGATATAAAAAAGTAATAAAAAAAATAAATATAAAAATATTCTTCCTAGTACAATTTGTTTTAAATAAATCGATATTGCTGTGATAGTCTATACAAAAAAAGTATTAAGTGCACATTTTTATATTTTAGAGATACTGATCACAAAATCGTTTCATGTTTGAACTTGACACTCATAGGATTATGTGAATTAAAACCTAGATCTTGTTATACAGGAAATATGTATAATTATAAATATACGCAATACTCTAGAATACAATTTGTTCTTACAATAATTAGGTCACTCCACTGTATCTGAGAGGGTTTTGTTCATAGTAATGCATACTGAAGGCTTTGCTCTACATATCTAAAACAGACATGCTTCACAGTGTCTTTTTTAGTCTTTTTGTGCATATTTTATTTGTCCAGTCCTATGGCATTAAAGAAGATGCTTCAGCTTATATGGATGGGGATATCATGATAGGAGGCATCTTTCCAATTCACAATGAGGTTTCGAATTTACTAAACCGCACTAATTCTGATGACTATATTTGTACTGGGTGAGTACTTTTACATTTTTTCATATCTAGATTTTCCATGTGATGTCATTTTTTCATTAAGTGATGCCAGTAAAAATATAAAAAAAACAAATAAAAAAACAAAAAAACAGAAAACAGTTTTAATGATCATTTAAAAGGTGGGCGTTCTAGGTAAATAGATGCCAATTAAGTGTTAGTGTAAATTTACAGATTTGATCTATGTGGTGTTTGTCTATTCAAATGGTAAGTACTAATGGATACAATTAAACATTGACTATAGTAAATGATACTATAATGCTAAAATAACAAGAAAAAAATGACTATTGAAAAATATACTATTATACTAACATAACTAAAGTAAATTTAAAGTGCTAACAAAACAGAAATAAGTCAAAATATAAGTTGACATCTATGTGTGCATTTACTAAACAGAGACATGAACTGACAATCGAACTGCAAAATTCAGGTAAAATAGATAAGCTGTGACTATAGTTGTTATAGATTTTTCTAGATCAGCTATTTTTGCCTTAAATTTGTGATGCACATTTTGATTGGCTACAACCCAGACAATAATGAATAGATCAGCACATTATTGGAGGTTAGGATCCTAAAAAGAGCCTAAAAAGTATCCTGTGTAAGCACTTCTGTGTTGCTGTCACCCCAACCTCCTCATGCAGTAGGGGAATACTAAATACCGAATAGAAAACAAATTAGTTGCAATGCTTCATCAATGCAAATGCCCTTCAGAAAGTTATGTACATTCACTATGAAAATAGGAACCACCTCCCACCCAAACAAATGCCTCATCCACAGTGAAGAAGTTTGACATGAGTAAATTGGCGTCTCCGGTGCCATCTTGTCACTTGATTCTGGGAAGTATTGCAATGGCATGTGACGTCCTACATGAGGTGCGCCTCATCGGTTTCTAGGTAGGAGATGTAAATTCACAGTAAAAGTAAAACTAATAATGGGGTAAAGAGCTGGAACACACTAGCCATGCAAACTTAAACGGCGTAAAACTGTGAAACTTGTAGAATCAACAAAATGAATCTTGGCGCTGCTAGGCAACAAAGGTGTAAATAGTAAATGCAGCCTGGTGACACTATAATTATGCAAAACTGTGTGGTTATGCACAGTGGCATACTAAGGGTGGGGGCGGAGCGGGCGGTCCACCCCGGGTGCCACCAGGTAGGGGGTGCCATGACCCTGGTCTGGGGGCTGGAGGGGGCTGTGTGAGCTGTACGGCCGTACAGTGTCTGATGGGAGTTAGGGTGCTGGGCAGCAAGAACAGCTCACACATGCAAAGACCAGCTGAACTGGGAAAGTGGGTTCGGAGCTAAGCAAAATCGGGGGCGGAGCCAAACTGGCTTACCCGCTGCTGTTACTGCTGCACATGGAGGTGCAGCAAGAAGGAATCCCTCCTTCTCCAACTAACAGGCTCCAGGGAAGGACTTCAGTGAATCCACTCCTCCAGGCCACACTGTAAGTAAGAGTGTGTGTGTGACTGTGTGTGTAAAACTGTCTGCCTGTAACTGTGTGTAACTGTCTGCCTGTAACTGTGTGTATTTGTGTGTTAACTGCATGACTGTAACTGTGTGTGTGTCTGCATGCCTGTAACTGTGTGTGTGTAACTATCTGCCTGTAACTGTGTATCTGTGTGTGTGTGACTGCATGCCTGTAACTGTGTGTGTGTGTGACTGTCTGCCTGTGACTGTCTGTGACTGTGTGTGTGTGTTTGTGTTTTGTGAGTGATTGTATATGTGACTGTCTGCCTGTAACTGTGTGCATGACTGTCTGGTAGTGATGTCCAGAACAGTTCGCCGGGAACTGTTCGCCGGCGAACATAGCATGTTCGCGGTCGCGAACACGCGCGATGTTCGGTCCGCCCCCTATTCATCATGAAGGTGGGAGGGTCTGGGAGGGAGGGTCTGCTGCTGATTGGCTGGAATGTGTCTGCTGACTGTGAGGTACAGGGTCAAAGTTTACTCAATGATGACAAATAGGGGGCGGACCGAACATCGCGCGTGTCCGCGACCGCGAACACGCTATGTTCGCCAGCAAACGGTTCCCAGCGAACTGTTCGGGACATCATTACTGTCTGGCTATGACTGTGTGTGACTACCTGTAACTGACTGTGTGTGTAACTGTCTGCCTATAACTGTGTGTGTGACTGTCTGCCTGTTACTGTTTGATGTTGCCTGTAATCGTGTGTGTGACTATCTGTCTGTGACACTGGGCATGTGACTGTCTGCTGCTTCCTTTAACTGTGTGTGTGTAAACGTATATGTGACTTCTCTGCCTGTGACTGTGTGCATGACTGTCTGTGACTGTAGGTGTGACTGTCTGCATGTGACTGTGTGCGTGTGACTGTCTGCCTGTAACTGTGTGTGACTGTATGCCTGTAACTGTCTGCCTGTAAATGTGTGTGTGTGTGTGTGTGTGTGTGGCTGCAGGGATTTTGTAGAAGGGGGCAGGTTTTTTTTATTGGGACAGGAGTCTTCATAAGAGGGGCTGAGCAGGGGATTTGTGGAAGGGGGTTGCAGGGGTTTTGTAGACACGGGGGCAGTACAGGATTTGTAGAATGGGTGGGACATGGGTTTTGTAGGAGGGGGCGGGGCAAGACAAGGGGGCTGACAGCGGTTTTGCAAAGTTTAAGAAGGGAGCTGACAGCGGTTTTGAAAAGTTTAAGAAGGGGGCTGACAGTGGTTTTGCAAAGTTTCCAAATATGTTCAATACATAAAAAAAAAAGAAAACATTTAAAAAAATTTAGTGGTGTTTTTTTTTTCTTTTGGGGGATGGGGGGGGGGTCGTTAGGGGATGTGGGGGTGGCAAGCACAAGATCCACCCTGGGTGCCAAAAGCTCTAGGTACGCAGCTGGTTATGCACCAGATGGATCCTGGTGATAATAGTGTCAGGATTACAAGTTGATCCAGCACGTAGAATTGTATCACACAGGGGCGGACTGACAACTCACAGGGCCCTCGGGCAATAGGAGACCAAGGACCCCCTTCTGGTGCAAAGTTTTTTTCCCCTGTGTTTGCTGGTGACATCACAAGCAGCATCCCCCACATTTGTTTTCAGTCATACAAGTCCATACAAGTAGCCTGCAAACGTTTGTAGGCGACTTGTGGGGTTCAGTGTGTTGTGTACATTTTTTTGCCTTTTACCTATTGTACTGCACTGCAGAATATGCTTGTGCTATATAGATGGTTGTAATTATGGTGTGTGTGTGTGAGTGTGTAAGGAGGCTGTATGCAGTATTGCAATAGTAGGAATGCTGCTTGTGATAACTGTAGGGAGGCTTTGTGTAGGGAGGCTGCATGTTGTTTTCCATGTGTGGGGATGCTGCTTGTGGGATTGTGTGCATACAGTGAGGCTTCTGGTGATTTAAGTGAGACTGTTTGCAGTGCAGTATGTGAGTTGAGACAGCTGGTTGTGTTGCAGTGTGTGTGGTAGGGGCTGTAGTAGGCGTCTGGGGTTTACTAGGGCTGTAATGTGTGTTTGTATGGATAATAGATATTAAAGGGACTCTCCAGTGCCAAGAAAGCAAACCGATTTCCTGGCACTGCAGGTCCCCTCTCCCTCCCACCCTCCATCCCATGTTGCTGAAGGGGTTAAAACCCCTTCAGTGACTTACCTGTATCCAGCGTCGATGTCCCTCGGCTCCTGGTCAGGATCTGCCCACGCGGCCGGGGAGACCTAATGCGCATGCCGCGCACGCACATTAGACCTCCCCATAGGAAAGCATTGAATGCTTTCAAATGGGGATTTCAGCAACGCTGGAGGTCCTCACATAGCGTGAGGACGTCCAGCTATGTTATAGCACACTTTTCGTGTTCTATGAACACGGAAGTGTCCTCTAGTGGCTGAGGACTTAACCCTTCAAGGTAAATATTGCAGATTATGAAAACTGCAATAATTACACTTGCAGGGTTAAGGGTAGTGGGAGTTGGCAACCAGACCACTCCAATGGGCAGAAGTGGTCTGGGTGCCTGGAGTGTCCCTTTAAGGCTGTGTGTGTGGATAGTAGCTGCAGTGTGTGCGTGTGGGGATATGGGCTCTAGTAGGTGCAATGGGGCATAGGGACCGTAGTAGGTGCATGGGGAGATAGTGCCTGTAGAGAATGGAAGAGTGATAGGTGGTATAATGGGTGCAGGAAGGTATAGGGGCTGTAGTGGGTGCAGTGAGGGCTGTGATGGGTGTAGGGATGGATAGGTGTTGAGATGGGTAAACGGGGCATTAGGGCTGAGGTGGGTGATGGGGGAGATGGGTGCTGAGGTGGGCATGGGGCCCAGGTGGGACCTAAGGGAGATGGGTGCTGAGGTGGAGCGGGACATGGGGCTGAGGTGGGTGCTGAGGTGGAGGGTGGCATTGGAGATGAAGTGGGTGCTGGGGTAGATGGGGGGCATGGGAGATGAGATGAGGTGAGTGAAGCAGGAGATGGGTGCTGAAGTGGGTGGAGGGAGGCATGGGGCTAAAGGAGGTGGGTGCTGAGTTGGAGAGGGGCATGGGAGATGAAGTGGGTGCTGAGGTGGAGGGGGCATGGGAGATGAAGTGGGTGCTGAGGTGGGTGGAGGGGGGCATGGGAGATGAAGTGGGCACTGATGTGAGTTAAGGGGGAGATGGGTGCTGAGGTGGAGGCGGCATGGAAGATGAGGTGGGTACTGAGGTGGGTGGAGGGGGAATGGGGGCTGAGGTGGAGGGGGCATGGGAGATAAAGTGGGTGCTGAGGTGGGTGGAGGGGGCATGGGAGATGAAGTGGATGCTGAGGTGGGTGGAGGGGGCATGGGAGATGAAGTGGGTGCTAAGGTGGGTGGAGGGGGCATGGGGCTGAGGTGGAGTGGCATGAGATATGAAGTGGGTGCTGAGGTGGGTGGAGGGGGCATGGAAGATGAAGTGGGTGCTGAGGTGGGTGGAGGGGGCATGGAAGATGAAGTGGGTGCTGAGGTGGGTGGAGGGGGCATGGGAGATGAAGTGGGTGCTCAGGTGGGTGGAGGGGGCATGGGGCTGAGGTGGAGGGGGCATGGGAGATGAAGTGGGTGCTGAGGTTGGTGGAGGGGGTATGGGGCTGAGGTGGCATGGGAGATGAAGTGGGTGCTGAGGTGGGTGGAGGGGGCATGGGGCTGAGATGGAGGGGGCATTGGAGATGAAGTGGGTTCTGAGGTGGGTGGAGGGGGCATGGGGCTGAGGTGGAGGGGGCATGGGAGATGAAGTGGGTGCTGAGGTGGGTGGAGGGGGCATGGGGCTGAGGTGGAGGGGGCATGGGAGATGAGGTGGGTACTGAGGTGGGTGGAGGGGGCATGGGGCTGAGGTGGAGGGGGCATGGGAGATGAAGTGGGTTCTGAGGTGGGTGGAGGGGGCATGGGGCTGAGGTGGAGGGGGCATGGGAGATGAGGTGGGTACTGAGGTGGCTGGAGGGGGCATGGGAGATGAAGTGGGTGCTGAGGTGGGTGGAGGGGGCATGAAAGATGAAGTGGCTGCTGAGGTGGGTGGAGGGGGCATGGGAGATGAAGTGGGTGCTGAGGTGGGTGGAGGGGGCATGGGGCTGAAGGAGATGGGTGCTGAGGTGGAGATGGTTGATTTACATACCTGCTGACTCTGACAGGCTGCTCACTCAGTATATTCTGCAGGAGGAGAGGAGAGGAGGAGGCAGGAAGTGATGTCACTTCCCCTCTCCTGGGCTCCGCCTCCTCCCCTCACGGAGCTCCGCGCAGAGAGGATGGAGGAGACCTGGCAAGAGCAGGATTGCTGCCAGGTCTCAGTAGGTGAGGGGGAACACATATCATGTTAATTGTGCCTCTCTGGCTGGGGAGATCTCTGAACTCCCCAGCCAGAGAGAGTATGACTGTTAAGGCAGCCGGGCCCCTGACTGCCTCGGGCCCTCGGTCCATGACCGATCTGCCCGAGTGGTCAGTCCGCCCCTGGTATCACACCTAGGACTAAAAGGTAACATCTTACCGGGCATTAGAATGGCCAGACTAGAATAGTCAGAATACTTGCCGAGATCGGGGATACAGAAAAGAGACAAAACGATGAGGGAAAGCCAAAAGTCAGGGATGCCAGAATACTGGGAAGTCAAACAAAGCCAAAGTCAAATACCAGAAATAAATGCTCAGGAACACGCTCTCGGACAACCACTAGGGGAAACCACGACAGGGCAATGAGTAGAAGGAGTAGGTAAGCTTAAATACCCTTCTTGTGGATCCGATTGGCCGTAACCGACCTTTGACCCCAGAACATGCCTGTGCGTTCTTTACGTGACTTCACACACATGTCAACATTGTCCATACCGTGGGTGGACGTGGGCTTACAAATTGGTGTAGATCCACAACAGCCGGCGTCCATCACATATTGACCCATGGCCGCTGAACGGCACTACGGCACTTGTTGGCAAGGCAATTTTATTTAATGTTGCAAGGTGAGGATGAGCATGTTACAAATAGGAACTCCCACAAAACTAGGCACTAAGTGACACTAAGTGACTAAGTGAACATTAAGTATATGATATATATATATATATATATATATATATATATAAATATACATTTGTGCTCGGAATTTAATAGGTTATGGAATGTGTAAGAAGATGCAGTAGTAGGCCTGTAATAAAAGAGGGCCCACAAAGGTGAAATGTAATGTTTAGATTGTTGTAGGTGGGTGCGGTCAATCAGCTTGAACGGCAGAGGTGAGTAGGGTCTGGGAGTTTAAGTAGGGGCCATATCTCCTCCCACAAATTCAGGCCTAATGGCCTTTAACGAGTTTGCGCTAGATGCTAATGCTGCTGCTCCTGTACGGAAGGAGAAGGAAGCTGGGTTGCAGCCTAGCCTGGAGACTAATGATCTGCCCTGTGGAATGATCCGCATTGCAAAGTTAAGGGACCCCAATAATGACTGGAGTCCCTTTCTGGTGCACGTATCACTCCGCAGGAACAGACTGATTTCGTCCCTAATTTCTCTGGTGGTAGGCTGACTTGAAATTACTCTGTGTCCAAAACGATGCTTTGTGGAGGGCACGAGTGTTTTGCTTGGTGACAGGGGATCCCCTATTGTAGTGAAGAAGGCTGTGGTGCTGTAAATGTAAACCCTGTACTAGGTGCATGGGAGTCTGGTTCTACCAACAAAAAAATGGTCCAAATAGTGAATAACGGACGGTCACCTAACTATGTTTAGGAGCAGCCAGCAGAGCGTTTCTGCGAATATGTCAAACAGCTTAGGGCTGCTCCTACAACCAAAGGTGAGCCGGGGAAAAAAACAATACCTGTCCTGCCATTTAACACCGTGTAAGTGCCATAGTGAGGGGTGAATGGGTAAGAGGTTGAAGGCATTGGAAATGTCAGTTTTGCTTAGCCATGCCTTGCTGCCTGCTGTGATGATGGCTTGCATAGCGTTGTCGATTTTTGCATAATGTAATGAAAACTCCTCAGCGGGTATGAGAGAGTTAATGCGAGGGGTGTGCGAAGAATGAGGTGCTGAGAGGTCAATAATCAATCTTTTTTTATTAGAGTATTTGTGCACAGCCACCCTGATAGGGTTGGTATGCCAGGATGAAAAAGGGGATACTGTGAATGGGCCAATTATTAAACCTGCCTTAGTTTCTGTGGACAGGAGGTGGTCCACCGTGAGAGGATCATTAGATGCTGACAGCAGGTTTGAGCATTCGAGAGTGCCTGTGGGAATGGCAATGAGGCCCGTGTGAAAACCCTGTGAAAATCCCTTGACCAAAAATTCCACTAAATGCCTCGTTGTGTGGGAACATAGGTCATAGGCCACAACATCTATGTTGACCTCGGTCAGTCATTTTCTAGGGGAAAGTCTGGCTGGGCACATGGTCTTGGTATGCGCTCTGAAGCAAATGGAGCAGACGTGCAACAACCTGCATGCGCTGAAGCTCCATGACCCAGCGTCAAAATTATTGCACACCTGCGCCTTGCTTTGAAATGCAATAGGTCTGCCCAGCTTGTCCCTCTGCCTGCCTTCTTGCCTAGTGTGTGGGGTGAAGGAGTGGTGAGAAAAGGAAAGGTTGGCCTCGCAAGGGCACAAATTTGTGGAGTGGGACATAGAGCTACATGCGGCACAGGACAGGGGCCTCAATCCGGCAAAGTTTGGCAGAACAACTCCGTGTCCATCTAGCACCAGTCGATTCGGATATTAAATTGGGCCAGACGAGTTGCTGCCTTGGTTGATATGGACTTCTGATAGTTGTAGAAAGAGGACCCCCCATACTTAATTCCTAGGTCAACCACTTTATGCATGTAAAGAACAAGCTCCTCCCTTCTATGCGGATACACAGAACAAATGACGTCTCTATATATCCCGAAAGCGATAACGAATTGCGGGATAGATAGCTTCTTGTTAACACATGGGTCTCTAGTTTTTAAAACCAAATGGTGCTCAGATCACCTACATACAGTTCAATCGCCATGGAGCCAAAGTCTTTTCCATAGTCTTTTGTTACACAAATAGGTTCCATGGCATAGCTATCTGGGGTAGCACTACTCACATACTGAAAGTCCCGAACGCCCCAGCAGAAATACACAAATAAACCTTTCTGCAGGAGAAAATACTGCTATCAGCACAGGGGCCATAGTCACATGGCAGGAGGCTAGCCAGTAGTCCCCTCCAGGCACAAGTGGCGAATGGCACTTCGTCACAGTGTGAATTTCATCCAATGGTAGGTAATCGATGGGAATGGATTCTTGTGACATTCTGAAAAAGGAATAATTAATTAATTTGGTAGGGGGGTGGGAAGGAAGAACGAGACCTTCACAGAACTATCTTGCTGCCTAGTGCCAAGGCGAAGAACTTAACTATAGCCAGGTGAGGCCCTGCTAATGCCAAGTGGCGGTGAGAGACTCTACCTATTATTTGGACCCAGGGGAATTGTGGCCATGAAATGTGGTGGCAGGATGTTGGCCTCTCGATGACAATAAAAGATTCAAATACGTGTGGCCGTGACCTGGGAAGCCCTAGCTGTAGCCCTAAAGGAGGGTGAACGAGGCGGCTAACTATGATTTTGGCCATGGGGCGGAACCTCCATGGTGAGATGGGGAGTAGGCCTCGGGGGACTGGTGAACTTACTTTGGGTTGCTAACGCCTGCACCTATCCCTGTATGCCAGTTCACTAAACCTGTTGGGGCTTGTCTCCTAATGAGGTGACCGAACACATGTAGATACTAACCTTGCGTATTTCTCTTTCAGCTTATTGCGTGATACAATAGTTCATTGATGCCAATTGCCCTGGAAGAATATACTGGTCCGGCCAAGGTATCCTAGGGATAAGATAGATGCTAGTGGGCCCTGAGCATGCCGCTGGTATGCATGATGTACATAAAGATGGGCAAACGTATGGAAAGGTGTGTACAAAGTTACTGTAACGTGAGAACCCGTGTAAGATTAGGGACCTGCACATTGGTCCACACATAGAGACAAGCCCTGATTACCATTATTTGGGAATGTAATGAAGGAAGGCTGAGTGAGGCCTTGAGGAGAATCGTAAACGTAGTGAGTAAGATTAATAATACCTGGTGCTGACAGACAGGATACTAGGTTGACAGTTGGTGGTTGAAAGCGTAATAACTTGGAGAGTCTGCAGTATTGAAACAACAAGACAAGTGATGCACAGTTGTTATATGTCGATGCAGAATAGAATTGGTGGGGAAGGGGGGTTATGGGTGAGTCCGTAGTGATGGACTTGACCGTTGGTCTGTGCAGAAGTTTATAGAAACCCGCATGGGGGAGGGGGGTGTCCCTTGGAGGCTGAATGAGGCCTCAGGGGGCAAGATAAATGTAACAAGTAAAAACCACTATACCTGATACTGTATGACAGGAAACCAAGTTGATACTTCCTGAAGTCTACTTGATAAAATGCAGAAGAGCCTAAAATCATGACATAGAGCTAAGTACCGTAACAAGGAAAAAATGCTGAGAGATAAAGTGAGTGACCAGTCATGCCTTTGGACAGTAATGTGCGTGACTTAAATGAACCGTGGTTGTTGAATTAGGGAAACAGACGTGAGAGGTGTGCGTGCTTACACTATAGGCATGCTTTTAATGGAAAATAATAAACGTATCGTATATTACAGGAGAACTATGTTAAAGCCAGAACAGTTACCTGCTGCATAAGGAACGGGTAAGTATGCACGAATAGGTAAAGTATTAGTAAAGGGAGTCTACCCCCACGTTTTTAGGCCCGAACGTGGGAAATAGCCGAACGCTATTTCCCACATTATACTTATGTAGACGTGCCGGAAGCCGGGTACCGTGACTAGGGAGAAGCCGGGTGGCAGGACAGGGGGTCGGAGGCAGAGGATACTGCTGGCGACAGGACTCCTGCTGGCGTCTGAAACTTTTTGGGTGTAAACTCGGACCAGAAGTGCTAGTTGCTAAGGTGAGTCAATCAGCTTGAACGGCAGAGGTGAGTATTGGCTGGGAGTTTAAGTAGGGGCCATAACTCTTCCCACAAATTCAGGCCTGATGGCCTTTTAACAAATACAAAGATAATGCACAAATGTAAGCAATCATGTAGTGCTCAAATAAAGAAAAACAGAGATTACACCAGGGAGATTATATTAAGAAACTGGTTTAGGAACACATACAGATATGGAAAAATGGGTTCCATGACTCACCTTGTAATGGACACTAGAAGCTGTACTGAATGTACATTACAGGAACTGATGTCACTCAAGCTTCTCATTCAGACCATGAGGTAAAACTGTATCCAGTATCCATAGTATCCATATTCACTTAACTTCCCTTTGTAATAAGATTTTCTCTGTATTTTCCCCTTCTTCCCCGTTTGGAGTTCGCAACCTGTCCAAGACTTGAAATTGTAGTTGAGACACATTTTGCGCATCTTCCTGAAATGCCTTATGACTAATAGATCTGAGATGCTGTTATATATAGATGTTTTATGTTTAGATATACGGTGTTTGGTTTTTCCTACCTAGCCCAAACCACAAGGGCATTTCAAGAGATGTCCCTAAGTTTGATCTGTTCATCAGTTCTAGGGTGAGTATACAACCCCTCTGATGATCCTTCTAGAGAAATTGCAGTTCAAGCATGGGTATGTACCATGCATTGGTTTAGAGAGAAACAACTGCTTCTTTTGTATGTGGGTTTCAGCTCGTACCGGTGGCAGAACTACTGCAGTCGAAGGGGTTGCAGCTGCGACCGGGCCCGTCACTCCAGGGGGCCTGTCCGCCCTACAGACTCCTGTGACCCTGGTGCCCGACGGCCATGTAATCCAGCCCTGGTCCGCATGGTATAGCTGCCAAGCCTGCACGTTCAGGGGCCCATCGGGTGGCCCATGCTGTTGGGGCCACCCGTTGTCAATGAACTTCTAGGGGACCCGGTCATTGCTGCGGTGCTTTAGCGGCGTGACCAGGACCCCTGTAATGAGGTCAACATGGGAGGAAGTGACTGCCCCAGTTACTCCACCTAGAAACCACCGAGCCGCGTGGGAGGAGGAAAGAGAGGAGGATGTCAGAGTGGGAACTCTGACTCCCATCAGCTGAACCTCAAGGAAAGTCACTCTTCTGCATGTAAAAGGTAGGAATTAGGAGGGTGACTAAAACATTTAGCATGTGTGTGTTTCTGTATGTATGTGTGTGTGTGTATATGTGTCTCTGTATGTGTGTGTGCATGTGTGTCTGTATGTATGTGTCTTTGTATGTATGTCTCTATATGTGTCTGTATGTATGTGTGTGTTTATATGTATGTGTCGTGTGTGTCTGTGTGTATGTGTGTGTCTACCAATGTATCTGTATGTGTGTCACTGTTTGTATCTGTATGAGTGTCATTGTGCGTATCTGAATGTTTGTCATTCAGTGTTTGTGTATCTACATGTGTGTCCATGTATGACAAATTGAAGGGCTGGGGGAGGGGGGAGAGAAGTAAACGGGGGGGGGGGGGCAATTTAAGCCCTGTGGTTTCTAGTTACACCTCTGGCTCATACTACCATGTCCAAATTGCCTCTCACGCTGTAGAATATACCAATTAAAATGAATTACGTTTTGTTTCTTAGCTGTCAATGGGCAATAGGTGCATACAAATTGGATGTGATTAGACTGGGTGGAGGTTGTAAGAGGTAGTCCCATTAAGAGAATTGGCCCTTTGTCTGGCTTTATTGAGAACATCTTGACTATAGCCCTTCTCCTAAAAAATCTTTCAGACATAGAGGATAAGCATTGTGCAAGTCCTTGCTAACAATACGGTGTACATGTAGAAATTAACTCTAGGGAATTGAATAGAAGGATGGAAACTGTGTGCATTCAATAGGTATTTGCATCCGTAGGTTTAGTATACACACCTGTACTTGCACCATTTGTTTGTTTAGAGGCAATCACATTTAGGATACTCATGTATGTACGTAGTGGGGAATCGCGATGCAGCATAATACATAAACCAACCCAATTCATCCCCCTTCTAAAATAATGACAGACAACGTAGTATGGATGAAACAGGCCACAGCATTTATTATAACATATAACAAATACTGTATGACACATCCATAATTTATTTAACCCCTTCAGGACCGGACTGTTTTTGCGATGTTTGTACGTTAAGGACCAGAGCTATTTTAACACTTGTGTGGTGTTTGTGTATAGCTGTAATTTTCCGCTCTCTCATTTACTGTTCCGATACAAATTATATATTATTTTTTTCAGGAAAATAAGGTCTTTCTTTACATACTATTATTTTTATCATGTCATATAATTTAATTAAAAAATAATAAAAAATATGGTTAAAAATTTTAAAACAAAAATTTTTTTTGACTTTTACTTAAAAAATCTTTTACTGATCTACAAAATTGAATGAAACAAACTGCTAAATAGATTCAAAATGTTGTCCTGAGTTTAAAAAAACGCAATGTTTATGTGTTTTTTGCTTTTATTTGCAAGTTATATGGCCATAAGTACAAGTAGGAAATTGCGGTTTCAAAATGTAAATTTTTCAAATGTATCAATAGTGACATTGTAACACTGTTATGTCATAAATCTCCAAAATTCACCTCACATGTATATATTTTTCTTAAACTAGATAACCCGGGGTATTCATCTAAAAATATTTTGATACTTTCTATGCAGCCATTTTACCACAAACCTTTGCCAAACTTTCCATAGGTAGTTTATTTATTTTTATTTTTTTTCACATACATTGCAATTCAGGTATAAATTCACAGATTCTGTTAGGTGTCACTACAAAACAACACCCCAATATGTGTTCAGCAACATCTCCCGAGTACAGGGACACCCCATGTTTAGGTGTGTTGGGTTGTTTGGGGGCTTAAAGGCCACATTTTGCAGGTGTGCATATCAGTTTCCCAGCTTGGAATTTTGACATGTAATCAACCTGCATGCATGTCCTATTTGGGACGTTTTTGAAGCTGGCCAATGTAATTTACTCCCATCAAACCATATATTTTTGAAAAGTAGACACCCTAGGGTATTTCACATGGTGGTATTTTTACACTTTCCATGCACTAATTCTACCACCAGGCTTTGTCAAATATTGAGTAAGTAATTTTTTTTCTGTTTTTTTCACACACATTGTACTTTAGGCATGAATTAACAGATCCTGTTATGTGTCATTGCCAAACAACACCCCGATATGTGTTCAGCAACATCTCCTGAGTACAGGGATACCCCCCATGTATAGGTGTGTTGGGTTGTTTGGGGGCTAAAAGGCCACATTTTGCAGGTGCGCATATCAGTTTCCCAACTTGGAATTTTGACATGTAGTCAACCTGCATGCATGTCCTATTTGGGACGTTTTTGAAGCCAGCCAATGTATTTTACCCCCATCAAACCATATATTTTTGAAAAGTAGACATCCAAGGGTATTTCACATGGTGGTATTTTAACACTTTCCATTCACTAATTCTACCACCAGGCTTTGTCAAACATTGAGTTAGTACATTTTTTTATGTTTTTTTCACACACATTGTACTTTAGGCATGAATTAACAGATTCTGTTATTTGTCACTGCCAAACAACACCCCAATATGTATTCAGCAACATCTCCCGGGTATAGGGATACCCCCCATGCAGGGCCGGCCTTAGGCATTTAGACGCCCTGTGCGAAAAATCTTCACAGCGCCCCCCCTCCCCCCCTCATCCATGTATGCTGTAATGTTTGTGTTGTCTGTGTATGTGATAGTAGGTGTGATGACTGTGTGTGATATGTATGCTATGTGTGATATTTGTAATGGGTGTATTAACAGTGTGTGATATACGTGTATTGGTTGTATGTGACACACACACACACACACACACACACACACAGAGTCAGACGGCCATACACACACACAGGCAGACAGTCATACACACACACACACAGACACACAAAGGCAGACAGTCAGTCATACACACAGACACAGACAGTAATACACACAGACACACACAGAGGCAGTCAGTCATACAGACAGTAATACACACAGACACACACAGAGGCAGACAGTAATACACACAGGCACACACACAGTCATACACACAGAGGCAGACAGTCATACACACACACACACGCAGACAGTCCTACACACAGAAACACACAGGCAGACATAGGCGTGCGCAGCCTATTGCATTAGGGTGTATATGTATGTGTGTATATATATATATATATATATATATATATGTATTTATTTACACACACACACACACACACTGCTGTGTGTGTGTGTGTGTGTGTGTGTGTGTGTGTGTAAGGGCGCTGTGTGTGTGTGCTGTATGTGTGTGGGTGCTGTATGTGGGTGTGGGTGCTGTGTGTGTGCTGTGGGGGTGCTGTATGTGTGTGTGCATGTGTGTAGGTGCTGTATGTGTGTGTGCGCTGTGTGAGGGTGCTGTATGTGTGTAGGTGCTGTGTGTGTGGGTGCTGTATGTGTGTGTTTGCGCTGTGTGAGGGTGCTGTATGTGTGTGGGTGCTGTATGTGTGTGGGTGCTGTATGTGTATAGGTGCTGTGTGTGTGGGTGCTGTATGTGTGTAGGTGCTGTGTGTGTGGGTGCTGTATGTGTGTGCTGTATGTGTGAAGGTGCTGTATGTGTGAAGGTGCTGTATGTGTGAAGGTGCTGTATGTGTGAAGGTGCTGTATGTGTGTGTGCTGTGTGAGGGTGCTGTGTGAGGGTGCTGTATGTGTGAAGGTGCTGTATGTGTGTGTGTGCTGTGTGAGGGTGCTGTATGTGTGTAGGTGCTGTGTGTGTGTGTGTGTGTGCTGTATGTGTGTGGGTGTTTGTGGGGGGTGGAGGTGGGGGTACATGACTCAATATCCCCCCTCCCTTCTTACCTTATGTAGGGAGGGGGGATTCTTCTTCCTGCTGCCTTCCCTGGTGGTCCAGTGGAGGTGAGGTGAGGTGCCGTTTAGTTAATATCCCCCCTCCCTTGTTACCTTATGTAGGGAGGGGGGACCATGCTACCGCCATCCCTGGTGGTCCAGTGGAGAGTGAACTCTACCCTGCGGGGCTAGAGTTCACTATCGCGAGATTTGAGCGTTGCTGCGGCAATGCTCAAATCTCGCGAGAGGAACCCGGCGGAGCTGCTGGCAAGACCTCCGCCGGTCCTCTCCTGCCTCCCTCCCTGCCTGTGGGTCGGTGGGGAGGGAGGCTGAGAGCAGAGCCGGCGCTCGGATAGCGCCGGCTCTGCATGAGCCGACAGCGGAGATCCTGAGATCTCCCCTCACGGTCTCAATACATAGGCGTGCTGCGGGGATTAGGGTGTGCCCAGGCACACCCGGCACACCCCGTGCGCACGCCTATGCAGGCAGACAGTCATACACACAGACACACAGAGGCAGACAGTCATACACACACACACAGACAGTAATACACACACAGAGGCAGACAGTCATACACACACACACACAGACAGTAATACACACACAGAGGCAGACAGTCATACACACAGACACACACAGGCAGACAGTCATACACAGACACACAGAGGCAGACAGTCATACACACACACACAGACACACACAGGCAGACAGTCATACACAGACACACAGAGGCAGACAGTCATACACACACACACACAGGTGTTCATTGTGGAGGCAGTGCAGCTCCTGGTGACTGTTTGGTGGGGAAGCAGGAACTCCTTCCTGCTTCCCCTGCATCAGTTTTCCGGCGCTTTTAGCTCCGCCCCCGCCGCACGGTAAGCTCCGCCCCCGCTGCAAATTAAAAAAAAAAAAAAAAAAAAAATTTTTTTTTTTTAAAATCCCGGCCGGCTGTGCGGCCGCACGGCGCCCCCTGCTCCATGGCGCCCTGTGCGGCCGCACAGCTCGCACACCCCTAAGGCCGGCCCTGCCCCCATGTATAGGTGTGTTGGGTTGTTTGGGGGCTAAAAGGCCACATTTTGCAGGTGCGCATATCAGCTTCCTAGCTTGGAATTTTGACATGTAGTCAACCTGGGTGCATGTCCTATTTGGGACATTTTTGAAGCCGGCCAATGTATTTTACCCCCATCAAACCATATATTTTTGAAAAGTATACATCCTAGAGTATTTCACATGGTGGTATTTTAACACTTCCCATACACTAATTCTACCACCAGGCTTTGTTAAAAATTGAGTTAATAATTTTTTTTCAGTTTTTTTCACACACATTGTACTTTAGACATGGATTAACATATGCTGTTATGTATCACTGCCAAACAACCACAATATGTGTTCAGCAAGATCTCCTGAATACAGTGATACCACCCATGCATAGGCTTGTCGGTTTCTATGGGGGCTAAAAGGCCACATTTGGCAGGTGCGCTTATCAGTTTTCCAAATTGGAATTTTGACATGTAATCAACCTGCGCCCATGTCCTATTTGAGCCAACGTATTTTACCCCCATCAAACCATATATTTTTGAAAAGTAGACAACCCAGGGTATTTTAAATAGTGGTATTTTAACACTTTTCATGCACTGAATTCTACCACCAGCCTTTGTCAAACCTTTGGGTAGTAATCTTTTTTTGTTTCTTTGTCACACACATTGTACTTTAGGCATGATTTAACAGATCCTGTTATGTGTCACTGCCAACACTGCCCAATATGTTCAGCAACATCTCCCAAGTACAGTGATATCCCCCATGTATTATGAAGTCTGAGATTTGTAAATTATCTGGTAAACAAACTCAGGCTGGAACTGCTGCAAAGCCACTGCCGCAGAGACATACTAGGAATGGCAAATGGATTACTGTAGGATCTGGTAGACTTGGAGTTGTGGATAAAAGGCATATTGCACAGTCTGTTGCTCTACATAATTCATTTTCTGCACTTTCAGAGTGTAGTGGTGTCATGGAGAGAGGCACTGAGGCTAGTGGTGTTGTGCAGAGAGGCACTGAGGCTAGTGGTGTTGTGCAGAGAGGCACTGAGGCTAGTGGTGTTGTGCAGAGAGGCACTGAGGCTAGTGGTGTTGTGCAGAGAGGCACTGAGGCTAGTGGTGTTGTGCAGAGAGGCACTGAGGCTAGTGGTGTTGTGCAGAGAGGCACTGAGGCTAGTGGTGTCGTGGAGAGAGGCACTGAGGCTAGTGGTGTTGTGCAGAGAGGCACTGAGGCTAGTGGTGTTGTGCAGAGAGGCACTGAGGCTAGTGGTGTTGTGCAGAGAGGCACTGAGGCTAGTGGTGTTGTGCAGAGAGGCACTGAGGCTAGTGGTGTTGTGCAGAGAGGCACTGAGGCTAGTGGTGTTGTGCAGAGAGGCACTGAGGCTAGTGGTGTTGTGCAGAGAGGCACTGAGGCTAGTGGTGTTGTGCAGAGAGGCACTGAGGCTAGTGGTGTTGTGCAGAGAGGCACTGAGGCTAGTGGTGTTGTGCAGAGAGGCACTGAGGCTAGTGGTGTTGTGAAGAGAGGCACTGAGGCTAGTGGTGTTGTGAAGAGAGGCACTGAGGCTAGTGGTTTTGTGAAGAGAGGCATTGAGGCTAGTGGTGTTGTGAAGAGAGGCATTGAGGCTAGTGGTGTTGTGCAGAGAGGCACTGAGGCTAGTGGTGTTGTGCAGAGAGGCTTGAAGACTATGGTGAGGCCTAATAGAAAGCAGTTGTTGGTGGGGGATTCCATCATAAGAGGTGTGGAGATGGACAATGGTGGTCTTGTGAGGTGTCTTCCCGGAGCTACTGCTCACAGAGACAGGAGACGTATCTGTAATATTGTTAAGCAAGCAAAGCAGGAAGGGGAATTGGATGTACTTGTCCATTTAGGGACAAATGACTTGGCTTTAAATGAGGTTTCAGAGGTTAAGGAAGTTTTTAGTGTTTTTGCCAATGATATACGGCAGGTTGCTTCCACATTGTCATTCTCTGAAGTTCTGCCTGTGCATAACACTCAGAATGACAGGCGGATGCGTATTAGGGACTTTAACTTGTGGCTTGGTGAATGGTGTCGGGAGCAAGGATTTGGCTTTATTGCTCATGGTAGCTCTGTTTGGAATGGAAATAAACTGTACAAAAAAGATGGTTTGCTTCTTTCTCAAAAGGGAACAAATGTTCTCAGTGAGCAGTTCAGAGGTTTTGCTAGGATGTATTTAAACTAGGAGGGGGGGCAAAAGGGTGATAAAACATCAATCCAATTGTCCCCCAAAACAAGGACAGAAGGTGCCTGTAGCAAGTGTGTTAAAAAATGATAAGCTTAGAGTCATGTCTACAAATGCTCGCAGTTTAGGGAATAAGATCCATGAACTTGTGGCAATAATGGCAACTGATAGTGTAGATTTAGTCGCTGTTACTGAGACATGGTATAATGAGAAAAATGACTGGGACATAGCAATACCAGGGTACTCTTTATATAGAAAAGACAGGGAAGGCAAGAAAGGGGGAGGGGTGGCCCTGTATGTAAAGAATAGCATAAAATCTAGCCTAATAAAGGTTAGTGAGGCGAACATAGAGTCAGTTTGGGTTACGTTAGAATTTGGTAATCACACAGTAACTCGTGTAGGTGTGATTTATAGGTCCCCAGGACAAATTGAAGAGTTAGATAATCTACTAGTTGAAGAAATAGCTAAAATGACAATGAAGGGGGAAGTTATCATCATGGGTGACTTTAATCTTCCTGATGTAAATTGGAAAACAAAAATAGCTACTTGTGCCAGGAGCACACATATTCTAAACTCCCTACTGGGATTGTCTCTAAAACAAGTCGTTGAGGAGCCAACTCATAAAGAGGCCATACTAGATTTAGTGTTAACAAATGGAGATTTGGTATCAGATATTACTGTAGGTGAAAGTTTAGGATCCAGTGATCATCAGTCAGTGTGGTTTAATATAAGAACAGTGACTGAGTCACACCACACAAAAACAAAAGTTTTAGACTTTAGAAAAACAGACTTTTCCAAAATTAGAATATGTGTAAAGGAGTCATTATCAAACTGGAGCAATTTAAATGGAGTCCAAAAGAAATGGGATTATTTAAAAGTTGCACTACTGAAGGCAACAGAAAATTGCATTAGGCTTGTCAGTAAAAGCAAAAAACTCAAGAAACCACTGTGGTACTCCACAGATGTAGCCACAATAGTAAAAAACAAAAAGTTAGCATTTAGTAATTATAAAAAAACCCAGAGTGAGGAAGACAGAATGACCTATAAGATTAGGCAGAAAGAGGCTAAGCAAGTTATAAGAGCTTCCAAATCACACACAGAAGAGAAAATAGCACAGTCAGTAAAAAAGGGGGACAAAACCTTTTTTAGATACATAAATGAGAAAAGAAAAGTAAAACAAGGATTAGTTAGATTAAAAACAAAAGAAGGAAGGTATGTAGATGAGGATAAAGGTCTAGCTGACTGCCTCAATGAATATTTTTGTTCGGTATTTACAGATGAAAATGAAGGAAAGGGACCTCAGTTAAGAAAAAGGATAAATGAGTCATTTATTACACGTGAGTTTACAGAGGAAGAGGTTCTATTTCAACTGTCAAAAGTAAAGACAAATAAGTCAATGGGACCTGATGGAATACACCCAAAGCTATTAAAAGAGCTTAGTGGTGTACTAGCAAAACCATTAACAGATTTATTTAACCAATCATTGATAACAGGAGTAGTCCCAGAAGATTGGAAGTTAGCGAATGTTGTGCCCATTCACAAGAAAGGTAATAGGGAGGAGTCGGGCAACTATAGGCCAGTAAGCCTAACTTCAGTAGTGGGGAAAGTGATGGAAACCATGTTAAAGGATAGGATTGTTGAACATCTAAAAACACATGGATTTCAAGATCAGAGACAACATGGGTTTACTTCAGGGAGATCATGCCAAACTAATCTTATTGATTTTTTTGATTGGGTAACTAAAATAATAGATCAGGGTGGTGCAGTAGACATTGCTTACCTCGATTTCAGTAAGGCTTTTGACACTGTTGCACATAGAAGGCTTATCAACAAACTACAATCTTAATCTTTGAGTTTGGATTCCAATATTGTTGAATGGGTAAGGCAGTGGCTGAGTGACAGGCAACAGAGGGTTGTAGTCAATGGAGTATATTCGAAGCTTGGGCTTGCCACCAGTGGGGTACCTCAGGGGTCTGTACTTGGACCCATTCTCTTTAATATTTTTATTAGTGATATTGCAGAAGGTCTTGATGGTAAGGTGTGTCTTTTTGCGGATGATACTAAGATATGTAACAGGGTTGATGTTCCAGGAGGGATAAGCCAAATGGAAAATGATTTAGGTAAACTAGAAAAATGGTCAGAGTTGTGGCAACTGACATTTAATGTGGATAAGTGCAAGATAATGCATCTTGGACGTAAAAACCCAAGGGCAGAGTACAGAATATTTGATAGAGTCCTAACCTCAACATCTGAGGAAAGGGATTATTTCTGATGACTTAAAGGTAGGCAGACAATGTAATAGAGCAGCAGGAAATGCTAGCAGAATGCTTGGTTGTATAGGGAGAGGTATTAGTAGTAGAAAGAGGGAAGTGCTCATCCCATTGTACAGAACACTGGTGAGACCTCACTTGGAGTACTGTACACAGTACTGGAGACCCTATCTTCAGAAGGATATTGATACCTTAGAGAGAGTTCAAAGAAGGGCTACTAAACTGGTTCATGGATTGCAGGATAAAACTTACCAGGAAAGGTTAAAGGATCTTAACATGTATAGCATGGAGGAAAGACGAGACAGGGAGGATATGATAGAAACATTTAAATACATAAAGGGAATCAACACAGTAAAGGAGGAGACTATATTTAAAAGAAGAAAAACTACCACAACAAGAGGACATAGTCTTAAATTAGAGCGACAAAGGTTTAAAAATAATATCAGGAAGTATTACTTTACTGAGAGGGTAGTGGATGCATGGAATAGCCTTCCAGCTGAAGTGGTAGAGGTTAACACAGTAAAGGAGTTTAAGCATGCGTGGGATAGGCATAAGGCTATCCTAACTATAAGATAAGGCCAGGGACTAATGAAAGTATTTAGAAAACTGGGCAGACTAGATGGGCCGAATGGTTCTTATCTGCCTTCACATTCTATGTTTCTATGTTTCTATTAGGTTGCTGGGTTGTTTGGGGGCCAAAAGGCAACAATCAGAACTTGTACATGTCAGTTTTTCAACTTGATATATAGGTATGCTTGGTCTATCTTCAGTTGGACATATTTTTGCACCCCCTAGTTAATGTTACCATCATGACAGTATATATAGTATACATTTTTTTAACGTAGACATAAAAAGTTATAGAAGATGGGGTGTTTTGACTTCTTTCCCCCAACCATTTTGCCACCCAAAGAAAGTGTAGTGGTAATTTTTTTAATTCTGGTTTTTATGCACACGTCATCTGGTTTTGACCAGCTGGTTATGTGTTACTGCCAGAAAACTTGTTAGACCAAATGTGCAGGTAGCAAATGTACATTTAGCAGCAATCTTTAAACTGACTCCCGCAAATAAAATCTAACTGGAGATTTGGGGGAAGGAAACTAACTAACAAAAAATGGCTGCTTTCCAAAGAAACAAAAAATCTAATAAAAATTCAGGAACACTTCTTAAAACTGTTCTGTGTGGTACAGCTTGAAACATGTTCCTACACACAGTCCTGGTTTCGAAGGGCAATCAGGACAGGGAAAAGTGGTGTCTGTCCTTTTCCTGTTATACAGACCCGGCAACATTTCTGTGGGGGGGGGGGGGGGAGGGGGAGGGGGAGGGTTTCTAGCAGTTGGCAGTAACTTAAAAATAAAATGTCTGGACTCAGCTTGTACCGTTGTTGGTGCTTGTCCATCTCCATAAATTGTTAAAGAAATTATTTTCAACTGAAATTGGAGAAAGGTGGTTTTCCCTGGGTTATTTAAAAAAAAAAATGAGTTGGGGTTGCTATTTGCATCAGATAGCCACCTTTTTATACCATGCTTTGGTTTTTCCTAAGATAAGATATGGCTGCATCAGCTGATCAGCCAAATCAACACCCCCATGTACTTATAATACGCCCTGATGCAAAACGGTTTGGATGGTGGTTAGCATGTTGACATCCTTCCTGTCCCTAAATTTTAGTGCAAGCACTTCAGCTTTGCGAAGTGCTTTACATTCGATTTTTTTTTACATTTTGCCACTATGAGAGATCGTGGAAAGTCTTTGGAATTTTTTCTGGCAGTGCCGCAGGCCAGTGTTTTAAACAGACGGACACTACTATAAAAATTATCACCATAAAGGTGGTAACCTTTATTAAACAAGGGGTTTAGTAGGTCCCATACAAGTTTCCCACTTGTCCCCAGGGAGTGAGGACAGCCAGGAGGGTCCAGTTGACCATCTTTCCCCTCATATACACGAAAGGCAAACGTGTATCCACTTTCGCTCTTGCACAGTTTGTACAGTTTTATGCCATACCTAGAGCGCTTTGAGGGGATGTATTGTCTGAACCCTAATCTCCCTTTGTATTTCATTAGAGACTCATCTATGGATACATTTTGTTGGGGGGTATAAACATCTGAAAATTTGTCCTGAAAATGGTCTAGCAGTGGGCGTCTTTTATAAAGCCTATCGTATTGGGGGTGATCTCTAGGGTGACAGAGGGTATTGTCACTGAAATGTAAACATCTCAGCAGTAATTCGTATCTGGCTCTAGGCATGGTTTGGGAGAATACTGGACTAGACATTATTGGGTTGGTGCTCCAGTATGAGCGAATCGATGGCTTCTTTATAATCCCCATGAGCATTGTAAGAGCCCAGAATTTTTTAAGCTCTGGGACATCTGTGGGATGCCAGTCATGCTCCCTGACTGTATAGCTACCTGGATTGTTATCAATAAATTGGGTAGCATACAAGTTAGTCTGGGAAGCAATCTCCTCCCAGATGGTATCCCCTTAAAAATAGTTCTACATACTGCATTGGGGAGAAGCCATCCACATTAACATTAATGCCTGCGTTGGCACTAAGAGGGGGGACGTTGGGTTCGGCTAACTGTGGAGGTATCCAGTCCTCCTCCACATTCGGCGTAGCAGAGGAAGCACAGCTTCTTTCTTCAGCCAGCTCACACACAGATGGCATGTCGTCTTGACTAGACGTGTCAGAAAACTGACCTGGGTCAAAATCTGACGCAGTGTCAGTGGCGTCAGAGTCTGACGCCAAGAAGGCTTATGCCTCCTGCAAGTTATACATACGCTGAATGTTTTACACACGACTAAAACAAATTACAAACACACAAAAAAAAATTATACTTTTTTTTATACTAAAATTGACTTGACAGCAATCCCTAAACTAACTCCTGTCACAAAAATCTAATGGAGATTTGGGGGAAGGAAACTGACTGACTAAGACAGACCAACACAGACCAAAACAGACCAAGACAGACCAAAACACAGATTTTTAAAACAAATGTAACCCTTTAAGGGCAAAAAAAAAAAAATACAGACAGTACAAATGCACTGCTGTAACAGATCTGGCAGGGAAGGGGTTAAAAAGGATTTGTTATTCACTTTAGATACTGTATAAAGCTCTGGAACACTTCTGCTGCAACAAACTATCATGATCTCTGTCCCTCTCGCCTCACAAAACGCTACAGAGGAGAGAGGGGCAGAGATCACTGTCAAAGTGAGTGTTTGTAACACCCACTTTGACAGCAGCCAATTGTGAGCGATCGCGGATCGCTCACATGCAGGAATTGGCTGTTACTATCTGCCTGGGATGTCTGCAGATAGTTACAGCGTTATACTGGAGGGAGCGATCTTTGATCGCTTCCCGCAGCCCGTTTTTCGCTATGACGGTTCAGGACCGTCAGCGGTCCAAACGCACGTTTTACCACTGACGGTCCTGAACCGTCAGTGGTCCTGAAGGGGTTAATACTTTCTCTTGTTTTCTGTAACCAAAACGTTAAACATAAATAACCATAACTTAACATATATATGCATATAACTTAAACATAGTGTCATACAGTAAACCCAACCATCCTTGCCAATAAACTGACCATGTGCCTATGTACCACTTCCTCTCACCTCCCCCCTCGTCATACAAATAATTTCCTTCCAGTGCCTGCCATCAGCCAACCTGATCTACGCTCGATGGGCACGACATCACAGGTAACCTAAGGTTAACCCTTTAAAGCAGGGGAAGTTGAGACCTTAAAAACCTTAAAAACGTGTTCATCTCATTCCATATACTTAAACGTAACCCCTCAAACTCAATTGGCAAGGACATACCCCCGGCTAGCTAGACTAAACATACTAATAGGGAGGGAAGCTGTTTGCTGGCCCGAATCCCAAGTGGCACTGAGATAAGACCTCCCCCACACTAACTTACACTGAACATAATCCCACCCACACATTCTTTCCCAGAACATAATCCCACCCACACATTCTTTCCCAACCAATCCCCTGCATCTATCCCCACACTCATACTTAGCTGCGCTATCTCCCCAGGGCCTTACTCGTGATATTGTCAACTGTATGGGTTAACTTGAAGGTGAACTTGATAGATGTTTGAGTTCATCATATGCCTTTTGGACCCATTCCGATGCATTTCTCCAGTTTCACATATAGGTTATAGGTTTTGTTTATGTTGTTTATTGAGAACTTTACATCCATGATAATGGTAAATCTCTATAGTTTAGGAGAATTTTAAAATGTAGTCCAGGTACACAACCAGGGGCATATTAGCCGCGAGGCAAACAAGGCATTTGCCTTGGGCGGCATTTTTCAGGGGGCGGCAAAAAAAGCCGCCCCCAAATGCCCAGGGCAAATGCCTTGTTAGCCTTGCGGCTAACAAGGCATGCTGGGCGGCCGGCGGGCTGCTGGGCAGTGCGGGTAGGTGGGCGGCCGGCGAGGGAGCACTTCCTCTGAGCGGTCTGCTCAGCTCCCTCGCGCGCCGCAGAGTGAGGCTGGGAGCCGGAATATGACGTCATATTCCGGCTCCGCCTCCCAGCATCACTCTGCGGCGCGCGAGGGAGCTGAGCAGACCGCTCAGAGGAAGTGCTCCCTCGCCGGCCGCCCACCTACCCGCACTGCCCAGCAGCCACTGGACCACCAGGGAGACAGATACCCCCCCCCCCCAGCATTCCCAAAGGTAAGGAGGCTGGGGGGGTTAAATTTAAAAAAAAATGTATTAAATATGTGAGTGATTGAGTGTGTTTGTATGTCTGTGTATGTCTGTTAGTGTGTCTGTGTGTGTGTGTCTGTTAGTGTGTGTGTGTGTATGTCTGTAAGTGTGTGTCTGTTAGTGTGTGTATGTCTGTAAGTGTGTGTGTGTATGTCTGTTAGTGTGTCTGTGTGTGTGTCTGTTAGTGTTTGTGTGTGTGTTTGTGTATGTCAGTGTGTGTGTGTATGTCAGTGTGTGTGTGTCTGTTAGTGTGTGTCTGTTAGTGTGTGTGTGTGTATGTATGTCAGTGTGTGTGTGTGTTAGTGTGTGTGTGTTAGTGTGTGTGTGTGTGTCTGTTAGTGTGTCTGTGTGTGTGTGTCTGTTAGTGTGTGTCTGTTAGTGTGTGTGTTAGTGTGTGTGTGTGTCTGTTAGTGTGTGTGTGTATGTCTGTTAGTGTGTGTGTATGTCTGTTAGTGTGTGTATGTCTGTAAGTGTGTGTGTGTATGTCTGTTAGTGTGTCTGTGTGTGTGTCTGTTAGTGTGTGGGTCTGTGTGTGTGTCTGTTAGTGTGTGTGTTTGTGTGTGTGTGTGTGTATGTCAGTGTGTGTGTGTGTGTTAGTGTGTGTGTATGTCTGTTAGTGTGTGTGTGTTTGTGTGTGTGTGTGTGTGTGTGTGTCAGTGTGTGTGTGTGTTAGTGTGTGTGTATGTCTGTTAGTGTGTGGGTCTGTGTGTGTCTGTTAGTGTGTGTGTGTGTGTGTGTGTATGTCAGTGTGTGTGTATGTCTGTTAGTGTGTGTGTGTATGTCTGTTAGTGTGTGTGTGTATGTTAGTGTGTCTGTGTGTGTGTGTCTGTTAGTGTGTGTGTGTGTGTGTCTGTTAGTGTGTGGGTCTGTGTGTGTGTGTGTGTGTGTGTGTGTTAGTGTGTGTGTGTGTGTGTATGTCAGTGTGTGTGTGTGTGTGTTAGTGTGTGTGTCTGTAAGTGTGTGTGTATGTTAGTGTGTTTGTCTGTTAGACTGTGTGTGTGTCTGTTAGTGTGAGTGTGTGTGTGTGTGTGTATCTGCTAGTGAGTGTGTGTGTCTGTTAGTGAGTGTGTCTGTTAGTGTGTGTGTGTTTCTGTTACCTAGTGTATGTGTATTTGTCAGTGAATGTGTGTGTGTGTATTTAGAAGGCGGGACGGGGGAAGGGTTGGGTGGGGGTGGCGCGGGTGGGGGGGAGGGTTGGGTGGGGGTGGCGTGGGCGGGAGGGGGGTGCCTGAGTTTTGTCCTGCCTAGGGCAGCACAAAACCAGGATACACCACTGTACACAACCACATATTGATCAAGCAAATCACTAAATATATATAAGTGGCAGGGGCATTACACAGTCCACAGGGCATGACAAGTACTCAAAATGATCATATCTGGTTCTGAAGATTGTTCTCTTTTCATCCCCTTTCCTTGCTGAGAGTAAGTTATAGGACCCTCGTAGGTCTAGCTTGGCATATACAGAAGCTGTCTTGAGTTGTTTAATCAATTATGGTATGGATAGTGATTTTCTTTTATTGAAATATTATTCAAGTTTCTGTAATCCACCTGTGGTCTTGGGCCACCAATAAGATCTGTATAGCAAAATTGGTCACAGGAACTGCACTCACTCCCAGCGGCCACAGGTGCTCTGGAACAGGACCAGCAATCCCAACACGTTAAGGCAGCAAAAAAGATTTCCAGGCACTCAGAGTGTAAAAGCCGCAGGCAGATTTATTGTAACAAAACAGACAGCAACGTTTCGACCTACCAAGAGGTCTTTGCATAAAGACCTCTTGGTAGGTCGAAACGTTGCTGTCTGTTTTGTTACAATAAATCTGCCTGCGGCTTTCATACTTTGAGTGCCTGGAAATCTTTTTTTGCCGCCATTAAGATCTGGACTTTTTTTTTTTGTATACAAGATTTTACCATTATATGAGAAAGCAGAGTACAACTAAAGTGACACGAGTAATATACTTACCTTGACAGAAATTAGCAGCACCTTCCATGTTATAGCGCTCATACTAGGTGAACTGGGCCTGTTCTGAAACTAGAAGAGATATCACTTTACATCAGTGATGACCACTATATAGTTCACATATCACTATAGAGGTGCAGTTCATGTAGCGATACTCTAATACGGGCAAACAGGAAAGTATAGTTAAAGGTTTCATGAATACTAACATGTCACTTCGTTAATGCTACTGGCTGCTTAGGTGGAACACTTGCTACATTGCTCCACTCTAGATCTGCCCCTTTGATATATAGAACTATACACAAATAACTATAACATTCACCAAGTGTCTTAGCATTTTCCAGCAATCAATATATTTCTAATGTGTTTAACAATTTTTTAAAGTTGTTGTTTGTAGCGGAGAGCTGATATTCCACAGCTATTCTCCACTTAAGATCCCAGTGAGGAACAAGTATTATAGATCCATAGAGTAGTACTTCCAGCAGGTAAAACAATACAGAAATATCCCAATAGCACTCCCAATAACTGGACGACACACAGTATCAGGAGCAGAACTCAAATCTTTTAATCACACACTTTCTTATAAAGGGTTCTCCCTTGCAAGGGAGGGATTTACAATAATTAGTACAGTGTCCAATAGTACAGTAGTTACCTTCCATACCTCTCCTCCCCTCAGTGTGACACATAATCCACTTATAACTATTCCACTATTACCCCGATTCTGGATATACCCCAAAACAGCCTGGTACAGTTATTTAAATGGAACCCCCTGGTAGCCTTGATATGGGTGACTAACATATCCAAAATTCACCCAGATCGGACCAGGGGTTCGGGAGTTAGGTGGAGGGTGTAATTTGACCGAAAGCACACGAGGTGGTATCCGAAAAGGGTTCCATGCATTTTGGCCCTGCGGTCGGTCTTCGTTCGGGAGGTGAATTACCTAGAAAATACTGCCATCCATGGTTAATTTTCCCTTTGTACGAATTCCCTCGTTCGGCACTTTAAAACTACCGAACGGGGTTCTGATTAATCTTCCCGTTCAGGAGTTATGGAGCTCTGGAGGTCTCAGCGGTGTTCGGGTAATCGAGTGGCCGATTTGAGTTCCAGACACTGGACGGCCAAACACCGCTGAGATTCGTATGCGTAAGATGGCCGCCGCCACGTGTACGCATACGAATGGTGGCCACCCAGATACATACGTAACGAGCCTATTAACTTGCGGTCAGCGAAAGTGTGAACCTTAATAGCTGCCACACTTCTCTCTGGGGTGGTCCGTCAGTTCGGTAGTTTCCATTCGTATAGCGTATGGATGGAAACTACCAAATAACATACGTTAAATACATAGAAATACACTAGCAATGCGAAAAATACTATACGAATAACATACTGAGCACAGTTACATACGAATGGTACAGGACAGGCTTAATGTATTCCGCTACATTGTTCTATAAGAAGTCATAGATTCCAACCTATCATACACGCCTAGTGATCAGGCAACTCCATTCGAGATGGATCCAACCTTGTGGGCGCTCTCTAAGGAGGGGGTAATATATCATGCCTTTCACTCAAATTTATTTTAAAAGCAGTTATATCTAAAGGTCTATTCATAAGCCCGGTCACAAGCTTGTGTGTCCTACTTAATATGTTACTTAAGAAATGATTAACCTGGTTTATGAATGTAATGTATTGTTATGGACGTAAATTAGGATTAGTAAAATGTCTATTTACTTTGTGCATTTGTGCTCATTATTTACTGTTAACCTGGCTGCTAGAGCAACCCCTCCCCTCCTGTGTTCACTAACTGCTCCCCCTCCCATCGACTAACTACCTTGTGTAACAAGATGGCGCTGGAATCTGGAGAACTCCATGATAACAGTAACATCACGCCCTGTAGCTTGTGCATTAAATAAGACACTTAACACTTAACCAATTAAAGATGTATTTTCTCTGAAATCTTGCTTTCTGCATATGACGTATTTCTGTCTTTATAAGGGGCTCCCCGCCCCCCTGATTAAAACATTCCGAAATGTTTCATCAACCTGAAACTTGTGTCTGGTGTGATTTACTTCAGAGCGTGCACACATTTTATTTTAACAATTTGGACAGGGGTAGATATTCAAATAATCAAACACTTGATTTGATCCACAACAGTATGAAAAATAACAAAATATATTCAGTATATGTTTTATGTAGATATTCTGTTAGCTAAAGAATTTATGCATGCATACTTCATGGACATTCTCTGCAACTCAATTTTTTTTTTCTTTATTTCTAAATATCTTTTCTAGCTTAAACGAAGACATGGTTGTTAATGCCTTTGCTATGATGTATTCTATTGAAGAGATTAATAATTCCACTCTCTTGCCTGGGATTAAATTGGGTTATGCAATCTATGACTCGTGTTCTGATGTCTCCAAAGCCATTCAGTCAACAATAAAACTATTTCCAGAATTGAACTCACTGTACAACTCTCCAAAATGCAGCTCTGAAATAATGCCTACTGTGAAAGCAGTCGTAGGAGAAATGAATTCAGAAATTTCTATTGCAATTTCTCGCATTCTCAGTCTTCACTCTATACCTCAGGTAAAAACACAAAAATGGACATTGATGTAATGTGTTTCCTATATACAGAAAAATGCAGACAGAAATTATAAGTCAGAGTATCAAAATAAATTATTGTCAGCCACAGTCGTCTTTAACTCAGGGCAAAAAGGGCACCTGTCCATGGACCGGGACATCTGCAGAGGATCAGGGCAGTTAATCCTTGTGTCAAGCATTTTCTGCTTCTTTTCTTTCTTTTTTTAACACCCTCCTTCCCCAGAGCTCCTGTTCTAAATTTACTGAGATCCATTTCTGTCTAGTGCTAAGAGAGAAAGGGAACCTGCGCTTTGTGAGAATGAGGTAATCATTGGTACACATCTGTTGGCTGAAGCCCTGAGGAAAACATACTGGGTTATTCACTAAGGTGGGAATTGTCAGAAATTCACTAGAGATTAAACTAGTCTCTGTAGCTTGAATGAGATCCCTATTCAGAGGGAAACCAATCAGAGGGGAATTAATCCATAATTTTACCAAAACCTGGATTGCTAGTGATGGCTGGTCTTGCTCAAGCAATATGGCTAACATTCCAGATATTAAAAAGGATAGAACTATACTTGTAGTAAATGTCTGTGGAGAAATATTTTAGATTTTAAAGATTATCTACAAAATCTTGCTTCAGAGGAAGAACACCTCTCTTCCTTTTTCTAGTTGGGGAAGTTTCTGTTTCATGTTGCATTATTAATAGACTTTTTTTTCTAAAGTAGCTTATTGTGCTAACTTGTGCCCATTTATCTACTGTGTATTTAAAGGAATAACATTGTGTCTGCATTTTCTTAGCTAATTTTGTATTTGGTTGTAATATGTGCTGCTATTTTGAACAATGCTTGTTTGACAAAATGTATTCCTCACAACAAAACAAAACAGCTTAATGTGGTTGTTCTGGTGAGTATACTCAGTCTCTGCATGCTTTTTGTTTGGTTTTTTTATTAACTCCTTAATGACGAGTGACGGACGAGGTCCGTCACTCAGGGGAAACCCTTAACGACGAGTGATGGACCTTGTCCGTCACGCGGCAAAATTAACCCCAGATCGTCACAATCGCGGCGATCGCGGAGTTAATGGTGCTCCGGTCTTATTGTTGGCCCAAGTTTAGGAAAGTTTAAAAAAATTAATAAGCAAAACAAAAGTTTAAAAAATAGTTTTAAAAAGTAAAATAAAGTTTTAAAAAGTTAAAAAATACATTTAAAAATGCTCATTACCACTACACCTGGAACAAACTAGAGAAAAAATGATCCCACACTAAGGTTCAAATTATGCCTTTTGAATTACCCCAGGGTGTATACCCCAGGGTGTATAAATGGCATATATTGGTGAAAAAATGGGGGCATGCTAAGGCACAATATGCACCTTATGAGATACCCTGGAGTGTCTACTTTTACAAATGGTAGGCCTTTGTGGGGGTTTTTTTGAACAGTCAAACTGTTATAATACCCCAAATGGAAGCATAGGCTTATTAAATCCGTCTCTCAAAATTCTACTGTGAATACTGAAAAGGACAAGTCTCCTATATGGCACTGTAGCTTCACAAATAGTGCCAAAGACATACAATGGGGGGTGTCCTTTTACTCAGAAAACTTAGCTGAGCATAATTTGGGGGGTTTGAACTTAGTGGCACATATGAAATATACAAAATGACCAGAAAAAATGCAATCCGTATGTAAAAAATGCACAAAATTATTTTTTACCACATACTTTGGCATATATTGGTAAAAAAAATGGGGGAATGTTAAAGGGACTCTCCAGGCAGCAGTTTTTACTCACCTGGTTCCAGCGCCGGGAGCCTTGTGAAGCCGCGCCCCCTATTTCGTCAAAATGACGAAATAGGCAGGCGCGAGCAGGGAGCAATCAGACGCTTCCATTTGGAAGCGTCATTGCTCCCTTGTGCGCAAGCGCGGCTTCGCCACACATGCGCACATACTTTGTGTTTTTTTTTGAACAGTCAAACTACTATAATACCCCAAATGGAAGCATAGACTCATTAAATCCGTCTCTCAAAATTCGACTGTGAATACTGAAAAGGACAGGTCTCCTATATGGCACTGTAGCTTCACAAAATAGTGCCAAAGACATACAATGGGGGTGTCATTTTACTCAGCAGATGTAACTGAACACAAAATAAAACTTTGTAAAGGAATAGCACACACCAACTTTACAAAAGAGAAGTTCTTTGTTATAAGTTTGTGTGCCAAAACCCCCAAAAAACTAAATTTTACTCCAATATTTAGCAGAGGTTAGCGGTGAAATGGCTATGTAGAAAGTGTAAAAACAACCTTAGGTAAATAGCCTGTGGTGTCTACTTTATATAAATATATACTTTTGTGTGGCAATTTTGTTTTCTTTTATGGCTATTAAGCTTACAAGACAAATACACCAAATTCTAAAATCACTCCACTTTAAAAGTTTATTTTACTCCTTGTGCTTTGTGACCTGTAACGACCAAAAAAAACTTAAAATCCCAGACACATTATATATTCTGTAAATCAAAACAACTAAATTAATTTATTTTTAATTACTTTCCTTAACCTGCACTAATTGTGCACACATTATTATTGCATAAACTGTAAAACAAACACATTTTTCATTTTTTTGCATTTTTCTGTATTTTTTTTATAATAAATAAGCATTTATATATATAAATGTTACATCAAATTAAAGCCCTTTCTGTCCTTTAAAAAACGGTATATCATATGCGTCGGTACAATAAAGTAGTAAAATGCAAATTGCAGTTGAACGCAAACAGCAAAAAATGCAAAAAATGCTGTTGTCATTAAGTGAAAGACAAGCTTCTGAAGCTCTCTCCTTAAAGGACCACTCTAGTGCCAGGAAAACATACTCGTTTTCTTGGCACTAGAGTGCCCTGAGGGTGCCCCCACCCTCAGGGTCTCCCTCCCCCTCCCGGCTCTGGAACCAGCTTACCCTTGTCCAGCGCTGGGCGGGGAGCTCTCCTCCTCCTCTCCGCCTCCTCTCCGCACCGTCGGCTGAATGCGCACGCGCGGCAAGAGCTGCGCGCGCATTCAGCCGGTCGCATAGGAAAGCATTTACAATGCTTTCCTATGGACGCTTGCGTGCTCTCACTGTGATTTTCACAGTGAGAATCACGCAAGCGCCTCTAGCGGCTGTCAATGAGACAGTCACTAGAGGATTAGGGGGAAGGCTTAACCAGTTTATAAACATAGCAGTTTCCCTGAAACTGCTATGTTTATGAAAAAAATGGGTTAACCCTAGCTGGACCTGGCACCCAGACCACTTCATTAAGCTGAACTGGTCTGGGTGCCTAGAGTGGTCCTTTAAGGGGTTAAACACTGCCTTTTCAGTGAAAAGGCAGTGTTTACATTACTGCCAAGGGACACCTCGAGTTCCAGTAACTCAAACAGTCTGCATGGAGGCTCTGAATTTCCCCATAGAGATACTTTGATTCAATGCACCTCTACGAAGAGATGCTGATTGGTCAGGGTGGCGTTTGGCTCTGCTCCCACCCCGCCTCCTTGGCTAAGATCATCAGAATTGACAATATCAGCTAATCCAATATTTTCCCATAGGAAAGCATTAAATTGTCCCGGATCGTCAATTCTGATGATTCCTGACCCTGTAGTGTTCCTTTAAAAAATACAATAGGTACAACCCAGAAAATGAATCTGAACTGGAAGGGCAGACAAATACAAAAGTCACACGTTTAGTTAGTGTGTGAAATGTTTTTCTTATTATGAGCTTAGTAGGTGTAAGACAAGCACGTCAAACTTACTTCCCACAATGAATATATTTGCGGCCCACCTGCCATGGTCCCGCTTTGTGCTGTGGTTGCGAGTTGAGGGGCCAGTGTATTAATTTGAGGGAGAGAGGTGGCCAGGGTATTAAATTGGGGAGGTAGTGGGCAGTGTATTTATTTGAGTGAGGGAGAGGGCCAGTGTATTTATTTGGGTCTGAATTTGGGGGAGTGAGAGGTCCAGTGTAATAGAGTGGTGAGAGGGGAGGTAATGTGTTAAATTGAGGGGAGGGCAGTGTATTAATTTGGGGAGGGAACAGGGCAGTGTATAAAATTAGGAAGGGGGGAGTATATTAATTTGAGGGAGGGAGGGGGCAGTGTATTAAATTGAGGGGGGTAGAGGTCCAGTGTATTAGAGTGGTGGGAGGGGGCAGTGTGTTAAATTTGGGTAGAGGCAGTATGTTAATTTAGGGAGGGAGGGGGAGTGTATTAGAGTGGTGTTAGGGGGGCAGTGTATTAAATTAGAGTGGTGAGAGTGGGAGCAGTGTATTCAATCAGGGATCCGGACTGGCCCACCGGAATACCAGGAAATTTCCTGGTGTGCCGTCGGCAACTGGGGCCGGGCAGACACCTGGGTGTGCTGGCAGCCGCAGGTGGAGCTCTGATGGCGGTCGCAGGTGGAGCTCTGATGGCGGCCGCTGAGGGAGCTCTGATGGCAGCCGCTGGGGTTGCTCTGATGGCAGCAGCAGGTGGAGCTCTGATGACATCTGCAGGGGGAGCTCTGATGGCGGCCGCTGGGGATGCTGTGCGGTGTCTGCTCCCCCTGTCCACGCGCACTAGTTAATGAGACTAATGAGACTTTTTTTGCCAGCCACATAAACTTAAAACTTGTTTATTTGGCCCGTGTTAGCTTTTGACATGCTTGGTGTAAGATAAGTGTATATTAGTATAAACTCAATATTTGAGATTATTGTGTAGTTTAGTGCAGACTCGGTAAGTTTAAAATTAGTGTGCATTTTAGTGTGAACTCCACACTAGTCAGATAAGAGGCATGTGTGGGTAAGTGTAGGTGTAATATGGGGGAGTGGTAAAAGAAGGGAAGAAGGACCTTCTGACTTCAGCCATCTAAGAATAATGGCTTGGTAACAGCTTCCAGTGTTTACTGTTCCTGGGATTGTGTTGCCAGTGCTAACCAGATGGGCAGGGCATGTATATTGATTGTATTCTTGCTGCTCTTAGGGTTAAGGCCCTCTGTGACGGTGGGCGGAACCTGCAGGCCCAACTGGAGCATCTGCAGGGTGCCGCCATGTTTGCCGTCTCCCCCACTGGTGGGCGGTCCCCCTGCCCGTTTTAATCCCTCTCGAGAGGACCGGGCTAGGGGGTGCAGAATGAGACCTCCCCAGCCCCCACTCTCACCAGGGCCAGGCACCATGCGGCCATAAGTACTCCTAGGGCCAGGAGGCGGAGCAGGACCCCGATATCAGGCTCACCATGCCCCTACCTGCTCCGAGTGCCCAACCTTCACCTGCCTTGCAGCCCAGGGGGGTGCCCACTGTGGGCCCGGCTCCTGCGTTTCAGGTCATTCCGCCTGTGGTTCTGGTGTTGGTTACCTAGCATCCTATGGCGGCGATGACAGCCTCCGGCAGCGAGGTGGCCAAAGCTGCCCATGGTGCAGCTTACATTTGTTGGTCTGGCCCACTGGGGTTCTGGATCCCTCACCGGGACAGGGTAGCTCCTGCTTATTTTCGGAACCTTCGGTCTGGGGGGGAGAAATTGGCTAAAAAAGTGGTGCTGGGACACATGGCGGTTCCTTTTCGGGAGCCGCCTCTTCCCCCACCTCAGGGTTTCAACCCTGGGGGTCATTCCAAAGAAGGGACAAGTTTAGATTGATTCATCATTTATCACATCCTCATGGTCGTTCGGTAAATTATGAAATTTCAGCAGAGCTGTGTAGGGTGTCATATGCTTTGCTTGATGCGGTGGTACGGATGGTGCAGGCAGCGGGTCCGGGGGCATTAATGGCAAAAAATGGATGTGGAATCAGAGTTTCGAGTCCTCCCGGTTCACCTGGAATGTCATCACCTCCTGTGTTGTGCTTTCGAGGGGCAATACTATTTGGACATGTGCCTCCCAATGGGGAGTTTTGCTATCCCCATTTTGTTCCTTGGTGTCCCACATCCAATTGCCCCAGTCAGCTAAGTGCTATTATGTGCTGTGCTACAGGCACTAGGGTCATACACAGGATCCTTTAGATATGCATGATCCTCTGAGCAGGGAGGCTGTCAGTCAAGTAGTGTCACTATCATGTCCTTTTAGGCCGACTCACCACTGTCCCGATTTCATAACTCCCAATGGTGGATAGATTAGATAGATAGGCTAAACAAGAGTAAATTAAATATACATTTAATATAAAAGTTCCTTCATTTGCTATGAGAGCTTTTGCCTTACACTTCTCCACAGACTAGTAAATAACAGATAACAGTAATGCTGCTTTAACTTTCTATATAGCTATGCACAGCAGTTCTTATGTATGAAAACAGCAGATATTTCTATGTGTTTTACTTTCATCAGCTTTCCAGTATAGAAAGGATCAACTGTTGTTATTCAATAATACAGCTGTATTGTTGAATTATAAATTGAAGCACTGCAGCTTGTGAGGGACAGGAAGGCAATGAGACATTATATATAAAAAAAACAGCATGATTAATTGTAACCTAACCTACCAACTGCATATTAAATGTAGGTGTTAGCTAATGTTGTTTAAAACACAAACATACACACACCAATAGACATTCCAAATATTTAATGTTATGAAAAACATATTTAAATACACATTGTGTAAGTTTTCTTGTAATTGTTCTAATTATAGTTAAATCCCCCCTCTCATAATATTGTAAAGCGCTACAGAATCTGTTGGCACTATATAAATGGCAATAATAATAATAATAATAATAATAATAATAATAATAATAATTAATAATAATATATTTAAATAGATTTACTGAATTTGTTTTATTTTATTTTAGGTAAGTCCTGCATCATCTGCTGCAGATCTTAGTGATACCACGCAATTTACTTCATTTCTGCGCAGTGTTCCAAGTGATGTGTACCAAACAAAAGGGATTGTCAAAATGATAAAAGAATTTCAGTGGAATTGGGTTGCAGTAATTGCAAGCAATGATGATTATGGAACATCTTCTGTTAAATATTTAGATGAATATTTTGGAGACAATGGAATATGCATTGCATTCATAACATTTGTTCCTTCAAATATTAGAGATCCTAAAATGCAGGAAGCGATAAGCAGTGTAATGGATAATCTTCAAAAGTACACTGCAAATGTTGTTGTCATTTTTGCAAAAGATTCTTGCGCCATTAAAATTTTGAAAGAATCCATTATTTATAACATAACCAGAATCTGGATTGCTAGTGATAGCTGGTCTTATTCAAGAGACGTGGCAAACATTCCAGATATTAAAAAGGTTGGAACTATACTTGCAATAAACTTCCTTGGGGAAGTTCTTCCAGATTTTAAAAATTATCTACGATATATCCAGCCTCACAGAGATCAGAAAAAAAATCAAATTCTTCAAGAATTTATAAAGGAACACTCTGTATGCATCAGGGATTTCAAAGAATATCATAAATGCAATGATTTGTTGTCTAACTGTTCTATTACTGAAGATTCTATAAAACAAAACTTTTCTCAGAGCTGCAGGATAAATAATTCAGCAATCGATGACTATATTATATGGAGCCAAGTATTCAGCACAAATTTGGCTGTAAAATCCATAGTATATGCTTTGAAAAACATTTTGTGCAAGGATGAAACATGTACAATCGATACAAAGTTTGCACCACAAGAGGTAAGACAACCATTCAAAAAATAGCTAAAAAAAAAAAAGAAGACACAAATGTGTTCATAAATTATCATGGGTTTCACCATTCATTATAGTTAAATGTAACCGGTTAGTGACTGGGCTTTTCTAAGATTCGTGACGCATTTGAGTACTTTGGTAGTTTGCTCTGTGTTTTTTCTACCGTTATTTTGTGCTTTATCATTAAAAGAACACTCCTATCCCCATAACAACTTACACTGGAAGCCACAATCAGAGTGCACTATGCTCCTGGTCAGGGCCGTCTTTAATATTGATTGGACCCTGGGCAAAGCATTTGCTTGGGCCCCCTGGTACCCTCTCCCCAGGTGTGCAATCCTCCACCCCAACGCAGTGGCAGTCCTAATGTAGAGAGGTGCAAGAATTTTTTTGAGCCTCCCTATCGCACGGGTGATTAAAAGGTAGTTCCCCATCTGTCGTGCAACTCCAGCAATGCATTGACAGCTGGGGCTCTACCATTTACCCATGTTTGAAGGTTTGTATTTAGCACTAAGCTGTTTTTATGTGTTTGAATGTAAACAGGTTTTTGTATGGAATGTATGTGGTGTTGGCGTACTTGCATGCATGTATTTATGTGTAGTGTTGGTTTTTGAATGCAGGGGTGTGTTTACATATAATTTTGGTGTGTGTTTGTACGTAGTGTTGGAGTTTGAATGCAGGGGTGTATTTGTATGTAGTGTTTGTATATGTGCATACATCTCAGCATTCACACACTCACACACATAGATATTTATACACACACACACACACACACTGAAAAACATGCAGACACACCGATATACACACTGGCACACATGTAGATATACAGACACATATACACACATGCAGATACACAGACACACACACAGATACACTGAAACACACAAAGACAGCATACAGATACACACTGATACACATACAGACACACAGATATACAGACACATATAGACAGACAAACTGACACATACATACTGACATATGGATACCGACACATACACTGACAGACATGCTGACACACACACAGACACATACTGAGACATACTGACATACATTCACAGACACACACACAGACCTACTGACAGACACACATACATACACACAGACATACATAGTGGCACACACACACAGACATACTAATACCCAGGCAGACATACTGGCACACTGACACACACACAGACAGACCTACTGACAGACACACACACACAGACCTACTGACAGGCACACAGACAAACTGACACACATACACATACCTACTGACACACACACAGACCTATTGACAGACACAAACACAGACCTAGTGACAGACACACACACAGACCTAGTGACAGACACACACACAGACCTAGTGACAGACACACACACAGACCTAGTGACAGACAGAAACACAGAACTAGTGACAGACAGAAACACAGACCTAGTGACAGACAGAAACACAGACCTAGTGACAGACAAAAACACACACCTAGTGACAGACAAGACACACACACACACACACACACACACACAGACTGACACACACACACCTATTGACAGACAAAAACACAGACCTAGTGACAGACAGACTGACACACACACAGACAGACTGACACACACACACACTGACACACACAGTCCAACTGACAGACATAAACACACACATACTGATGGTCAAACTGTAAATACACATGGGCAAACTGTAAAGCCCCCCTCCAGTTTCCTACCTTCCCTGGGGTTCAGTGTGCTGCCTTGGGTGGTTGGGAGTTGGGGACTGGCTCTCTTTGCTCAGTCCCCCTCCTCGCTGCCTCCTGGCTCAGCCTCCCTCCCGCGCGGGTCATCATCTCTGAGGGAGGAAGTGACTCCCGGACGTCACTTCCTCCCAGGCTGCCGTAAAGCAGGAGGCCCGGTCGTGCTGTTAAACGGCCACAGCATCCGACCGGGCCCGTGCTGAAAAGTGCTCACCGGGTGGCCCTAAGTGTATTGGCCACCCGGTGAGCACCCTTAGAGTATGGGCCCCGGTGCAGCTGCAATACAAGCACCGCGGGCCCATGGGTAGGGAGGGAATTTTTCTTATGCAGGCTATGGGCGGCGGGGCCACGGGGCAGCTGCTTTGGGCCCCCCAGGAGTAACTGGGCCTGGGGCAGCTGCCCCGTTTGCCCCGCGTTAAAGACGGCCCTGCTCCTGGTCCCTCAAAGCATTTCTTGTAACTTTTTCTTCTACAGCTTAGAGCAGAGGTGCCCAAAAGGTAGATCCCCGGATCAGTGGCATTGCTAAAGTTTTTGCCGCCCGGGTCTGTCCTTGAGTTTGCTGCCCCTATCTCGACCCATGTCATGTCCAGTGCCATCGCGGACATCTGTGTCTGCACCAGACATACCTCTTAAGTATTCAACGCCTCTAACCCAAACAGTTTACAACCTTTTCAAGCATTTTTAAGATATACACCCACTGAATAATAATGCATGTAATAAATTGGGGGTATATTTATTAAACAATGATTTTAAAGGGGGTGTGGGATTTGCCCATTTGGGCAGAGTGTTCCTTTAAATAATGATTGTTACTGAAGCGCTTCAGTAGAATTAACTTTTTATTGGTGTGAAAAGAAACATTTAGGAGTGAAGCGCAGCTTATTGAATTACATTTTTTACACTTTTTGAAAAAATATATACTTTTATTTTTTGGGAGGGAGGGCATGTGTGGAGGGTGCAGGGATGGAGTTGGATCTGTGGAGGGAGGGGGATGGTGCAAGGGATCTGTGCAGGGGAGGGATGGGTAGAGGGCAGGCCCAGACTGGCCATCGGGCACACAGGGCAAATGCCCAGTGGGCCGCGATGGCCGTGGGGCCGAGGCCGGCAGGGGAGATCACAGGATCTCCCCTGCCAGCTCCAGCAGGGCCAGTGCTATCCGAGCGCCAGCCCTGCTGTGTGCCTCCATGGGCCGGTGGGGAGATCAAAGATCTCCCTCACCGGCCCAAAGGCACTGTAACATGCGGCTGCCGGCTGTGGGGTGTGAGGGAGGCAGCAGAGAGGACCGGCGGAGCTCTATCCAGCAGCTCCGCCGGGTCCTCTTGCGAGGTCTGAGCGTTGCCGCGGTTACCGCGGCAACGCTCAGATCTCGCGAGAGTGAACTCTAGCCGTCAGGTTAGAGTTCACTCTCACCACTGGACCACCAGGGAAGGAAGTAGGCAGAATGGCTCCTCGCAGGCAGAACGGCTCCCCCCCTCCCAGGCTAAAGGTAAGAAGGGAGGGGGGGATATAACTTTTTTTTTTAAATTATTAATAAAAAAAATATTTAAATTTAAAAAAGAATCACACTAACAGACCCCTCACACACACACAGCACCCCCAGACACACACATCACCCAGACACACACATCACCCAGACACACACAGCACCCCCAGACATACACAGCACCCAGACACACACAGCACCCCTAGACAGACACAGCACCCCTAGACACACACAGCACCTCCAGACACACCGCACCCAGACACACACAGCACCCAGACACACACAGCACCCCCAGACACACACAGCAACCCCAGACACACACAGCAACCCCAGACACACACAGCACCCAGACACACACAGCACCCAGACACACACAGCACCCCCAGACACACACAGCACCCCCAGACACACACAGCACCCAGACACACACAGCACCCCCAGACACACACAGCGCCCTCAGACACACACAGCACCCACACACACACAGCACCCCCAGACACACACAGCACCCCCAGACACACACAGCACCCCCAGACACACACAGCACACCCAGACACACAGCGCACCCAGACACAGCGCACCCAGACACACAGCACCCTCAGACACACAGCACACATCACCTTCAGACACACACAGCACCCTCACTCACACACAACACCCTCAGACAGACAGCACCCTCAGACAGACCGCACCCTCGCTCACACACACATACACATATATATAATATATAAAATAACCCTCCGTGAGTTAACAGACAAAGAAAATTAGAAACCTAGAATTTGACGGCAGATAAAAACACCCTCACACACAGCGCCCCTCACACATACAATACGTCCAAATATATATATATATATATATATATATATATATATATATATACATATATATATATATTTGTGTTAAGGGCTCATGATAGTACAGAAGATACAAACACTGATAGGTGTGGGATGGTATTAAAAGAGCAAGTCGGTTGTGGTGTGCCGGAACCAACGATGAGGTAGGCCTGTAAATAAAGAGGGCCCACCAAGAAGAAATGTAAGGGAAAAAGAGTTAATAATGAGGAGTGGGTGGGAGCAGAGGCGGCTCTAGACTTTATGAGGCCTTAGGCGAAACACAAACATGAGGCCCCACTAACAAAAAAGTGTCACATATACACATTGATGCACTGTCTACCTGTGTATGTGCCTGAGAGTGTGTCTGACAGAGAGTATCCTTGTGTGTGCGAATGTATGTCTCTGTGAGCATGTTTGCGTTTTTGTCTGAGACCCTATGTGTATGGGGTAGCTGATGGTGAGAGGGAGCGGGGGGTGTGATGGTGAGAGGGAGCGGGGGGTGTGATGGTGAGAGGGAGCGGGGGGTGTGATGGTGAGAGGGAGCGGGGGGGGGTGATGGTGAAAGGGAGCAGGGGGGTGATGGTGAAAGGGAGCAGGGGGGTGATGGTAATGTGAGCGGGAGCGGGGGTGATGGTAATGTGAGAGGGAGTAATGTGAGAGTGAGAGGAGGTAATGCGAGAGTGAGAGGGGGTAATGCGAGAGTGAGAGGGGGTAATGCGAGAGTGAGAGGGGGTAATGCGAGAGTGAGAGGGGGTAATGCGAGAGTGAGAGGGGGTAATGCGAGAGTGAGAGGGGCTAATGTGAGAGTGGGGGGCTAATGTGAGAGTGGGGGGCTAATGTGAGAGTGGGGGGCTAATGTGAGAGTGGGGGGGTAATGTGAGAGTGGGGGGGTAATGTGAGAGTGGGGGGGTAATGTGAGAGTGGGGGGGGTAATGTGAGAGTGGGGGGTAATGTGAGAGTGGGGGGGGTAATGTGAGAGTGGGGGGGGTAATGTGAGAGTGGGGGGTAATGTGAGAGTGGGGGGTAATGTGAGAGTGGGGTGTAATGTGAGAGTGGGGTGTAATGTGAGTGGGGGAGGCTGAGGGTGGTGACGGAGGGTTATGCTGAGGGTGGTGATGATGAGGGTGGTGGGGGGTAATGCTGAGGGTGGTGAGGGGCGATGCTGAGGGTGGTGAGGGGCGATGCTGAGGGTGGTGAGGGGCGATGCTGAGGGTGGTGATGCTGAGGGTGGTGGGTGGTGAGGCTGAGGGGGGTGAGGGGGGTGATGTTGAGGGTGGTGGTGGGTGGTGAAGCTGAGGGTGGTGAGGGGTGATGCTGAGGGTGGTGGGAGGTGAGGCTGAGGGTGGCGGGGGTTTATGGGGGATGGTGAGGCTGAGGGTGGTGGGGTGAGGCTGAGGGTGAAGGGGTAATGGTGAGGGTGGTGGGGGTGAGGCTGAGGGTGGGGAGGGGTTATGGTGGTGGGGGTGAAGCTGAGGGTGGTGGGGGGTGATGGTGGTGAGGCTGAGGGTGGTGATGGTGGGTGATGGTGGTGGGGGTGAAGCTGAGGGTGGTGGGGGGTGATGGTGGTGAGGCTGAGGGTGGTGATGGTGGGTGATGGTGGTGGGGGTGAGGCTGAGGGTGGTGGGAGTGAGGGTGGGGAGGGGGTGAAGCTGAGGGTGGTGGGAGTGAGGGTGGGGAGGGGTGATGGTGGGGAGGGGTGATGGTGAGGGTGGTGGGGGGTGATGGTGGTGAGGCTGAGGGTGGTGGGGGGTGATGGTGGTGGGGGTGAGGCTGAGGAGGGGTGATGGTGGTGGGGGTGAGGCTGAGGGTGGTGGGGGTGGGGGGTGAATCTGAGGGTGATGGTGGTGGGGAGTGAGGCTGAGGGTGGTGGGGGGTGATGGTGGTGGTGGGTGGTGAGGCTGAGGATGGTGGGGGGTGATGGTGGTGGGGGGTGAAGCTGAGGGTGGTGGGGGTGATGGTGGTGGTGGGGGTGAGGCTGAGGGTGGTGGGGGGTGATGGTGGTGGTGGGGGTGAAGCTGAGGGTGGTGGGGGTGATGGTGGTGGTGGGGGTGAAGCTGAGGATGGTGGGGGGTGATGGTGGTGGGTGGTGAGGCTGAGGGTGGTTGGGGGTGATGGTGGTGGGGGTGAGGGTGGTGGAGGTGATGGTGGTGGTAGTGGGGGTGAGGCTGAGGGTGGTGGGGGTGAGCCTGAGGGGGTGGGGGAAGATGGGGAGGGAGAGCCTACCTTTCCCTGGTGGTCCAGTGGGCTCCCTGGTGGTCCGGTGGCCACTGCTCACGGTCTGCAGCTCCTCAGAGCTGCAGACTGTGTAATCTCGCGAGATTTCAGAGCGTTGCCGTGGTAACCCGCGGCAACGCTCTGATTGGCCAATTCTCGCGAGTCACATGGTCTGCAGCTCTGTGTCTGCGGTGGCTGGCCGGGCAGCCAGGAGGGGCCTCGCACCCGGCGGCATACCGGGCAAGCCGCCGGGCCCCCTCCTGGTGTCAGGTCCTCGGTCACTGACCGAGGACCTGACACACTCTGCCCACAGGCGGTTTAGGCGGCCGCGAGGCCCCCGCCAGCGCGAGGCCTTAGGCGGCCGCCTAAACCGCCTAATTAGAGAGCCGCTTCTGGGTGGGAGGGTGATGCAGCGCTGACCTCGAACGGTATGGAGCCAGGTAAGGGGTGTCCCTTAAGTAGGGAGAAGGTGAGTCATATGCCCCTCCCACAAAAGGCCTTAATACTTGTGTTAAGGGCTTATGATAGTACAGAAGATGCAAACACTGATAGGTGTGGGATGGTATTAAAAGAGCAAGTCGGTTGTGGTGTGCCGGAACCGACGATGAGGTAGGCCTGTAAATAAAGAGGGCAAAAGTCGAAAATCTAATTTATTACGAAACGAGCAATATACATACTTTAACCAGACATGTCTTGAAAGGCGTTTCTAACTTCTTGTACCGGGTTAGGTATGTATCTAGAGTATTCAGAAGACTTCCGCCGCCCTAGTGACTTGATAAGATGTACTGGAATGTTTGCACTGGACGCTGTGGAGGCTGATCCTTTGCGGAAGGAGTGGCCCAAATAGTTATCTGATTTTAGGCCTAGTTGTGTAAGTAAAGACCTGACGTGGGTCATGAAGGTGGTGGTAGTGAGTACCGAACCTTGTAGACAGAAAAGTGGTTGAGATGGTGATGCTGGGTATGGGGGGGGGGGGCATGGAGGGGGTATGGGGGGGGGGGCATGGAGAAGAGCTCCGTACTAAAAACTGTGGAAAACGCACGAAATTGGCGGAATTTGGGTGCCCATCATACTCAAACCTCACCCACCGACTGCGGAGGAGACAATGGGCAAGAAAAATAAAAAATTAAAGCCGGACAAGCCGCCATACAGCCGCGACATCGGCGAACTCCTGCGGAACTCGCAGAAGGCCGCATGGGAGAAAATGGCGCTGGGGAAGACACATACTCTGACTCTTCAGGCGACTTCTACCCAGACCTGGGGGAGGGCGCACCGAGGACCCGTCCCCCAGGACCTATACCCCAGTCACCCCGGCGGAAGAACCGGCAACAGCAGCCCTGCTAACCAAAATTTTACCGAACTCAGACAGGACCTGGCAGCGGACCGGGCAAGCTTTAAAGAGGCCATAGAGGGGGCCACCACAAGGCTCACCCATCTGGAGGCCAAGACAAGCACCCAGGACCAGCGCCTACATAACTTGGAACGGAAAATGGAGGACCTCCACAGACAACAGCTGAGTACAATAGAGAAAGTGGAGGCCTTAGAAGATCATAGGAGAAGAAATAATGTGAAGATCAGGGGGATACCCGACAACATAGGGCTAACTGACCTCCCACACTATGTGAGACGCTTAATTGCCACACTTTTGCAACCCAAACAAGCTAAACTCGTAAAGATTGACGGAGTGTTCAGATTGCCCAAGCCGAAAACAGTGACTGCAAATGCCATGGCCGATGTTATCGTCAAATTTCAGACCCACCAGGACAAGTCAGTGTCAGGGTACCTGAGGTCTCTACCTCCGAGAGAGGTAGAGACTTAGTCGTTCATGCATCCGGACGGCCTGTTTTCCCCCTTCCTCGCGGTCCATCCTGTCATGCTAAGCCGCCCGCGAGGGAGTGACTCCCTTTTATAGCATGACGCCTGGAAGTGACGTCAGGACGTCTAACCGGAACGACCTGTCACTCAATTGGTTCAGGACCTATCAGGACTCATCGGAGGTGTGTCTACTTATCTGAACAGGGTATTTAATAGTGCTTCTTTCATTAGCTCATTGCCCTGTCGTGGTTCTAGCTTGTTCTAGTCACTCAGTGCTTGTGTTTTCTCGTTATCCCTTTTGGTTTTGACCCGGCTTGTTTGCTCTACTCTGCTTATCTCTGTTACCCTTGATTCGGCTTGTCTCTCGCTTACCTGTCTTCTGTTACCCTCGACCTCGGCTTGTCTTTGACCATTCTCTATTGTACTACTTACGTTAGTCCGGCCATTCTAAGGTCCGGTATACGTATCTGGCTACTGTTTGTACTCTGCGTGTTGGATCCCTGTCCCGATCCTGACATTACGACAGGGCCAATGGATCCTGCAAGTACAAACAGTCAGCTTGGCTCTCCTGATCCTAGGTTTGAAGCCATGGATCACAGAATGGATCAGATGGCGCTAGCGCTACAGGCATAATTATCTCGTGCCAATAGTCCACCAGAGGAGTTACGTACTAACCCTATCTCTCCTGTAAGTTCTGGTCTAGAGGTAGCCACTGTAGGTGCTTCTTCTCGCATTACCCCACCAGTACGTTATGGTGGTACTCCTGAGAAGTGTCGTGGGTTTTTAAACCAAATTAGTATTCACTTTGAATTGCAACCTCGCTCCTATCCTACGGATAGGGCAAAGGTGGGATTTATTATCACCTTACTCATTGAGAAGGCTCTGAGATGGGCCAACCCATTATGGGAGAACGATAACCCGTTAGTATACAATTATAACGCATTTGTAGCTGCTTTTAGAAGAACTTTTGATCCTCCAGGTAGAAAGGTTAATGCAGCCAGATTACTGTTACGCCTGAGACAGGAGAACCGAACACTAGTGGATTATGCACTAGAGTTCAGGTCTCTGGCATCAGAAGTCAAGTGGAACGAGCAGGCGTATATGGATGTATTTTTGAATGGGCTATCAGATGTAATCCTTGACGAGGTTGCTACTAGAGAACTTCCTGAAAATTTAGAGGATTTAATTCCGTTCATTTCTCGTATAGATGAACGTTTAAGAGAGAGACAGAACACTCGAGAGAGGAACCGGAGACCTTCCTTTAAGTTAGCCCCTGCATTTCTAAGTCCTGACTCCACGGTCTCATTGTGTTGCGGTCACCGGCCCGCCGAGCCTCACGGTCGTGCCCGACCGGCACGACCGCTCCGACTACACGAGCTTACCTGCTCGTCGGCGAGCCGGGAACCGCGCACGTAGTTCTTCCGGGCATCGCGCCCAGATCCAAGATGGCGCCGACCGCGTGGTCGCGTCTATTGCTAGCCCCGCCCCCGAGAATTATACCAACGTGTGCGTGACGTCACGACGTCAACGCACACGCACGTTTTGGGGTCAGAGGTCGCCCTCTGACCAATCATAGCCTAGAGAGGGGTATTTAAACCCCTAGCTTTCCCCATTACTTTGCCATGTCGTGGTTTCAGTTTCCTGGTTTCCTGAAAGTGCTGATTCTGTGTTTCTGATTTCCTGGTATCCTGATCCTTGGCGTTTCCCTGGTTATTCTGATCTCTGGTTTCCCTGACTTGGCTTGTTTTATCGGTATTGAGTATTTTCTGGCTTCCTTGACCTCGGCTTTCCCTTTGACCATTCTCTGTCTCTAGCGTATTAGTCCGGCCATTCTAAGGTCCGGTTTACGCTCTATCCTATTATTTTCCTTTTCTTACTTATGTATATGTTTACATAGTTTCTGCGTGCTGGACCACATTACTAGTCGTGACATTACGACATGGCCATGGATCCTGCAGAACTATGCAAGCATATGATCGCATGTGAGAGTAGGGTGGAGGATATGGACCACAGGTTAGACCAATTTGCCCAGGCATTTCAGACCTTGCTCCAGAGGACTGCCTATTTAGAGGTTCCTCCGGTACCACCTGTGGTTCCGCCACCTGTAGTGGTTCCCGTACCACATAAACCACCGTCCATAACCTTGTCACCGCCCCCTCGCTATGGAGGTGATTCCAAGGAATTCAGAGGTTTTTTAAACCAAATTGAATACCACTTTGAGGCCTCCCCAGGTTCATTCCCAACAGATAGATCGAAAATTGGCTATCTGATGAACCAATTAACAGGAAAGGCCTTAACCTGGGCTAACCCCTTATGGGAAAGTGGTGACGCAGTAGCCCGTGATTACAATACTTTTCTTACGGCCTTTAAGGCTACGTTTGAACCTAAAGGCAGGGAGAAGAACGCTGCCAAAGCCCTTATGAGAATCAAGCAAGGCAGTCGTTCTGTAGCCGATTATGCAATAGAATAATACATACATAAAACAAGTGGAGCTTTTAGATTTCAGCAGGCGTTCTGTAAAAGTAAAATACATACAGAAAATAGTGCAATATGTCTATAACACAGTATATAGAAAAGGGTTAAAATATTTGTCAAACTCACAAGCCTGGAGTCATACCCTCATATGACTCTGGTGGTATAAGCCTCTGGACCATTTGGGGGTTGTCCAGACCCTTCTTTGGCAGCGTGCTGGATGTTGAGTAATTCCTTTGGTGTCTTTCTGACTGGTTTCCAAAATAGGAGTAAGTACCCAGTGTGTCAGGATTTAAAAAACGATTTATTCCAAAGAAATATAAAAACAAGATATATATATAATAAAAAATACTTATCCCAGGTAATACTGGGTAGACTCAATAGTCTCAAGTTCAAGTAGATAGTCCAAAACGCGTTTCGCCTTCTCATAAGGCTTCCTATTATATATATATCTTGTTTTTATATTTCTTTGGAATAAATCGTTTTTTAAATCCTGACACACTGGGTACTTACTCCTATTTTGGAAACCAGTCAGAAAGACACCAAAGGAATTACTCAACATCCAGCACGCTGCCAAAGAAGGGTCTGGACAACCCCCAAATGGTCCAGAGGCTTATACCACCAGAGTCATATGAGGGTATGACTCCAGGCTTGTGAGTTTGACAAATATTTTAACCCTTTTCTATATACTGTGTTATAGACATATTGCACTATTTTCTGTATGTATTTTACTTTTACAGAACGCCTGCTGAAATCTAAAAGCTCCACTTGTTTTATGTATGTATTATTCTATGTTTTAAGTGGTGTAGGGGATACCACTTTACAGGTGTTTTTGAGCTAGTACACTATACCTACTTCCACGTTGTGCATATTTTCTGTTGTAGATTATGCAATAGAGTTCAGGACATTAGCATCTGAGGTTGATTGGACCAATTGTGGTCTGGTGGCTGCTTTCTCTGAGGGTCTAGCTGAGAGTATACAAGATGAGACTGCAGCTAGAGACCTTCCGGTTAATCTTAACGAGTTTATTGCATACATGATAGACATTGATAACCGGCTCAGAGAGAGAGAGAAAAACAAACAACGTAACAGACGTTCTAATTTGTCCATAGCCCCTCGTTTCTCTAACCCAGTGGTGAGTAGCCAAACTCCTCTTCCGGAACCTGAACCCATGCAATTGGGTAGCGCTAAACTCACTGAGGCAGAGAGACAACACAGACGTAACGAGGGGTTATGTATGTATTGTGGCAAGAAGGGACATCTAAGATCGTCATGCCCGGTTCGGCCGGAAAACTTGCACACCTAAGGCACGTACGGGGACCGACCTTAGGTGTGATGTATATGTCCCCTAAATTGACTAAGAACCGTTTCCTTGTCAAAATAACCTTATCTTTCAAGAACACTACTGTTCAGTGTGAGGCTATGATTGACTCTGGGGCAGCGGAGAATTTCCTAGACAAAGAATTCTCTGCAAAACATCTCATGCCCTTAAGACATAAAGAGAAACCTATAGCAGTCGAGGCCATTGATGGAAGGCCTCTTACCCAGCCTTTCATCACACACGAAACTCTGCCAATCACTATTTCAGTGGGTATTCTCCATACTGAAGAAATGACCTTTCAAATTATATCTTCACCTACAGTGCCGATAATACTCGGTTTTCCTTGGCTCCTGAAACACAATCCACGTTTGGATTGGATTGAAGGAGAGATTGTGAGTTGGGGTGAGAGATGCAAAGGTGTTTGCTTTAAGCAAATCCCACAACCTATTTGCACCATCAATGTTCCTGTTACACCTCCCTTGACCACACAAATTCCACAGCAGTATATGGATTTGAAAGAGGTATTTAACAAGGTCCAGTCAGAAGGGTTACCTCCTCATAGACCTTATGACTGTACTATAAACTTATTACCAGGGACTATGCCTCCCAAGGGAGGAATCTATGCCTTGTCCCCCCAGGAAAATCTTTGTTTGGAGGAATATATTAAGGATGCTCTCAGAAAGGGTCATATCCGTAGGTCCTCCTCACCAGCCGGGGCTGGATTCTTCTTTGTCTCTAAAAAAGAAGGAGACCTATGCCCTTGTATTGATTATAGGGGTTTGAATAGGATTACCATTAAAAACGCCTACCCTATTCCCCTTATATCAGAGCTATTTGACAGATTGAAGGGAGCTCGAGTCTTTACCAAGCTCGATCTCCGAAGTGCATACAATCTAGTCAGGATTAAGGACGGTCACGAATGGAAGACCGCATTTAACACCAGAATGGGACATTACGAATACCTGGTTATGCCGTTTGGATTATGTAACGCTCCAGCGGTATTCCAGGATTTTATTAACGATGTCCTAAGAGAGTACTTTCACATGTTCGTTCTAGTGTATTTGGACGACATTCTCATCTATTCCCCAGATCTAGAGACACATCACAATCATGTGAGAATTGTACTGAAAACCCTGTTACAAAACGGCCTTTACTGTAAACTGGAAAAATGCCAGTTTGACCAAACGGAGATACAATTCCTTGGATACGTTATATCTCCGTCTGGTTTCCAGATGGATCCTCGCAAACTGGAGGCAGTCTTACAGTGGCCATTACCCAAGGGCCTTAAAGCTACTCAACGCTTTATAGGTTTTGCAAATTACTACCGCAAATTCATAAGGGGATTTTCCTCCGTGATTTCCCCTATAACCAATTTAACAAAAAAAGGAGCAAATTGTATATCTTGGCCCAAAGAAGCAAGAGAGGCATTTGAACAATTAACATTTTTATTTTCCTCAGCACCTGTCCTGACCCATCCCGATCCATCCAAACCATTTATCCTCGAGGTGGATGCATCAGAGACAGGAGTTGGAGCCATTCTGTCTCAAAGAGAAAGTCCTGATACGCCTTTACATCCCTGTGGATTTTACTCTCGCAAACTCACACCTGCAGAGAGGAATTACGACATAGGGAATAGGGAACTTTTGGCCATTGTACTTGCCCTTAAGGAATGGAGGCATCTCTTGGAAGGTTCCAAAGAGCCACTTTTGATCTTTACTGATCATAAGAATTTGGCTTATATTGGGGACGCTAAGAGACTGTCCTCTCGTCAGGCTAGGTGGTCATTGTTCCTCTCCCGATTCAATTTCGTAATTACGTACAGGCCTGGTACTAAAAACACCAAGGCAGATGCACTTTCTCGGCAGTTTGAGACAGATGAAGTACCAGAACAGGTGATATATCCTATTGTACCTCCTGAATGCCTCATTGCCACTACTGTTTCCGAAGTGTCTTCTCCACTCTTCTGTGCCATAATAGCAGATCAAACTCAGGCACCTGTGGGAAAACCCCCGGACAAACTGTATGTGTCACCTCAGTTTCGAAAGAAGGTACTAGATTTGTTCCATGACAACCTCACAGCGGGCCATCCTGGAGTCCATAAAACTCTCTCAGCCGTCTCCAGGAGATTTTGGTGGCCTGCTCTTAGAAACGATATCAAAGATTATGTTGGGGCATGTCAAATATGTGCCGTTTCTAAAGTTCCTCCTAGGTCACCTCCTGGACTGTTACAACCACTGCCCATACCTAGTGCTCCATGGACCCACTTGGCCATGGATTTCATTGTGGATCTACCCAGTTCTAACGGGTTTAATACAGTTCTTATGATTATTGATAGATTCACGAAGATGGCACATTTCGTCCCACTTAAAAAATTACCATCTGCCCAAGATCTAGTTCAAATATTCTTGAGAGAGATCTTTCGGTTGCACGGTGTACCCAAAAACACAGTATCTGACAGAGGTACCCAGTTTGTTTCTAGGTTTTGGCGTTCCTTTTGCAAACAATTGGGCGTCGAACTCTCCTTTTCGTCAGCATATCACCCTCAAACAAATGGAGCAGCAGAGAGGGCGAATCAGTCTTTAGAAGCTTATTTACGTTGCTTTATAAATGCCAATCAATCTAACTGGTATGAGCTCTTACCCATGGCTGAGTTCGCCAGAAACAATGCCACTCATGAATCTTCTAATCACAGTCCATTCTTTGTTAATCAGGGTTATCACCCCACTGTTTTACCTTCTGCATTCTCAGACACAGATATCCCCGCTTTGAACACCCGTTTAGAATCAATTCATGATACCTGGGATTCCGTCCATTCAGCTCTGCAAAAAGCCTCATTCCGAGCAAAGGTCCAAGCTGACAAGAAACGGGGCGCTAATCCTGTCTATCTTCCAGGTGACAGGGTGTGGCTCTCCACAAGACATATCAAGCTTAAGGTTCCATCCATGAAATTTGCCCCTCGGTACATTGGTCCCTTTCGAGTTACCCAACGTATTAATCCAGTGACCTATTCTTTGGCACTACCGGCTCATATGAGAATAGCGAATACTTTCCATGTGTCTCTGCTCAAGCCCCTTACTTGCAATCGCTACACCAGGGTATCCACTCCTCCTCCGCCCTTGGTAGTGGGTGATCAAGAAGAATACGAAGTCCATTCTATCATGGACTCCAAATTATCCAGAGGTGTCTTGTCCTATCTCGTTGACTGGAAGGGTTATGGTCCCGAGGAACGTTGTTGGGTTCCTGCTGACCGGGTCCATGCGCCCCGTCTTATCCGGTCATTTCACAACCGCTTTCCTCTTAAGCCGGGTCCTTCCCGCCCGGTGCGCGGTCTTCGAGTGGGGGGTACTGTTGCGGTCACCGGCCCGCCGAGCCTCACGGTCGTGCCCGACCGACACGACCGCTCCGACTACACGAGCTTACCTGCTAGTCGGCGAGCCGGGAACCGCGCACGTAGTTCTTCCGGGCATCGCGCCCAGATCCAAGATGGCGCCGACCGCGTGGTCGCGTCTATTGCTAGCCCCGCCCCCGAGAATTATACCAACGTGTGCGTGACGTCACGACGTCAACGCACACGCACGTTTTGGGGTCAGAGGTCGCCCTCTGACCAATCATAGCCTAGAGAGGGGTATTTAAACCCCTAGCTTTCCCCATTACTTTGCCATGTCGTGGTTTCAGTTTCCTGGTTTCCTGAAAGGGCTGATTCTGTGTTTCTGATTTCCTGGTATCCTGATCCTTGGCGTTTCCCTGGTTATTCTGATCTCTGGTTTCCCTGACTTGGCTTGTTTTATCGGTATTGAGTATTTTCTGGCTTCCTTGACCTCGGCTTTCCCTTTGACCATTCTCTGTCTCTAGCGTATTAGTCCGGCCATTCTAAGGTCCGGTTTACGCTCTATCCTATTATTTTCCTTTTCTTACTTATGTATATGTTTACATAGTTTCTGCGTGCTGGACCACATTACTAGTCGTGACACATTGCTTCCTGAACCTATGCAGATAGGCTATACCCGTCTCTCTGAGGAGGAGAGACAGTACAGGAGAAGTGAGGGGTTGTCAGGATCGGGACAGGGATCCAACACGCAGAGCACAAACAGTAGCCAGATACGTATACCGGACCTTAGAATGGCCGGACTAACGTAAGTAGCACAGTATAGAATGGTCAAAGACAAGCCGAGGTCGAGGGTAACAGAAGACAGGTAAGCGAGAGACAAGCCGAATCAAGGGTAACAGAGATAAGCAGAGTAAGGTAAACAAGCCGGGTCAAAACCAAAAGGGATAATAGAATACACAAGCACTGAGTGACTAGAACAAGCTAGAACCACGACAGGGCAATGAGCTAATGAAAGAAGCTCTGTTAAATACCCTGTTCAGAGCAGTAACCACGCCTCCGAGGCGTCTTGATTGGTCCTGCAGCAATTGACTGACAGGTCGTTCCGGGGGAGTGTCCTGATGACTACTTCCTGCCTAGATGCTGTAAAAGGCAGTCACTCCCTCGCGGCCGGCCTAGCATGACCGGATAGACCGCAGGGAAGGGAGCCATCAGACCGTCTGGATGGAGGAACAGCTAAGTCTCTACCTCTTTCGGAGGTAGAGACCACAGGTACCCTGACAGTACCCCCCCTCTCAGATACGCCCACCGGGCGGAATGAACCGGGACGAGATGGGAAGCGAGAGTGATACGCCCTGCGGAGACGGGGAGCAGGACCATATCCCTTCCAATCAACCAGATATTGTACTCTCCCCCGGGAGATTCGAGAATCAATAATAGAGTTAACCTCATACTCCTCCTGACCCTCCACCTGAACGGAGCGAGGAGGGGCTATTGTGGAGGAAAATCTGTTACATATGAGTGGTTTCAGCAATGAAACGTGAAACGAGTTCGGGATGCGTAAGGTATTAGGAAGAGCTAAACGATACGCAACTGGATTGATACGGGTCAGCACCCTGTAGGGTCCAATATAACGAGGAGCGAACTTCATGGATGGCACTTTTAAATGGATGTTCCTCGTGCTCAGCCATACCCTATCACCTGGAACAAAGACCGGAGCCGCCCTTCTACGTTTATCAGCGTGTTTCTTAACCAACATAGAGTTGTGCACAAGGATTTGTCGAGTTTGATCCCACAACTTCCTCAAATTGGCAACATGAACATCAACCGACGGCACCCCCTGGGAAGGAGAATCCGAAGGAAGAATAGACGGATGAAAACCATAATTCATGAAGAAGGGGCTTGAATGAGTAGAATCGCAAACGAGATTGTTGTGTGCAAACTCCGCCCAAGGAATCAAACCGACCCAATCGTCCTGGTGTTCTGAAACGAAACAACGTAGATATTGCTCAACTTTTTGGTTAGTGCGTTCAGCAGCTCCATTGGACTGAGGATGATAGGCAGAGGAGAAATTCAATTTGATGCCTAGTTGGGAGCAGAATGATCTCCAAAAACGGGAAACAAATTGGGAGCCTCTGTCAGAGACAATTTGGGAAGGTATCCCATGCAACCGGAAAATCTCCCTGGCGAATATCTCCGCTAATTCGGGCGAAGATGGGAGTTTAGGTAAGGGAATGAAGTGAGCCATTTTAGTAAATCTGTCTACCACAGTGAGGATGACAGTCTGCTTTTTAGAGATAGGCAAATCAACAATGAAGTCCATTGCCAGACAGGACCAAGGCTTTTCAGGAACCTCTAAAGGGTGCAGAAATCCGCATGGAAGCGAATGGGGTAGCCTGGTCTTGGTACAAACTTCACATGCCCCGATGAATTCTTTAATATCCTTGCGTAAGTCAGGCCACCAAAAATCTTTAGAGACCAGCGCATAAGTCTTGCGGATACCAGGATGCCCAGGCACCTTGCTGTTATGGAGACAGCGTAGCACCTCCAGTTGGAGAGCGGCAGGAACGAAGTGTCGATCCCCAGGAGTCTGTTTGGGTGCCAAATGCTGAAACTTCATGATCTCAGAAAGCAATGGAGAGTGAATCCTGAGATTCGTGTTCGCGATGATATTCCCCTTAGGAACTATGGATGACAGAAGTGGTTCAGTTATAGTGGATGGTTCATATTGACGAGACAAAGCATCGGCTTTAGAGTTCTTAGAACCAGGTCTATACGTAAGTACATAATTAAAGTGAGTGAGGAACAAAGCCCAGCGAGCCTGCCTGGCGGACAAGCGCTTAGCCTCCCCAATATAAGACAAGTTCTTATGATCCGTTAGGATAGTAACAGGGTGTAGTGTCCCTTCCAGTAAATGTCTCCACTCCTTTAAAGCCTTAATGACCGCTAACAGTTCCCTCTCCCCGATGTCATATCTGCTCTCAGGCCCAGAAATTTTTTTAGAGAAGAAACCACAAGGGTGTAACGGTTTATCCACCCCTAACCTTTGAGACAGAACAGCCCCAACTCCTGTCTCAGAAGCATCGACCTCGAGCAGGAAAGGCAGAGTCGTATCAGGATGAACTAGAATGGGAGCTGAGGCAAAAAGTTCCTTGAGAGTCTTAAAAGCACCAAGAGCTTCCTCAGACCAGAACTTAGTATCAGCCCCTTGTTTCGTCATATTGGTAATAGGCGCAATGATAGAGGAGTAACCCTTAATGAAGCGCCTATAGTAGTTGGAGAAACCAATAAACCTTTGGATAGCCTTGAGTCCTTTGGGCAAAGGCCAGTCTAAAATAGATTGGAGTTTACCAGGATCCATTTTAAAACCTTCCCCAGAAATCACGTACCCAAGAAAGTCTACCTGAGACTGATCAAAACTGCACTTCTCCAATTTGCAGTATAGACCATGTTGCAGAAGTTTGAGTAACACCTTTCTGACCTGTCTATGGTGAGTCTCAATCTCCTTAGAGTGTATTAGTATGTCGTCCAGGTAAACAATAACACAATCATGCTGAAACTCCCTAAGTACCTCATTAATCAACTCTTGAAATACTGCAGGAGCATTGCATAGTCCAAATGGCATAACAGTGTACTCGTAATGGCCATACCGGGTATTGAATGCCGTCATCCACTCGTGACCTTGCTGGATTCTCACCAAATTGTAAGCCCCTCTGAGATCTAACTTGGTGAAGATTTTGGAGCCCTTAAGACGATCAAATAACTCGGTAATCAGTGGGATGGGATAGGCATTTCTGACAGTTATTTTATTTAAGCCTCGGTAATCGATACAAGGTCTCAGCGTGCCATCTTTCTTTTTAATGAAAAAGAACCCCGCCCCGGCCGGAGAAGAAGACCTCCTGATGAATCCCTTTTCTAAATTCTCCTGAATATACTCCTCTAGAACCGAGTTCTCCTGAACAGACAAAGGATATACATGGCCCCTCGGAGGCATAGTCCCGGGTAGAAGCTTAATTTTACAGTCAAATGACCTGTGTGGCGGCAAAGAATCGGCATTCTTCTTGTCAAACACTGCCCTTAAGTCTAGGTAAAGGTCTGGTATTTGTCTTTCTGTGGACTGAGTAGGATTCTCCTGTATGTTAATATTAGCTAATGGAGAAACCTTGCACAAACACCGATCCTGGCAGCCCTGGCCCCACGAGAGTATCTCCCCTAACTCCCAATCAATAATAGGGTTATGTTCCTTCAACCATGGGTACCCCAGAACTATGGGAACGGAAGGAGACGAAATGAGCAGAAGAGATAAATTCTCCACGTGTAGGATGCCAACATTTAACTCAATGGGTATGGTTTCACGAAAGATAACAGGGTCTAGTAGTGGTCTACCATCTATGGCCTCAACGGCCAAGGGTGTCTCCCTTAGCTGGGATGGGAAATTGTTTTTACTGGCAAAGGCTTGGTCGATAAAATTCTCAGCAGCACCGGAATCTATCAAAGCCATAGCCCTTACTACTTCCCTCCCGCAAGTTAAGGAAACTGGTAGCAGAAGCCTGTGATCTTTATACTTAGGATTAGAGGACAAAATAGAAACACCCAAGGCCTGTCCTCTAGAGAGACTTAGGTGCGAGCGTTTCCCGGGCGGTTAGAACAGTTTGAGAGTAAATGACCCTTAGCTCCACAATACATACACAAACCCTCTCTTCTCCTGTACTGTCTTTCCTCCTCAGAGAGGCGGGTATACCCTATCTGCATAGGTTCAGGAAGCAAAGATACCGTGGAGTCAGGACTTGGAAAAGCGGGGGCTAACCTAATAGAAGGTCTCCGGTTCTTCTCTCGAGTGTTCTGTCTCTCTATTAAACGTTCATCTATACGAGAGATGAACGAAATTAAATCCTCTAAATTCTCAGGGAGTTCTCTGGTTGCAACCTCATCAAGGATTACTTCAGATAAGCCATTCAAAAATACATCCATATACGCCTGCTCATTCCACTTGACCTCTGACGCCAGAGACCTGAACTCTAGTGCATAATCCACCAGTGTTCGGTTCTCCTGTCTCAGACGCAACAGTAGTCTGGCTGCATTAACCTTTCTACCTGGAGGGTCAAATGTTCTTCTAAAAGCAGTTACAAAGGCGTTATAGTTATAAACTAATGGGTTATCGTTCTCCCATAATGGGTTGGCCCATCTCAGAGCTTTCTCAATAAGTAGGGTGATAATAAATCCTACCTTTGCCCTATCTGTAGGATAAGAGCGAGGCTGCAATTCAAAATGGATACTAATTTGGTTTAAGAAACCACGACACTTCTCAGGAGCCCCACCATAGCGTACTGGGGGGGGTAATGCGAGAAGAAGCACCCACTGTGGCTACCTCTAGACCTGAACCGGCAGGAGAAACAGGGGTATTACGTATCTCCTCTGGTGGGTTATTGGCACGAGATAATAGAGCCTGTAGCGCAAGCGCCATCTGATCCATTCTGTGATCCATGGCTGCAAACCTAGGATCAGGAGAGGCAAGCTGACTGTTTGTACTCGCAGGATCCATTGGCCCTGTCGTAATGTCAGGATCGGGACAGGGATCCAACACGCAGAGCACAAACAGTAGCCAGATACGTATACCGGACCTTAGAATGGCCGGACTAACGTAAGTAGCACAGTATAGAATGGTCAAAGACAAGCCGAGGTCGAGGGTAACAGAAGACAGGTAAGCGAGAGACAAGCCGAATCAAGGGTAACAGAGATAAGCAGAGTAAGGTAAACAAGCCGGGTCAAAACCAAAAGGGATAATAGAATACACAAGCACTGAGTGACTAGAACAAGCTAGAACCACGACAGGGCAATGAGCTAATGAAAGAAGCTCTGTTAAATACCCTGTTCAGAGCAGTAACCACGCCTCCGAGGCGTCTTGATTGGTCCTGCAGCAATTGACTGACAGGTCGTTCCGGGGGAGTGTCCTGATGACTACTTCCTGCCTAGATGCTGTAAAAGGCAGTCACTCCCTCGCGGCCGGCCTAGCATGACCGGATAGACCGCGGGGAAGGGAGCCATCAGACCGTCTGGATGGAGGAACAGCTAAGTCTCTACCTCTTTCGGAGGTAGAGACCACAGGTACCCTGACAGGGGTTATGTATGTATTGTGGGGCCAGAGGTCATTTACTCTCGAACTGTCCTAACCGCCCGGGAAACGCTCGCACCTAAGTTTCTCTAGAGGACAGGCCTTGGGTGTTTCTATTTTGTCCTCTACTCCTAATTATAAAGATCACAGGCTTCTGCTACCAGTTTCCTTAACTTGGGAGAGGGAAGTTATAGAGGTTATGGCTTTGATAGATTCCGGAGCTGCTGAGAATTTTATCGACAAAGTCTTTGCCACTAAACACAATATCCCATCCCAGTTAAGGGAGACACCCTTGGCCGTTGAGGCCATAGATGGTAGACCATTACTGGATCCTGTTATCTTTCATGAGACCATACCCATTAACTTAAATGTTGGGATCCTACACGTGGAAAATTTATCTCTTATGCTCATTTCATCCCCTTCTGTTCCCATAGTTCTGGGGTATCCTTGGTTGAAGACACATAACCCTATTATCGATTGGGAATTAGGGGAGATACTCTCGTGGGGCCAGAACTGCCAGGAGAGGTGTTTACGCAAGGTTTCTCCATTGGCTAATATTAACACACCAGGTAGTCCTACTCAGTCCACAGAGAAACAGATACCATCCCTGTACCAAGACTTAAAGGCAGTATTCGACAAGAAGAATGCCGATTCATTACCTCCACACAGGTCATTTGATTGTAAAATTAAGCTTCTACCTGGTACTATGCCCCCGAGGGGTAATGTATATCCTTTATCTATTCAGGAGAACACTGTTCTAGAGGAATATATTCGTGAGAATTTAGAAAAAGGATTCATTAGGAGGTCTTCTTCTCCTGCCGGGGCTGGTTTTTTTTTCGTTAAAAAGAAGGATGGCACGCTGAGACCTTGTATTGATTACCGAGGTCTGAATAAAATAACTATCAGAAATGCCTATCCTATTCCATTGATTACCGAGTTGTTTGATCGTCTCAAGGGCTCCAAAATCTTCACCAAATTAGATCTCAGAGGGGCATATAATTTGGTAAGAATCCAGCATGGACACGAGTGGATGACGGCGTTCAATACTCGGTATGGCCACTATGAATACACAGTTATGCCATTTAGACTTTGCAATGCTCCTGCAGTATTTCAGGATTTAATTAATGAGGTACTTAGGGAGTTTCAACATGATTGTGTTATTGTTTACCTGGACGACATACTGATACACTCTAGGGAGATTGAGACTCACCATAGACAAGTCAGAAAGGTACTACACAAACTTCTGCAACACGGTCTATACTGTAAATTGGAGAAATGCAGCTTTGACCAGTCTCAGATAGACTTTCTTGGTTACGTGATTTCTGGGGAAGGCTTTAAGATGGACCCTGACAAACTCCAATCTATTTTAGATTGGCCATTGCCTAAAGGACTCAAGGCTATTCAGAGGTTTATTGGGTTTTCCAATTATTATAGGCGTTTCATTAAGGGATACTCTTCTATTATTTCGCCTATTACCAATATGACCAAACAGGGGGCTGATACTAAGACCTGGTCTACAGAGGCTCTTGTTGCTTTCAAGACTCTCAAATAACTTTTTGCTTCTGCTCCCATTCTAGTCCACCCTGATACGACTCTGCCGTTCTTACTTGAGGTCGATGCCTCTGAGACGGGAGTTGGCGCTGTTTTGTCTCAAAGGTTAGGGGTGGACAAACCATTACACCCTTGTGGGTTCTTCTCTAAGAAATTATCTGGTCCTGAAAGCAGATATGACATCGGTGACAGGGAACTGTTAGCGGTCATTAAGGCTTTAAAGGAGTGGAGACATTTACTAGAAGGCACATTACACCCTGTTACTATTTTAACGGATCATAAGAACTTGTCTTACATTGGGGAGGCTAAGCGCCTGTCCGCCAGGCAAGCTCGTTGGTCCTTGTTCCTCACTCACTTCAATTATGTACTTACTTATAGACCTGGTTCTAAGAACTCCAAAGCTGATGCTTTGTCTCGTCAATATGAACCGTTCACTATAACTGAGCCAGTCCTTTCTTCGATAGTTCCTAAGGGTAACATCATCGCTAACACGAGTCTCAGGATTCACTCTCCGTTGCTTGGTGAGATCATGAAATTACAGCATCTTGCGCCCAAACAGACTCCTGGGGATTGACACTTCGTTCCCAGCACTCTCCAACTAGAAGTGTTACGCTGTTTCCACAACAGCAAGGTGGCTGGGCATCCTGGCATTCGCAAGACGTATGCTTTGATCTCTAAAGATTTCTGGTGGCCTGATCTACGGAAAGATGTTCAAGAATTCATCGGGGCTTGTGAGGTTTGTACCAAGACTAAGCAATCTCATTCGCTCCCATGCGGATTTCTGCATCCTTTAGAGGTTCCTGAAAAGCCATGGTCCTGTTTAGCTATGGACTTAATTGTTGATTTGCCTATCTCTAAAAAGCAGACTGTTATCCTCACTGTGGTGGACAGATTTACTAAGATGGCTCACTTCATTCCCCTACCTAAACTCCCATCTTCGCCCGAATTAGCAGAGATATTCGCTAGGGAGATCTTCCGTTTACATGGGATACCTTCACAAATTGTCTCTGACAGAGGTTCCCAATTTGTTTCCTGTTTTTGGAAATCCTTCTGCTCTCAACTAGGCATCAAATTGAATTTCTCCTCTGCCTACCATCCTCAGTCCAATGGAGTTGCTGAACGCACCAACCAAAAGGTTGAACAATATCTACGTTGTTTCGTTTCTGAACACCAGGACGATTGGGTCGGTCTGATTCCTTGGGTGGAGTTTGCACACAACAATCTCGTTTGTGATTCTACGCATTCTAACCCCTTCTTCATGAATTATGGCTTTCATCCTTCCATTCTACCTTCGGAGGCTTCTTCCCAAGGGGTACCGTCGGTTGATGTTCATGTGGCCAATTTAAGGAAGTTGTGGGACCAGACTCGACAAATTCTTCTGCACAATTCTATGCTGGTTAAGAAACACGCTGACAAACGTAGAAGGGCAGCACCGGTGTTTGTTCCAGGCGATAGAGTATGGTTAAGTACTAAAAACATTCGGTTAAAAGTGCCTTCCATGAAGTTCGCTCCTCGATATATTGGACCTTACAGGGTGTTGACTCAAATTAACCCAGTTGCGTATCGTCTAGCTTTGCCTACTACCTTACGCATTCCTAACTCGTTTCATGTTTCGTTGCTGAAACCTTTAGTATGTAACAGATTCTCCTCCACGATCGCCCCTCCTCGCTCTGTTCAGGTGGAGGGTCAGGAGGAGTATGAGGTTAATTCCATAATCGATTCTCGAATCTCCCGGGGGAAAGTACAATATCTGGTCGATTGGAGAGGATATGGTCCTGAGGAGAGAAGTTGGGTACCTCAGGAGGATGTTCATGCTCCCCGTCTCCGCAGGGCTTTTCACTCTCGCTTTCCTTCTCGTCCTGGTTCCTTCCGCCCGGTGGGCGTATCTGAGAGGGCGTATCTGTCAGGGTACCTGAGGTCTCTACCGTCGTTCATCCATCCGGACGGCCTGTTTTCCCCCTTCCTCGCGGTCCATCCTGTCATGCTAAGCCGGCCGCGAGGGAGTGACTCCCTTTTATAGCATGACGCCTGGAAGTGACGTCAGGACGTCTAACCGGAACGACCTGTCACTCAATTGGTTCAGGACCTATCAGGACTCATCGGAGGTGTGTCTACTTATCTGAACAGGGTATTTAATAGTGCTTCTTTCATTAGCTCATTGCCCTGTCGTGGTTCTAGCTTGTTCTAGTCACTCAGTGCTAGTGTTTTCTCGTTATCCCTTTTGGTTTTGACCCGGCTTGTTTGCTCTACTCTGCTTATCTCTGTTACCCTTGATTTGGCTTGTCTCTCGCTTACCTGTCTTCTGTTACCCTCGACCTCGGCTTGTCTTTGACCATTCTCTACTGTACTACTTACGTTAGTCCGGCCATTCTAAGGTCCGGTATACGTATCTGGCTACTGTTTGTACTCTGCGTGTTGGATCCCTGTCCCGATCCTGACAGTCAGCTCTCTTGGCAGCGACTCGAGGAAAAAACGCCTTAACATTTGAAGACTCACAACTACAACTATTCCCTGACCTCACAAGAACCACTCTAAGCTGGCGGAAAATGCTCCAACCTAGTCTACATATACTGAGATCAAACAACATCCTGTACCGCTGGGGCACACCACGGATGCTCACATTCACCGCCAACGGGACTGCATACAGGGTGAAAAGCCCACAAGATCTGGACGTCTACCTGGGCCATTTGGGCTTGAAGGCCCCGCAAGCGGAATCCACGACCACCTCCATCGGACTGAATCCTACCACTGCCAAGGAGTTCGTACCCAGGTCAGCCAGACACGCCGCATCAGCAGACGATGCGACCTGACAACACCAGATTCGTTGCAGGACTCTCCACCTCATTGGAGGCCACAAAACCCGCTACTGAAATATGTGACTAAGATCACTATAAGTTTTACTGTTTTTGCGTTCAACTGTTTTTTGTTTGTTGGACTCCACTGTAACACACTGCTGTGGAGCACGTAACTCCGCCTGGACTCACTGTAAGGGAACGCATCTTCATTTGAGTGCCTTATTTCATATTATATGCCTTGTTTCCCCTCCCCTTCTCTATCTTTTTCAAAGCTACATCCTTAGACAACCCGAAGGGAGTACATAGCTGAGGGATGCGCTCTTAGAACAGAGCAGCCAACCCAGACAATGGCCGAGCCTCTCCTATAAGGTCCTCCAGGCCCACCCAGGCTCCAACCCCCCCCCCCATATTGCTGTACCCAACAGGTAAAAATATTAGAACCCCGTGGGGGGCTATTATCCTCCCCCTAGAGCACTCATGCCTACATACCCTGATTCATCCCTGTTTTACAATTGCCCGTGTGCTAAGGGGACCACCTTAATCTTCTTGTAGCATTCACTCGCTGTTAACCTAAGACTCATAATCCACTCAGCATAAGACCGCACAGTAGATAGCCTATATACCTCCTTCCCTATATGAAGACCGTATGGGCTAAGGCTTTCCCTGTTGCCTCTTTGCCGATAGCATTGCTACACCAATCTGCTGAGGGAGTATAATCTTTAGTTTCAATTTTCATTACAATTTACTTTACCAGTTGGTGTTGCCTGGACTTGAACCAACCTTGAGTCTCTTAGTTTGCTAAAACTGACTATACACACTCAGGTGATCTTTTAGACAACACCCACGAACCTCATCTAAATGCTCATAATATAATTAAATGTTTTATAGCTATGTTTCCTTCTATATGCAGTATGCATGTCTACAAAAAAAATGTGCAGTATTCCATGTACAATTTTTAGACTCGACAAACGTTTTATTCTCTGTTATATTCTGTATATAGTGCAATTTTTGAATCTACACGTGCACATCAAAAATAAAGAATTAAAAAAAAAAAGCTGGGTATATGTGTCCAGTAATGTGACGGGGCACCACTCGTTGTGGGTAGGATAGTATCTAACCTCTACCGGAGGTGCGTGTTGATTGGTTTTGGAGTGATGCAGAGCCAAGATATAGTAATCCATGTGTTTTGTTAAGTGTGAATGAAGCAGAATGTGAGTGGACTGGGTTGTGTTGATGGCGGTAAATTCTCTTGGTCTTAAAAACCCATAAAAGGCCACATATATGGTGGTTTTTATAACAAGGTTTGTGTTGTTGGCAAAGGGTTTTAAATCTAGTAGTTTGGATAGATCTTTGAAACTATTGAAGTCTATGGGTAGCCTTTGCGCAGTACGTGGGGGTTCGGATCTCTGAATACCCCTAAGGATGTTCTTGATCTGGTAGGAGTACATAAAATGTGTGTTGTTTGGTTGTAAAAAAAAGAAATTGTGCAGTATTCCATTTACAATTGTTTAGACTCGACAAACTTTTTATTCTCAGTTATATTCTATATATTGTGCAATTTTTGAATCTACACGTGCACATCAAAAATAAAGAATTAAAAAAAAAAAAAAAAAGCTGGGTATATGTGTCCAGTAATGTGACGGGGCACCACTCGTTGTGGGTAGGATAGTATCTAACCTCTACCGGAGGTGCGTGTTGATTGGTTTTGGAGTGATGCAGAGCCAAGATATAGTAATCCATGTGTTTTGTTAAGTGTGAATGAAGCAGAATGTGAGTGGACTGGGTTGTGTTGATGGCGGTAAATTCTCTTGGTCTTAAAAACCCATAAAAGGCCACATATATGGCGGTTTTTATAACAAGGTTTGTGTTGTTGGCAAAGGGTTTTAAATCTAGTAGTTTGGATAGATCTTTGAAAATATTGAAGTCTATGGGTAGCCTTTGCGCAGTACGTGGGAGTTCGGATTTCTGAATACCCCTAAGGATGTTCTTGATCTGGTAGGAGGACATAAAACTTGTGTTGTTTGGTTGTACTGTTAGCATGTGATGTTGTATGCCTGTTAGATATCGCTTGATTGTGTTGTATGATAACTTGAGTTTGAGGTGTCAAAAAGAAGCACAACCCAACAAGGATGTCATGATGAAAGGTTGTGTGATGTTGTGTACCGACAGGAATCTTTTAAATAGAAGGAAAGCCCTGTCATAGGTTCTCCGGTTATTGGTGGACAGTGCTAATTGTGACAATGTTCTGCTATGTTGCATGATAGCGTCTGGTCCATTACTAGCTGGTGGAAAGGTGGAGTGGTCGTGGCTGTGCATGCAGCTGACGGAAGTATTTGTCGAAAAGCCTGTAAATTGAAATGAGACAAATGGTCAGCCGCCGTGTTACATACACCTGGGACATGAACACAAAACAAGAAGAAATTATGACACGCAGCCAGCCTTTGTTTATGATGTGGCATGTTGCTTGGTTGTCTGAGTAGCAACGTACTGACGAACCTGCCCATAGATGCCCCCATGTCACGGCAGCTGCCACAATGGGATATATCTCAAATAGAGCTGAGGTAGTGGAAAAACTCTCCAGGTCCTGAACCTCTGGAGGCCAGCTACCCCAAAGCCATTCATTCCCGTAAATTGCTGCAAAACCTGTGGTAGACGCCGCGTCTGACCAGATGGTAGGTGAGGAGTCAGACAATTTAGGGAGGAACATGCTTTTCCCATTCCAGGTGGTAAAAAAGTTTCTCCACATAAGTAGGTCTGCCGTGGCCTGGGTATCCAGGGGTAACCTGTGTGCATCATGGCTAAACAGTGGGAACATGTATAGGAGCCGTGAGATGAAAGCCCGGCCTTGAGGTATAATGCGCATGGCAAACTTCAGTGACCCAAGTAGAGATTGCAATTCTTTGCGGTTGCAAGTACCGAGGTGTATGTAGAGGTTAATGTTGGTAAGAATGTTCTCTATCTTGGTGCGTGGCAGGCTGGCTTGCATGGTGGCTGAGTCTAGTATGATTCCCAGAAAGGTGATGACTCTATTTGGTCCTTCAGTTTTGGTGGGGGAGACTGGAACGCCCACCTGTTTAAAAAGACTGATGGTTTCCATGAGGCTACTGGGAGGGGAAATATTCTCTTCGATCAGTAAGAAATCATCCAGGTAGTGTATAACTGTAGGGCATCTGGCAACATTTAATAATACAAATACAAAAAGAGAAGTCCTGCGCTAAAGCAGCAAGGACTACAACACACATCAGCCCCAATATGTAGTAAAAACCAAAGAAAAGAAAATGTTACTTGCGCTTTTTCCTTAATCCCTATGTATATTTAGACAAATGGAGGTCATTTAGTTGCTCCAATGGCCATTGGAGGGATGCCCGCCTGCCAACGTCAAGGCAGACCCCCCCTAAGCGGGTCCTAACACTGACCCTTCAGCCTGCTTCCTTGAGCTTCTGGCAAAGCTTTGCCAGAAGCTCAAGGAAGCAGGCTGAAGGGTCAGTGTTAGGACCCGCTTAGGGGGGGTCTGCCTTGACGTTGGCAGGCGGGCATCCCTCCAATGGCCATTGGAGCAACTAAATGACCTCCATTTGTCTAAATATACATAGGGATTAAGGAAAAAGCGCAAGTAACAACATTTAATAATAACCAGCATAGTGTTTCGACGAATACATCGAAAATGGCCGGACTACTTTTTGAACCAAACGTTAAGCGTGAGAAAAAGTAGTAGTGCCCGGCCCACTTAATGCCATGCAGGTGCCATAGTGTGGGGTGGATAGGCAATAATTTGAAGGCATTTGTTATGTCAGTCTTGCTGAGCCATGCTCCGACCCCTGCCTGCATGATAGCCGTAATGGCGTGATCTATGGTGGAGTATTGAAGTGAAAATTCCTCGGAGGGGATAAGGGAGTTCAGACTCAGTGTGGCAGAGGTGTGAGGTGCAGACAGATCGATGATAAGTCTTTGTTTGTGGGAAGATTTCCCCGTGACAATACCGATGGGATTTGTCCGCCATGTGGTAAAAGGAGGGGACTGAAAGGGTCCTAATAAGAAGCCCTCTGCCACTTCTTTGGCTATAAGTGCGCTAACCGCTGTAGGGTTTTGTTGTGCAGATTGTAAATTAGGACATTCAAGGATTCCTGAAGGCATGTGTATGAGACCAGTATGGAATCCTTGTGATAGACCAGTGATGATGAAGTCTACCAAATGTCTAGATGGATGTTGTGACAGTAATGCCGTGAGTACAGAAATATTTATCTCAGTTAAGTATTGCTTAGGGTACATTTTATTCGGACACATAGTTTTCGCATGTGCCCTAAAACATTTTGAACATATATGCAATAACCGACATCCACTGTAATTACATGCACCGACATTGAAGTGCAGGGGGAGAGGGGGGAATGTAAGGGAGGCAGTGAGCAGGGGAGCTGTGCAGGGAAGACCTTACCAAATGTCTCTGCCAGGCTGCTCTCCCTTTTCACTACGCAGGACAGAAGAGCACAGGAAGTGACCACACTTCCCCTTCCTCCTGCCCCGCTTCTTCATCTCTCTCTCTCTGCACCGCACGGAGACCTGGCAAGCAGAGCAGGATTGCTGCCAGGTTTCCCTCAGAAGGTGGGAGCAGGTACCTTGCTGCCTCACAAAAAGTGCCACCCCCCCTCCTACCCCCTCGCTACGCCACTGCCCCCGATGTTTTAAAACTACACCTATATGATGCTTTGTCATTATAAAGGCATTCTAAATGCATGCACAGCATCATAGGAGTTGTAGTTCCACAACATCTGGGGATCTACCTTTTGGGCACCCCTGGCTTAGAGTAATCTGAATTGGAGAAGTGATATGAGAAGTCCAGTTCTCTGCAGCGGTCCTGTTTGCTACGAATACGAACTGACGGCTTTTGAAGACAGTGAATTGTACCAAAGTAGCTTGGAAGTGGGCTACTGTGTTTTGAAATACCTTCAACTGTATTTTGTAACAGTCTGGATCAGAAAAAAGGATATCAGTAGGGCAAAGTGATAAATAAACAAAATAATGTAATAAAAAAGTGCAATAAAAAAAAATATAAAAAAACTGTTTGTGGTAGTAAAAAAAATTACTACACTCAAATAAAAGTGTTTCCCTAACCAAAAACACTAACAAGTATATACTCGAGTATAAGCCGACCCGAATATAAGCCGAGGCCCCTAATTACCCCCAAAAACTGGGAAAACTTATTGACTCGAGTATAAGACTAGGGTGGGAAATGCAGCAGCTACTTGTAAATTTCTAAATAAAATTAGATCCTAAAAAAATTATATTAATTGGATATTTATTTACAGTGTGTGTATATAAGGAATGCAGTGTGTGTGTGTGTATGAGAGCAGTGTGTGTGTATGAGTGCAGTGTGTGCATGAATGCACGGTGTGTATGAATGCAGTGTGTGTATGAGTGCAGTGTGTGTATGAGTGCAGTGTGTGTGTATGAGTGCAGTGTGTGTATGAGTGCAGTGCGTGTGTATGAGTGCAGTGTGTGTGAGTGCAGTGTGTGTATGAGTGCAGTGTGTGTATGAATGCAGTGTGTGTATGAATGCAGTGTGTGTATGAGTGCAGTGTGTATGAGTGCAGTGTGTGTATGAGTGCAGTGTGTGTATGAGTGCAGTGTGTGTATGAGTGCAGTGTGTATGAATGCAGTGTGTATGAGTGCAGTGTGTGTGTGTGTAATGCAGAGCCTCGGTGGGGGGACGGGCATTTTTATTATTTTATTATTATTATTATTATTATTTGAATAAGAATTTTTTTGTTACATTTTTTTTATTATTATTATTTTTTTATTATTATTATTATTTATATTTTTATTATTGTTTTTGTCCCCCCTTCCCTGCTTGATACATGGCAGGGAGGGGGGCTCTCCTTCCCTGGTGGTCCAGTGGCATTGGTAGTTCAGTGGGGGAGGAGGGAGTGGGCAGTGCTGTAACTTACCTCTCCTGCAGCTCCTGTCAGCTCCCTTCTCCTCCGCGCCGGTCCGTGCAGCTCCTCTGTCAGCTCACAGTGTAAGTCTCGCGAGAGCCACACTATGACCCCACGGCTCTTGCGAGACTTACACTGGGAGCTGACCGAGGTGTTGAACGGACCGGCGCGGAGGAGAAGGGAGCTGACAGGAGCTGCAGGAGAGGTAAGTAACCGCACACAGCCCCCAGTCTGTATTATGGCAATGTAAATTGCCATAATACAGACATTGACTCGAGTATAAGCCGAGTTGGGTTTTTTCAGCACAAAAAATGTGCTGAAAAACTCGGCTTATACTCGAGTATATACGGTAAATAGGAATACTCCACTCTGGAATCATCTGACCACTAGGGTTGCCATTAGAAATTTTGGGGCCCCTAAAAAAGCTCAAGGTCTGGGCCCCCGGGGCCCGTCCCTGAGTCCACCCACATGGCTCTTCATGAGACCGCACACGAGGATGCAGGACTAAATGTGGTGTGTGTACAGTGGATGTAGAATTAGAATGTATGTAATGGATGCCGAGTATAATGAATGCAGTGTGTTTAGTGGATGCAGATTTTACATTTGTGTAATGGGTGTAGTGTTTGTGTGTATTAGATGCAGTGTGTGCAGCGGATGTAGTGTGCGTGGTGTATACAGTGTTTTTTTGTAGTGGATATAGTGTGTGTTTGTGTAGTGGATGTAGTGTGTGTTCAGTGAATATAGAGTGTGTTTGTGTAGTGGATGTAGTGTGTGTATTAGATACAGTGTCTGTGCATAATTAATGCAGAGTGTTTGAATGTGTGGTGGGTGTAGTGTGAGCATAGTGAATGCAGAGCGTGTGTGTAGTGGATACTGTGTGTATAGTGAGTGATGAGTGTGTGTTAGGGTAGTGTATGCAGCATATGTGTTAGGGTGGTGTATGCAGTGTGTGTGTTGTACTGGTGCATGCAGAGTGTGTTGCACTGGTGCATGCAGAGTGTGTTGCACTGGTGTCTGCAGAGTGTGTGTTGTACTAGTGTATGCTGTGTGTGTGTTGTACTGGTGTTGTACTGGTGTAAATGTGCAAACCTGGGCCTGCAATCTGCAGGGGAAAAAGGGGCATTTTTTTTTCACATTAATTTTAAATTACGTTTAATTCAATTAAAGTGTATCCCCCATCCCCCCCCCCCCCTGCTTCTTACCTGGTCCAGAAAGGGGCGTGATTCCAGGACCGCTGGGCCCGTCACTACCGTCATGGTTCTCACCACCTGATGGCAGCTCTGCTCACCACATCAAAAAAAGAAAGAATATATCATAGTTTAGATTGTCATAATATAGCTAATGTATAAATACTCAAGTACCACATAGACTAGAAGCTAGGATGGGGCTCTGCCTGGTAAACAACCAGATGTTGTTTGGTTCTCAGGTACAACCTCATAAAACCAAGAGACACTTTTGGGTAGGCAATAGAAGTAAATAAAACACTTTAATAAATAGAACAAATACAACATATTTGCCAATTCTTCAATTAGTACATCAAAAGTGTCCAGTGCACATTTAAATACATATACCCATCCAATAGAAAAATGCAGAGCCCCTTCCTAGGCTCTTATGTGATTAGCTACATCATTAAAACCAGTGACAGGTGAAGTGAATAACATTGATTATATTATTATAATAGCACCTGTTAAGTGGTAGGATATATTAGGCAATGTCAGTATTGGCTGGAGCAAGCATATCAAACTCGAAGGCTAAAATGGGCCAAATAAACAAGGTTTAAGATTATGTGGGCCGCAAAAAAAACAAAAACTTTAGTTTTCATGGAAACGTTGATTTAGAAAAGTACAGTTTAAAAAAAAAATTGCTTCAAAGTAAAAAAAAAAAGCTAATTTATTTTACGGAGACGTGCATTTGCATATAACCAATGTTTCAGTCCAACTACCTTGATAGATTAAGAAAAGTTTGGTAATGGGACTGAAATGGTGAATGTATACTGTTGCACCACTGTAAAAAACAAATGACATTATCTTGTTGATTTTAAAGTCCCTTGAGTGTGTTTTTCACTTAGGCTGAGATCTCAGCCAATCCAATGTTTTCCCATAGGAAAGCATTGGATGCTTTTGTGCATGTGTGGCAAAAAGCTGTGTGGCAAATCAGCATATCCATTCAGCTCCTCCATGCAGACCCAATCTAATACACTGCCCCCTACCCCTATTCTAATACACTGCCTACAAATACAAAAAAATGCCTCCAAATCCAACACGCTGCACCCCTTACCTCCACTCTTATACCCTGCCCCCTCCACCCAACCGAATACACTGCCCCATCTACCTCCACTCTAATTGTATACACTGCCCCCATTCACACCACTCTAATCTAATTCACTGCCCTCCCCCCAAATAATACACTGCCCTCCCACAATTTAACACACTGCCATCCCCTCATTTTAACACACTGCCCCATCCCTCACCCAAACTGATACACTGCCCTCCCCCCAATTCAACACACTGCCCCCTCCCACCACTCTAATACACTGCCCACTAACCCCGCCCCTAAATTTAACACACTGGCCCACTCCCTCCCCCAAATTAATACACTGTCCCCCTCCTCAATTTAATACACTGGCTCCCTCCCTCCCCAAAATTAATACACTGCCCCCTCCCTCCCTCAAATTAATACACAGCCCCTCCCACCCTCAAATTAATACACTAGCCCCCTCCCTCCTTTAAATTAGTACACTGGCCCCCTCCCTCCCTCAAATTAATACACTGCTCCCCTCCCCAATTTAGCACACTACACAGGAAGGTCCCCCAAGCTCCTCTTCTCCTACCTTATGATGAGCTTCCCATTCTCCAATTCCAGCCCTGCTCTTCTCTGCTCAAGGGAAGGGGGAGTGCCTGCCTTGCTCTGCTAACAGACAGCTACACTGCGCTCTTGCAGCTGCGGGAGCCTGCGATTAGCCGTGAATCAGACTGGAAAGATCTTTCCTGTCTTGTGGCTGGTCGCAGCCACAGCACAAAGCGTTCCCAGGGCAGACAGGCCACAAATATTTCATAGTTTGACATGCTTGGGCTAAAGGATTCACAGCCAGGTGAGAGTCAGCGACCTAATAAAAGCAAAGACAGAGGAAAAGGAAGCAATATATTACCAAACTTAAGAGTGACTAACGTAAAGATAGAATTAAGAAGTAACAGGACTAGAATAACAGAATGCTGCAGAGCAGAAGAGGAACAAAATACAAAAAATACAACACACAAAACCAGACACAGGCAGATAACAAAGACTAAGGCATAGTCAAGACAAGCAAGGTCAGAAGCATGGAGAAAAGCAATGCAAGGAACAAGCAAGGAACTGTAAATGTTCCAGGTAGTCAGACAAACCAGGTTCCAGGTAGTCATACAAATCAGGGATTGGAACATAAATCAGGCAAGAATGTAATCAGGCTAGGTCAGATATGCAAGGTCAGCAGAGCAGAAACATAGTCAGGCAAGGTGGGTCAAAATATTAGAGAATCGGGACAAACTATAAATAAGGATTCTGGAACAAAGAGCAGCCAGAAAGCCCTCCTTAAGTAGTATAGTACCATAATTGGCTCTTGCCTACTGGGAGCAATCAGCACAGAAAGGTAGCACCTGTGTTATCCACAGGTGCCCTACAAAAACAAGCAATCAAAATATTTCAGGTAGCTCAGAAGCAACCAGACAACCCTCTCAATACTTCCCAGGATAGCAGATTCCACAGTGTCACAACAAGCAGTGTGCTGAGGTAGAAAGTGGGAAACAGGGGATAAAATCCCACCAGAATAAGTCAAAGCATATTTCCTGATATTACCCCCCAATTACTCACAAAACTGGCTGTTTCCTGCTGTGCTTCATCCTGTGCTTCATCCTGTGCATGTCCAAGATCTCTTCTCCTCTGGTCCATACCCCATCCAATCTAAAAGGTTTTGCAATCTGTCTCTCTAAACCCGACAGCTGATAATCTCCTGAATGTTGTATTTTTCACGTTCATCGACAAGGACAGAGGTAATGAACTTATTGCAAAGCAAGCGTTTAAAGTGAGACATGAAAGTTGGGAATGCAGAGGAAAAGGCCACTGGGTTGACCATCTTGATGAAAAGAGCCTTGCTTACAAAGAAGCAAAGACCCGGCAGCAGTGGCTGTGCACCCTGGTGGGTCAAAAACCCTCCTGGGCATCTCTAAAAAGAAAGGGTTAGCCCAAATAAACGCCCGTAAACGCCCGTAGTAGATATTGTAGCATGGGAAAGCCTATAAAAGAGCCCTCCATGGGTAAAGATGGATTATTTTTAGTTTGCTGTGTGTGTCTTGTTTTTTTTCTGTGTTTTTCTTGTGATTTGGCTCTCTTTTATTTTTCAAATTATCATTTGCTTTCAGATTGCCAGGGAATTATAATTTGCAAACGTGCATCCTACTGGATGCATTCATTTTATTATTGGCCACCATGCAGTCATTGATAAATCTCACATTTCCGTTGTTATAGATTGATTCAATTTCAGAACAAATGTGACAGAATCGGTCATACCAACCGAATCCTGACCGCAGTTGGCTTTAGTAAACATGAGAATTGCCAATATGGTCAGAAATAGGTAATTATTTACTGGATATTGTCCATTCGGACAAAATCCGGTGTTTAGTGAAAAATCCTGAATATTTCTTAAAAGGTTTGCTTTTATATATTTTGCTTTGATATTGTGCTTTACATGTTTAATATGTAATAATATTATTTGTTTTAATTATTTTTTTCTTCCTTTGCAGCTGGTCAATGAAATTAAAAAAGTCAAGTTCCCCTTTTTTGGACATATGTTTAAATTTGATAAAAATGGTGACTTTGTGACTAATTATGAAATTATAAATTGGTATTTTGATGACAATGGGGCATCATTCAAAATAATTGGATATTATGATTTTATTAACAATAATCTTACACTAAATTATAGTCTCATCATGTGGAACACAGAAAACAACACGGTATGTAACAGAATGTATACAAATTTACATATGATAATGCAAAATGTGCAGTTGCCAACAGCCACATTAAAATAGTAAAATGATCAAATAAAGCCAATGGTTTTCAATAAAACCCACATATTGCTATAGTGGAGGTTGTAAATCTCTATATGCCTTTACTTGCTGCCACTAAAACAGGTGCACTTTATACAGAAAACATCTAACAATTTGGAGGAGACTCACCATTTTATCTTCAAGAAACTTTATTGCAGCATATAAGTCTAGTATATTTGTCTCAGAGATATATGAGTAAAAGGTTACTCTAAGCATCATGATTTAAAGTTGTCATAGTTCATGGATCCTGTATATGCAGGGTTACATAGATACATAGCTGAAAAGCCACTGCTGATTGACATTGCCCATTGTTGTCTAGTTTGTTGTCTATAACAATTTCCAAATCCTTGTAGTGTGTTGTTATCCCTTCCTTCATTAACTAATACTCTCATATCTGTTTTCAGTGTACCTGCACTTTAATTTTTTATTTTTTTATTTTTTTGAGAATTTATAGGGTTGGTTTTGGTTTCATTAGCTATCAATTTCTCATTTTTTATTTTAGCCACTCTAATTGTCTTTTTGCATGCATTAATACCCTTTCCTTATTTTTAATCTCTTGGTTTACTTTTTCAATAAACCACATTTGGTTCCAATGTGTTGGTTTTATATTTATTGCCCCATGCTTCATACTGAGAAATGTACCTTTCAAATAGTCAATCAGAGAAGAGATCTCTCATCTTTCTTCTTCCCCTTACAATACTTCCCCTAACTTCACTCCCTCTGCTATTCTATGTTCATTCGCACCCGGTACATTGGAAGAGGTTTCTGCTCTGCTCCAGTCCTCCCGCCCCACCACCTGCTCCCTTGATCCTAATCCCTTGCATCTCATCCGTACTCTGTCTTCTTCTCTTTCTCCACCTCTCACTAAAATTCTCAATCTCTCTCTCTCCTCTGGTATATTTCCATCACCCTTCAAACATGCAACTGTAACCCCAATTCTAAAGAAGCCCAATCTTGACCCTAATTCCCCATCCAACTATCGTCCTATCTCGCTACTGCCTTTTGGATCCAAGATCCTTGACAGAATTGTGTATGCGAGATTGACAGACTTCCTCGAGTCCATCTCTCTGCTAGATCCGCTTCCGTCTGGTTTCTGCGCTAAGCACTCTGTGGAAACGGCACTGACCAAAGTATCCAATGATCTACTCGCTGCAAAATCTCATGGTCACTACTCTATCCTAATTCTCCTTGACCTGTCTGCGGCTTTTGACACTGTTGATCATCAACAGCTTCTTCTCATCCTCCGCAATATCGGTCTACAAGATATTGCTCTCTCCTGGTGCTCCTCCAACCTCTCCCAGCGCTCTTTCAGTGTTTCTTTCTCTGGCTCTGCTTCTTCTCCCCAACTCCTCTCTGTTGGTGTCCCTCAAGGTTCAGTCCTTGGTCCCCTACTGTTCTCCATCTATACTGCCTCCCTTGGTAAACTCATTAGCTCCTTTGGCTTCCAATATAATTTCTATGCAGATGACATGCAAATCTACCTGTCCTCTCCTGATCTCTCCCCGTCCCTCTTGACTAGTGTCTCTGACTGCCTCTCTGATATTTCTAACTGGATGGCTGCCCACTTCCTTAAACTAAACTTGACCAAAACTGAAATTCTGGTCTTTCCTCCCTCAAGTGTTGTTACTCCTGTGTCTGTCTCCCTCCAAGTCAACGGTGCTACCATCAGCTCCACCATGCAGGCTCGCTGCCTAGGTGTTCTCTTTGACTCTGACCTCTCCTTCAGGTCTCATGTTCAATTTATCGCCAAATCCTGTAATTTCCATCTCAAAAACATTGCGCGCATCCGCCCCTACTTGATGCGACTAAAGTGTTGGTCCATTCCACTGTCCTTTCTCGCCTTGACTACTGTAATTCACTTCTCAGTAGTTTTACGTGCTCCCAACTTGCGCCGTTACAGTCCATAATGAATGCGGCAGTGAGGCTCATCTTCCTGTCCACCCGCACCTCCCATGCCCTTTTGTCAGTCCCTACATTGGCTTCCTATGAAATATAGAGTTCAATTTAAAATTCTGGTTCTTGCTTTCAAATCGCTACATAATGCTGCTCCCACCTATCTATCCTCCCTTATACACAAGTATGTCACGCCTAGGCCCTTACGATCTGCTGAAGACTTACGTCTATCTTCTGTCCGTACTCCCACCTTTGATGCTCACCTTCAAGATTTCTCGAGGGCTGCACCGTTCCCTCCTCCATTAGATGCTCACCCAGTCTCCACTTCTTCAAAAAATCGTTAAAAACCCACTTCTTCATAAAAGCGTATCAATAAAACTGTTAATAGCTCCTGCCTGATTCCTCTTCTGCAACTGTCACTAGTCTAATATTATCCTGACTTTTTTGTGTAATTTTACCCCACTCTAGCATGTAAGCTCATTGAGCAGGGCCCTCAACCCCTCTGTTCCTGTATGTCCAACTTGTCTGGTTACAACTACATGTCTGTTCGTCCACCCATTGTAAAGCGCTGCGGAATTTGATGGCGCTATATAAATAACATAATAATAATAATAATAATAATAGTCTAACTCAACCTACAGTATCTTCAACAAGAGTTCCAGACTGACTAATGTTAATCTTGTGCATATTGGCATTTGTTATCAGTATGCATAGCAGGTTGATAACAATGACCGATGGTAACACCAGCGCCCTTCTCCGTGCTGCCCATGTTCTCCCCTCAGCTCATATTCTAGGATGCTTCTTTTCCCGGAGTGAGAGGAAGTGATCCTCAAAGTTGGATCAAAGTTGAGTTTTTCTTATTTTCTTAAATTTATTTTCACTGACCATGCCACTAAGACTAAGACTAAGACAACCAAAAACATGTTTTATTAATAAAAATGATTGAAGTAACTTTATTTCTTACTTTCTTTATCTGGGGTTAGTTTCTTGCCGATACCCATTATGTGAGGACCTTTGCTATTCCAACACTAGAACAATATGCCACCATGTCTTTGCATTTAGCTTTTTTCAGTTGCAGATTAAATCTGAAGCAATTGCATTTTCAGCATCTATTTGATTCTTTTGAAAACACTCTTTTGATATAATAGTCACAAGTTTCTATACATTATGTCCTAGCTCTTTACAAATGCTGCTTTTGTTTATTTGAATAAGGAGCACATCATAATTACCATATCTTACAACTGCTGAAGTCCAAACCCATTATTGTTAAGCTATTCTCTTGTTTTGGTTTTGTTATTCTTGTTGTTCTTGAGCTATTATCCTTGCTACGTGTCCTCTTGCAAAAGGGGCTTGTGCTGCATCTTTTGAGTCTAATGGCTTATTAGACCTAACATAGACCTACTATTTCTTAGTATGCAGCAATGATAGCTCTACCGCATCCAAAATTACCATTTCAATAGAAGTATTCACGTTTCATTTTTGAGTTTTCAATGTAGAGTGCAGCTTGTTACGTTACTTATGGGGATTAGAGATAGGTGCCCTCGAAGGCACAGGGGGTTATTTGCTGCCATTTACCAAGGAGACAGAGGATTAGGTTATAGGTACTAATGGACACCTTATATCATCTATATTGATTCCACAGTACCGTGAGTGTAGATACTTATTTTTCACTTGTGTTTCCCTTTTTACTACCGGAGGGTTGAACAGTCCTTTGTTTGCTGCTAAATCACAGTTTCTTCTTGTCTATCTCTCTCCCGAGTCCCCACTATTATATATATTTCCGAAGGGAGCTGGACATATATATATATATACAAATATATATCTGCACTCATATTACAGATCACTCATTCTAGCTATTGAGCTACACGCACAATGTTTGATATTACACTGGTGCTATTATAGACAAAACAGATAGGGGTCTTCTGTACACATTAACACTGAACATCCAGTGTAGGCATTTATAGATGAAGTCTCTGCTTGATTACAGTTACCTTACAGCCATTGAGTACTGAGTGTTTCATCATAATGTGGATCATTCAGTACCCAATCCTCTACTGACTGGTTTAGGTATCTCACAATAGCAGTTTGGAGGAGTAACTATGCCTCTACCTACACACTATAAGCTCTTTTTGTTGGAGCACATTTATAATTGGGTGTTCAATTTATTGTTTTTATTATGGACACAATATATATATTTTTTTGTTTGTTCCTATTTTATAAATACTAACCCCTTAACGACTGCGGACGTACTAGGTACATCTGACAAAAAAGTGCTACACTTACCTGGACCAGCGATCCCAGTCAAGGGGGACTGCCGAGACCCCAGCAGTCACCCTGCAGCAGTTCCGGCCACCCCGGCCCTCCAGGGCCATGATCACATGGCCGCAATAGAAGTCTATGGAGCTGCCTGCAGGGAGACGGTCCGAGCTGTCAGGCAGTCCCCAGGCAGCTAAAAGTTAAAAAATAAACAAATAATCAAATAAATATACTTTACATATTATTATTATTATCACCATTTATATAGTGCCAACAAATTCCATAGCGCTTTACAACATACACATATATCTCAAAATACACTTAGAATGTAATCATATATATTACATATAAACTATTATTGACCCCGCTACAGGGAGCACCCATTAAAGAATTACAGTCCCGCTATCTATTCCTTCATTAAATTAACCCACTAGGGCCCTGTCACAGCAGACCGACCTCCACCCCCCACCAGAGAGGTGCTTAGTAAACTACTTGGGGACACGACTTAGTCTCCCACAAGTGCAGCGCTAACTCATTGCCTATATGACGCCCTTGCATCATATTCATGTACATAGTTTTTACCTACCCATACCCCCCCTCCTCCCTAGTTCTTGCCTGCAAAGTCCTGCAGCACCACCATCAGGGCCGGCGCTACCTGTAAGGCGCACTAGGCAGCCAGGAGCGCCGGCCCCCCTCATGCTGCAGCCGCCCGAGCGCTCTGCAGAGAGCCTCAGGCGGCTGCAGCTTTAGCCCAGGCTGATGTATAGGTGCGGTAGACCCAACCCTCCCATCCCAGGTGTGAACGTTAAGGTGGAATAAGCTAGTCTCGCATGTTTGTGGCCCCATATGTAGTTCGTTATCATGGATTTCATGCGTCTGAAAAATTTGCCCGCGAGGGGGACAGGTAGGGCTTGGAATAAGTACAGCACTCTCGGTAGGACCATCATTTTTATTATGTTAACCCGGCCCATTAGGGAGAACTGGGGTAGGTCCCATTTTTGGAGATCCTGACCAATGTGGTCAGCGAGGGGTGGGTAATTCCGAGCGTATAGGCCTTTGAGTGTGGAGGTTAGGCGAATCCCTAAGTATGTTAGCCCCGTCTTTGTCCAGGTGAATTTGTGGAGCTGCCGGATGCGCGCCTGTAATGAGGGGGGGGGGGGGGGGGGGTGAAGATCCCCAGGATCTTCACCTTTCCCGGTATTAATTTTGAAGTTTGATAAGGCCCCAAAGGTCTCAATTTACGCCTGTATGTGAGGGAGTGTATGGAGTGGGTCCGTGATGGAGAAGAGGACATCATCCGCGAATGCGGATATTTTTACCTCACCTCCAGGGTGTTGGTGGCCTCTAATTTTGGAATTGCCTCGGACTGCTGTTAGGAATGGCTCTACTGCCAGAACAAATAAGAGGGGCGATAACGGGCAGCCTTGTCTGGTTCCATTGCTTATTTGGAAGAAGGCAGATGAGTAGCCATTTACCCTGACGGTGGCTGTTGGTCCTCTATATAGTGTGTGTATCCAATTCCTGAGTTTCGGGCCAAATCCCAGACCTTCCAGGACTCCAATCTACCCTATCAAATGCTTTTTCAGCATCTATGCCTAGCAGTAGTGTCGGTGTGTTTGTTGTGTTTGCTCCATGTATGATATTTATTATTCTTGTGGTATTGTCCCTGGCCTCGCGGCCGGGCACAAAGGCTGCCTGGTCTGGGTGGATCATATCTGGCAGTAGGGGTTTGATGCGGTTGGCGATTAGTTTGACTATCAATTTTAGGTCAAGATTGATAAGGGATATGGGCCTGTAGTTGCTGCATGCCCCAGGGTCCTTTCCCAGTTTGGGGATAATAGTGATAGATGCTTGTAGCTTTGGGGGGGGGGGGGTAAGGGGGAGTTTTGTCACAATTCGTTTAGCATTTTAAGAAAATGTGGTTCTAATTCCCCTGATAGTGTCTGATAATACCTTGCTGTCAGTCCGTCTGGGCCAGGGCTCTTGCCTTTTGGCATTGTTTTAATCGCCAAGGCGAACTCCTCATGGGAGAATGGCTCATCCATGGCATGTGCGGCCTCTTCTGTGATTTTGGAGGGGAGATTATTATTATTATTATTATTATTGCCATTCATATAGCGCCAACAGATTCCGTAGCGCTTTACAATATTTTGAGAGGGGGGGGGGGGGATGTAACAATAAATAAGACAATTACAAGAAAACTTACAGGAATAATAGGTTGAAGAGGACCCTGCTCAAATGAGCTTACAGTCTATAGGAAGTGGGGTATTAGAAACATTAGGATAGGAAATATCAAGTAGGAGTGAAGCAGAGCTGGAGGAGAGAGCAAAGCACTATCCCATAGGGACAGGTATGTAAGGGAGAGATTACTCTGGGAGGCCATACGCTTTCCTGAAGAGATGGGATTTAAGGCCCTTCTTAAATGATTGAAGACTAGGGGAGAGTCTGATGGCAGTAGGCAAGTTATTCCATAGGAGAGGAGCCGCCCGTGAGAAGTCCTGCAAGCGTGAGATTGGTGGTCAGGTATTCTTGGATGTTGAGGGGCGTTCCTTCTGGAGGTGGGAGATTATAAAGAGTATGGTAGAATTCGCGAAATGCTTCGGCTATATCGTTAGTGGTGTTACATTGTTTCCCTGTGTTGTCTGTTATATTGGCTATAAAGGATTTTTGCAGTTTGGCTTTCAGCGCACATGCTAACAGTTTCCCACTCTTATTACCATGTGCGTAAAAGGAGCTTCTCGTCAATTGGTCCGATCTATGCGCTTTCAGGGTCAACAGGGATTTGAGCTCGACTCTGAGAGCCGTTAGTTTTCGGAAAGTTTCCTGGGTGGGATTTTGTTTGTGTAGAGTTTCCTGCACGTGTATGGCGTTAGATAAAGTGACCTGTCTATGTAAACGTTCTTTCTTAATTCTAGAGCCTCATTTTATCAGGATCCCTCTAATAACTCCTTTGTGCGCTTCCCAGACCCAGGGGTCTGAGACGTCAGCTGTGGTATTGTCAATTAAATAGTCCTGTAGGGTCTTCTTTAGGTCCTCAACCACTCTGGGAGTCTCCAATGTGCTCTATGTTTAGCGGTGTTCGTTAGTGTTATAGTCAGAAATATTGGGGCGTGGTCCGACCAGGTGATATTGCCTATGGGTGCGTTTTGTAGCATAGGGAGATGTCTATGGCTCAGGAATAACATGTCAATTCTAGAGTAGCTTTTTGCAACCGGGGAGTAATAGGTGTAATCCCTATCTTGTGGATGTGCTAGACGCCAGCAGTCCATGAGTTGGTGGGAGAAGAGTGCATTTGCCAGCATGGTACGTTGGTGGCGCCTAGCGTCTGTGGTGTGGGATGAACTGTCTACTGAGTGGTCGAGTACCATGTTCCAATCCCCTCCTACAATCACTATTCCCTCGGCAAAGCTCTCCAGTTTGCTCAGGCAGGACCGAGCAAAGGATCCTTGATCTGAGTTCAGTGCAAATATGTTAGCGAGCGTTAGCAGGGATCCTTGACAATTCCCCATAACAAATATAAATCTCCCCCCTGGGTCTGTTTTGACGCTAGTATCTGTGAGGGCCGCCTGCGAGGTAAGTAGTATTGCTACTCCTCTGGATTTGCTCTTACCGTAATTGCTGTAATATGTGTGTTGGATATGTCGGGACCTGAGTTTTTGTTGGAAATCGCCTCTGTAGTGCGTCTTCTGAATGAATGTGATGTCGGCTCTCTGTCTATCAATTTCCTGCGCTTGTATATTAAGTTTTTCTGGGGTGTTGAGGCCCCTCACATTTAGGGACATTATTTTAATGTGTGCCATCAGTGGTTGGTCGTATGTCTTGGCGCTGAAGAGAATGGTGGTCAGGGCCGGTGCAAGGATTTTTGCCGCCCTGGGCAAAAGTAAAGTTTGCCGCCCCCCCATGTGACATCACAATGCCCCACCCATATGATCTGCCATGTTAACTAACGCAAGTGCTGCAGTGCCGGCGTGTTTACATTAAAAGGCCTGCAGGGACAGGCTATAGACACCAGAACCACTACATTAAACTGCAGTGGTTTGGGGGACTATAGTGTCCCTTTAATGTTATGTAAATTAGAGATTAGTGCCACGAATAATATGCTAGATTGCCTACTTACAACCAGATGAGGATGATGATGGGCTCTAGCTGCAGTCTGGCTCCACTGGTCTGGTGTAGAACAGGCTCTCTGGAGGCTGTTTGTAACTGTGGTCACAAAAATCAATGTTCTGGGAGAACGGGAAGCAGCTCCATTTTTTTAACGCCCTTTACACAGCTCAAGGTCTGGGTCCCAGGGTCCACCTTCATGTTCCACCAATGAGTTTGTTCACAGGAGGTGGAGTAGGGGATGTCATGATGTGTGTAAGGAATGCATTGTGTGAATCTGTGTTTGTATGTGTAAGGGTTGCAAGGTGTGTTTCTGTGTATGTACGGGATGCAGTGTGTGCGTCTGTAAGGGGTGCATTGAGTGTGTGTAAGGGTTGCATTGCTGGTGTGTGTGTGTTTGTGTGTGTAATGCATTGTGTTTTTCTGTGTGCAAGGGGTGCATTGTCTTTATGAGTAAGGGGTGCATTGTGTGTGTGTGATGGATGTCAATCTCTCCCCCCTCCCTTGTCACTCTCTTCTCCCCCTCTCCCTCCCCTGTCACTCTCTTCTCCCCCCTCCCCTGTCACTCTCTTCTCCCCTGCTTGTCACTCTCTTCTCCCTTCCCAACCCCGTCAATTCCCCTCCCTGTCAATTTCTTCCCCCTCACCCGGTCAATTTCTTTCCCCTCCCTTTCAATTTATTCCCCCCTTTCAAATGTTTCCGTAGCGGTTCTATTTACACGCATTAAGGAATGGACAGGTTCGGTTAAGACAAAGTCATGGTATGGCCTAGAACAGAACAATTCAGAAAATTGTGGTATTGTGTTTCTGTGTATGTACGGGATGCAGTGTGTGCGTCTGTAAGGGGTGCATTGAGTGTGTGTAAGGGTTGCATTGCTTGCATTGCTTGTGTGTGTGTGTGTGTTTGTGTGTGTAATGCATTGTGTTTTTCTGTGTGCAAGGGGTGCATTGTCTTTATGAGTAAGGGGTGCATTGTGTGTGTGTGATGGATGTTTCAAATTATTCCATAGCGGTTCTATTTACACGCATTAAGGAATGGACAGGTTCGGTTAAGATAAAGTCATGGTATGGCCTAGAACAGAACTTCGCAACAGTGCCACTCCGCACCCTACCCTGGCAGATGTGCCAAATTAACAAGCTATCCCCCACACATCACCCATTCATACACAACATACTCCGAATCTGGAGAAGGCACAAAGAGGACTTTGGCTTGTCCCCTGGTATGTCTCCGTACTTCCCAATAGCGGATAATCCAGACTTCCAACATGGACAAGGTAGCACCATACTAGCCCGAATGTTTGGGACCCCCAGCCCTGTTATAGCGGAAATTACAACAGAGGACATCCCACCCAAATTAAAAGCCTTCCCCAAACTCAATAGACAGGAGACACTCCTAGACACTATGGGCAAGGCACAACTAACCAACTTCCTGACCCATTCAGTCGTCCCGATTTGACGCAAGAGAGACAAGACTCCGTTCGAACAACTATGCTCACAGGGAAACACAACAAAACGACCATTATCTACCATTTATGCCATTCTACAGGCAGACATGGGGAAACAACCTAGACCCCCATTCCAACGCAAGTGGATGAGAGGACTCCACATTCACATGACCGATGAGGATTGGTCACACATTATGACCTCAGGGATAAAAACCCCGATCAGCATAGCTCGCAAAGAGACCTTCTACAAGAGAGCCACTAGATGGTATAGAACACCAGAACAGCTTCACACCTACTGGCCTACAGTCAGTGACTCCTGCTGGAGATGCGGGGAAGCACAGTGGGAAATGGAGCACATTTGGTGGAGATGTAGGAACATAGCGCCCTACTGGACGCAAATATTGACAGACATTAAAAATATAATGCTTATTACATTGTGGCCTTCCCCCTCCCAGGTGCTACTGGGATGGCCCCGATCATTCAAAGAAACTTCCAAACAGCAACTCCTGAACACACTCATAGGGGAAGCCAATGCCCTAATCCCAATGTACTGGAGACAAACCAGTGTGCCATCTAGGGAACAATGGGTACAGAGGGTGGAAAGGACGAGGGAACTAGAGGAGCTCCACTGGTCGACTCTGGGGAAGAGGGATAGATATCTCAAAACCTGGGACCCATGACTAGATTTCTGGAAAACCCCCACATAGGGAATACCACCCTTGGTCACCCTAAGTCAGTTATACATAGGAAACCGTACATAGCCATGAGAGTTATCTTTATGTCTCCGCTGAAGGGATTCCTGGTGGTCGCAGTGGTGAGAGGGAACTCTAGCCCCATAAACACACTGCCCCCACACACACACTCACCATACACATTCACACAATGCCCCCACACACCATACACATTCACACACTGCCCCCATACACACACACTGCCCCCACACACACCATACACATTTACACACATTGCCTCACACACAAACACACTGCCCACCCATACACTGCCCACCCATACACTGCCCACCCATACACACACAGCCCCCATACTAACATTGCCACACATACACAGCCCCCTCATACACACATTGCTCCACACACCCTACACATTCACACACTACACCCCCTCACACACACTGAACCTTTCACACACACTGCATCCCTCACACATTGCACCACTGCTCCTATACCCTACTACAGCCTCATATCCCAGCAGACCCCAGGTAAGTTGTCAAACTGTTCTTAAACGGTTTGACTACTTACTCTGGGAGGGGGGCCCGGCCCTCCTGGCACCATAACCACTACACAGAGCAGTAGTGGTTATTGTGCATGGATTATTTCTTTAAATAATCTACAAGTGCCCCAGTAGCCAGCAAGCCAGCCAGCCCACAGGCCAGCCAGCCAGCCCACAGGTCGGCCAGCCAGCCAGCCCACAAGCCGGCCAACCAGCCAGCCCACAGGCTGGTCAGTAGCCAGCCGGCCCACAGGCCACCAGTTAGCCCACAGGCCAGTAGCCAGCCCACAGGCCTACAGCAAGCCACAGGCTTACAGCCAGCAAGCCCACAGCCTGCCAGCTGCAGCCAGCAAGCCACAGCCTGCCAGTCAGCAAGCCCACAGCCTGCAAGCCGCAGCCAGCAAGCCCACAGCCTGCCTGCCGCAGCCAGCAAGCCCACAGCCTGCCGGCAGTAGCCAGCAAGTCCACAGCCTGCCAGCAAGCCCATAGCCTGCCAGCCGCAGCCAGTAAGCCCACAGCCTTCCAGCAAGCCCACAGACTGCCAGCCAGCAACAGTATTTAAGGTAAGAGGAGCCTACTTGGCCTAGGTATCAGCGAGCTATGTTGTTGCTATATTGTGAATAGGAACCAGAGTGTTCGAGAGACCCCCTTCCAAGCCTATTAGACTCCATTGTAGTCTCTAATGGGGCCTCGAAGGGATTATTGCACTTTTGTTCCTTGTGTCTAAAGATTGTGTAGGGTGTGGCTGGAGGCGGTGCATGGAGGCGGGACAAGGGTGGCGCTTGCTGCGGAGTATGGGTGGGGCCTGTAAGGGGGCCCTTGATTTATTTTGCCCGGGGGCCCTGAGGGTTCTTAGTCCGCCCCTGTATATATGAAACATGGGGGATGGTTGCACTCACCTGAACATGCTTAAATGGGGTGCTGCTGGGGGCCATATTATACAATAAACAATACACAAGATCCAGCGCACTCTCCTATCTACTAAACAGCAACTTCAATGTTGACAGATTTTATTAGTTTTTAAAAGTTTTTGAAAAAACACCTAATCTTTTTTTTTTTTTTGCCTAGATTAGGTGTTTTTAAAAAAAACTTTTAAAAACTAATAAAATCTGTCAACATTGAAGTTGCTGTTTAGTAGATAGGAGAGTGCGCTGGATCTTGTGTATTGTTTATTATATATATTTATATATATTTATATATATATTACACACACACACATTCATTCTACATATATGTTTAACTTTTAATTTTACATACTTATTTGATTTTATTAATTATAATTTGAGGGACCTACCTGACAACCCAGGCAGACAGTCCAGAGAATTTAATTGGCAAGCCCTATATTTAACCTCGTTACTTTCCAACAACACCATAAAACCTTTACATGGGGAGTATTGTTATACTCAGGATGCTACGCTGAACACAAATATGAGTGTTTTAAAAAGTAAAACCTAGTACAACGATGATATCACCAGTAAAAGTGAAGTTTTTTGCAAATAAATAAATAAAAATGCAAACTTTGGCCAGCGTTCGTGACTAAGTGGCTACTTCAAAAGACTAGACATACCCCATTTTGAATTCCCTAGGTTGTCTACATTTGCAAATGGTATGCCATGATGGGGTTAATTCACATTACTGGGCTACCAAATGGTCTCAAAAGGCAACATAGACCCAGCGAACCAATCTGGCAAACTGAAATGGGCAAGCACTATATTGACCCTGTAACTTTACAAAACACCATAAAACCTGTACATGGGGGGTATTGTTTTACTCAGGAAACTTTGCTGAACACAAATATAAGTTTTTCAAAACAGTATGACATATCACAGCAATGTCAGTGAAAGTTAAGTTTTTTGTCTTTTTCAGTACAGTACAGTAAATTAGTAAGAGGAAAATTACAGCTAAACACAAACACCACAAAAATGTAAAAACAGCCCTGGTCCCAAACGGTAAGAAAATGTAAAAAGTGTCTGGTCACTAAGGGGTTACATAAAGATTTTTCATAGATTGTTAGAACAATGTCTATTTGGTAGCCCAATATTCTACTGTTCCTCATGTGAATAGATATCTCGACTAAGCTATAAATTACGATTAGTTCCCCACAGGGTTACACTTTATGATTCTACTCTAGTTTAGTTACGTCTTAGGGGTTACCCCTCCCTGTTAAAAGTGTTATTTGGCTCACAACTTCTTTCTTTTCTCTTGCATCCTGTTTCAGTTTTGTTATACTTTAATATTCATACAGATTCCTTATTCCAATTGCTCAAAACTCTGCCCGCCAGGATATCATAAAACATGCGGTTTTCCATTTTGCTGCCATAATTGCACTCCTTGTGCAGAAGGTTACTTTTCACCAAATCCTGGTAAGTGCCACTAAGAAACAAGTCACTTAATTTTGTTTAGTTTTTTTTTTAAGTGATGCTAGACAAAGACACTTTTGGAGTAATCCCAAATATTGTAGGTATTATGATATAGATACACTCACATGGAGCAGAACTACAGAATATAGGCTCACTAAATGTGCAATTGTGACTTTCCAGGTACCCCCTACCTATTTTCCAACTGGACACTTCACATGCAGAAAGAACACAGGGACATCAGAAAAAAGTACAAAATGGAAGCTCACCTTATTTAGAGTCTTATAAGTCCTTATACACTTAGAGACAAATTCTGAAGTGACACCTCCCCTGATGTATGTCTGGATCCTTTTGCAATAAAGTGTTGGCAACAGTGCTCCAGTATTACATTTATTTAACCACAAATAACACATAAAAACAAACAGTTTGTCAGCTGGTAACTTTTGCCTTCCAGCTCTGCCGCATTGCACCAATCACAAGGGGGTGGAGCCTAATAAGAAGGGTGGAATCAAACATAGAAACATAGAAACATAGAATGTGACGGCAGATAAGAACCATTCGGCCCATCTAGTCTGCCCAGTTTTCTAAATACTTTCATTAGCCCTGGCCTTATCTTATAGTTAGGATAGCCTTATGCCTATCCCACGCATGCTTAAACTCCTTTACTGTGTTAACCTCTACCACTTCAGCTGGAAGGCTATTCCATGCATCCACTACCCTCTCAGTAAAGTAATACTTCCTGATATTAGTTTTAAAACTTTGTCCCTCTAATTTAAGACTATGTCCTCTTGTTGTGGTAGTTTCTTCTTTTAAATATAGTCTCCTCCTTTACTGTGTTGATTCCCTTTATGTATTTAAATGTTTCTATCATATCCCCCCTGTCTCGTCTTTCCTCCAAGCTATACATGTTAAGATCCTTTAACCTTTCCTGCAACATGAGGTGGCAAATCATAGCACTGCAAAGCCTCCCAAGCTGCCTCTACCTACAGAGCGCACCCACTTAGTATCGGCCCTCTGTATAGGCCTTGTTGTTTTATACGGTTCAACTGTTTCTAGGCTGGTAGGCTGGTAGCAGAGGGTGCTTGATATTTATTTTCCAACATAGAGAGTAGTTAGCACAGAAAGTAGGTTGAACAGAAAAGAGAGAGATGCTGAGGGGCTATTTACGACTGGCGCTGAGAGTTCTGTTTTAGTTTATTTTAGTGCTTTTTTTCTTTAAGTTGTTTATAATTTCTCTTGCTATTATGGGACAGTAAAGAAGGAGATAAGCATAACAGGAACCTCCATTTCTTGTCATATAATTTGAGGTTTATATTGATCACCATTTTCTTTTTGAAGACACCTGATGAACTGAAACAAAAATATTCAGACAGTTTCACCAACTAGTTTATATTTTTTTAAAAACACACTGTTCCTCTTAACTTTTCTTTTCTCTTCTTAATTTTCATTTAGTTATTTTGAAACTAATATTTAGGTACGAAAAATTTAAAAATTGGTCAAGTGTATGCTTTATTATTTGCTTACATTGTGAAATATTGAGATTTCATTAGTGCAATTCCAACTTAAGATTTGTGTTAAACATAAATGTAGATAGCTTCAATACCTCAATGCACATGTTAAAGTATTATCATTTAATAAAGATAACATGATTTTGTGTTTCTTTGTTTTAGATATGGACCGTTGTATTCCGTGTGGTGGCAACCAATGGTCATCTAATGGGAGTTCTCGATGTCAGGATCGGGAAATAGAGTTTTTTAATTGGAAAGACCCATTTGCAATTACACTGGTGGCTTTTGCTACTTTTGGTTGTATTCTAGTTTTAGCAACTGTCTACTTCTATATAAAGGATTTGAATAGTTCAGCAGTGAAGGCAACTGGAAGAAAGTACAACTATCTAATAATAATATCTTTATTATGCAGTCTTTCAAGTACATATTTATTCATCGGCAATCCAAGCAATGTTGTCTGTCAAATTAGACAACCTCTTTATGGTATTAGCTTTACAATATGTGTCTCATCCTTATTAATCAAGTCTTTAAAGTACAATTTACCGTACAAACCAATAGAAACTGTTAAATATACATTAAGAAACAAACCACCAATTATTATTGGTGCATTGACTATCTTCCAAATTTTCATCTGCATAATATGGCTTTCAACAAAAAGACCATTTCAAACAACTATCTACTCCATACCTGAAATCCTAGTTCTTGAGTGTGACGAGGGGTCCTATATTTTCTTTAGTATCATGTTGGCATATATTGGACTCATATCATTGGTTTGTTTCATTATAGCTTACAAAAGAAAGAAATTACCAGATAAGCATTATAATGCAAGAGGCATCTCATTCACTATGCTTATCTACATGTTTGTATGGATTATTTTCATTCCAATCTATATGAACACCAGTGGTATGTATCTTCCAGCAGTGCAAGTTGTAGCCATCTTAGCTTCAGTGTATGGAGTGATATTTTGTTGCCTATTACCAGAATGTCACAGTATATTGATCAGAAACAACCAAAGAGAAAACACTCAAGAGCCAAGGCTCTCTGTTTTACAAACCAACCTGGATCTGAATGCTCCAAATGCTAATGCACTGATTTGCGAAGTTAACTATAGCATACAGGAGAGAAACGAATCTACAAATGACATTATTTTATTAAGACGGCGGAGAAGAAGCATTTAGTAAATGAGATTTAACATATTGTGTTAAAAAAGACCCGCCAGGTTTAAAACGTGGGTCGATTTACAAATGTAAGTGTTTATATTTTTGATTAAAGTCACTATTAAAATTTCTAAGTCCTGTGAGTGCACCCTTTACAATATTTTGATATACACACACATACATATATATATATATATACACACACACACACACACACACACACACAAAGTCTGTCCAGAAACATACCCAGTTACTGTTAATATATTAAAATAACAAGAATGGTTTGTGTGACATTGATGTAACCTGGCAGCGAAGGAGGATGGACTGGCCAGTGGGGGACTCAACATCGTTGAGTGAGTATGTGTACTACGTGGCCATCTCACTCAAAATGATTGAGCGAGTAGAGCAATGAATCTGTATCAGATTTTGCTTTAAGTTTGAATATTTCTCCGCAGAAACTATTTGGGTAATTTAGAATGCTTTCGGGGATAATGCAATGAGTGTAGTGCAAATAAAAGTGTGGCACAAATGCTTCATAGGTCGAGAATCTGTTGCAAGATTTGGCATCATGCAACTTCTGGCTTTTCCCAAAACTAAAAGCACCATTGAAAAGGAAGAGATTCAGGTAAATACGACAAGGCAACTGAACCCAATAAAGGATTTTGCAGAGTTTTTTGAACAGTGGAAGAGATGCTGGAAGAACTTTGTGAAGTCCCAAGCCTACTTTGAAGGGGACTGAGGCATCATTGTCCTATGTATAATGTTTCTTGTATCTGTCTTCTCCTCTTATTTTCATATTACATAGCTGGATACTTCCTAGACAGACCTCGTATATATACTTTCATCCTTACAGGGTAATTAAATTGATAATAATAACATCTAGACCCAGAAATTATTATTGGCAACCCAAAAAGGGTTCACTTTAAGACTTGCAGTTAGGACATTGCAAGTTTTAAACCCACGATCCTCACTGCAGAATAATCTTTAGCTTATCAATATCTATTTTATTAACCCCTGCAGTCCCAAATAATGTTTACTTTGCTTCAATACTGGTCTTCACCAAATCGAGAAATGCATTATTAGGACTCCACTTTCTGCCTCACACCTTTTCCCCATTCCCAACAGCAACCTTTAAATGTTACATTTCATGATTTCATTCTAGGAGACCAGAAATAGAGGAAGGGGATTGAGTATACAGGCTGCAATAACAACCTGAAAATTAATTAGTAGCCCATATATTATCTGCAGATTTTTCTTGCCCTCTGTAGTTATTAAGCCTATACGTAAACAGTTTTTTTCAGTTTTTTTTCTAAATCTGGCATTATTTGGAAACAATTCCATTGAAATATGGTTTTGACAACTTTATCCAATTATTGTCAAACTGACTGTATGTTACAAAAATTCCCAGATTTTACTATTAACATGACGTAAAGTCATGATTTTATTAAAGACATGGAGGCGAGTATTGTGCATATCTCTTTCTTTATTACTGTCAGCAGCAAAGATAGAGAAATATAAATATATCAAAATGAAAGAAAAAACTGTATAGGCACACAGGCAACAAATCACATAACAGAGGAAGTGACTATAAAAGGCCTGTGTCACCCACAATCCCTCTCTTTCTTGCGAATCGAAGACCAGGAAACATGAACCGACATCACACACTGGTAAGAACAGGAAACAGCAACAAACTGAACTCCAAACTACAAAAGAGAGAGAAATATGGTAAAATCCAAACTCCAAACTGAAACTCACCAAATAAAATTTGTCAGGAGCAGTCTAGGAACTCAAACCTAGAATATAGAAAATTACCATTAGTACCAAAGCATAGAAACTTGAAACCTCATCAGTAAATATACACAATGAATATATACAATAAACAGACTGGATTGCAACATTCTGTCACGTTCACAGTAAATGATGTGGAACAAAACTGCAGATTTGTTAGGACTTTGATCTTTTATTAAGACACTTAGATGGAACTGAGACTTCAGTTCCAGAATTACAGTTACTGTTTCTTTAAATAATAAACGGTTTGTTTCATTTAGCATTGACAAGGTTCAGAATTCATTAGCATCCGTTATTCTTGTTAACAGTTCAAATTATAAGAGATTATATACATTGGAATTATCAGCAGCAAGACTGGTGCAGTATAACTTAAATAATACTTGTTTTGAGGGATGCTGTAGCAGGCTTGCTGAACAACTTGATAGCAGACTTTAGTATGAAGAAATAAGATTATCTGTAGCAAGACAGGTACAGCTGAACTTGAATAATACTTGATTTGAGGAAAGCTGTAGCAGGATTGCTGAACAACTTGATAGCAGACTTCAGTATGAAGAAATAAGATTATCTGTAGCAAGACAGGTACAGCTGAACTTGAATAATACTTGATTTGAGGAAAGCTGTAGCAGGATTGCTGGAGAACTTGATAGCAGACTTTAGTATGAAGAAAAAGGATTATCTGTAGCAAGACAGGTACAGCTGAACTTGAATAATACTTGATTTGAGGAAAGCTGTAGCAGGATTGCTGAACAACTTGATAGCAGACTTTAGTATGAAGAAATAAGATTATCTGTAGCAAGACAGGTACAGCTGAACTTGAATAATACTTGATTTGAGGAAAGCTGTAGCAGGCTTGCTGGAGAACTTGATAGCAGACTTTAGTAAGTTGAAATAAAACTTTAACATTGTTAGCTCTTAACTCAGAGACTGTAAATTACTTAACTTCTGGAAGTAGAGGGATTGTGTCCCCAGCTCTCCTCAGAGGCGGCAATGGGGGTGTGGCTAAGCTCCGTCAAACCCGGAAGCATGAGGAGACATCGGGAGGCTTAAGGCCTGACAGTACCCCCACCCTAATGAGCAACCTCAGGGTGCTATCTCAACATGGTTTAGAAGGGTAGCGTCTATGAAAAGCAGAAATCAATTTATCAGCATGGATTCCAGAGGAGTTTTCCCAAGTATCTTCATCAAGTCCATATCCCTTCCATCTAATGAGGTATTGTAATGAGCCACGATGAATCCTTGAATCAAGAATTTTCTGAATCTTGTATTCTTCTTCATCCTGGACTAAAACAGGATCAGGAGAAGTAGTTACAGCTCCATGGAAAGGATGAGGATGATGAGTTTTAAGTAAGGATACATGGAAAACAGGATGAATTTTCAAAGTAGATGGAAGCTTCAATTCAACAACATTACAGTTGATTATTGACTTAATTGGAAATGGACCATGAAAAAGGGAATTTAACTTCTTAGATGGCCAATTTATGAAAATGTCCTTTGAGGAAAGCCAGACAAGATCCCCAATCCCATAATCGGGGGAAGAATTTTCTTTAATATCAAAATTTTTTCTTTGAGTGGATGATGCAATTTCCAAAAGTTCATGTAAAAATTTGAATAGGGATGACATATGAGAGATTTGATTCGAAACAGAAGAATTAGACGAAAGATTTGTTTGAGCAGGAAACAAGGAGGGATGAAATCCATAATTGGAAAAAAATGGAGTCATCTTGCTATTAGTATGATAGGAGTTGTTGTATACGAATTCTGCCATGGGCAACCAGGTTATCCAATCATCTTGTAAGTGAGAACAATAACATCGTAGATATTGCTCTAAGTATTGGTTGACTCCTTCAGTTTGTCCATCAGTTTGGGGATGATATGCGGATGTCAGTTTACGTTGGATATGTAGAGAAGCACATAATGCGTTCCAGAATTTGGAGGTAAACTGAGTCCCTCGATCTGAAATGATTTCGTCGGGCAGTCCATGAAGTTTTACAATATTGTCAAGAAATAATTTTGAAAGTTCAGAGGATGAGGGTAACATCTTTAAAGGGATAAAATGGGACATTTTCGTGAAGCGGTCCACTACCACTAGAATGGCGGTATGCTGTTGAGAAGGGGGAAGATCCACCAAGAAGTGCATAGAAATGGATTGCCAAGGTTTTCCGAGAATCGGTAGGTTCAATAATTGACTACTTAGGTACTGAGGTCCTTGTTTGGATCTTTGGCAGATTGAACAGGTTTTAACATATGATTTAACGGTTTTGTCTTGATGAGGCCACCAATAATATCTCTTGGACAATTCAAGGGTCTTTTTTTATACCTGGATGATCTGCCAGGTTAGAATCATGAATAAAATTGAGCACTTGATTTCTGAAAGCAGGAGGTACATAAATTCGGTCTTTGAAATAGTAGAGACCGTCTTTCTTCGATAGTTTAACTGATGTAGGAAGATTAAGAGTATCTTTACTGAGTCCTTTTATGTCGTCGAGAAGGGAAGATAAAGTCCCAACGACTGTATGAGGAAGAGGCTCCAGTTCGGTGTCCGAATAACATGAGGTTATAGCTGGTTCTTTAGTAGGCTGAAGGATTGGAATATGTTGCAAGCATGTTTTCTTGCAATAATCGGAGTTAAAGGTAAGAGAAAAGGGGGACCAAGAGATTTGAGGGTTGTGGTTCCTTAACCAGTTGATCCCTAATATAATAGGAAAAAACGGTGATGAGATAACATCAAATATAAGATTTTCAGTATCAGTATGATTGGTGGTTACTTTTAGAGGGATGGTTTCATGAAGTATTGGTCCCGCTGTAATATGAGAATGATAGGGGACATTTGAGTATTTGCTGTAGAGGGGAGTGCACTTAGGATGGAAGAGGCATGAGTCTGCCTACTGCCCTTTATCCGTTTCAATAAAGGACAATCAGAGACCAAATGAACTTGAGAGGCACAATACATGCAGAGGTTTAATATACGTCTTCGATTTTTCTCTTCAGGAGTGAGGGGACTTCTTATTACCCCTATTTCCATAGGTTCGATTGGTAAGGATGGGTTGTCAGAAGGCTTTGGAGGATGAAATGATTTTTTCCCAGTTGAAGTTGAGAGAGCCTTTTCGGCCTTTCTTTCTCTAAGCCTTCTGTCAATGCTGATCGATAGATGAATCAGAGCATTCAAAGTAGTAGGGAGTTCTATTCTAGATAGTTCATCCTTTACAGCTTCAGATAAGCCGATTCGAAATTGGTTGCGCAATGCGATGTCATTCCATTGCGTTTCTACTGCCCATCTTTTAAACTCAGCGATATAATCTTCAACGGGTCTATGTTTTTGCAGCAAGGTTCTAATTGTTAATTCAGCAGTATTTTGTTTGTAAGGATCTTCATAGAGAAGAGACATGGCTTTAAAGAATTCCTCCAGTGAATCTAAGATGGGGTCATCATTGTCCAAAAAGGAATGGGCCCAGGACATAGGTTCACCTCTCAGAAATGAGATAACTGAAAATACCTTAGATCTTTCTGTGGGATAAGATCTAGGTTTTAAAGCAATCAATAATTTGCAGGAATTAAAAAACTCCCTATATTTGGAACGATCACCATAAAATTTTTCAGGGTTACATACAGCAGGATCGCTAGTTGAGTGCAGAACAGTATGAGGAGAATGCGTTTGTAAGTCTCTGACATAAGTGAGAATTCTTTCATTTGTAACCTGCAGGTCTTGCACACCTTGGTTAAGTGTATCGACTCGTTGATTCAGCAAAAATACTTTAGAATCGAAATCTGCTGGTTCCATTACAAAGGCTGGATTATTCTGTCACGTTCACAGTAAATGATGTGGAACACAACTGCAGATTTGTTAGGACTTTGATCTTTTATTAAGACACTTAGATGGAACTGAGACTTCAGTTCCAGAATTACAGTTACTGTTTCTTTAAATAATAAACGGTTTGTTTCATTTAGCATTGACAAGGTTCAGAATTCATTAGCATCCGTTATTCTTGTTAACAGTTCAAATTATAAGAGATTATATACATTGGAATTATCAGCAGCAAGACTGGTGCAGTATAACTTATAACTTGTTTTGAGGGATGCTGTAGCAGGCTTGCTGAACAACTTGATAGCAGACTTTAGTATGAAGAAATAAGATTATCTGTAGCAAGACAGGTACAGCTGAACTTGAATAATACTTGATTTGAGGAAAGCTGTAGCAGGATTGCTGAACAACTTGATAGCAGACTTCAGTATGAAGAAATAAGATTATCTGTAGCAAGACAGGTACAGCTGAACTTGAATAATACTTGATTTGAGGAAAGCTGTAGCAGGATTGCTGGAGAACTTGATAGCAGACTTTAGTATGAAGAAATAAGATTATCTGTAGCAAGACAGGTACAGCTGAACTTGAATAATACTTGATTTGAGGAAAGCTGTAGCAGGATTGCTGGAGAACTTGATAGCAGACGTTAGTATGAAGAAATAAGATTATCTGTAGCAAGACAGGTACAGCTGAACTTGAATAATACTTGATTTGAGGAAAGCTGTAGCAGGATTGCTGGAGAACTTGATAGCAGACTTTAGTATGAAGAAATAAGATTATCTGTAGCAAGACAGGTACAGCTGAACTTGAATAATACTTGATTTGAGGAAAGCTGTAGCAGGCTTGCTGGAGAACTTGATAGCAGACTTTAGTATGAAGAAATAAGATTATCTGTAGCAAGACAGGTACAGCTGAACTTGAATAATACTTGATTTGAGGAAAGCTGTAGCAGGCTTGCTGGAGAACTTGATAGCAGACTTTAGTAAGTTGAAATAAAACTTTAACATTGTTAGCTCTTAACTCAGAGACTGTAAATTACTTAACTTCTGGAAGTAGAGGGATTGTGTCCCCAGCTCTCCTCAGAGGCGGTTGCTTCAGTGAACGGTTGCCGAGAGTGCTGGTAGTTGTCTGTGATGAAGAGAGATGTTGGGGACTTGAATATTCCTCCAGTCCGGTCTAGTAGCGAGTGGTCGTCTCACCGAGGTATGTGAGCTGGTGAGTTTGGCGCGGTACGCGTTTCAATAATCCAGCGTCTATCAGCTGGTGCGGTCGCATTAAATAGCCGACCGCGGCAATGGGGGTGTGGCTAAGCTCCGTCAAACCCGGAAGCATGAGGAGACATCGGGAGGCTTAAGGCCTGACACATACCTGAAAGTCCAACAGCATCTCATCCCAAAACCCAACACCGGGAGGGTGGGTGGGAATAATATTCGCCTCCGCGTCTTTAATAAAATCATGACTTTACGTCATGTTAATAGTAAAATCTGGGAATTTTATTAAAGACACGGAGGCTCCTATTATGCAACTTCAAAGCTGAGCCACCATATGAGATGCAATGTGATCAATCGGTCTGAAATAGAAAATCACGAAACTGGATTCTTGCCACCGTAAAACAGCCCGTAAGGTATCCTCCAAACGACAACCGCCCTCCGAGGCCTTGGACATCATACCTCCATGTACCAAGTGGGATGTAACAAATGACATGTCGATACCAGCCAACAAGGCAGTCATTAAACCCATTGCGCCAATGTAGGAGTGGACACAGGTAGGTGGGGAGCGTGGAAGGAAAAGAACAAAGTGCACGATCCGGAGAATGTAGTGGCTGCGTAACCTCCAGGTAAGTCTTCAGACACTCCACCGGCCATAGTGTCAAAAAACGTCCTGAACGTAGGGTAAAAATTCCAGCTCCAGGTGGCCTAGCAAGGTGAATCCTCTACATAGATGACCTACGAAGAATGTCGACCGACTAGGAAATTCCCAAAATCCAATGTCGAGGGTTAGATACGGAAACCAGTGTTAGTCTCATGCATCAACCGGACCACACTTGTCATGATGACCGGAGGCCGATCGATTACCCGTCGTCCATGTGATACAGAGGAGATGGGGAGTTGATCACGGAACATCCAAGATAATCCAAGCACCACGAAAGGAGTCACTTCATCCGGTGTAAAAGGCCTTTGTCCACTAAGCATGTTCCCATTCAGTCTAGAAGGGCTCTGAATGCTTGGAATCAAACCTGGGCAAACTATCGCCATTCTCAGTAATCAAGGAAACCATGGGCGCGACCTCCGCAGAGTAGCAATCAACACCGACGCAACCTAGTGCTGGGCCAATTGCAAGAGCCTGCGAGCAACCAAGTCGAACGGAGGGAAGGCATACATCCAAGTATCCGGTCAATCCTGAATGAACGAGTCAATCGCTACAGTCGATAGGTACCATCCTCCAGCCGTAAAACTTCGGCAACTAGGTGTTAAGGCAAGATGCGTGTAAGCGCCAGTCTACAGAATCTCTTGAATAATCGTGAATTCCAATCGGCCCTAGAAGTGTCCAGGCCTGGAATGTGTTCTGCTGTCACCGGGATGTTGTGAAGACAAAATTGCTAGAGGTCCTATGCCACGATTAGCCACGTGCGCAGCTTCATGCCCCCTAGATGGTCGATGGAACTCATAGCTGACATATAGTCCACCCAGAGCCGGGGCAACACTGCGAAAAGCAAAAGGCTCCCGCCAAGAGTTACATGCAGTCGATGTGCAACATCTTCTCAAACTCGGACCACTTGACTCTGGAAGAAAAGGTTCATGGCTCGCAAAGGGTCCTGCTGATCCACGCCTCCCTATGAGCCAAGACATCGGATCAATCTCTTTCTGGAGCCATAGTCCAACTTCCGCTTTGCCACATAAGAGTGACCCGGACAGAGAAAGGAATCCTTCTGACTTGAAGGGGTCGAAAGTAAGGCGGTCCTAGAGATGTAGCCTGGATGGAAGTCGTAGGCAGGTCGAGTACCCTCACTAAACGCCTGATCAGCAGGTCCACTGCTCTAAGAGTCCATATCACTACGTTCGTCATGGCTTTCATCCTGGAGCCAGGGAGGAACAGGAACTGCCTGTTGTAATTCCACTGTGAAACCTAAGAAACTTCACCGCCTGTGAGGGATACAGAAACTGACTTTCCCGAGTGCTTTAAAAAAAAATAAAAAAATCTGAAGCACCGTAATTGGCTAGTTGACATGCAGCGGTAAGTGGTACCCTGAAAGGGACATGACCAGGATGTAGTCTAGGTAGATATTCAGACGGATACCCCTAGTACCTCTTGGTGGGACACCCAGAAACCGATGAGAGACCGAACAGTAGCCATTGAAAACTTTGAACGTTTCGTTCTCCAGGCAAAGAAACTGAGAAAAAATCCTTGGATTCCTTGTTTATAGGAACCGTGACGCAATGGTCCTTCAGTTCCAGATTGGCCAACCAATCTGACGCCTGGAGATGATCCCGGAGGCAGTGGATGCCCATCATATGGGAGTGTAGGTACCAAGGGAAAAACATAGAGAGGTCAGGGAAGTAGCGCAGGGTGAAACCCTCCTACCAAGATTAGGCTGACCTGAAGCTCGGTAATCGCACAACAACTCTCGGATCGCCCCTAAGGCGAGCAGATCGCAGGTCTCCGTGGAGAACAACAATTCCTGTCCCCCTGACAGGCAAGTGCTATGGGGACAAAAATGCTGAACAGGTTAGGATAGAAAAACTCTATATGGTAGCCCCACACTGCTCGGAGAGACCATGAGCCTATAGTCAAGGCAGCCCATCCGTAATAAAAATCTGGGCCAAACCTGCCCACCCATCCTCGGGGATGAGGGGAACAATGGGTATCCACCAAAAGGGCGTCCACCCGACGTGTTACCACGAAGGTGGTAGGGATTTAATGTTTTCCCCCTTGATGTGGAGGAGTGTGGAGGCTAGGGTTCGTGGTAATCCTGTAAAGGGAGGAAGGAGCCTTGACATGTTCGGAACGAGTCCCGCAAATCACAGCCAGACGTGCGGCTCCTGTCACGCCCGGTCCCACCAAACCTTGGAAAAAAATCCATTCCTATTTTCCTGGGGTTCATCAATCGCTGTGAATGTCTCCACGTAGGACCCCAGTTCCTTAACAAAATTTTGCTCCCGAACAGCAGCCCTTCAGCTGAGGGTCCGGTTCGGAGATGGCCACCAATTGGGGCCAACTTTCAAAAGAATCGCCTTCTGGCGTTCGGCCATTACGGCCATAGAAATAATGGCACTAGTGCCAATAGTTGATGCACCCAGCCGTTCAGAGTCCCCGCGGTAGCGGAATCAAGTAGTACATACACATTGTACAAGAAAGGGGGTGGGGGCCCCAGCGTGTCCATAAGTAAAACTGAAATTCTCCAGGGAGAAGTCAGATCTATTGCGGTTACCAGCCTGATTCATTAAGAACTGGGGATTACCCCGAGGACCCAAAAGGGGTCAGACCCCTAACACCCGCCCTAGCGGGAGTACCTGAACGGGGGCAGTAGCCCCAGTAAGGGTCTCCATGGTCGGGGGGGGAACTATCCTACCATAACCTCAGAATCCTTTTCCTCACTCCGGTCGGTGACCGACCTCTTATCACGAGGACTATCCCGTATTCATTGTCTGGTCTTTTATGCCCGACCAGGGGCTCATTTGCGCGGTGGTAGCGCGCCATCTTTGACTGCCTCAGCGAGTCCGTCATAACAGGCAGGGCCTGCATCAAGGAGTGGGAGATGAGGAGATAAGCCTCCGTTGTAGCCTTACGGGCCCAGTGCTAGTCGCAGGAGGCACTAAGGGAGCTTGCCTCAAAAAAACTGGGAAAGCGAAGACGACTCCGTTCCCAGGGCTGAGGTAAAAAAGCTCCTTGGCATGGAATATGCTATATTGGAGACTAGTAAGGCCTGACAAACTTCCCAGAGGTCACAGTCTCCCCAGTTGCACCTGAGGAAAATCATCAGAATGGCCCTAGGGCCAATCACCCTGAGCCTGCAGAGCAAGATGGGTTAACATATAAAAGATAAAAAAGCAATGCCTATTTGACAAAGCAGACTTGCAAGCCTGTAATAACCCATATAGGTCTAAAGGAGAATATTTTAATACATTTTAAACAAATAAAATAAACAGTCAGAAACACATTGTAAGATCAGATCCCTCTTGCAAGTAAAGTTAACTTTGCAAATAAAAACCCCATGCGATCTGGACACACATATGAATTTTACTATATCACTTATAGATGGCAAAGCACAAACTCTAGGAGCAGGAGAAAAATATAAAATGCATTCTCTGCACAACAAGAAAAAATAAATAAGAAAAAATAAATAAGTATGTACCTAGCAAGACAGGTTTGAGTAACCCACAGGAGAGAAAAAGGTTAATAGGCATAAAAATAATAGCAACACAGAATACCTGAACGGTGGTGTGCCCAGGAAAAGACTCAGAGGCTGGCAGGGTGTGGAGGAGGAGGGCCGGGTAAGAGGAGAGGGAACCCTGCAAGCTCGCGGTAAAACCACGGAAAAAACTCCGGTCCAAGATGGCCGCCGCACGAGGTATGGAGGAGCACCTCATGGAGAGCAAACAGCAGGGGAAGGTCACGTGCACACTACCTACGCGGCCGACCCATCTGCATCAGGGAGCCACCACTGAAATGAGCGGAAGGCTCGCAAGTGCCTGCCCAACCGCAAAACCACATGGCCACCCACAGGAGGCCACCCACGACCTGAGGAGAGGGGCAGGGGAGGGGAAAAACGGCAGGGAAAAGGCTTGACCGGTCGGGAGGGGAGAATCCCAGCTGGGGCACACCACACAGGCACAGGATAGGGCAACAAGTCAAGTAAAAGCCCCAAACAGCACAGTAAAATATATGCAATAAAATATATAACAAATATACAATAGCCAGCACAGCAAAGCAAATGAGTACCGGTACTTATCTGGTCTGAGAGCAGCAAAGAAAGAGGGGGATTGTGGGAGACACAGGCCTTTTATAGTCAATTCCTCTGTTATGTGATTGGTTGCCTGTGTGCCTATACAGTTTTTTCTTTCATTTTGATATATTTATATTTCTCTGTCTTTGCTGCTGAGAGTAATAAAGAAAGAGATATGCATAATAGGAGCCTCCGTGTCTTTAATAAAAATATATTTATACTTCTATACAAAATGTCAGTCCTGTTGCAATAGATATCCACATAATATCTCAAATGTTTTTTAAAAGAATGCATAAAAATACAGCTGTGCAAATGTATACAGTTTAATTAGTTTTATTTTAAATTTTTAGAGGTTATAAATAAGCAGCAATTTAAATACAAATGTGTGTTTACTTTACATTCATGTGCTCAATATACATCTCATGTTTCAAGAAAATAATGGGGGTTTTGTTACAGTATATGATCACACATTGCATAAACCTGCCACAACGCAGGTCCTACTCTAGCACCCTAATGCCTGCTCTTATAAGATTAATCCAATTACGTTGAAATGCTTCCTCATGGGACTCTCTGCAGGGCAAGGTTAAAAAGAGTGCTGACATTATATATAATTGTGTTACTGCAAAGAATTAAAGACCTTGTTAGTAATGAAAAGTAATCTCACCTAATTTTTTACCTAAAGCTTTGAGAGGCTGCAAGTTGGCTCCTGCATTATCCTTGACTCTAGAGGGCTTTTTGTGTTTTTAGATTGTAAGCTCTTTTGGGCAATGCCTTCTCCACTTACTGTTCCCATATGTCCTCTGTTTTTATTAGAATTACTTAATCCCTTAAGGAATGGGGGGACTTGCCTGGCATCCCAGGCAGTCCCCCTGCATCTGACCCGGCCCTCCTGGGCCATGTGATCCCGAGGTCCTTGCGAGGACCTCACTATCACATGGACGGAATAGCTGTCCATAGCAGTGCCAGCAGGGGGAGTGCCTGGAATGACAGGTAGTCCCCCTACTGCCTGAAAAAAGTTAAATAACAGTTAAAAACCATTTAAAATTACATTTTATATATAAATATATGTATATATATATTATGTATATGATCTAAGTATATATATATATACACACACATACACTATCTAAGTGTATTTTAATATATATATATATATATATACATATATATATACATATATATATATATATATATATATACATATATATATATATATATATATATATATATATATATATATATATATATATATATATATATATATATATATATATCCTAAATCCAGGATGCACACTCAGGGCTTATAAAATAGTATAATGTGATTTATTGTGATTTATTGTGATTAAGTGAACATACAGCAAAAAATCTACATTTCGACCCTATCGGGTCTTTTTCAAGATTACTGCATATGCAAACAAACTGTACATATATATCAAAATATTTAATAAGCTTTCCAATCCTTGTAGTGTAGTCCCTCTCTCCGATACCACCCGGACGTGTGCTAAGAACGCCAGTGACGTCATCACGTGTTGACGTACCGCGGATAGGTTAGTGGTTCCCATAGTTACCAGGATACAAAACATGCAGGAAGTGACTCCTGTGTTGAGTGAAAAAGAAAACCATGCCGTATGAAGTGCAACTATACTGACAGAGGATCAGATGCATAACAACCAGATAAAAGTCTGGAACATCTCCATAATTTGTATATATTTAATGATTATAGTATAATAAAGTGCCACATCTGGGGAAAGTGAGGAAGGTGCAAAAAAATGTGATATCAAGTGATCATGTGTGACCAAAAAGATTCCATATACACACAATGCAGTGCTAAGAAAATAAGTGATGATTCATAATGTGGCATGTATATATACAAAGTATACACACCAAGTATATACAATCATACATAGAACTAAGTATTATAATATATATTATTATTTGTACAAATACAAACAAATCAGGTACCTATATTTATCATAGCATAGTACCAAACTTACAAATGCCCTCTATATTAGTCATGGACTTAAATTAATAATTAGTCAAACGAAACTTGCTTAAGAAAACTTAGGGAAACATAAGACATCCATTTGTCTGAACAGAACTATAATATTGTGTAAATACAAAACAAGCATATAAGTGCTTACTACACTGCAAACAGGGAAAATAACTGAGGAACAAGCTACAGCAGTCCTTTGGCCTCGCACAACAAAGGACCTTTCACATACCAACACTGCAAAGGAACTATATAACGATTAAATTAAATTAAAATAATGTGAGATAGACCTGGATTTATACGGAATATTTATTTCAGACTATTATCGCGCAAAGAGAATACCTAGGGGCTTTCACGTTTGGAATGCCCCAACTATTGGCAGACAGAACCCGGACTTTTGCGGATGTTGGATGCAAATAGCCAATAAATGCTCTTTAGACTGGGTGGTCGTAGTGGTGGAAGAAGTTGGTAAATAGTTCATTAAAGTCAAACAAACAATTCAAGAATTTGAAGTCAGTAATGTTACTACACTACAAGCACCATCAACACACGATATCATGATTAAACTCCAAGATGAGATACAAAAATATCAGAATAATTTAATTAGCTTTAAAAAACAAAAGTTGAGTAAGGTTAATCATGATTATACACACCATCACGTGTATAGATGTCTAAGTGGTTCTGAACCCATAAATAGAAACATAATACCCAAATTCAAACCACGAATCACAAGACCTCAATTTCAAACTATAGATATCAGTTCTGGAGAGTCGGCTTCGGATGCAGAATCCAAAGATATGGCATCTCAAATACACACAGCGCCTTTTTTAGAAGGAGGTCCACAACCCAAAGAATCACCTGATATACCCAGAGAAAGGAGAGATATAAGAAGAAGAGACCCCCCCTGGAGAGGACAGAAGGGTAACAAGGTATGCAAACACATCTGGGAAGCCCCCGGCACAGAGAACACGTCAGTAGTGTTTAACTTGTCTGACAAAACACTTACCAATGACCACCTTTCTGTTCTGAATAAGGGCCTTACATTTATACCAAGCAAAAAACCTAATGCTTTTGCAATGGAGATTGAAATGTATAAAATACATTGTACCCTGAATAGCAATGAATTTTAGAAAGAAAATATTACTAGTCAATCTTGTCCATTCTCCTCACGGGAAAGAAGGTCATCCAGTCCAACAATATTGATATCACAGAGCTTATACAAACTATCCATAAAGATGTACAAAAAATTATCAAATTACCACCCACGACCAGACATAATCTTTCTATGAAAGAAATGAAAGCCTTGAAGGACCTACAACAAGATCCTAATATTGTGATCCGTCCTGCGGACAAAGGAGGAACAATTGTCATCCAATTATACTATCAATATAAGAAAGAAATTATGAGGCAATTACAAGATGGAAATACGTATAAAAAAAACTCACTTTCGATCCAGTACAGAATTTCCAAAAGAAAATTAATCAATTGACATTGGTCTTCAAGCAAATTACATTGATCCAAAAACAGCAAAATTCTTAAACGTGACCCATCCGATCCTTCCAGTTCTCTACACGTTAACCCAAAGTCCATAAATCTAAGCAGGATCCTCCAGGACGACCTATTGTATCCGTGAGAGGGGAACTGTTGGAACCCATAGGGAAATTTGTGGATTACCATTTACAAGGATGTGTCAAAGAATTCTCCACTTGCCTAAAAGACACTCAGGATTTATTACAACAACTAAGTGAACTCAAAATTGACAACTCTATGGACTTTATTTTTACAACCATGGATGTACAAAATTTGTAGACAGTAATACCAAAAAAATGAGGGCATACAGGCAGTTAGAGAAACTCCTTAAATCAAAGTCTTACAGTGGACCACCCATAGAGTGCCTTTTGGAATGGCTATCTATACCACTATCTTGTAATTACTTTAAATTTGAGGACAATTTTTACCTACAGACCTCTGGAACAGCTATGGGGGTGGCTATGGCGCCCTCATATGCTAACATCTTCATGGCATGGTTTGAACACAATCCTATTCTTTCTATATACAAAGCAAAAATAATTAAATACTTTAGTTTTGTGGACGATATCCTTTTGATCTGGAAAAGCACAATAGAAGATCTATGTGAAATGGTTCAAAGAATCAATGCCCTACCATTACCCATTAAACTTACGTTGACCTATGACATCAACAGCATCCAATTTTTGGACGTCTCATTGTTTAAAACTGAGGAGGGGATATGCTACACTCTATACCGAAAAGAAACAGACAGAAACACGCTACTTTTGCCCACAAGTTTCCACCCGCAACATCTCAAGGATTCTCTGCCTATTTCTCAGTTCATACGAGTTCTAAGATATAACTAGACACATGCAATTAGTTTCGGTCTGAATAGGAATTCAGGACAAATTTCAGACAATTCAGACAATCGGGTACTTCCAAATGTCCGAATTGCCGAAGTCCCGAATTGCCGAAGTGCCGAATTGCCGAGGTCTCGAAGTTCCGAAATTACCGAATTTCTGAAGTGTCGAAGTACCGAAGTTCCGAAGTGCTGAAGTGCTGAAGTGCCGAAGTTCTGAAGTTGCCGAAGTTCCGAAGTATCAAAGTGCCGAAGTTCCGAAGCACAGTATTGCCTAAGTACTAATATACTTACCCAGTGGAAGAAGAAGAATGTTACATTGCATACAATTTTACATAAAAAGTATACAAACATAGCCAGGATTCAGCTGTAAGCATTTGCAACACTTACAACAATCAAGTAACATACATTCATATAAAATGTAAGTTACTTAGCCAGTCATGTAATGACAGGAATGAATAAGTAGATAGATCCCTAATTCCCATGGTATTAGGGAGCTATCTACTAAAAGGCTGAAATACCTAAATTGGTCTTTCAGCCAAATTTACTGATACTAAGTAAAGATTACTTATTATTAGTAAATTATGCCCCTACTCGCTATACCGTGAGTAGGGGCATGTCTATTAAACAGTGAGCAGCCTGTGGCTGCTCACTGTAAAAAAATAAACAATATTTATTTAGTCTTGAAGTGCCTATTGCCCCCCTCCGGCCCCCACCCCTGAGCGGCGGGTGGGGGCCCTAATGTAAAATAATGGGGGGGACCTATTTTCCTCCCCCCGGGCCCCCACCCTTGAGCGGCGGGTGGAGGCCCTAAATCAGAATAGGGGGAGGGACCTAATGTCCTCCCACCTGGCCCCCACCCCTGAGCGGTGGGTGGGGGCCCTAATGTAAAATAATGGGGGGGGACCTATTGTCCTCCCCCTGGGCCCCCACCCCTGAGCGGTGTGTGGGGGCCATAAATTATAATAGGGGGGACCTAATGTCCTCCCCCCAGGACCCCACCACTGAGCGGTGGGTGGGGGCCCTAAATTATAATAGGGGGGGACCTAAAGTCCTCCCCCCTGGCCCCCACCCCTGAGTAGTGGGTGGGGGCCCTAAATACTAATAAGGGGGGGACCTAATGTCCTCCCCCCTGGCCCCCACCCCTGAGCGGGTGGGGGCCCTAAGTTGGAATAAGGGGTACTTAATATCCTCCCCCCTGGCCCCCACCCCTAAGCGGCGGGTGGGGGCCCTAAATTGGAATAAGGGGGGGACCTAGTGTCCTCCCCCCTGGCCCCCACCCCTCAGCGGCGGGTGGGGGCCCTAAATACTAATAAGGGGGGCCTAAGGTCGTCTCCCATGGCCCCCACCCTTGAGCGGTGGGTGGGGGCCCTAAAAAAAATGTCCCCTCCCCCCCAGGTGACTAGGGACCCACCCCTGCCCTAAATGAACCCCCCCCCCATCAAGGTGACTAGGGGTCCCAAGCCCCTAGTCACCCCCTCCACCCAAAACATTCTATCCCCTACCTACCCCCCTTACCCTAAAAATAGTGAGGGGGGAATAAAATAACTAACCTGTAAAAAAAAAAATTCAACTTACCATTTGACGTCTTCTTTTTTATAAATTCTTCTTTCTTCAGCCCCCCAAAAGGCCAAATAAATCATACCCGTCGCACTTTAAAAAAACAAACAAAAAAAAAATGAGCGCAAACAAAAATTAATCCATGTTCACCCATGGAGGGCACACCGCGCACTGAGCTCCACAGGGCGGGTCAAGGCTTATAAATTAGGCTGCAATTAGGCTTAGAACACACTGATTGGTTGGTTTAAGCCAATCAGAGTGCTCTGTGAACTTTCCCACGCTGTGTAAAATGACATAGATCACTGTGATTGGATGGTTTTCAAGCCATCCAATCACAGTGATCTGTGTCATTTTACAAGCGTGGGAAAATTCCAAAGAACTTTCCCACGCTTGTAAAATGACACAGAGCACTGTGATTGGATGGATTTCAAACCATCCAATCACAGTGCTCTGTGTCATTTTACAAGCGTGGGAAAGTTCTTTGGAATTTTCCCACGCTTGTAAAATGACACAGAGAACTGTGATTGGATGGCTTGAAAACCCTCCAATCACAGTGATCTGTCACCCACCGCTCAGGGGTGGGGGCCAGGGGGGGAGGACAGTAGGTCCCCCCTTATTTTGTTTTATTAGGGCCCCCACACACCGCGCAGGGGTGGGGGCTGGGGGGAGGACAATAGGTCCCCCCCTTATTGTTTTATTAGGGCCCCCACCCACCGCTCAGGGGTGGGGGCCAGGGGGGGAGGACAGTAGGTCCCCCCCTTATTGTTTTATTAAGGCCCCCACCCACCGCGCAAGGGTGGGGGCCAGGGGGGA